>NC_039279.1:14837101-16037101 GCF_003368295.1 Carassius auratus
GCAAAAAAAAAATACTGACAAAATTGCCTTTGATGTTGTCCAAATGAAGTTCTTAGCAATGCATATTACTAATCAAAAGCTAAATTTTGATATATTTACGGTAGGAAATGTACACATTTTCTTCATGGAAAATGATCTTTACTTAATATCCTAATGATTTTTGGCATAAAAGAAAAATATACCATATAAAATACCCATATATATTGGCTATTGCTAAAAATATACCCCAGCAACTTAAGGTTTATATATAAAAAATATAAATATATTAATCATACATGTTAATGGGTCAGATGAAATATAAAAATGTAGATGAGCAAAGCAATTCAATAAATATGTTGAGGTAAGATGAAGTGCATCTACAGTTATGCAGAAAATAATGGGGGAGGGTTTCATCTTACCCCAAGGTGCATCTTGTCCAATCTTCCTTTACTACATTTCACAATTAATTAATGGTAATAAAGATGACATTTTAAAAGTGCAAGAGTTTTTCGACATTGTCTAGTTTATGTTATTTCCAAATAATGCAATGCAGCAAATATTTTCATGTTAAAATGTAATAAAATAAATGAAAGGAAGACATTTACAAACATCTTTTGTTATGATAGATTACCTAAATACATGCTGTTTATTTATTCTGAATATCTTTAATATCTCATTGCACCAATTTCCAGGTAAAGGGAATGTTTATCAATCATTTTTACATGTCCATCAGCTCTCTCTTGTTCAGATGCATAGACACAGAGCAGTAAATATAATGATATATGAAACTGGCAGAGATGATGACACTATCATCTGGAACTATTCACTGCAGAGGATCCATTGATATGTGATGTCAATTTTAAATTTCTACAATTATGTTCTGATGAAGAAACAAACTAATCTATATATTGGATGGCCTGAGGGTAACTTTTATTCATTTTGGGTTGAACTATTCCTTTAATTATGGTTTTTAAATCCATGTATTACTTGTTAAAGGTAGAATGTGTCCTTTAGTGCCAATTAAGTCACTTAACGCAAATACAAAAATGAGTGTTTTCAGACAGGTTTCCCAACACTCTGCCATTGGACAAACAAAGAAAAAGCCCCACCCCACAGTTATGCCAATGGTTGAGCCAATCTGATGTGTTGCTGTGGAGCTCAACTTATATCTGTCTCCTCAGAGGTATTTTACCAGAAAAAAACCTTACTCTTCACCTTTAAGTAAAACTGCATTGTTTGTTTCAGCACATGAAACCCTTGCCTAAATTCACATGATAGATCACAAGATGAGCTTTTGATGGATTGTGTATCATGCTTCACTAGAAGAAAACACACTGTAGCTTTATACAATAAAAATAGAAAACACATGCTCCCTTTACACTGTTTCTTTTGTCAGAAAAACAAAGCAATATCTCCCATAGGATGTCACAAACACTGATTCTGTCTGCGCTCAAAAATAATTTGATTTGCATGTTTCTCAGAAACCATCGCTGGTTACTCGTGCTTGTGAAGAGCACCTTTGTTGGAGAGCAATGTGTGAACCCAACTGGCAAATCCAAATATACATAAATATCTTCTTGTTAATGGCGCAAGGCTGTGGAAACTAATAGTCATCAGCTCAGCTTGACAGAGGGCTATCATTAACATGAGAATGAATGGCTTTAATTTGCAGAACAACAAGGGGGATTCTCAGAAAAACTCTGTGGGCTTTTCATTTCTTAGATGTTTATGTCTGTTATTTGAATAGTGACATTGCCAAATCCTTTTCCACTTTCGTATGATGCCTTTGGTATTGTATGTAGTGGTCTAGAGAGAATTTCACCATGACGACAAATTAAAACAGTGACTATATGAGTCATTTAATCATTGAAGTGGGAAAATGGGAATTGCGCAAGAGCAGCATAAAGGCACGCGGGCAACCAATCACAATCACGACAACACATAGATATGCTCTTGAGGATTCACCTTCCAGGTCTAGCTTGGAAATATTACAATGCAATGCACTGTTGTTTAATTGCACCAATATTAGCAAGCTATAATTATTTGGGGAAAAAATGAGGGGTAATTACTTGTAAAGAGTTTATTTGGAACCAAAATATATAAATATAAATCAGTTATCCCCATGATGTTACAAACCTGTATATGACTTGTTTATTTGTTCTTTATTTTAATTTTGTGTTGAGCACAAAAGCAGAGATTTCGAAGAATGCTGGTGCTTATGTAGGTATCAGAGATGTAGCTCTGGATTGGTTTATTTCTTATTTGTCAAATAGGTCTTTTTCCATAGTGATTTGAGATGCCTCCTCTTCTCATGCTCCTTTTATTTTGTGTGGTCCCATAGGGATCTATGTTGGGTCCCCTTCTGTTTACTATCTATATGTTACCCATGGGTGAAATTATGCACAGTTGTATGACAATGAGTTCCACTGCTATGCAGATGATACGCAATTGTATGTCCCAGTAAAGCTTGGTATTATTGATACATCCCATATTAATGTCATACTTAATCGAAATAAAAAATGTTGAAACATTTTCTGCAGTTGAATGTCTCCAAGTCATAAGTGCTTATAATGACCATCCCCAGTAGTGCTAGTATTAATAATATCTCCTCTAGTCTGGGTGCCTTATCTAATAATGTTTGAAAACAGTCTCGCAACTTAGGTGTCGTTTTTGACTCAGAACTGTCTTTTGATGTTTAGGTGACTAAAGTGGTGCAGTCTTGTTTTGCACAGTTGTGGCAACTAATGAAGATAAAGTCATTCATTTCTTTGGCATATTTGGTAAAGGTCATTTATGCTTTTATTTCTTCCATACTTGATTACTGTAATGCACTTTACTCTGGTATTAGCAAGATAAATCTCCAAAGATTGCAGCTGATTCAAAATGCTGCTTCTAGGCTTTTAACATGTACTAAGAAAAGTGACCATATTAAAACAGATTTTTGCTGCTCTTCTCTGGTTGCTTGTGAGCTTTAGAATTTATTTTAACATTTTGTTGCTTGTTTTTAAGGTCTTGAAGGGTCAGGCTCCTTACTTTATTTGTGATTTATGATTTCCTTATGCGCTTAAAGGTACAGGTTGTAGGACCTGCCACTAGAGGGCGCACTACCTAAACAATAACAATCGCGTGGTTTGATGACGCTAAGAAAGAGTGTGGAATGATGGGATTTGTTGTCTTCTACACAACTGCAATCAGATGGAAAGATAAATCATGGACTTAACGGATGGGATAAAGTTTTATAAATGTTGTGTTTGATGTCATAATTTATAATAACATAATTTACAACTAAATACATAACAAAACGCGAGTTCAATGATTTGCGCGAGTAGATTAACGTTGCATACAAAGTCAGTGCAAAGACGCGTCCTCGCGATGGTCTAGAGACGCGATGCCCCGCGTTTGGCGTGTATGCCCCATAATACTAATCTTGTTGATCGTTATTATAATAGGATACATTTTCTGTAAAGATACGAATCAAGCAACTCACCTGTCGAGTAAAACACAAGCGAGATCGGCATCTCTTTCTAGTTGAAGTTTGTCGCAAAGCTCTCTCCATCTAGAAAATTCAACACCAATATTTATCCTCGCTCTTTCTCTTCTCTTATCCCGAACTCTTCTTGGGTCTTTTGGTTGGCCCGTACGCTTACGTTTACGGGTGCTGTCCTTGTCTACAGAACCAGTGGCAAATGGTAAACAGTAATTATGTTCCATAAATAAGTAACACAATCCAACATAAAACGTGCAAGAAGAAGTAAATAAGTAACTGCTTGAAGCAAGCTAGCGGTTTGCTGGACGCTACTACTTCCACATTTGTCCACACACTGTTGTCATGTGGTTTCTACATCAGTAAAGGCGGTAACAAAGGGTAACTAACGTCAGTGACAGGTGACTGCACTGCCCCGTGTCACTGTTTAGAATGGGAATTTTCTCATAATTTACAAGTAGTTGAAAACATTAGAGAAATTGTTAGTAATCAGCTGGACAAAATATATAACACTAGCCTAGTGGGTTTTGGATATTTTACTGCAGATATCTTACAAATTGTATCTTTAATCGCTGCTTGAGATCCTCCAATAAGACCCTATTAATGGTTCCAAAATCTCGACTTTTTACCAAAAGGTAACCACGCTTTTGCTATCCATGCACCTAAGCTATGGAATTCCCTGCCTGGAGATATTAGGCAGAATCCTACTGTAACCTCTTTTAAGTCTCTTCTTAAAGGGATACTCCACCCCAAAATGAAAATTTTGTCTTTAATCACGATGTTGTTCCAAACCCATAAAAGCTTTGTCATCCTCGGAACACAATTTAACAGATTTTGGAAGAAAACCGGGAGGCTTGTGACGGTCCCATATACTTCCAAGTAAGTTACACTGTCAAGGCCCAGAAAAGCCAGAAATTCCGCTCCACAAGGATATGTTTTCTATGTTTATTTACGCTGTGATTTGAAAGGGAAACAGTGCATCCTGAGACAGAAGTGCATAAGCTGCCTGCGTCCAGCCCATATTTTCCAAAATGCCGCTACGCTTATGTGGAGAGACACAGAGGAGAAAAATTGTTGAATGAAGTCGTTATTTTTGTTTTATTCACGTACAAAAAGTATTCTCGTCGCTTCATAATGTTACGGTTGAACCACTGATGGAAGATGGACTATTCTGAAAATGCTTTTCTTACTTTTCTGGAACTTGATAGTGTAACTTTCTTCCTTCCAAAAGTTTTTAAATTTTGTTCCGAAGACGAACATAGCTTTTAGGGGTTTGGAACAACATGGGGGTAAGTGATTAATGACAAAATTTTCATTTTGGGGCGTAGTATCCCTTTTTCTTAATTTTGATGGTATTTTTTGAATTTCGTTTCTGTACTGATCTTTTAATTGTTAAGCACTTGGAAACTTTAAAGGCGCTTTAAAAATGTTTACTTACTTACACAAATAAAAAAGAACTACCTTTGTTTAGCAAATTTTCACTGGCAAAATCCCCAAGAATGAGTGAGAATATTTCCTCACACAAACAGGGACCATTGTTTTTGCGGAAGGTGTATTAAACTTTTATACTGATTGAGTGATGTTAAAAGATATTTTGGATTGTATTTTTTTTTTTGATGTTACCATTTTACGGTAATCAATTAGAACTATTTGCAAATAATATTTTATTTAAAAATATGCACACATTCACTCCTTGTATACCTAAAGAGCTCTCAAATTTATGCAGGCTTACGTTCAATTCAAAACATCACCAATTCACGATCAGTCGCAAGACGTGTAAGAACCAATGTTGTTAAAATCAGTGTGAAGTTTCTTGAGACTTCATGAGATTTGAGAGATATAATGACATCCTGTATGAATCCGTCATAAAGGTTTGGTTTGACATGAGAGCATGACCTTTATTTTGGGTGAACTGTTTCTTTAAGAGCAATCGGGAAGAAAGAAGAAATAATTCTAAAATACTTGCCCACTTAATTCGACACAGTTTACAGAACGAGTCTGAAAAAAAAAATCTGTTTGCTGGCAAGCATCAATTTGTGCATTGGGGAATATGACACTGGGCTGATAATATTAGATCAATATCCATGTCTGTTCCTCTAGCAGCACTTGCTTTCTATCATCCAGCCACATAATGGCTTTTACTGCATTACTGCAAAAAGGCCCAGGCTTTGAAAGGCAACTAATTGGAGACGTTGTTTTATTTTTTAAGATTTGGCTGCGAATGATCGAGCACTATCATGTTCTGAGCACGAGGTGAATACGCTAATGTCGAAGCCACTGGATACAGCCATTACCATACAGTTCAAATAATACTGAAGGTTCTGCATAATTCACACTCCTTACAATGGAGCTCCTATTCTTTAAGGAGTGATATTAAAAATACATTATTCAGCCTGTTATACAACACGTTTCATCTGTCACTGAGGCAAAACGCTGCTTTGCATTATATGAACCTTACCATTATCACACCCAGAATGGATTAAACAAAATGTTGCAGCCTTGAAACGGCAGAGGAACCAGCAGTGCTGGGACTTGCTATAGAAGGCGGTATAAAATTTCACATTCAATTATACTGCACGTACTTATCGTGTTTCATGTCAGTCTATCCTTGTCCGTTTGAGGTGCTGCTAATACTGCACCAGTTTGGAAAAAGGCAAATATTTCTCATTACCGTCGCTGGTTGTGACATGAACAAACACCCACTCACATGCATAGTCAATGGTTGCAACACACATGAAAAGGCTTCAAACCGTTCCCCTGAGTCCCTGCAGACAGCCGAAGGTGTCACTCTGGGACTGATCATAATGCTGATTAGAACATGAGAAGTACATTTGCAACACATGAATACAGGCCGGGGCTAGTTGGCTTATGGCCTGTATTCCTACAGCTATCAGGGTTTGAATCAAAAGTCTTATTTCACAAATATGTTTTATTCTCTAGATGTGGTTTTGTATGCTGGTTTCAAAGATTATTTTATATATATGGTGCAGCTGAGGCCTAATGGTTAGAGAACCAATCTAGTAGAAGGTCACCGGTTCGAGTGTCGTTGCTGGCAGGAGTTGTAGGTGGAGGGAGTGAATGAAAAAAAAAACGCTCTCTTCCACCCTCAGTATCCATGACTGAAGTGCCCTTGATCAAGACACTGAACCCCCAGTTGCTGGATCTATAGCTGCCCACTGCTCCGGGTGTGTGTCACGGTGTGTTCACTTCTCACTGCTGTGTGTGTGTGCACTTGGATGGGTTAAATGCAGAGCACCAATTCCGAGCATGGGTTACCATACTTGGCAATATATATATTATAATTATTTTTTAAATGTTTATATATATATATATATATATATATATATATATATATATATATATATATATATATATATATATATATATATATATATATATATATATATATATATATATACACACACATACATACATTGTTTTTATGGATTATTTTAGTTTAAAAATTAAGTTTTTAAAAAATGGTTTTAGTTTTTGTCATACACACAAACATATAATTACATATACATATAATCTTAATAAGAGTACAAACTATTATATAATGACATTTATCATTACTGCAATTGTAATTATTTTATTAGCATTTTCTTATTTTGTAATAATTGCATAAAGTAATTAACATAATAATAATAAAATTACTGCAATAATAATTATTTTATTTGGATTTTCTTATTTCTTATAATTCTTGTATTATGTAATTAACATAAAATTATGTATATCATATGTTAATTATTTTTATTTTATAATAATTATAATTATAATAAATTTATATTATTGATATTATATAGTTTATTTTTATTTTATAATAATAATAGAACATTTTTTGAACATTTCAAACATTATTATTATTACTACCATATAATATTTTATGTGTGCATGTATTTGAATTTCTATTTCATAATTTTATTGTTTACTTTTTGACAATAAGGTTTTCACTCTGACAGCTTTCCTCATCATTTATATTGTTTGTCTTTTGTATATAAACTGTCTGTCTGACATCACTACCAGCATGCATGGCTGTACTTGTTTGCAGTCATAGTACGAATGATGTGTTACACAGCACTGTGGCCGTGACGCTGCTCTCATAAAGCACCAGAATTGTGGTACAGCGACCTTTTTTATAGGTCTTGGCTTTATTGACAGCAAACATAAAGTGTTAAGTGTACAAGCTGGCCTAAGATGAAGATAGTGTATCACATCTACTGGACAGATTCAAACACAATGGGCTTAGTTTATCTTATCTGTGAGACTAAGTGCTGCTCGCAAGATCCTGACCTTCCATTTGATATGCAAAGAATAAGTTCAATCAAATCAAACAATTCACACAGCAGAAATTTCAGAACAACAGCCAGGAACTACGGGATATGACATTTTATATGTGCACCACCGGTGCATTTCACACCGTGTCTGACACGGTGCATTCCTGTGATAGTTCTGTCAATAAAACCTGACCTTTGCAACTATTCTCTTTCTTTTTCTTATTTCACTTGAAACCAGTGCAGACAAACACACAGTATCGCTCCAGATAAGACGAATCTAAAGCAACAAAATGATTCTTTTCAAAATGAAACAACAGGGTGGGGTTGATATACTTTTTCTTGCACTGCAGTGGGAAATTAATGATTTATACAATGAGCCCAAAAGATTCAATGTATTTCATTATGTAAGCAACATTAATGGTGCCCACCAGGACTCCAAATGAATATAAACTACTCTTGAAGATAATGGGCTGTTATTATTGAGTTCTGTTGAAACCGAGAGGAACCATATTGTTCATGTTTAAGTCTCAGGTTTCTTAAGTGGAACTATTCTTATGTAAATGATATGGGGAAAAGCGGTTGAAATGTCATGAGTTTTATGCAAACAAGGCCGGGCGCTCTTAAACATTTGCATGGGTATAGAGCTGACAAAACAATCTAGTCAAAGCACTAAACCTGTTCACTTGAAAAGAGTTTTACTGCACTGTCCGCCACATTTATTACCAGCGCAGAACAGCAATTGCTCCTGGTTTCCTCGAACAAAGCAAACATTATTTTTGTGTTCTGTAACACAACTATAACCGCACCGAATTGAACGCGCCGCGCTATTTTGCAATGAAAACAAGGCCTTAAATTACATGGCAATTTAGGAATGTGTGGAAAGCCAAGAGGCTACCAGTCAAGAATCCTGGATAACCCCCGTAACTTTCTTCCAATGCAGGAAAATCTAACATCTGGTCCCAGGACTAAGACCAAATGCTGGCTCTTAAATCATTTCCATCCTAATTTATCCTTTTAACTTGTAAAAATGTTTTACTTTGTCTCTTTTCTCTGTAATGCAGCAAAATTGCTACGTATATTACATCGCCTGAAGAGTTTTATGCCAAAACTAGCCAGCCCTGACAGCAGAGCAAAAAAGGATAATGACAGCTGCCTTCAACACACAGCTTCGCTTTCTTCACATCTCATATAATTTCTGTGGCAAAGGAAAGGGAAGAAATTCAATTTAGTTTTCTCAGGGCTGTATTATATTGAAGTTGACAGATAATTGGACTCATCTCCACCTCTTTTAAGATACTTCCTTTCTGTGAAAGGAAATGTTTACCCAGAAATGTCCCTATTTACTCACTATCATGTCACACCTGTAATCTGATTTTTTCCAATCACTTTCAACAATGTCATGGCATCAATGTGACGTGACCAAACCGACAGAAAAGTGACTTAAAACTGTCATATGACTTTGAATATAGAGCTCAAGTCATATTGACTTCTTAAATGGTATTTATATGGTGCTTTGATGAATTATAAACTGCTATATTGAAAAGTGGTGCAAGAAGATTCATTAAAATTTTGGTTTGAAACATGACAACATTAATTTTCAACTCTTTAAAAGAATCGTTCACCTAATTTTTTTTTAATTTAGTCACCCTCAGGCCATCCAAGATATTGTAATTTACCATTACATCATTTGCTTAGCAGTGCATCCTCTGTAGTGAATGGGTGCCGTCAGAATGAGAGTCCAAACAGCTGATAAAAACATCACAATAATCCACAAACAATCCTGACCAATCCAGCCCATCAACTTATGTCTTGTGACGTAAAAAGATCCATGTTTATAAGAAACAATCCATCATTAAAGAGTTTCAACTGTCGCTTCTGACCAAAATGTTAGTCCATAATCCACTATGATGCTTTCCACCGTGAAAAAGCCTGTTGTCCTCTCGCATCAAAATCCACAGACACATTTATTTAAAATTGTTTTTGAACTGTTGTTGCTTGTAAACAGTGCTTGATCTGTGCATATTTCTCTCCTGATTCAGACGAGATGACTTTTTACTGGAGAAAGAAATATTATGAATAGAGGTATTTTATCTGGAAAGTTAAAAGTGACATACAGCCAAGTTTGGTGACCCATACTCAGAATTTGTGGTCTGCATTTAACCCATCCGAAGTGCACACACACACACACCGTGAACACACACCCGGAGCAGTGGGCAACCGTTTATGCTGCGGCGCCCGGGGAGCAGTTGGGGGTTCGATGCCTTGCTCAAGGGGACTTCAGTCGTGGTATTGCCAGCACGAGACTCAAACCCACAACCTTAGTATTAGGAGTCAAACTCTCTAACCATTAGGCCACAACTTCCCCCATAAGGGGGAAGCAAGTAAAAAAAAAACATCTTGTTGGATTTTTATTACAAACATGCATGCTTTTTTTCACTTCACAAGATATTAAGTGATTGACTGGAGTTTTGTCAATTACTTGTGATGTTTTTATCAGCTGTTTAGATACTCTCATTCTGATGGCACCCATTCACTGCAAAAGATTCACTGGTGAGCAAGTGATGTAATGCTAATTTATTCAAATCTGTTCTGATTAATAAACAAACTTGGATGGCCTGATGGTGAGAAAATGTTTGATGCATGAACTATTCCTAGTACTTGTGGCATAATTACCAACTAATTAATTTAGTAAAAACTCTGGGTTACAATGTAAGTGAATTTTGAATCATTGTTGCCATGACAATGTAATGCTTAAAACCTTGATGATTCAAATAAAAGAATGTTAATGTTGACCGTTAGCGCTTTTATAAAATGATTAGCTTAACATTCTGCTTTCTTACAAAACTGTCCTCATTCATTTCCACTCTAAGTGCCTCTTACCCTTTACACTTTATTAAGTTCTCTTTCTCAGAAGATAGTATCAGTGCTGGGCTTTACCATGTGGCATGAGATACGGCCATTTCTTTACGACGCCTCATTCTGTAGGCAAACCTGAGCCTGTCATTCTGACTGCGTCAGGTCAGGTTCACAGGGCACCACAGTTATGCAACCATATGCAAAGAGAGTGCTCGGAAAAGCATTTGATTTCAATTAATAGCACTCTCAAAAGAGAGGGGGAAATCTGGATTTCGGCAGATGTAGGAAAAGTGATTTTGGTTCTGCCACAGCACAACAAATTCAATAGTGAGACACAACAAGATGATCCCATCTGCTCTTGTTATTGTCCTCCATTTATGTTCTGCTTAACTTAATAAAAAGCAAAGCATCCTGGGCTGCGTTACGATGTGTCAACAGTAAAGCTTTCTTATTCTCGAAGTGGGGTTGTTATGAAATAAGTACCATGGAAAAAAAATCTGCTGCCAGCAAATCAGACTCCTTCTAGCTATTATGGGGATGATTAAAGCTATAAATCATCACATCATCAAATGTTCAACATTTTTAATCACTCAGCAAAGATACACAATCGTTTGGCAGCAACTGTATCCTCACTTCTAATTAGCTTGATTTTGTACAATGAAAGGTTTTAATCTATTTCGATCTTGCGAAGATTGCAAATGAAAACATGATTGTTGCCGGCATCCGCTGAAGAAAAAATGCTACGTTTAAAAGAGTAAAACATCTTGTAACACAGACATATTCATTATTTATTCTTATTTAAAGTGACATCATTCCCAAGATTAAGTGGACCAAAGAGTGCAGCCATGCATGTCTCATTAGGAAAGTTCTGAAATGCTTTATTAATGGATGTAAAAGTGTAACAATAATTAACATTAGTTTTAAATCATCAGTAAATAATATATAATCATTTATTATATTCTTATTTATTACTAATTAGATAATAAATTCTAAATTAATGTAAAAAAAAAAAAAGTAATTAGTATTCCTGTAGCTCAATTGGTAGCGCATTGCCCAATTAAGCGCAATGTTGGGGGTTCGATTCTCCGGGAACACATGATAGGTAAAAATTGATAGCCTGAATGCACTGTAAGTCGCTTTAGATAAAAGTGTCTGCTAAATGCATTAATTTAATTTAATTTAATTTAATTTAATTTAATGTTTTAATTAAATATAGTAAATTGGTAAATGTTTCTGAAGCCAATTATTAGTGAAAAAATATGGTTCTAACACAGATTTAGAAAAAAAAATTACAAAGGTAATTATGACTTTTTATTCTTGCAAATTTTAGTTTATATCTCACAGACTTTAGAATTGCGAGTTATAAACTCTTAAACTTCTGAATATACTTCTGTTTTTCCAAGTTTACATCTCACAATTATGAGTTTATCTCTCGCAATTCTGTTGCAATTCTGAAATAAAAAAATGAAAAAGGTAACTCACAATTCCCGAAAATGTAATATACTAAAAAAAATATTACCGTAAATGAGTAAATAATCACAGTAAATCAAGTTTCTAAAGCAATTTATTTGTTAAAGACCTCTTTAAACGACAGAAACAAGTTCTGGCACAGGCATAAAATGAAATATATCTCACAGTTCCAGCTTTTTTGATTTTCTGAGTTTACATATCGCAATTCTGACTTCATGTAATTGCGAAAAAAAAGCAGAAGTGTGAGATAAAAAGTCAAAATGACATTTCTTTTTTGTTTTATTATCCTATGGCAGAAACAAGCCTCCATGTGAATCTGCGGGAATGTTCTTGTTTATAATATAGTATATAATCAAGGAATGATTGATTTTTGTTTTAACATTGTCATGTTTAGTTTACATCATAACCTTGATCTACTACTTCACACACACAATTTCTAATCATCTTAGCAGGAAAATCTCATTCTAAAGAGCATTTGATTGGAGACAAATGTGTAGGTATGTTTTAGTTGTACACTAGCATACAGGTGATTTTATAAACATGATCTAAAAGCCACCGTGGGCTCTTTAAAACCGATCCACAGCACTCCAGTAAGAAGTCATTCTTTAATAAACTCTATTGGCCATGTAGCGGGACTGTTGTTGTGTATGAGCTGAAAGGTCATCCAGCTCTTGGCTCAGGAATCACTCTATCAATTTGTCCGAGAACAAAAAGAATGTTTGAACATGTTCTAACTTCTCTGTCAACACAGGGATGGAGAGGCTAATGAAGAGCTAAATCAACAGGCTGTAAAAAAAAAAAGGCATGGAGGAATATTGCTGTAATTTGATATTGCACTGATTAAATGGACCGGTTTTAAACATCAATCCTAAGCTGGTTAACTATTAAATCTGAACTGCGAGTTTGAGTCCTTAAATAATAGGACTGACATGAGATGAATTAATAATTCATCTTTATAATAACAACAATAATCTTCCGTATGCAGAGTGTGCCTTGTGGTGTGAAATAATTGTGCTGCGAAAATGGAAAATAAGAGCTGAGATGATCAGCATTCTCTCATATGTACTGCGGGGGATATTTATAGTTTTATGTGGGCTTTCTCAAATGCAGAGGAAAAAGTCACTATTCAGCTTTAATAATACATCTCTTTATATGGCAACTCAGCTATTTAGGCTGAGTAACACAGTGTTGCCATAGCGCTGGGCTACTTTCAGACAGCTAATGACTTGTGGGAAAGATGCCACAAAAACCTTATCCAAACAAGTTAATTAGATATTCTGTTCCCTCCTTGACGTCCAAGAATATGATCCCGAATTTCATCTGCATCATTTTATCCTGCTGAATAAATCAAGCATGCCAGAAAGTCATTTATTTCATCTATTATCAGCATCGAACAGACTGATAAAGCAGTTTTGCTTGACATAAGTAGAACCGAAGTGAATAAAATGTAGAGTAAATGAGAGTATTTGGCTGTGTAAACCACCAGTGCCATATTCAGTGTTATTTTCAGACTTGTTCTGATTGAATTAGTAAATACTGTTGGGAAATCCTTTTGGGATCTCATCAGTGCTGTTTGGAAGAGGCTTTCTGAAGTCGTTCTAACCTCGAGATGTAGGTCTCCTCATGAACTCGCAGCTTCTCTGTGAAGTCGGCCTGTTGAACACACAAGAATTTGTACATTCATAAAAATATCAAACCGAACCAGGGTGGAAATTGCAGTTAGATGAGTGAATCTCGGGCTGGATTGTTAGTATTTCATTTTTTAGCCTTTAATTGATACTAGTTTCACTCTAGTATAGAGACTCTAGAGTCTACATAGAATTTTATTGTTATAGTATTGTATGAATACAGATTTATACTGTTTAACAGTAATTAGATTCACCTTTGAGAGTAATGGGAATGAATTAGTAAATAAACCCATGAGCCCTCATGTATAAAATGCCCCAAAAAACATTACAGAAATGACAATATATAGTGTTCCATGTAAAAATTAAAATAATAATAATAGTAATAATAATAAACTCTATGATCATCCTAAAAATAGTCTACTGATTTCACACACACACACACGGATACATTGTTAGTGTTATAGTATTGTATAAATATTAATTAAAACATTACAGTAATGAGATTCACCTTTGAGAATAATGGGAATTACTAAACAAACAAACAAACAAACAAACCTTTGTGAATAAAATTCACAGAAAACAAAAGAGTATATAAAAAATGTTTATTTTTTACTAAAAAGGCATAATCATCCTACAAAAAGGCTATACTGATTACACAAAAGACTGTTTTGTAGTATTATTATATAAATATAGATTTATAATGTATTACGGCAATGAGATTCACTTTTGAGAATAATGGGAATTACTGTATAAATAAATAAACCCTTATGAATAAAATGACCAAAAATGTTAACGAAAAATTAAAATACATGTCACAATGTTTAAAAATAAAAATGAAAAATTCTCTTTTAATAAAAAATAAAAAATAAACTTGATTGTCTTCATGCCAAAGTCCACTTATTTTCCCTTGTTGATTTTGTCCTGAATCTTTGACTCACTGTAAAACAATGTATTTTACTCATGCACATTTGTACACAATGTTCCAGGTTTACATGAAAATACACAACCCATTGTGTGCAGAGAAGTTCCCCGCACAGCACAAAGGCATACTGAGTGCCTCTGGTCCACATCTGGAATGGTAATGTTATTGGTAAGGAAGTCATTCTCGGTAATTCCAGCATTTGTAATTTTCAGTGTTTCTACCATATTAGGTATGATGAGATCCACAGAGTTATGGCATTCCTGGGAACTTTTGAAACTAGGATAGTATTCGATGAAAAAAAATAGGCAACGGAAAAGAATAAATATGAATGTAGCAAACACTTCAAACTGAACATGGATGACTGTGATATTAAACATGCTTCACAGTGACTTCATACGCTCCCATGAGCCATATAAGCTTACAATTAGCATAGAAAGACAACAACAACTCAATAGAACCAGCAAGAGTTCTACCAAACATTTTGCATGAGGTTATATTTAGCAAAGTGATATATGTAACTGACCTTCATCTGACAATAAAAGAGAGGAAAAGCCCAGGAGAATTTCTTCAGCGTATCACTCACATATAAGATGCTCACACATGGCTCTCATATTACAGAACATCTGTCATTTAAAATAAAGGCTCAATCATGGCTTGAAACGTAGGTCTTCATGGAACATGGCAGAAGAATTGAATGACCCCCATAATCATTAATGAAAAATGATTCATGTCTTTCTAGCCTCCTCTATTCAGGTCTTGTCGGCACAGCCTACGGCAACCTTTGCTGTCTGAAACCTCCAAAACATTTGGCGTGTAAAAACTTGTGACAATTTAGCAATCCGCCTGGTTGTTTTGTCCAATCTTGGCAGTCACTGTAATTCAATTCCTACTTAAGTCTAGCGTAAAATTAATCAGGATATCTGCAGGCAGCTGTCTAATGTATTTTACGTTATGCAGAGAATACCCACGACATTAAGCAGGAGAGCGTTATTCAGGTTTTAATATTGGATTTTTTGTCTTGCTGTAATCACACCGTGGGTGGTGGTTTGTGGGAGACTGTGATATTTTCAGAAATACTGGTCTGATACATAGTCTGTTAATCATTTCTTAGTTTTTTTAGATGATTTATTAATGCTATCTGCGATATTCCTGCCCTCGAGCCTTGAATGTTATTCTCGTGGAAACTGGCTCAAGCGAATAAAAAAGGTTTTTTTTCTCTTTGGTTCTCTCTGTTGGTAGTGATCAGCATGTTGTTTCTTATAAACAGGCCGTGGTTATATAAGGCAACTGAGAAGGTTTGTTGTTGCTCAAGGGTGTATACCTGTAGTTTTGCTAACATCTCCTGGGTCATTTCCCCCAGCGCCTCTCGAACATCTTCCACACTGAAGCCCACTTGATTCCCGGGACTTTCTTCCAGTTCAGCTTTTCCAGGTTCTTCCACATTCTCCTCGTGAGATTCCTGAATGGTCTAGGATCAATTAACAGAAAAAGTTCAGAAAAAAAAGTAAAAATTCTGTCATTATTTATTTACCTCCTTATAACAGAAAAAAATAATATACTACTACTTAAAAAAAAAAAAATCACATTTAGTTCTTAGTAATTATTTGTCAATTGGGAATTGGGAAGTGTAAACGCAAAATTTATGTGTAATGCAAAATCTAAATATGTAAAACCATTTTTTTGGAGTATAGGTTTTGGCCTTATTTTTAAAACATTAAACCATGATTAAATAAAACACCTATTAGTTATTCACATTGAGAGCAAGATTTGCTCTGATGTGATTAATTTTTCTTATAATGTAACATTGCGTCAGAGAACTAGTGGGGAAATTTCCAGAGCATTCATGGGGTAAGGCAGAACTGAGTATCTCGTGTGAGAAAACATACACTTCACAAACAAACACTGAGTATCTTGTGTCATTCATAAAATCATAAGCAGTGGCACAGCGCCTACATGTGGCCTTTTTCAGAACAGCACGCACTTCCTGGATACGGCACCCTGTGCATTCTAATGAGATTCTGCAGCAGACAGGGTTCCCACGCCTTTTGACCAATGCATCTTCATTTATTTTCCAAGGTTATGGCTTTAAAAAAAATCATTTTATATAGATTGCACATGCAAAAAGTAATTCTAGCTTAAAATATTCTAAAATATGCAATACAGAAATTGAAACCGATTAACTGCAGCAATCTGATATATGTCCAATTAAAACTGGATATTTAACAAGATAACACGTTGGATGGAACATGATTTTAAAATCAGGAATTGACTGAATCATTAATAATGGGCATGTTTGGGGGATGTTTTTTTATTTTTCAATAATATGCACTAATGAACTGTGCACAACAGGGTTTTAGATGATATTTTGACCTTAATGCTGGGGAACTACATAAATGCATATTGACATAAATTCCAATAACTTTTTATTTTCATGTCTTTTTTTTCGGTTCTCAGATTTGAGTAAATGTGAATAGATACTTAAAGGTGAAGTGTGTGGACATTTTTATATACAGTATCTATACTACATACATTTTTTTCTGTACTCATTAAATGATTACGAATCCATTAATACAGAAATACTTGCAGAAGAAAATTCTCTAAGGGACTGAAACCCCCCCATAAAGATAGGAATTGTGCTGTGATGTAATCCTTCTGTTATAATATACGATTCCCTCTGCTCTGTACAGTCTATGTTCTCCAGCTGTCTGTTAAGGAAAAGTGTTAGTCATACTTGGAAGCAGATTTGTGTTTCCTCTGAAAATGAGAAACATGTGAAACGCATCTTCTCTGAAAGGGTAATTCCAAGCAAAGTCTAAACCACAAAATGAATACAACAGTTTACTGCAAGCCAAACACTTCAGAATGCTTTTGGATAGTTCACCCATTATTACAGCAAGGACTGGGCTGGACGGGAAAGGAAAGCTTTTACCTGCTCAGGCGTTTGGACACATGGGGGAGCCATGTAATGGAAGTACAGATCAGTGGGCATGCCTTCTTCCAACGGGGCAGCAAACTCAGCAGGGTTGATCACCTCAATGCATTTCTGAAACAAAAGAGCCAACCCTTTAAAATTCATAAAAAATCTCACTGAAGATTATTTCCTGCAACATTAAGTACAGAAGGATGTTGACGGCTCATTATTTCAAAATAAAGCCAACAGGGGCCTGACAATAAGGAGACAACTTATCAAATGAATCATGATAATCACAATATCAGAAATATTCGTCTGTCACATCACTTCTTTATAGAGAGTGGTTATAGTAGTTCATCACCAAAGTTGTCCTAAGCAATTTTAAGAGAATTATTTGTATCAAACAGATGAAGCCCAACAGAATTAAATGTAAGTTTAAAATTCTCTGTGTAACACAAGTAATTGGATTTTTATGAGAGCAGTAACAGTTAAGAGACTAACGTAATAAAGTATAAATGTAATATGTTCACATGAGGGAATATGTTCCTACCTCATACCAGTTAAGATTTAATCTGAGGGTAACACTTTAGAATAAGGTTCCATTAGTTAATGTTAGTTAATGTATTAATTAACATGAACAAACAATGAATAATACATTTATTACTGTATTTATTCATCTTCGTTAATGTTAGTTAATGAAAATACAGTTGTTCATTGTTAGTTCATGGTAATTCACAGTGCATTAACTAATGTTAACAAGCACAACTTTTGATTAAAATAATGCATTAGTAAATGTTGAAATTAACATGAACTAAGACTTCTAAATGCTGTAGAAGGATTGTTCTTGCTTAGTTCATGTTAACGAAAGTAGTTAACTAACATTAACTAATGGAACCTTATTCTAAAGTGTTACCAATCTGAGCTTTTTTCCTTATTATCATTTTTCTAAATTAGTGCGTTTAACTTTATAATGGTAAGCAATCAGTTTAAATTTCAACCCCTTTTTGCACATAATGATTATTTGCACAGATACATTCACAATGTTTTTTTGCATTGCCATCAAACTGCACATTGTTTGGAAGACAACATTGTGCAGGATGTGGAATAACAATTTAGCAAGTAATCGATTATAATGAATACATTTATTAACTAAAACAATAATTTCTTATTAATGAGTTTTTTCAGTGATTTCAGTTTTTTTTTCCTAATTAGGTTTTTTCTTGAATAATTAATCATCAGATTAATTGATTATAAAAAGAACTGTTAGATGCAGCTAGTAACTATTTAATTAATTAGATAACTGTACTGCATCTTCTCCAAAAAGTATTGTATTACTTATTACTAATTCATTTCTATATCCCATGTCAAACTCAAGCAGTTGAACAATACAATGATAGACATGAAACTGCTCTTTTAATAAAAAAAAAAAATACAAATAATATAAAATTGCATAAACTATTCTTCTGATGGACGTATTTAAAGGGATAAGTTTGCATTTAAAAACATGCATTTTCAATTATAAGGTCTATACAGTATTTAATGCAAGTACATCAAAAGTTTCTGCAATTAAGTTACAGAAAAAAATAAGAGTATTCTCATAGTTTACTTTTACAATAAATTAAATTACAGTAATGAATTACTTGGTAATGCATTAGGGTTGTAGCCCTAAAGTAGGGTGTTCTTGTTGCAGCTTATTTTAAGATGATTCGTCGACTATACAAAATAAATATTAAAACTATTTTTGGAGCCAATGAAATATCTAGGTAAAATGTAAAAAAAAACTTTAATCAATATTTTACTCATTCATTTATTTGGTGAGTAGTCTTGTAATGGTTGCATAGTGTACAGTTTGCTGGTTATTCTGTAAAAATATAAAATTTTTGTCTTCATTTTGTGAAGTGTATCTGAAAAGATTTAGGCCTGCATTAATAGGGTGACCATATGAGCCATGTTCCCTTGACAGGATTTTTGTATTGCCTAAAATATCTAGATTTTGGCTGTTTGTGCTGTGCAGATCGATCATTGTATGACATTCATAAGAGCTATAGAGAGTAGAGCAGACGGCTCCTTATGCATTAAAATCACTCTCTTGATACTTTGGTGTCATACATTGATCTGTGCGCAGCGACGCTTCAAGTTGAATGAACGAACAAACACCTAACATGTATGTGTATTTGCAAAGCTTCGATCGTTCTCTGTAGATCTCACCTTCTCACATGCCACGATTGGTTGATTATGTACCATACCTGCATGTTATTGGTCAAACTACTTTGGATGTATTAGGCAATATAGAAATCCTTGCAAGGACGCATCCTGGGAAAATGGCTCATATGGTCACCCTATGCATTAACAGTTGAGTAAAATTTTCTCTGGCTGGAACATTTTACTCTTTATTTGGCAGGAGGCCCTTCACCCAGAACCCAAAACTAGTGCACTAACAAAAACAAAGAGTCTTGTGGTTTGTATACCAAACATAATTACAATGCCAAATTGAAGCAGGGGAGTAGAACAATGCTCTTTCATTACTACATTGTTTCCCATTATTCCCAATGACATGATTTGTGCTTGTTCCATCTCAAGCAATAAACAAATTAATGTCAAAAGTATCATTTTAATAGGAGTAAAAATAGAACGCCTGCTGCAATTCAATTCATTCATTGTCCTGTTTTGCTTTTGTGTAATTCGTAAAACATCTTGAATCAATAAACTGGTTCCAATTTGTGAGAAAAAAGCAAGTACATTTATATTCAAAATGTGCTTTGAAGTCTCTTTCAAAACAAATTCAAAATTGTTCTTTTACATGGTGTGAGGTGCTATTGTATCAGTGACCTAGATTTTGTTTTTGATCTCTTTTCACTGTAAGATGCTCAACTGAAGCTCTCATTATTTGTATGCTACAGCATAAAGCACCATTCAGATGCCAAATCTGTGCCTTGATGTTTGATGTAATCAAGACTTCCAATATTACAGATCCTTAGATGTACAGATGTACCCTGTATGCAGACATATTGATGTAAGCGGAATGAAGTGATTGGTTATATTCCTCTGGCTTGACATTTCAACTCAGATCACAATCATTACATGTTAATTATTGATGAGCAAATCTGATGGGAGATGGATTTTCCACTCAAGCTGAAATTCAGAAAGAACGTGAATAATAAGTGTTTCCCACTATGCAGGATAACAGTATGGAGGTGACATGAATGGACATGAACAGTGCTGTGAAGAAATCATGGGGAAATGAAGTATCATATAGAAAAACACAAGAAAAACACAAAGCATTCATCATTTCATAACACTGGAATTAAACCTTTGAAGCCACATGAATGACTTTTACAATGCCTTTATGACCCTATTGGAGATTTGGTTGAATGGACTTTAAGTCGAAGAACAGAAATCAGAGTACTTTAGTTAATTTATTTTTTATGTAGGTTATTCTTCATTTATGTAATTTGAGAACAATGATTCACTGTCATAAAACTGAAAGTCATTTAACAATTCAGAATCAGATTGAAAAGTAATTACAGTATTTAAACTAATTCAGTTTTGTTTTATCTAATTCTATTTTATCTCATCTTAAAACACTTTTTTTTTTTTTTGAGTTGATGAAAAGTGCACAGTTGACCGATAATGAATGCAACATTTATACTGTGGAATGTAAAAACAGTCTGCCAAGCTCTGAATAACATGACTGAACTTGTGATTTAAACTAAACAACGCACTCAGATATGCTGATTTCACATCACCATTGTCTTAATAAATCTTTTAGGCAATGAGCAATAATATTTCACCCAAAAGTGAAAAAATCAATAAATAAAACAGATGAATGTGTGTGTGTGTGTGTGTGTGTATGTATGTATGTATGTATGTATGTATGTGTATATATATATATATATATATATATATATATATATATATATATATATATATATATATATATATATATATACAGTACAGACCAAAAGTTTGGAAACATTACTATCTTTGGACCCACTTTATATTAAATGGCCTTAACTACTATGTACTTACATTTTAATTAATAATTTAGTACAATGCACTTAATGTGTACATACATGTTTTTACATTGTACTTATATTAAAAAAAAAAAAACTACATGTAATTACATCTGTATTTAATTTCTGTAATTACATTTATAATTACACTGTTGACCCTTACTTTACACCTTAACCCACCCTTAAACTTACCCATACCTCCAACCCTCTCCCTAACCTTACCCCATCCCACCTCAATAGCAGCAAAAGTGTTTTACAATACAATATGAACACAATAAGTACATTGTACTTATTTTGTATGTAAGTACATAGTAGTTAAGGCCACCTAATATAAAGTGGGACCCTATTTTTAATGTTTTTTAAAGAAGTTTCTTCTGCTCATCAAGCCTGCATTTATTTGATCAAAAATACAGAAAAAAATTATATTGTGAAATATTATTACAATTTAAAATAATTGTTTTTAAATTTATTATACTTTAAATTATCATTTATTTCTGTGATGCAAAGCTGAATTTTTAGGATCATTATCACATGATCCTTTAGAAATCATTCTAATATGATGCTGCTTAATATTTTTTCAAAACATGTGATACTTTTTTGATGAATTATAAGTGAAAAAAAAGAAGTTTTTAAAATATAAATATTTTGTAATACCAATATACACTACTGGTCAGTATTTGGGGTCAGTAATTTTTTCTTTTTCTTTTTTTAAATAAAATCAATACTTTTATTCAGCAAGGATGTATTAAATTGATAAAAAGGAATTTGTTTTAGTGACATAAGCTTCCAGTACACAGAGACAACAACACACAGACAAAAAAAAAAAAAAAGAGAGATTTACAAATTGGCAAATAAATAAGTGTATAAACAATTGTGCTATAAATGAAAATGGAATAGGATTTAGTGAGATGCAGGAATGTTCTAGGATGGAGGGTCAACAAATAAATATAAGGATATTGCACGTTTATAAGCATAAGATAAATTCATCAAATATATTAGACAGCAGAACTGTTTCCAACACTCACATGATTTCTAAATGATCATGTGATAGACTGGATGTTACATGTGACACTGAAGGCTGGAGTAATGATGCTGAAAATTCAGCTTTGCATCACAGGAATAAATTATTTTTTTAAAGTATATTCAAATAGAAAACTATTATTTTAAGTTGTAATAATATTTCACAATATTACAGTTTTTTCTGTATTTTTGATCAAATAAATGCAGGCTTGATGAGCAGAAGAAACTTCTTTCAAAAACATTAAAAATAGTAATGTTTCCAAACTTTTGGTCTGTGTATATATATATATAAATACCACACATACACTGCCAATCAGCCACTTTATTAGGTACACCTGTTCAGTGGCTGGGTAACAAAATCTGATAATCAGCCAATCACATGGCAGCAAGTCATCTAGATGGCATCTAGATGTGGCGAAGATCGAGCATCAGAATGGAGTAGAAAGGGGATTTAAGTGACTTTGAACGTGGATGGTTGTTGGTGCCTGACGGGCTGGTATTTGAGTATCTGAGTATTTCAAAAACTGCTGATCTACTGGGATTTTCATGCACAACCATCTCTAGGGTTTACCGAGAATGGTCCGAAAAATAGAAAATATCCAGTCAGCGGCAGTTGTGTAGATGAAAATGCCTTGTTGATATCAGAGGTCAGAAGAGAATGGGCAGACTGGTTAGAGATGATAGAAAGGCAACAGTAGCTCAAATAACCACTCGTTACTACCAAGCTATGCAGAATGCCATCTCTGAACACACAGCGGATCGAACCCTGAAGCAGATGGGCTACAGCAGCAGAAGACCACATTGTCACTCCTGACCACAATCCTGTCAGCTAAGAACAGAAAACGGAGGCTACAATTCACACAGGCTCACAAAAATTGGGCAATAAAAGATTGGAAATATGTTACCTGGTCTGATGAGTCTCGATTTCTGCTGCAACATTCAGATGGTAGGGGCAGAATTTGGTGTAAAGAACAGAAAGCATGGATCCATCCTGCCTTGTCTCAACGGTTCAGGCTGGTGGTGGTGGTGTAATTGTGTGGAGGATATTTTCTTGGCACACTTTGGGACCTTTAATACCAACTGAGCAGTGATGGGAATAACGGCGTTATAAATAACGGCGTTACTAACGGCATTACTTTTTCCAGTAACGAGTAATCTAATTGATTACTCTTCTCATCTTAATAACGCCGTTACCGTTACTGCCAAAAAATGCGGCGCGTTACTATAACTGATGATGAAGCTGTTTTTTTTTTTTTTTTTTCATCAGACTAACTAGATCTCTGAGCGAGAGGCAAATACTTTTTTTTACTGTTCTTCCTTGGTTAGTGGGCAGAGCACGAGACAAGCGCATAAATGCTGACGATTGGCTGAGGTAGAGTAAAATTTCATTGTAAGCCAATCAGAGGTAGAGTTGGGCGGGTGTTCGAAAGCACGCATAGTAGTGATGGGAATTCGGCTCTTTTGACTCAGCTCACTGAAAAGAGCCGGCTCTTCGGCTCACAAACGGCTCTTTAAATGACTTTGACTATAATATTTCAATTTTTATTACATAATTATTTAATTTCTATAGGCTAAATTTGAAAAAATAGAGTTGGCTCTTCAGATATGCGAGCCAGCTCCCGAAGTTCAACTAAAAAAGCCGGCTCTTAGAGTCGGCTCATTCGCGAATCGCGAACGACTCATCAAAAGCTCATTCGCGAACGAGTCGATCCATCATCACTAACGCTCATTCGCGAACGACCCATCATCGGACAGGACAGGACACACAACGAACAACACAAGCCAGTCAGTCAACGAGAGACAGGTATGGCGACGAGCCCAAATAATCCAAAAGTAGCCTTCTCTAAATGGAAGTATATACATTACTTTTTCCTTCAAGAAATTAAAGAAACAATAAAAGGAAATATCAAAAGTTCCCAAAAATCTATCGTGTTATTTGCATTGATCCACTATATAAACATAATATCTACATACATGCCATTTGATTGGAGGCTAGTCTCACTTTGTCCCACAGCAACTTTTTTTTTTAGATGTGTGTACAATGTTTCATGTTTCTGTTAATAATGTATTGTATTAAGTGTCCATTTCATTATAATATTCAGATTTATCATAAATAATTGAACATGCACATGTATTTTAAGTTCCTTTAAAGAGGGGTAGAGGTGGGGTCACGTTTGAGCATTTAAAATTTAATTGTACTTGAAAGTAACGCAATAGTTACTTTCTTAAGTAACTAGTTACTTTAAAAATTTGTAACTGAGTTACTAATTTAGTTATTTTTTGGAAGAAGTAACTAGTAACTGTAACTAATTACTTTTTAAAAGTAACTTGCCCAACACTGCAACTGAGCATTGTTTAAACGCCACAGCCTGCTTGAGTATTGTTGCTGACCATGTCCATCCTTTTATGCTTACAGTGTACCTATCTTCTGATGACTACTTTCAGCAGGATAATGCACCATGTCACAAAGCTCAAATCATCTCAGACTGGTTTCTTGAACATGAAAATAAGCTCACGTTACTCTAAAAGGCCACCACAGTCACCAGATCTCCATCTAATACACCATCTTTGGGATATGGTGGAACGAGAGATTAGCATCACGGAAGCACACCTGACAAATATGCAGCAACTGTGTGATGCTATCATGTCAATATGGACCAAAATCTCTGAGTAATGTTTACAACAGAAAGAATTAAGGCAGTTTTGAAGGCAAAAGGGGGTCCAACCCAGTACTAGCAAGGTGTACCTAATAAAGTGGCTAGTGAGTGTGTGTGTTTGTGTGTGTGTGTGTATATATATATATATATATATATATATATATATATATATATATATATATATATATATAAATAAATACATTTATACTTATATTGTTTCAAACATGTATATTTTTCTTTCTTCTGAAAAAAAAGATAAATCTGAATCTTACCTCTATTTTCAGGAGTTGCTCATCTCTTCTATGATTGAACAGTAATTCATATAGTCTGTAGTGCTGGAAAAGACTTTATACACATGAAGAATACATGAGAACCTGTAATACTGTCACAGTTGTTGACAATTTAGATTTTTTTTTTTTCTTAGGCTATGAACAAATTACACCATGTCACCATTAAGCTTCCAAACTTTTAGTTTTTATTAAAAACAAAAAGTCCTTTCAAGTTTAAGTTAGCAGACTAATGAGTCGATTAATTATTTGTTTTGATGACGTCTAATGTCCCTGACAAGGCTTTTTAGGTAAGCAGAGAAATCAATCATGCTCAGCTATGATACCCATACTGTGTGTCATTTTTCAGCACTGTGCATCAGTGTTTTTTCGTTTTGCTTTTTTAAAGATGGATGATTTCCATGCAGCTTATTATGCGCCACTGTAGTCTGCATACTTCACAATCCGTGGCTGTATGAATTATGCATAACATTAATTATACCAAAGCAGCATCTTGCATCAATTATTATTGTGCAGCGGGTTTAAAATGACCTTATCCATGTGACATTGTGAGACATACCTGGTCTTGAAGTAATTTGTGATGGCTTTGATTTGATCGGTGGTGGTGAATAAAAAACTGGCTTTACTGGCAAGTACTATTTGGATAAATGTCTTGAAATTGTCAGCAAATGAGGAATGTTCGTCTGAAATAAAATGCAACAGGCATTGTAAAAAATGATGTAAATCAGGCAAAGGATCGTCTCGGTTACATAAGTAACCCTCGTTCCGTGATGGAGGTAACGGAGACGTTATGTCGAATGACATATGGGGTCTCACTTGGGAGGCCAATCATCTCTGAGTTTAAGAGAAAACCCCAATGAAAATTGGCTAGTGTATTTTGCATGCTGCCTACGGGTATATAAGGCGACAACGTAACTAAAGTTACATACGTAACTGAGACGTTCCCTTTCTGTCGGTCACTACAAGATGTGTCGAAAGACATATGAGGTCCATGGAAAATGCCACAACCTGAACACCATCGCAACCCACTGGCGCTGCAATTGTTAACAAACTGCGGTGTGTCACAAAAGCTATGCTAAGGTCGTAACCTTCCTAAAACTCCAGAGCATAGTCCTACCTATGGGATTACCTGTCGGGAATCAAGCAATATGGACATCTAGCCCAGTACTGGGGCTGACCAGGACTCTGGGCATGCTAACACTGGGCCTGGCGTCAGACTGCTATGCCAAGTCTGACTTCCGAGGGTGCTGGAGGATGCTCGACCAGGGTACTCTGCTGGGAGAAGAAAGGAGCTTGCATCTCTGTGTGAGGGGGAATGTCGCAGCAAGCATGACACCGAGCTAGTTCTTCCTGCCAATTACCCAACACACGGGAAGAAACAGGCTCTACATGATGGTTGTAAAACCTTGCAAAGTTGTTAGGTGTCACCCACCTCGCAGCTCGACATGTCTGCCAGAGAGGTGCCGTGCGCCAGCGCATAGGAGGAGGCAACACTCTGTGCAGAGTGACCCCTCACTCCCATGGGGACAAGTGATGGCATCCAATATCCAGTGGGCCAGACAGCCTTCCCTTTCTGATGGCCTCCAAATTAAACCAGGAGCTGCTCAGTGCTTCTGAATCTCTGGGTACGGTCCATGTATATGCAAAACACTCTTACCGGACACAGCAACTCCAAGGCTAGATCTGCCTCCTCCAGGGAAAGTGCTTGCAGATTCACCACCTGGTCTCGGAAGGGAGTGGTGGGAACCTTGGGCGTGTATCCAGGCCGGTCTCAGGACAATGTGAGAGTAGGCCAGCCTGAACACAAGGGACTGTTCACTTACCGAAAAATGCTAGGAGGTCCCAGACTCCACTTCAAAGCATAGGCCTGCCTCGTAGAGGGAGCTCTAACCTGAGTGATAGTGTCTACCACCGCTGGTGGCAAATAACATTGGTCTGCCATGTCCACACGTGGAGGTTCCAAAGATCTGGACATGGGTGCCATAGGATGCCCAGCCCGAGAGAGGAGGTTGGCTGTCACGAGGAGCACCTGAGATCTGAAAACCAGGTCCGGGTGGCCCAGTAAGGCGCAACCAACAGGACCTGTTCCTCTTCCTCCCTGACCAGAGGAAGTGACACAGTGTACACCCCAAAGCTGCCTGCCCATTGCATGACACCCCTCAGCCACGTTTCGGAGGCATCTGTCAACAACATGCCGGGACACTTGTTCTAAGGCCACCCCGGTCCATAGAAAAGCAAGGTCTTACCAGAGGCTGAGTAGGCAGTGACACATCGGTGTGATGATGACATGAAGTTTACCATGGCGCCATGCCCATCTCGAGACTTTGGAGTGTAACCAGTGCTGAAGCGGTCTCATATGAAGCAATCCAAATGGCGTGACTGTGGGTGCGGATGCCATATGCCCCAGGAGCTTCTGAAAATTTTTAGGGGTAACACTGTCCTGCCTCTGAAGGAACTCAGTTCAGAACTGACTGAGCACACTCCCTGGTGAGACGTGCCATCATACTCACAGAGTCTAACTCCTTACCTAGATGAGACATTCTCTGTCAAAGTCCCTGTGATCCTCCATGCCCTTCGTGAAGACAGTGGGGGACAGAGAGAGCCCGAAGGACATGGACGAAACTGCATCTTGAAAAAGACGAGAATCGTCCGTGATTTGCTCTTTTAGGAAAAACTGCTCTTTCAGCTGAAGTGCCCAGGGGAATCAATGCTGCAGGGACACCGCTGTACTGCGCTGTCACACCAACCAGGAACAGCTCTTCACGAACACAAAGATGAATGGCTTTGTAGCGAATATATACTGTATCTATAATACCAGAATTCGAAGCAAGAATCTGGATTTCTAAAACACACTAGACCTAAAGTAGCAACCCTGGTAAACTTTCCAACTAAACAAAACTTGATTTCAGAGAACACCACTTACTTTTTATGTTGTCAAGTAGTTGCTGTAAAAGGGCCATGATAAATGAGATTTGCTGAGAATTGAAGTTCATCTCTTTGGCCCACCAAAATCCATTGACAAAATACTCCAACAGTGCAGCCTCTTTCACACATGTTTGGTGGTTTTCGATATTCAGTATATCCTCAAACTGTCTTAAAATGCAAGACATACAATATATCATAAAAGACACATCTAAAATATAATATATGTAAATTAGATACAAAGATGTGAATTATTTAATAATGAGAGTAGCTGACAACTAATGATACTGTTGTTGCTCAAAATAACTGCAATACATGTGATGAACAAATTTTAAAGAAACAATTTTTTAATAAACTTACAGCTGCACTTGGTCCACAGGCAGGCTGAGCAGAATATTTATTTGGTCTTGCTTTAGAAGTTCCCACTGAGGAAAAGGTTTTTTCACTTCCTAGAATATGAGATAATAGAAAATACACTGTCATGAAATTAATTATTCAGTAATTCAAAATAAACCCTACCCTTATGGAAAGTCTGAAATTAACCATGGTGTGAGTTATCTGAGAGCAAAGTTTCATGATATTTTATTATATTTCATTTTCACAATATTTTACGGTATATCTACAGTAGTCAGGTGTTTTAGCTTTACAGACACCGTCTAAGAACTGAATGTTGTTGAAAATCAGATGTTAAAATATTAACACACATAAATCTATTAATGATCATAGAAATCATATACTGTGACGGTTGAGGATTTAAAATTTACCGACAGTGTTTGGTTTTTGATATCTTGTGCATTATGTACTTTTATATTCATTATTGGATTTGATATCAAGAGTAACAGTTGAAATTGAAATATATAAAATACATACCATCATACCACCACATCATGTTCAAATGTGACCAGGAATTTTTTTTTTTTTTTATGTCTGACACTTCATTAGAGATTTTATTACCCCATATAACAACAGTTAAATTTATCAAAGTTTAATTACATTTTAAGACATTTGTATACAATTTAAAATCTTTGTAAATGCTATTAATACAAGTTTTAAAGTGTTCTTTTCTTCTGTGTGGATTAGCATGGATCTTCTTCAGAGGTGCACGCTAGATATCTCACCTCATCATAGATCTACAGAAAACGTCTAAACCCCAAGTGAATGACTGAATTCATAGACATGCGGTTTACATACTCTGAGCTCAGTATCATCTTTAGCAGTTTCTTCTCCTCTCTTGATCTTCCCTGAGTTTTCAGCGGATCGGACTCCCTCTCGTGATCTCTCTCTTCCAGACATGTTGTTGTCTGTATACTGTTGCCCTGGAAACCACAGTAGGTGGGGCATGTGTGTTCACGTGCATCTCGAAGTGGAAGTGGATCATCCTATTGATTTCAATGGAATGTAACGTAGCGGCTCGGCGGCTTCTCTTTCATGTCGTCATGAGAGTGGAACTGAATTTTCTTATTTTCTTTTATTTTTTATTTTTTTATTTTTTTTGCACGGTCAATCAATGCAGTGTTGCAAAAATTGGGCTAAAGCAGTGACTTTGTTGCCGCGAGTTGTTTTTCATATTCCGGGTTGAATGGATACCCCAATATCGTGATATTACAACCATGGCCAAAGCCAGGCATTGAGAATTAGTGAGGTCCAGGGGGTCTCTATAATAACCCCCTTATTATAGAATTGTGCTATAATAACCCCTATAAATACAACTAATTGTATACACTAACACTTGAAAAGAGACTGAAATAATGTAGATGTTTTTGGATGGATGCTCATTTTTAAATCATACCCTATTGCATCAAAGTTTGTTAATACTATATTTATGGGGTAGATTAATTTTATCAGTTGTTTATTATTCATGCAAACATACATATTGCCCACCAAACGTGTTGTTTTCGGATAGTCAAGATTACATTAGGCGATACGTGACGGCTCCAGTTACAAGGTAAAGCGTGTGTGATACATAATTTGACGTCATCGGTCCGGGTTCGAAATTTTTTCTCCCTTTTCAAATTTGTTATCACATCAGAAAAGCATTTATCTTCAATGGAAATTAAGAATATAATCAAAAAGTTTAGGGTAGGTGTAGGGAGGGCTTTATTGTCCCATAAGGTGGCATCCATTAAATTAGACTCAGTAAGTTATTATTTCATGCTGTTTAATAAAGCACTACAATACTGAGGTGCAGATAATTGCCAAATGGAAGTGTGAGCCAGCAGGTACTGCCTTTTTGCCATTCTCAACAATTACAGATGTTTTCCATTGGAGTCTAGGCTACAGTAATCTCTGCATCTCAGACATAGCTTATTTACTCCATTTTGCCTTAAAAACATAACGTCTACCTTGGGTGTTTTGCAAAATACAAATGTTGGTTCAGCCTTCAGGATAAACAAGACCTTGTTCAAGTTCATGTTCATGCATCGTTCATAAATACTGTTATTTGTTCTGAAGTTACCACATCTTCACATATTGTATGATTTACAGGACATGATTTGTGGAAGTGTGACCTCAGTTCTTCCAGAGAGCAATACTTCATAGCTGAATACTCACTTGTGGTTGTACTTTAGGACACTGAAATTTTTGTCATCGGTTTGTGCCAATGACTGGATCCTAGCCCTTCAGAAAATCATCCTGATCCTGATGATAGTAGGGAAGTGGCTGCTACCGATCGCTGGAGGGGTCACCAGAGATGAAATATCCCAGCTGCTGCTCATCTTTGTGTGCACAGCTGCTGATGTCCTCGAGTTCATCAGTGAGACACTCAGTGATGCGGAGTAAGTGATGTTGAGACTAAAAAAGACCTGCACCGTCTACATTTATTTCAGCTCTCAGTGGTATTTCATATTCAGCGTTTCATATTTGAAAGCCTCTAAATTCTAAACATGATAAATATAATTTTGAAAAAGTCCCCCTTCTTGTTGTGTTGCAGTGCTTGTCATTATGTTTTAAAATCTTTACTTAATTAATTTACATGTGTAGTAATTTACAACCTTAAGTAATTTACATTTGCTAGATTATATTTATTTAAAATATATAACAAATATGATATATCAGGCTTTTGCTTTCTCAATCATCATTGTATTGCTTTGCATTATATGAAAGATCATAAACTTGATCATAAACAAATTATTGGAAGATATTATGTAAGTATTCTGCTATTACATATTACACAATTTACAATATTTATAGCTACCATATAAATATAATATGACAATTTTTGCTCATTTTGGGCTTCTGAATAAAATTAAGGCTTTTTTTCCTCCTGGTATGAGTTCCATATTCTCTAATGTCATACTACATGAACCATAAAAGCCTCAAATGTGACCCTGGACCACAAAACTCTTAAGTGTCAATTTTTCAAAATTGAGATTAATGCTGAATAAATAGGCTTTCCACTGATGTACAGTACAGACTAAATGTTTGGACACACCTTCTCATTCAAAGAGTTTTCTTTATTTTCATGACTATGAAAATTGTAGAGTCACACTGAAGGCATCAAGGGCTATTTGACCAAGAAGGAGAGTGATGTGGTGCTGCGCCAGATGACCTGTCCTCCACAGTCACCGGACCTGAACCCAATCCAGATGGTTTAGGGGTGAGCTGGACCACAGACTGAAGGCAAAAGGGCAAACAAGTGCTAAGCATCTCTCGGGGAACTCCTTCAAGACTGTTGAAGACCATTTCAGGTGACTACCTCTTGAAGCTCATCAAGAGAATGCCAAGAGTGTGCAAAGCAGTAATCAAAGCAAAAGATGTACTGTACTGTAAATCACCTTTTAAGTTGTCCAAATGAATTCTAGCAATGCATATTACTAATTAAAATGTTTTATATATTAACATAGGGAAAATTACAAAATATTTTCAAGGACCATGATCTTTACTTTATATCATAATGATTTTTGGCATAAAAGAAAAATCAATAATTTTGACCCATACAATGTTTTTTTTTTTTTTTTGGGGGGGGGGGGGGGGGGGGGGGATTTATTGCTAAAATATACCCCAGCGACCCAAGACTGGTTTTGTGGTCCAGGGTCACAAATGTATTTTTTTTTTTAAGATTTGGTCTGAATGTAGCCTACAATAAACTGAAAAAAAAAAAAAAAAAATCTGAACATTATATATCAGGTTTACAAGGTTAATTTTCCAAATGCTAAAACGGGGTAAAAAAATGGTAAACCAAAACCCCACAGAGTTTCAATGTCATATTACAATATTTCCTTAGTCATTAATATTTCATTATATTCTGTTCCTTGTTCTAGGAAGGACAGTATACAGTTTGTGTGCTTTATTCTTGCGCTCTGGACATTGAGCATGCTACAGATTCCTTTGCATTTCTCAGGTCTGTACCCTTCTATAACTGTTGTTATACACAAACATATGAAATTAATTATTGCAGGAATTATAGATGCAGAATCTGAAGTATGCATAATCATAACAAAGATTGACAATATAACCTGAGGATTTTTGTGAAGGCCAGGCTGGCTCTCTCATCTATAAGTTCAGGACAGATATATGCAGGAACTATTTTTCTTCAAGATGGCCCCTTCTTTGTTGTCCGACTTGCAGTTATGATTTATTTTTCTTTCATCAAATGCTGGTCTTCTTTACCATGAAAAACTTCCATTTGAATCACAGTTGTTGTTGTTGTTTTTTTGACTCATTGTAACAGAACAGCTTATTAATTATGTATACATATACAACATGTTACATTATTAATAAGGCGGTCAAAGTATGAGAGTGAAAAATTTGGTGCTGTTTGTGCAACGGTGCTATTTTTTAAGACTGCTAATGCATGAATTCAATTTGACATCACAAACAGGTGGATTGCCGCTGCTGACACTGCCGTCAAACTAGGTGGGCGTGGTTTCAGCAACCAGCTCCCGCCTTTTTGCCCATTTTCGATTTTCCAGGAGTGACGCTCGGTGACGAGCTGCCAAGATGGTGACGACCCGCTCCGCTCACTTTTTGCTTCAAAAACACTCTTCGGAAACCAATGGGTGACGTCACACTACGTCTATGGTTTTTATACAGTCTATGGTCCGGACTGCCAAACTGTTGTGCATTATGTAATGTGAATGAGACTAATGTAGTATTTAAAAAAGACTTGAATTTTCATAGTAAATTATTTTTGAAATGCAGTTGAAACGAATTGCAAATGTAATAACTGGTAAATTGCGCAGTTCTTTTGCTGTGCATTGCTATTGTTGTTCAGTGAAAAGTTATTAATAATTATTTCATACATATCTATGGTTTACTCGGATATATGTGACAATAGGGAAGAAAAGACTAACTTCCATATGGTGTTATGGTAAGTATGGTGTTGAATTGTGATATTGCCGTTTATGCTGAGGTTGCAGCAGGTAAGGTTTCCCCCTTCCATTCAGATCATGTTTTGCACACAACAACACAAGTTATTTAATATTCTCAGTTCTGTATTATATGTATGTATGTATGTATTTAATATGCTTAATTCAGTAATATGCTTTATTCCATATTCCTAACTGCAATCAGCAGTTCTATCAGTCTTGTATTCAGCATTGGGCCTTTTTAAATGATTATTTTTTTAGTCACCCTAAGATCATTTTTGTGATGTTTTTAACTTTTTAAGTTAAAATGTTTTTAAGTTTCTTACTAGAAAAAAAAACATATTTCACAGTATTATTGTCTTTCCTGTATTTTTGATCAGTTGCACTCAGCCTTTGTGAACATGAGTCACTTTATGCTTTTATGTACTGTTGGCCAAGAAGGGGTCAAGCTCAAAGCACAAAACACTCAATGAAAATACGTCACTGTGCCCTTTGAGGGCAGAGCATGTTTACACAATAAAAGTGTATGTCAAAATATAATTTTTAAATGTATTTTGGCTTTCAGAAATTTGGAAATGTCAAAAGGAGGAAAAAGGATAAGGATCATTTTGTTAAGATTTTGAATCAGGAAGAAGCTGAAATTGCAGACTTGCTTATGTTGACCTCATGTCAAGAAATGACTGCAAATCTTGATAACAAAAAAACAGATACATAAGCTGAATGGTGCTTTCCTCTTTAAACAATGGATTTCTAGAGGAATGCAAGTTAGATAAAGATGGTCCTAATCATAGCTCACATAGCTGAGATTGAGAGCGGTGATCTGTGGATGTGTTTATCTGTTTGTTCTGTCCTCTCCTGCAAGCCTAATTGTTTGAGAGGAAATCATGTGTGATAACATTCAGTTATCTTCCTTTATACATTTGTTGTCATTTTCTAATTTTGTTCTTTCTGGCTGTATGAAAGCTTTTCTAATGAAATACTTTTAGAATCCTACATTTACAAACACTTAACTTTAGTTTATATGATATTTCTTAAATGATCAACTATGCTTTTTGTTATGTTTTTGCATTTTTTATATGTGATTTTATTGAAGCATTTGATCACTTGTTACATCAGATCTCCACCAGAGGGCATCAGGTGATCAACAGCAAGAGCAACAAAAGTAGAACGTTTAAATCCAACAAACAAGATCACATTTTTAGTCTCATTTGAGTTCATTTTAAACGTAAGTTATTTATATCATAATTCCTAATTAAATTAGGGGATGATGGTTCCAAGTAATAACCCTATCTGTTTTTATGCAACAGATTAACAAAGATCAATTTTAATGTGATCATATGTGCTAATCTGAATATTCAAAATGAAATATAATATACTATGCAGCTGGAAACAACCCAGTGACATTACTTTAGCTGACTGATTCTGCTGAAGTTATTATAAGAAATGTATCATTTATAAATATAATAAATGAATAATATACATTTAACATTTATTAACATTCCAGTCACAAGATTTTGTCTGATTGATTCAGTTGAATTTTTTATAATGTATAATTTATAAACATAATAATTTATAATTCCTTTAATCCAAAAATGTAATGCATGTAATAATACATGTATAATTTATTATAATAAATTCAGAAGAATCAATCAGCTCATGTCAGAAGGTTTTCATAGCAGGATAAACACACACACACACACAAACACACACATATATATATAGAAACAGCAGCAATAATCTGAATTTGTAAAAGTGAGCTAAAAATGAAAGGTAACATCGATAATCTATATATTCATGTTACAAAGCCTCTTATATTAGAAACAAAGAAAACAGATCATGAATCTGAGAATATATGAATACCAGCAGTGGAAGCATCTATTGATTGTTCAGGTGTGACAGTCACTAAATATGTGTCCAGCTCTTACACTAAATAGAGATCCTTCTTGTGTTGTGTACCAACAGCATTGTCCTGTTTGAGGATCATAGTCAACTAGAACAAAGTAGTGTAAATAACATGAATATAAATTATTTAAAAAAATGCCATTTGTGAATATTTTTTTTCTTTTTCTTTCATTTTTTGGTTTGAATTTTAATTGCACTAACTAAGACCAACTCCTATAAACTTTCAAGACTTATTGAGATTTCATTAATTTAATACTTTAAGATAGAGGCGCCCAGATTTTTAATCTGAAAAGCCAAAAATCAAACTTAATTGAGGGTCATGGCCTAAAAGTTAATGTTGTATTATATCCAACAATATATAATAAAACAACAACAAAAAGTTAAAACAAAAATACAAATAATTGTAGAAATTTTAGGACATTTTAGTGAAGGGGTCCCTCACGCTGAGTGGGGAAACATACCCTTAAAAGTTTAAAAACTGTTTTGGACAATGTACCTCTTAAAATTGAGTAAAATAGCATACATTGAAACTTGTACAGTTAACTATTTAATACAGAGAACAACATAACACAGAATAAAAATGAGCAGTTCAAACAATATCTGTTTTCCAGATTTGCAGTTTCCATAGATCTGCATGCCTCCTGTCACTGATAGAAGATGAAGATGAACTAGAATCCTGAGTCTGCAAAGCTTGGACCTTTTGGTTAAGATCTTATAGATTCAATTGTATATTTTATATAATTTTCTTTATCATTATTTCTATTAATTACATCATTACCACTACCAGTACAATTGCCATTAATTACTGTTATTAAATACTGTATATATATATATATATATATATATATATATATATATATATATATATATATATATATATATATATAGCAAGAAACAAGGATCCCAAGAAATTGAAAAGTCTCTCCACAGGGCTAAAATTATACAGACTAAAACTATGTTTATGTTTATGTTAATTTATGTAAATATGTGAACAGTCATTTTAAGTAAAGAAAAAACTCCAATATGAATATATTTGAAATTAGTTTTACTATGTGCATTGTTCATTTAAAAATACATTTTTCTAAAATTTCATTTTGCTTTAAAACAGGATTTAAGCAGATATTTTAATTATATGTTAATTATAGACTATATATATATTGCTCTCAATTATGAAAAGAGTAAAATCACATCGTCAAATGCCCATGAATTGTTTCTGCTTATAGTCTGCACCTTCCATAATCATTTGTTTTTTGTTTTTCTAGCACTTCAATTTTCTTTTGTTGTTGACGTATACAGTCCCTATACAGCTTCCCAGTCAGCGTCTCTAATGTGTGACTTCAACAAGTGCTTGTACTCTTCCAGAAACATGTCCCGACCTGTACCTGTAACCCACTCCTGAGACCTGAGCTCAACCCCTCAGTGGAAGCGTCTCGCAGCAGCTTGTGATTACAGCTATGTCGGCAGTTTAACTGCACTCACTGACGGACAGACAGCAGCATTAGCACATTCCTAAACTGACACAGGAAGTCTCCACACATGCCGTCTCCCTGCAAGTCAAGTTATATAATCAGATTCTGACCCTCTCGCCAGGACGCCTGTGTGTCGGAAGAGGATTAGGTCAGGATCAAAGAGCCACATTAGACAGGATGTCACTTTTTTCTGAGGAATTATTGAAGCAACTTAGGGGCTTTATGTAATATTATTTTTGTCAGATATTATTGAGCAATATATTTAACCCCATGTCTCCAAGGGGTTAAATATGTTCTTTAAAGTGAAATACAACATACATAAAACCAAGTATGGTGACCCATACTCAGAATTCATCCTTTGCATTTTACCCATCCTAAGTGCACACACACACAAACCGTGAACACACACCCGGAGCAGTGGGCAGCCATTTATGCTGCGGCGCCCCCGGGGAGCAGTTGGGGGTTCAGTGCCTTGCTCAAGGGCACCTCAGTCACGGTATTGCCAGCCCCAGACTCGACCCCAAAACCCTAGGGTTAGGAGTCAAACTCTCTAACCACTAGGCCACAACTTCCCAATATATGATGTATACAGGGCAACCTACTTATCATTTGTAGATTTTATTTAGTAGACCTTGTTGTCCCAACATCAAGCTTTTTTACATCACTACCTTAAATTGTCCTAAGCAACTTGACTTTTAATGAACTAGTGACAAGGTGATTTCCCAGCAGAATAACCCCAGGTGTAGTTCATTAAATTAACTAGAACATGTTCCACAAACATGATCCAAGATGTGGATGAGTTTGTTTTTTCATCGGAACAGATTTGAGAAATTTAGCATCACATCACTTGCTCACCAGTGGATCCTTTGCAGTGAATGGGTGCCGTCAGAATAAGAGTCCAAACAGCTGATAAAAACAGAAAAAAGACTCAAAGTGAAAAGCTTTGTGTTTGTGAGAAACAAGCCCATCATTAAAGTTTTTTTACTTTAATGCCAAAATCGCTTTTGGCCAAAATATCAGTCCGTAATCCATAATAATGCTTCCTCCAGTGGGAAAAGTCCATTCCTGGTTGTCTCTCACAAAATCCACCAACATATTTGTTTACAACTGTTTTGAACGGTTTTCTTTTGTAAAGATTGCTTGATCTGTGCATATTTTTCTCCTTATTCAGACGAGATGACTTTTTCACTGTAATATTTCACTTGTAATATTTTCCCGTGTTTTAGATGTAAGCAAATGATGATGTAAAATGATGTAATGATTGATTAGTTTTTTTATAAACGGGTAACTTTTCACTTCACAAGACGTTAAATGATGGATTGAGTGGTGTGGATTACTTGTGGATTATTGTGATGTTTTTATCACATGTTTGGACTCTCATTTTGATGGCACCCATTCACCCATGTTGTTCTGAACAACAAAAATTATATTTGTTTTAGCTTCCGTTCACTACTATAGAACTTTCTGAAAACCCTGGAAGTGTGAAAAGGTATAGTAATCATAAAGTGTGAACATGTATATCTATTAATCCATGGATTTGTCTATTAACCTTTAGATATATGACCATATTAATTGATTAATACATTAAATAATTAGAAAAGGTTTTTGATTATGTATAGGTATGTCACACGTCAACTATCCAATTACCAACCCATTAGCATTGGAAGATTACATTGCAATGTACCTGTACTAGAGAAATCAATTACACAATACCAAGTAAAAGCAATCATTTATTCAACAATTTTTCATTTTTTAAAAAATAAATTAATGAAATACATAAATAAACAAACAACTCACATGAACGATAATGTCCAGCAAGATCAAAGGCAGCAAGAACCAAATGAACCAGCCATCTGGTTTTCAGCAGCTAACAACAGTTCACAACAATTTTGCCAATACCACCGAAAAAGAACAATCATGGTATCTTATGCATGTGATCATTTATATATTGCTTTGGTACATCAAAGATAATCTACACTATAATGACTAAACACTATTATTTTTCTTCAAGTATGAACGTTCCTCCTATATCAATAGGCAGTTACATCGTTCATCCAGTTTCGTTTAGGATACATTGGCACCGACCCTGTGTTTTGTTATGTAAAACCCTTCACCGTCTTTAAGAGTGCAGTACATACCAACACATAAAGCCGCAGTACATTCTTTTCCAGTAATATCCTACCATGAAACATTTACATATATTATTTATTCATTATAGGACACATCTTAGGAAATAAGCTTTTCATAAAAAAAAAAATCTATACAAACATTAGTGCAGCTAAAAGTATCAGTAAGCAATGATGACTGTTTATTTTCTGTGGTATTAGTTGGTTTGTCTTATTTTCGAATAGTCCACCCTGTTTATAATTTACAGAAATGACAGAAATCATTATATCAACATATTCCAAAAAATGCCAATACATCCTTTTACACTTATATATATAATAAGCTGTAATTGTAACAAAGATTATTGGAGTAAATTTTACAAGAAAACACTATTTCAGTCTTCCTACTTCCAAATTTCAAGTTTTTCACGATTTTAATTCATGTTTAATTTAATGTTTAATTACATGCTGATTTATTGTAATTATTCATGAAATTAACTCGCAATTTTTGAGTGGAAACTAGATTGCAAAACTTTTGCAGGCAAAAGGCATATTTTACGGGGGAACGCAAAACGTTTGCACGTGAATGCAAAGCTTAGAAATATACATTTTCCTCCTATCGCATTTTTTTTTCTCCACCATATTCCATATCATCCTGTAAGTTATAATTCATACATTTTAAGTGCCTGAGTTTTACGAGAACACATTTCAGAAAGTCTAGCATATCCTTTTATAGAAATGCAACCATGCATTTTTGTAGGGGATTTTTTTTTTTTTTTGCGAAATGTGCTGCATAAGAGGAATGACCCATCTGCTGCGTTCTTGTTCCTGATTGTTCCAATCACAATGACCAAACTACATCCATTATATTACAATTTACAGCAAGCCCAATCTTCAAGTGCTCTTAATTTTTGCTCACAGGTTATCCAATAAACAATCTTACCACATTACCCGAAATTTGCCGGAACTCTGAATTGTACATTGCAAATTTTGCAAATTAATGCATGTGCTCAGAATTAGTGGCATAATGAGCATTATCCACTTTGATGATTTCATTTCACAGTTTCAAATGTGTTAAAGCAAATATACACTATATAGCACCTAAGTGAAAAAGGAAAGACAAGAGAAATCACTCCCTAATCCTCTTAGTGTTTTAAGTAATTCTTATGTTTCTAACACAGTCAGATCACAACTAAGTCCAACACCTCAGTTCTATTATTAAAACAAATACTACACCATAACAAAATAGGCCTACGTCACCTCCACAGATTTGATGGCCAGCATTGTTTGGACATTGAGATTGTGCTTCAAACCAAAAGCTCATTTATAGTGGCCTGTTTTTATCCTAGCAAAACAGAAAAAAAAGAAGAAAATAAGAGCTTTTAAAATAAAACAAGAGGTTACAGACTCAAGCAACAGCTGGGGACGTGCTCCAGAAACACCAGCGCCATCGAGAGTGATGTTTATTCAACACCACATCCTCCTTCTCTCTCTCCTTCTTCACCCGCTGATAGTGATCTTCCTCTTTCAGATACCAGACCGGAGGCCAGCGGTGCTTCTCAAAATATTCCTGGTTTTCTGCTTACAGTACAACACAAGCCCAGAATGATATCAAGGGTGAATGATATACAATAGAGCTCATAAAGCAAAAACGTGTCCTCTTAAAAGAACAGTTTGCATAAAAAAAATTCTGTCATTTTTATCTAAGGAAGAATAACTCCACAGCAGGGTTATTATAGTATAAAACCAAAATCATAAAAAATGGATAAATTAAATAAACATTAAAAAAAGAAAAGTCCATAACTTTTTTTTATTTCAGCTAGTTGCTAAGGCAAAATTTCTTATATATTTTACTTGAAGTCATAAAATAACCAAATATATACATCTTAATTATTAATTAAAATATAACATTTTATATGTAAATATATTAAATTCAAATAATAAATATTAAACAGACATATTTAAAATGACAAAATAAATGAACAAAAATAAAATCCAATTAAAAATTTTAAAAGGGCAAGATTAATAAATGCTTTATTAATGTATGTTTATTTATTTTCATTGTTAGTTCATGTTCTCTAATGTAGTTAGAAGTTCTTTTTAAATGTCTATTACAGTACATATTATATTTTAATCACACACACACACACACACACACACATATATATATATATATATAATTCAATATTTTGTTTTTAATAACTTGTACCTATTTTTTTTATTCATTAATTTCTTTTTTATATAACAGCATTTGGATTTCCTAGACTTAATTTTTGCGTGAACTATATCTTTAGAAGGACACTCTTAAAGACTCATATGTATCTAGCATAGCTACTTCTATGTAATGAAGCAAAGACAAATGTTACTACAGGTGCTTTAAATCGTGCAGTTCCAATGTTGACAGTTTGCGTCTGTCCCATAACAGTTCAGGAAATGAATTTACCTGCTGATTTTGCCTTGATCTCTTTGCGGTAATTGGCACATATCCTGTTGTAATGGGTGCAGATGTGGTGTAAACACCAGGCAGCAAGTTGATTAGCATTATGGAACTGTCATCAAAACAAGAGAATAAAAAAGACGTTAACGTTTGTATGTATTTAGTCTAAATATTGGAATATGATCACTGTAAACAAAGGCTCTCATCTTGTATTCTGAAATGATATATTGTATTTTACTATGAATTCTCGCAGCTACTGTCAGACCTTTGAAGGCATTTATACAGTAGGCTCAAAGGAAGATGAGATGACACCAACATATAGGGACTTGTAAAACTTCAAGAAAACCAAAACTGTAACAAATTTATTGTAGGTAGCTTTGTATGAAAGCATCAGAAAAACTGCATATTGTAATTACAGCCATAGAGAATGCCAGATATTTACAGATAGTGGTGTTGCTGCAGTTTAATATATGCTGTATTATTCATCTGTAAAATCTAAATCATAATGCTTACGGGAAAAATCCTGTGTTTTGAATGCTATTAAATTACAGTTTAAATCATTGAGCCTGGTTCCCTTCCCTTTCGGTCACTCTTGACATCACATCTGTGGACCAACGAATTAAGATATCGCTTCGAGAGACCGATTTACTTAGAGTGTAAACTAAATGAGCCAATGCACATTGGGATGCAATTATTGCATCCAGCTGCAGCTGATCACAGTGTGAGCATAAAAAGGCAGCAGGTGCAATGCATACCAGTCTTTCGCTTTGGAGCCGAGCGACATCGTTCTGCTCCGTCCAAGTCTCTTGAGTGAGCTACGAGTTCAATGCGCTCTTGGAGGTTTTTGAAACAGCAATTTCTCTAAAAGAGCTTTATGTGGCTGCCAGGTGAGGGTTACTTCCAGCAGTAGCACGGGTGGTTTGATGAGTACAGCGTTGACAAACCCCTCAGGGAACCAACCCTCGGTGGCCCACCGCTCCTCTAGCGCTTCTGATCCAGTTGAGCGGCCAAAGGAATGTGCTGTGTCCTAATACCGCCTCCACCCGGCAGGGGAGCATCTCTCTGTTGCACAGATGCAGACTGAGGCAGTTCAGCACACCCTCCTGTGCCGCATCCACAGCAGCCTCCAGCAAGGAGTCCAGAGGAGCTGGGATTAGGCAGGCTGCCCCACCTGTCCTGACCCCTGTTAAACCTGGTGGTGAGCGGGAGAGCAAGGGACCCCGGGACGGGCGACCCAGAGGAGGAGGAAGCTGCTTTTTGGGGGGCAGTGAAGGCACCTCTCCCTCCTCCATAGAAGGACCAGGTGGAGAATCTGGAAAATCTCGATGAGAGAATGGTTTTCTCTATCTCTGGGTCCCAGTTGTGCAAGCACAGGGACCTGATGCTCCAGCACCTCAGAAAGAGGATCTCTCTTCTCAGTATGGCGTTGGATTTGGATTTGGCCAAATCTTCACCCGCGGTCAGATCTTACATTTCTCTGTGCAGGAGTGCCCCTGGAACAAGTCTCCATGCATGCTGTGGTTAACATGGATGCCTCTGCCAATGGTTGGGGGGGGGGGGGGGGTGTGCTCATACAATGGGCACAGAGTATCGGGGGCATGGACGGGCCCCAATCTGCACTGGCATATCAAATGTCAAGGGTTTTTAGCAGTGCGCCTTGCCTTGAACTGTCTCAAAGGGTGCTTACAAGGCTAGCATGTTCTGGTCTGAATGGACAACACAGCAACTGTTGCGTACATCAAGCTACAATGTGGTCTGCGCTCCCATTCCATGTCGCCACTCATCCACCACCTCCTTTTTTGGAGTTGGAAGGTTCTGAGGTCATTTCATGCCATTCACATTCTGGACCTGCTCAACCATACAGCTGACGAGCTGTCTCAAGCTATGCTCCAGGGAGAGTGGCGACTCCATCTGCAGACAGTCCAGCTGATTTGGAGACGTTTTGGAGGTGCTCAGATAGCTTGTCTCTCCAAAATACTCTCATTGCCAGTTGTCTGAGGGAGCACTCGTCATGGATACACAGCTGACCGCGGGGCCTGCGCAAGTATTAATTCCTTAATAATTCCTTACATTGATATAGCACTTTTTTGTAGAGCTGAGGGCTGGCCGACTCCCAACATATTTGCTAAATTCTATAGCCTATGTGTGGAGATGGCATCCTCCTGTGTTCTCACCTAAGTAGTGGCACTGAGAGGGCCCCAGTTAGTGTTGGCTTGCTAAAACTACTTTCAGAGTGTCCAAACTGTAGACTCTGTCAAGCTCCTCCATCCCCTCAGCACCCAGATGGGGTGGAGCGTCCGGCACCAGGCCTTCACACAAGGAATCCACGAGAACTAGTAGAAGGCTGGGTTCCATATGTGAGACCTATGTGGTTCCCATATGTGTAAAGTCCACGGTATAGCCTCAGAGCCCGTGTTTCCCAGGCAGACGTCTGTCGTTCCCAAGAGGGTTACAAGCACCTCCAATTTTTTCATATGTACCAAAACGGATGTGCATATGCGTATTTGCTTCCGAAACCTCCTTCGGGAAGGATGGGGCTACCGGAGCATCCCAGTTTCCCAGTGTTATCTCACTGAGTGAGTAGTGCTACGGCAACAGGGAATGTCCTTCTTGTTGCGGCTTGCACAGGGCACTGGAAGGGGCAGCATCCATGACGTTTTGGTAGAGGATCCCAATTGGACAGTCACCGTCGCCACGGCTGCAGTACCACAACTAAGCGGTTGGGTCACCGGCTCGGCTCCTCAGCAAAGCCCTGGTATGGATTGCACCTGCCGCCTTTTTATGCTCGCGCTGTGAGCAGCAGAAACTGGATGAAATAATTCTATGCCAATATGCACTGGCTCATTTAGTTTACATTAAAAATAGATTGGTCTCTCGGTGTGAGATGCCAATTCGTTGGTCACCGACATGACGTCTCCATTCCCTCCTACAGGGAACAAGGGTTACATATGTAACCGAGACGTTCTGTTTGTTACATAACCTGGTCTAAACACACACACGAAGATGAAGATCCACTCAAAAATTCTAACAGAAAAAGGTAAATAACAGGAAACAGGCAGGAGACACATGTATGGGCAACATTCACAATACCAGACTACGAGTAGACAGATATTGAAGGCTTATAAAGACAGGCAAACAAATGAGCAAACGAGATGATTAACAAGGACAGGTAAACAGAATGAATTAATCAGGGTTACTGAGGAAAACTATGTAATGGAGCACATGGGGAATGAAAACACAATGCAAATGTCCAAGGATGTGACAGTACTCTATTTGCCAGTCATTTCTTTAAGTGTATGTTTATATATATATTTACCAGGGCTAAGACAAATAACACACACAAACACACACACACACACACACAAATAAAATCTTTAGATTAGTCATCAATTATTGCAATATCTATTTTTTGTTCATGAGGCTACACTAATGTTTTTTAGCATTTAACGCTAATTAGAGTATATGGCCCCCATCCTGCAAAACACAGCTTTCTAATTACCACATCAAACCTGTGTGAATAAATAGCGCTAATATTTACATTACAATATGAGCACTAATATTTACATTTAGCTGACACTTTTATCCACTATCAATTATTCATTTTAATAACAAAAGATCGATTTACCTGAGCAAGCTCTAGATAGGTGAGTACCTCTCCATCGATATCCTGTCCATCTTTAGATGCTTTTAATAACTCGCTCACAGCGTATTGCTCTGAGGAGAGAAAACATCTGTTAAACAGAAGGCGCATTTAGATAAGCTGAAAAATAAAAACTGGTGTAGAAACAATTTTCACTCAGAAATCGCTGATAAATTATGCAAATAATTAAACATGAAATTTTGAAGTAGAAAGACTGAAACAGTATGTTCTTGTAACACATGCTCCAATAATCTCCTTTTATTTACGTCAAACCTAAAGAAATATTGCTGTATTTTGTGTGTAAGTGTACCTTAAGGAAAGCTGTTTACACCATATGATATTTCATGATGCTTTAGTACCCTTACAGGATGTAAATAAACTGACTCACAAAAAAAAAAAAAAAAAACTTTTTTCCTCAGGGATGGTGCAGGCTACTCAAAACCTGAGGTAAATAGCTGCATCTGGAGTCACAGATAAAGCTCAGCCTGTCACCACCACGTCATTAGATGACGTCCGCCGGACAGATTGTAGTGCGTGCCACACAAAGCTCTGCAGAGACGTTCTCTTTTATTTGGCACCTTGACATCTTTCGTTGCTAAGCAACACAGAATGAAAGGGCTAAAAGCTTAGATCCGAGGTGGCTGAACAGCTCTGCCCTGTGCTTGAGGAATGCTTGTGTTGTTCTGTGTGTCATTCGGAGCGGGTGGCAGGGCGTTGGCAGAGAGCTCACCTGTCAGGGCGATGAGCCGTGGAAGGCACAGTCTGTTGGCCAGGGCGATTAGCTCCATTGGGTCCAGGTCTGCCATGGGCGACAGCTGATTGGTGTAGAGATACTCCAGCACTGCCTGCATACATACCTTGCTGGTGTTGGGGAATGAGACCTGGCAACACATATGTACATACGTCATTATTCTTCAAACAATCAATTTCATCTCAGAATTCCATCTGGTTTACCAAAATTTGACATAAATGTTATGAAAAAAAACAGCTGCTTTTGACAAAGTTAATGGATAAATAAAATGTTCCCCTGTTAAATACAATACATTTTATGCATTTAGCAGACACTTTCATCCAAAGCAACTTACAGTGAATTCAGACTATAGTTAATTATTATTATTATTATTTTTTACCAGTACATGTGTTCCCTGGGAATTGAACCCACAACCTTTTGTGCTGCTAACCCAATGCTCTACCACTGAGCCACAAGAATACTAACACACATATTAACAGATTAAAATACAGTAAAAACAAAGTGACAATAAAGAAATGTATTATGCAGTAAAACAAAATTGTATTTCAAATAAATGCTGTTGACTTAACTTTCTATTTATAAAAGAATCCTGGAAAATAATATCATGGTTTCCACCTAAATATTAAGCAGCAAAGACCATTTTCAACATTTATAATAATAAGAACCATTATGAATAATTGAGCATGAAAGCAGCATATTTAAATGATTTTTGAATGATAATGTTACCTTGAAGACTGAAGTAATGATGCTGAAAATTCAATGTTGCATCACAAGAATATTATAGTATTATAATTAAAATGATATTTCACAATGTAACTGTTCTTCTTGAATTTTTGTTACTTTGATATTATAATGATTTATGGAGATATTTTTAGGAAGTTATTTTATTTCTGAAGATTTTTAATAAAAATAATTGCACATATTTTTTTGGGGAATAACATGCACAGATTAATGAATACGTAAGATAAGTAATGTGTATAAAAATGTAAATAGGGCCCATGTTGATTTTCATAGGATTTATACATGATTAAGAAGAAGTGTAAAACTCAAATTATTAATCATTATAGACTTTAATTCAACCATTAAAAAACACTGTCTATTTAATAGACTCTGGTCAGCTGACCCGTCTTTAATCCCTATGAAACCGATGGCTGGCTCACCAGCAGTCCAGCATTACTAAGCACATTTGGGCAGAACACACAAATAGATGCTGCTACGTAACTCATTACATAATACTCTTCAAGGGCAAACACATTATATTGCTGTGTTTTGTCGGGGTAGTCTAACCACTCCAAAAGAGAGTGCAAGAATAAGAGGCATGCTCTCATGGATTTCAGCAACTCTGGACTGTAGTCTGAAAGTAGGACGCTGTCTAAAATATAGCTGTCCCAATTGTTGCTCTGGCATGAATTGTCAGAGCAGTAAGGCAAAAAACAACAACAACAACAAAAAAAAAACACTGAGTCCCTTATGCAAAGATTAGCCATAGAGGAAAACAGATCAGTGTCTCTGAATGACGTCTGCTTTTCCTCCTTAGGGAGGAAACTCGGTCTGCTTTATTCCACCTGTTAAGGAAGAAATTAATGAACAGTGCCACAGATGAAAGTTTCTATTTGGAAAGTGGAAACAGGATTACGTGTGCATATGGCAGCCGTGAAATGAGCAAAAATCATAATATTTGCTTCAAACAGCAGGAAGCACCTTCATCGATTGTCCAACTCAGTTCATTAATTATGAATTATGCATGTAAATGGCTATAAATGGAAAAATATATGACGCTAACTGTACAATAAGGTTACTGTCATTAATAAAAATGATTACAAAAACAAAAACTAGAAAAATATATATATTTTAAATTGTGTAAAAAAAAAAAAAATATATATATATATATATATATATATATATATAAATGTGCATTGAAAATGACTTGGAAACTAAATATAATATTGAAACAAAATAAAAATGAAAGCAGTTTCCCAAATTTCCAAATAATAAAAAAGATATCCTGAATGAACGATTACTACAGCTGAACTGAAATTGAAAATCAATGCAAAACAAAATACAAATGAATGACATTTTCGAAAATGTAATAGCTCTACTATATTGTGAATAAAATGTCTTGTAAGACAAACATCATGCACTCCAAAAAGGTCATAAGAGCTGACAGATCATTCATCACTGCAGAAATAGATTTTCAAAATGTCACTTAGAGACACAAGGACTAGACTATTTTAGTTTTTTAAGAATTTGATGCAATTTGTTGGCAAGCCAGTAAAATGTGTCAGTGTGCATCTATTTGAGTATGTAAGCGCATGTAAATATCTGTGCGGTGTGACCTTGTACCATCTGCTTGAGAACTGACTCATTAATGCTTAAGACGAAATAAAGTTGTTCTGTAGACTTGTCAGTGCCCTAACTGGAGCTTAAACATTGTTTTCACACTAACCTCGTCATTTGCACTCTCCATGAAAGAGCCCCCAAATAAGGCAGCCATCCAGTCACAGCTAGAGATCAGCAGTGGTTTGTGGGCATTAATGGTGCCATCGTCCAACCTGAACACCACATCTGTAAACAGAGTCCAAACAAAACAGCATGAGAAACTGCATTTTACAAAGATAACACTTATTAACTAGCATGCGCATATTTCAGGAGGCTATCAGATGTTGCAGCAAATCATTTTAAAGAGACTGTGTTCCTTTCTCATTCGAAAAATAAACACATCTGGGTTCCTCAGTACCTGTGAAGTTATTCTTGGTGAGACACTCTTTGATTCGGTTGGCCTTTCTCACATGGAATGCTTTTGTGATCTCTTGATTCATGAAGCTTTCATTGTTCATGATGTTCTCCACCATCATCCTAAGATCAAACACTTCTAGGATCTCTGCAATCTGGGCGATTTTCATCAGGTCCTTCTCCTTCTCATCCAGCTCACCAGTGTAGAGGAAGCGTAGGACAGCGCTGAATGGTCCATGGTGGATGGAATGATCCATCTTGACGATAGTCATTAGAGCTGGCGCACCCGTGACTGGGTTGATCACATTCTCCTTGTGGATGCTATGGAAGGCCTTGCTCCAAGAGGCCAGGGACAGCTTGGTGCACCAGTTCATTCCACTAGAACTCATCATCTTGAGGGTTCCATCACTTTTGGATGCCCTGAGCGAGCAAGGTGAAAGATTTGGGAGAACGGTGACGTCCTCATCCGTGTCCAGGCTTAGTGTGCGCATCAGTTGATCCCGCCCGTGACGCTCAGTTACCACCACGCACTGGGACTCATCGGAGAAGTCCATCTGAAAGAGGTCGAAGAATTTGGAGGATGAGGTAGACAGGTAGATCCTGTGGGCAAACAATTGGATGTGTTCCTGAATGACAAACATAACATCAACGCACAGGGGGCTCTCAAGAAGCTGCCTCGGGCCATCCCTGTTTTTGGTTGGGCACTCTGGGATCTTAATAAGTGGTGGAGGGGCTTTGGGTGGCAAAAATGGTGCCTGCAGCAGTGGCTTTTGGACCTTCCTCAGGTGGGACTTCCAGAATTGTAGGTGACGTCTGGAGATGAGGGCAGCTCGGATGGCATTATCAAAGATATCCTTGATGCCAAACTGGTCGAAAACGCTTGTCTCATAGTATGGGATGCCAAGCTCTTTGGCGACCTCCCTTCCACTCTCTGGAGGCAAAATATCTCCTGGTTTAATGGGTCTGTGAGAGACAAATACATACAATCAAATATTGTGTTATTATAACATCACACCTGCTAAGAGCATATCCAACTTCCAGAGACGAAGTTGCATAGAAATTTTAAAGGAATATCCAGCTTCAGACGTATTGGGATTAGAGGGATAGGGGCTTTGGTAACTAGTACCTTGATAATGGTCGCCTTGCTCGATTGACTGCTTCCAGATCAGCGTAGCGCAAGTCCAACTGGCAACCAACCAAGATGACAGGTGTGCGTGGACAGAAGTGCTTGATCTCGAGGTACCACATGGTTTTAACATGGTGTAGGGAGTTGGGATTGGCGATGGAAAAGCAGAGAACCACGACGTCAGACCTTCGAGAGGGAAAGTTGAGAACTAAATTGAGTAACTGTCCAATGAAAACTCATCTGTTTAACAACACAGGGCAAGACACCAAGTAACATGCATGCTAATGGGATTTTAAGCCAAGATTGTTAAATGTGGCAGGCACCAAACTATATTCGTAGCAACAAGACAGTCCTTCAGTGTTTGGTGGACATGCACAACCTGCAATCTCGATGCCAGCCTGACACTGACCCACTGACAGCACGCAAAATGATTGCTTTTGATTTACACACGTCTGATGCTAGTGACCACAAACTTTTCACTCCTTAGGCAATGCTTTGTTTGTTGTTGTTGCTTTTGGCTGCCTCTACGGGGACTGGAACAAACATGATCAATAAAACAGACGAAACAAAAGCACAAAGAGGATGACATGCAGACATTCTGGCACACTACTGGCATACCTTCCTGTAGCAAGATTAGTACAAAGTCTATCCTGGGGAGGGGGAGGATGGGGGGACAACACCTGTCACCACACAAGTAAGTGAATAAAATTCGATCACCCGTTTCGTGCATTTCTTGCTGACCAGGCAAGCAAAGGTCTCAGCTACTACACCACACAGTTGGCAATGCAGAGAGTTATGGAGATGCTAGCAGGCTTGAGGACTTACAGTGTCTCTCTTATGTTTCACAGGCTTGCATAAAGATCATAGGAGGCCTAAAAACAAAAAGAGGCACAGAACAATGCTACGTAATAATTTCCCTTTGTAGGCAACAACAGTTCAGGGAAATCTGTCTGAAGCAGAACAACATTACTGCCAGAGTCTATAATGAAAATACAAGTCCAATGGGACAGTAAACCAGAGTCTGATATAAACACCATTTGAAGTTAAAGATATCTGAATGCTTTGATATGGCACTGCATGGTCCCAGTGACTACTAGGCTAAAACCTATCCTGTCCTCTGTAATGGTTTGCTGAAATCTAAACTAATCTCAGGTCAAAATGGGGCTCTTGGCAAATCACCCTAGCACTCTAGAGAAAAGCCTGTTTGATGTTTAGCCAGAATCAATGCACTTCTGGTAAAACATGTAGCATTTATTTGGACAACAGAATCTCTTGGAGAGCCAGTGTGGTTGTAATTGCCATCTCAATAACTTGACAATACCTCCCCCAACCTGAATAAATGACAGCGAATCAGCATATAAGCAGCAATTATCTTTATTAACCTTACATCAATCCAGGGAGTACAACACTCAACATGTCATTAATTACCAATTAAATAAAACACTATCAGAAGGAGTCATTTGTAAAACTGCTACATCCATACAAAAAATCTTGGTCTCCTTTAGGTAAACTCACATAGACTGATTCCGGTAAAGGTTGTATTTTCCCACCGTCAACAATGTCAGCTAATCAGCCAGATTTATGACTTCTCTTTTGTGGAGCTCTTTCTACTCATTCATCACTTCATGAAACAGTCACTCTCAGCAAGGGTTGGGAATTATGTGAGTATGTTTAAGTGATAGAGATGTTGCTATTGCATGGTTATTAGTGTGCAGGACTGCAGACTGCTTCAAGCATAAAAAAATGTACGTTCTACAGTCAAGATGAGGAATACATTGTTAAACAGGGGTGTTTGTTGGGACACTTCAAGAGGAGCTGTTGTGTATTTTTTTCTTTGTTTGGCTATTTGACTCCGGTTTCAAATTGGTCTCATTATCATATTTATGAGTGTTTTTATTTTAACTTGAAGGGATAATTCACTCATTTACTAACCAATATGTCATTTCAAACAGTGCCTTGGAATCTCATTCCTGTAAAATTATAGGCTACGCCCAGCGAACAACTAGGGGGTCATGATTTGAGTTGGTGCCAAGCTTGATGACTCCAAACCTCAGCACCCTGGTTTTATTCTTAGGATGCAATAAAGCAGGAAGGACGAAAAACATTAATTCTATTGAACATAACTTGCCCAAATTCAAGGAGCAAGGCATGCTCTCTAGACAAGAAATCAAGTGTATCTAACTGAAATAGTCTAGTGTATCTGGATTGGGATTGGTCTAGTGCTAGATCACAAAATATTCTCTCTCTCGTAGGGTCTTTAGGTTTCCCTTCAGACTGTCAGAGGGAAGAATTAGGTCATACTTATACTGTTGAACACCATCTGTAAAACAACTCCAATTGGACATAAGAACTGAACACTGCAGGAATATAATTCTTGGAGTGTGTCTCATTCCCCTCTCAAGCTTGTGTGAACCACAAACATGAATTTGGGTGCTAACAATCCATTAAGCATTGGAATATCGATGACTAAATGACCTTTGACATGACAAGGTCACTCAATAAAATGTAGCAAAAAATGCTGTATATAACAAGCCATGAGCAATATTCCTCTGGTATTATTTATGGCTGTGTTAAATACATATAATCATCAGCTCATACTATTTCTTTACGGTGCATTCTGGGAATTTTTAGGGGGCAAACATTTCAGTGCACTTTCATGACTTGAATTTACAGGACAGTGCACTACTAGTGAAATATGGAGTGAGCGAAGACAGCCTAGGTTTTTTACATTATCAGTCAAGATGTTCCTACCATCTATTTCTTAAAAAGTATAAACAATTTCTTAAAATAAATAAGTAAATTGGTTTGGAATAATATGCATGACTGATAACTCAAAGCAAAGTCTATCTGTAAATCTGACCATTAATTGTTTTATGAATAGATAAAGAAATCACCCTGAATAAAGTAGCAACAATATGAACATGAATGCTGCAGGCTATGCATTCTAAAATTCCGGTAAATAAATACATTTGTGAACATAACATAATTGATGTTAATTATGTTACCACCACTACAAACTCAAACCAAAATGAGAATGTTCTGTTTATCCTGTTCTGAAAATGGCAGAAAATAGAGCAGAAAAGCAGGGAACGTGTGATGAACGCAATGAAAGGCCTCATTAAACGAGTGCTTGACACAAAATGACCATGAGTTAACATAACGGTGTTCAGCTGTCATGTTCGGCACGCATTCAGTTGCAAATAGCTCAGGTCTGATGTCAGAGCAAATGATGAAAGCATCTGATGGCAGGATGCTTCCTGTCTTCATGTTCAGTAAAGTGGTGGCACTTGTGAATCAAAGAAGCAATTAAGATTTTCTCTCGTTATTTGCTGAGATTTTACCCAGAGAGCACTGTGAAATTTTCTCATGCATACCCTTATATTTATGTTATTTTTAAATTCGTAGTTTAATCTGAGTCACACTGATTGTCATAACAATTAAATGAATATAATGCATTCTAATGCAATGAATTTCATTTGAAAATTAATAAAAGGCATAGTTCAGTAATTCTGACACATTTTCTTTCAAACTTTTCTGACTATATACAATATATATATATATATATATATATATATATATATATATATATATATATATATATATATATATATATTTTTTTTTTTTTTAGAAACACAAAATAATATCCTCAGAATAATGTTCACGTTCCTCTTTTCTATATAATGAAAGTGAATGGTGACCTTCAAAAGTGACACAAAAAACAATACAATGTGATGTAAGTCTTCTGAAGTAATACAATAGCTTTGAAAATGCACATATTTAAATTAGTCATGATTGGTCATGTGATACACGAGTAGGGTTTGTGTACATTGTGTTCAATATATTTGTGTGTTTGTGTGTGTGTGTTTTATTGAAAGCAGAAAAATTGAAAATGCTATGTTTTTCGTTTCTTAATTTTTCAAAAAAGAAAAAAAATCAGCTTTAAATTGGATAAACAGCTTGAATATTCATTATATTATGACTGAATATTTGGTAACAGTGTGGAGAAGACATAATAATAGCACTGATGAAGTTGATCTTTGGTTGACCAATCAGGGCCATTTTATGCCCACCCACATTTTGATATTGAATTTAAATTAAATATTCAAGTTATTTATTAATTTTCTCCCCTTGAATGTAAATAATAATAATAATAATAATAATAACAATAATAAGGTTTCATCAGTCATCACCAAAAAGGACATTTTCTCATTATTCTGCATTCAGTATTAAATAAAAAACTAATAAATGCTATGTACATGGACAATACAAGGACATAAACGGACCAAGAAGCATTAAGTTAAAAAAAACTATATAGTTGAATACTGATTTTCTGAGTGACTTAATTGTATTGCATAGCTTTATAAAAATTAGGTTGCATTTTGTCCTTTTTAGCTTAGTCACCATTTACTTCCATTACATGGAGCAGAGCAGCAAGACAATTCTGCTGCACTTTTCTTTTCGAGTTCCCTGAAGAAAAAAAAAAAAAAAAGGTTCTACGGGTTTGGAATGGCAAGAGGGTGAATTAATAACACCATTTTCATTTTGGGGGCAACTATGCTTTTATGCTTGCCCCACTATTACACAGAAAGTGCAAATCCAACATAATTTATTTGTACCTCCCATAGGCGAAGCGTCTGTCTTTGTGATGATCTCCAAAGGTGTCCCATAGCCGGAGGGACACACTTACATCATCCACAACGTCTCTGGAACGTTCTAAGACCTGTGAGGAGTCATAGCATTAACTCTGCTTTTAAAGTAGCACCCCTGTCCCAGAGCAAATAAGACCACAGGCATATTTGATCTTTTTCTTTAATCTGTTTCCCTTCCACCGGCCGAAACCTAAATGAATCCTGACGGAAACAAATCTGGGTATGGGCTCATTATCTCCAGCCACGGGCCTGACGTAATGCCATGATAACGGCAAGATAAATTTAATTGAGAAAAGCTTTACCTCTTGACAGACTCTGTACTGGTCGATGGCCCAGACGGTGGGTACATGGGTGGCCAACAGTTGGTACTGGGTCAGGGTAGTGTTGCAGGCCCGGGCACAAATAAGGCGAGTCTTCCCCACCGCATTGTCTCCAACAACAACACACTTGATGGTCTCTACGTTGGGTCTTTCGTAGTCCATATTCAGCTTGAGTACCCTATGACAAGAGGAATTATTGTACAAGAATTCATAACGCCGCACATACATACTGAGCAAAGGAGGGATTTCATTTCAGATCTATTAAATCAGAAGCTGCACAGAGCGTTGACCTTGCCGTGGGTCAATGATACCTCCATATAATACAGGACTTCTTATTTTCACATTCCTAAAATAGTTGCCCTATATTATAGCCACATCTTGTACCTGCTGAGCTGGACAAAACCCAACCCATTTGACTTATTTGTCAGATGCAGTTTCTATGACTGTAAATAGAGATGTTTGTCCTTTTTATTTTTTAAGAAAATATGATTAAAAAATATGATTTTTAAAGTGAAAATAGTGTGTTTATTGACAGTTCTGGCAGTTCAGTTAACTTGACATGTGCTTGTAATATAATCATAAAATAATGACATTAACAGTAAAGGTCAACCATGTGATTACTTGGAATTATTTTATATAAAACCATATATACATACTTTTTACTTCTTAACTCCAAGGGAACATTTCATTATAGAATAAAATATTAAATTACTGATAGTAGTGAAACAACTGAAGAGACACCAATAAAGGGCATTATGCAAAATGCAGCAGTTTTCGTCTCTAGTTCTGACCTTAAAACCTTACTTCTTCCACTGGAAGTGACTTTGTTATTGTCTGAACAATCAACTGAGACTTTATTTTCTAAATTTCAAAAATCAATTTCAACGTGATGTTAATCAGGATATGTCAGCTATATGCAAACTTATGAATTAAACACTGAAGTAAGGCATCCATTCAAGTAGCCTACCTCTATTCATAGCATCTCTTATCCACTCACCTTTTATGTTGAAATCTCTTTATATTCAGATCGAGGACAGATTATTTTGTAAGGTCTGTTATAATGCAACTTTAAGTCTAGGACTCTAGTAATCAAATAATGATTTTTTGTTTGCTTAAATAAGTTCAAATACTGTGGCAAACGCATGCACAAACTAAAAAAATAAAAAATAAAAAATAAGCAGCTCACTATTGAAACCTTGCTGTCTTAAATGCTTTATTTAAGTACAAATGGTGCCCTGTTGAGTGCACTTTTTCCAACCACATTCAATTACAGTTGAAAAGATGGACTGTATAAAATATGTCACAACATAAAGATTTTTTATTTAGAGCACATAAATCTGAAGTGTCTGTTGAATCGAAGTTTAAACTTGCAGCACAGTAATACTAAAAAAGCACCCCAGAATCAGAGAGATGACTATATATATTTGCATAAACTAATGTAAATATACACATTTATGCACAATGTAAAAAATGGATGCATGCAGATACCATCGCCATGCATTCTTTTAATCAGATCTAACTCTTAGAAATGATTTCCTTAGGTTGATTCTGTATTATTATTAATGTGAATAAAACCAGTTAATGATAGCCTATTTCCAATACTACGACAAGAAGTAGGGTACGTGTGCTCATATTCTGCAAAATGCAAACAGTAGTCTATATGAACTTGGAAAAGCAATAGTTTTTACCACAACTGTAATGCATTGAGAATGACATTACTCCATAAAATGTGATTTTGAGTAATAATTTCATAAACAACAACAACAACAACAACAAAATGTATTATATTAAAACACGATACATCGTTGCATCTTTTTAAGAAGTTGATCAGCTGTCCTACAAGGGTGCATGATGATGAATTCCATGAGGACGCCACCCTGCAAACAAAAGCCATGCATACGTACCGTGTCTTTGTGATGCGTGTGTTTATTGTTGTCAGAAGTCAGTTCAGTATACAGGGACTGCAGCTCGCTGATGTTATCAAAGAACAAACGCTCGTCGCTAACTGGGCGAATGCTGCAAAACCATCTCCTATCCGCCACTACGTGCCCGTCTGTGTGAGCAAAGGAAAAAAGTTAATTCCTATAGATATTTGCAAGTGTTCAGACTGATAAGTGAGGGGGGACAGTGCGTCCTTCCCGATCGCGAGGCTCTTTGAGAAAATCATCATCAGTCGCGAGTCAGATGCGGCTTCCATTGTGACGTCATAGCGCCGGTGCTATAAATAGCGCGCGCGTACGGTTTCATTCAGGAAAACAAGGTGCCTCATATGTGCTGTGAGCCAAAGAAGAGCATCGGCCAGCGTTTTGGAAGCTTATTTGCAGTGAAACCCAAAGCGAAACGCGTTCATGTAAAACTAGAAACGTCTTAAAGGTGTCTTGGAATGTAATTACTCATTTGACTTGACATGTGACTGCGTAAGTGTCAGTCAGTGTCAAGGCTGGCAGCCATTTAGGATCTGGATTAATCTAATTCTGTTTAACAAGACATCATGCTGTAAATCTCCTCAGGTTATGAAAAATCTGAATTTATTTGACAATACTTCGTTTCCTTACACCCTGATTAGATGCTAAATGACTGAAATCTCTGTGGTCTACATCACATTTCAATCCAAATAAGTAGATTACCATCCACTCATTTCCGATATAATCTTTTGCATATATTGGATGAGCAAAAACCTGAATGGCTGATTTGTTCTGTTTCATAACAGCGTAGTCCCAGTATACATCAAAATAGCCACTGGGACCTGTGAATCCAGTAAAAGAACAGACTGTCCTAATTCTTGCAATTTCCTAGTTCTTACTTGCTCTGAGAAAGACAGCTCAAATTATGAATGAAACCAGGGCGGCGGAGCCAGACGCACATCATGAGACACTTCAGGGCCCCGTCTCAATCCTCTAAGCCCAGTGGATGTTTTTGAATCATGCATGAAGTGTGTGATGTAGATATATTTATAACTGCTAGGAGAATGATGGTTTGCTGGAGGCAGTAAATGAATGAAGGCATAGTTGAGTAGGACGCATCCTGTAAACAGGATTATTCGGCTTCAGTCCTGGGATGTCTGATGTCTTAGCATGCCTGCTTGTAAAGTAGGTGACATTATATGGTGCGTAACATATAAGTGAAATTTTCCAATTTGTAATCTGTAATTACATCTGTAAATTAATTTGAATAGTTCATGTAAAATACCTGCTGTGATCTAGCTGTCACACTCAAATTTGACATTTTCCGTGCATCAATAATAATAGATCACAATTGGTTTAAACTTTTTAAATGGTGGCTCTAAAAATGCACATTCATTCCATTTCATAAATAAATCACTTGTGCATTTCTTCAGTAATTCGCTGTCTCATTTTGATTGCAAATACTGATGTTATGATTAATAATTTAAATTAACTTAATTTCATAAGACAAAAATTCATTTTACATTAAAATTTGGTGCTACGTGACGAAGCGGAGCCTTTTTCCATATCCTGATCCTGTGGTTAATCAAGATAACCAGGACTAGTGATGTGGGAATCCTTTTAATCTACTAAAGCTGTTGATGTGCAGACAGAGTTGGCAGGTGAGTGTGCTAATCAGCCTTTAGCCAGTGGCACAGTTAGATGTCTGTGTATATAGCTTCAGGAAGAAGGATCATTTTGAAAACAATTACTTCATGTGCATGTCTGGTATGTCAGCTCTGAGAGGTCCTCACCAAGGGGTCAAGGCTTCTTTTTGCATTCTTTTCTATTTTAATGCATTGGCTTTATTATAATTAACAGTTTGCGTGTAGATCAAAAAAGTGTATGGATTTTTGGTTTGTCATTTTATTTTGTTTTATTTTATTTTATTTTCCCTATACCTAAGCAGCGAACTTACCTGAATTTACATGTTAGGATGAAAAAATATAATTATATTAATCCCAACATCTGTGGATTTTATGCATGCAACATTTTATATTTTTATTCATCTTCTCAATTATACTTATTTATAGAAGTTCTCACTTTCATTATTTATCTTTTTCATTTATTCACTCACTCACTCATTCATTCTTTTTTAAATGTTATTTTATTCACACTACCTTTTTAGTTTATCTGCTGTCATAACTGAATTTCCACGTTAGAATGAAAAATATTAATCTCATTATTTGTGGATTTTATGCATGCAATTACGAAGCCCTTACGAAGATCTGAGATGACCAAACACCTGAGAAGAGAAGATACAAATTATGTACATATATGCTATATATGGACATAACCTCAACATACAGTAGTCACTACTGATAAGCAATCTTGAAAATAAATTGGAGCATAGAATCTCAAAACGGAGGCTGAACCTGACTGAATTCTACCAAATGAACAATTCAGCAAACATCAAGATTGACAGAAGTACCTAACTGATTCATTCTTCTGTCCACACACAGACTGCAGTGGTGAAATACAACCAGCCTTTAAGCTGTAATGATCAAGCTCAAAGGGGCAAACAGATGGCAAAAGCCAAGCCACGTTTGATTGTGCCCTCTGTTCAGAGACGTGTTACATAAGGCTGATGTGCAAGTAGCCACGTTTACAAACCTCCCTAGATTTATCCTTCATTCACACTCCATGCAGTCCCATCTGGATACTGGATGTATAATTCCTTGGCCAAGTCAGTGGCATACGTGTGACGAGGCAGGCTTTTTACTGGGCTGTCTTCCTCTTTAAATGGCAGGTAAGACAATCAAATCATGAAATCATAAAGTTTATTCATGAATAAAATTTTATTACATTTGTATGCCAGTAAAGTACAATTAAGGCATAATGCATGTGTCTAAATGGTTTATGCAAATGCATGATGAGATTTGCTTGAAATTTGGAATGCAAGGGGATTTGGAGGGTTTAGACAGTTTGCTTTGACTTTTTATTCTGATATATCTAGTTCATTAAAATCTTGTCACCAGTACGTCAGGAAATTGTGTGGATATGCATATTTCACTTCAGCTATTCTGTGTTCTCTGTAGTATTTAGGGTTTTTTATTTGGGTATTTGCAGACCCCTGGAGGTCAGTGAAGGTACTGCAGGTCAAATAGGTGGGCTATATCTAATGGAATGTGGGTTAATGTGGAATAAAAAGTGTTTTTATTACACAATTCCGAGTTTAAACTGAAAATTCTGATTTTTTTTATATCAGTTTTGAGTTGTAAGATATAAACACATAATTGTAAGATATAAATTCTGACCTTTTTTCTCTGAATTCTAAATTTACATCTTGCAATTCTGAAATTTTACCACCAAATTTGACCCTTTTTTAAATCTTAATTCTCAGTTTATCTCACAATTCTTTTTCTTTTTTATGAAATATGTACAAAAAAGGGGGGGAGGTTATTGCAACTTTTTATCTCACAATTCTAAAGTTTTTCTCACATTTGCAAGTTTATATCTCACAATTCTGACTTTTCTTCTCAGAATTGCTTCTTTAAATCTTGCAGTTTCAAGTTATAATTTTGCAATTCTGATATAATCTTATACAGACTCTTTATGCTGGAGGTTTGTGAGTTAATAATAGTTCTTAATAGTTGACCGTAATGTGTCCCATTGTGTTCTTGTTTTCCCATATTAAATATATGACAAAATGTAACAATTACATAAAAAAAATAAAAATAAAAAAAAACAGAAAACACACGCACGTTTTTGTTTAAATAGTCCCAATCCCAAATCTCAGAGTTTCTGAGAAGCATTCCTTGTGACAACTAGCCCCGGTCTCCCCAACAGTGGATCAACAGAAATATGTAACAATGGCGCCATCTGATGTTCTTTAAACAACAACAACAACTCAAATCCCCTAACTTCAATCGACGAAACTTAAGTTTATGAATTTTGCATAAATCATCTGTTAACCTTGCAAAAATAGACGACATGCACAATAATTCTACAGAATGATTTTGGATGATGCCCTGTTCAGTGCGAACGAAACGCAAAAGCATAAACATTATGGAAGACAAATGTGTAAACATATGGCTTGGTCAATGCAAATCTGTTTAATAGTGCTTATTGTTAATGTTTATATTTTGAAGTGATCGTATCACTCTGTTAAATAATGTATTGCTCTTTAATAGCCACACTAGTCGTCAGTGAGCTTCAGATAATAATAAAATCAAATAAAACTAACGTTACCACGCTGGTATATCTTATATTGTATATTCCCATAAATGTTTATCGAAATCATTCACTATATGTAGCTAACAGCAAAAAATTTTTTTCGAGTTATTACATGCTGGGATACATATTTTTCAGGAACAGAGCCAATGGACAGAGCAGGAAGTCGCTGCACACCGGGGCACATATTTCAATGTGTACAGTTGCTTTGGGATCTACTTCAACATGGCCACCGTCGGCACAGGTGAAAGCGAGCCTGCACAGGTGAGAGGACATCACACCTGAGCTCTTCTCTTCACTCTTCACTCACTTCTTCTGGCATTAAAAGCGTTATTACTGCAGATGTGAGTACTTCTGTTACTGTAGACTGCGTGCCAGCTGTGAAAGTCATGGTAAGGTTGGTCAAGTCTGCTCAATGTCGATATTTTTATTTGGCAGATGTCTTTATAAATATTGTTCTAAGCATGCAGGTTTATCTGAGCAAAACAGATGTAAAGTTTATCTTTAAAAAGGTGAGCGCGTTTGCATGTTTCGCGGGAATTTTGTGGCGCGCGCTCTCGTCTGCTATTGAGCGTTTCAGTTTCGAAGGCGTTTTCGAATCTCTCTCTCTCTCCTCTCTCTCTCTCTCTCTCTCTCTCCCTCTGTGTGTGTGTGTGTGTGTGTGTGTGTTGGTGTTGTTTGTCACGTTGTGAAATATGTTCTCGTTGCACCTTTACAAGTAATCATGCAAATTCACGATAATGTTAATAATGAAAGTTATAAAATGTAAGCGAAAAGGTGAAAAGTCTCCTAAGGTACATTGACATATTAAAATCATGAACACTGCCATGGTTTGGGGTTGGGATTTAGTAATATAATGAAATAATACTAGTAATAACAATATTATAATATTATAAAACGTTATTTCAATTTGAATTGTGTTTTTTTTAACTGTAATTCATTTCGGAGATCTTTCATGTCACATGATCCCTCAAGAAGTCATTCTAATATGCTATAATATTGCCTCTGGAGAAACATTTATTATTATCAATGTTGAAAACAGTTGTGTTGCTTAACATTTTTTTATGAATATTTTTGTCAGGATTCTTGAATGAATAGAAAGCATAAAACAAAACAAACAAACGAAACAGTAACTGTAGTGTAGTTGAATGCATGAAGAAATACTGTAGGTTGTTTTTTATTCAAATCCAAATTTGCATTCCCATCTGGTTTGTTGGTACTTTGTGCTTGAACCTTTTTACACAGCGATTGATAGCTAGATCACATTGTGCTTTGTGCAGACAACATGTCCGATATGAGGGACACAGACATTTTCTGTAGTGGCAGTATAAAGTTAATGGTTTATTATTACAGTGGGGTGGAACAAGGAAATGCGAGTTATTCAAATATCTGGAGCAGGTTGGATAGCGAAATCCTGCCCCTGAGAGGCTGAACAACATGCATTTACTGTTTCCATCCCATGTATGGAGATCATCTCTGTGTAAACCTAAACGGCTAAATGTGTGTCTGTTCCTCAGACAGCAGTTTGTCATGCCTGACAAGTGCCTGCTTACCTTCTGGGTTTAATATGATTCGGTTGTGTTCATTTATGCAACTGGCACTTGTCCACCTCCCATTGCCATCACAACAAAACCAAAGCCTGTGTGATAGAGTTATTAGGGTTATGTGCTCAGTTGGACCCTAGGGGAAATCTGAATGCAGCACATCAGCGTTGTCTTTTCTCCAGGCTTCATCTGGAGATAAACAAATGAGCCAGTGATGCGTCGATGATGCAAATGTTACAAGTGCTGGCCCGTGACTCAGTGGGCCGTTGGTTTGTTTGACTGACACAGCTGGTGATGATACAGAGATGGCGAATGAGACTTTCGTTTAGTTTGTGAAATGTGTGACAAAGCTAAATTTAAGTCTAAACATAAAAGTCAAGTATAGAAAAGCCCAGAGTGCTCGGAGAAGTCTTTCTGAGCATTGCTTCACAGCAGAGGTTTACCTTTGGACTCTAGTAATCTATTGTGTCTGCTAACATCTTGGTAACTCGAGTCACTATCCATAAAAGTTTATGGAGCTTAGTTAAGAGCTTTTTAATGCAGTCAGAAAGACCTTCAGTGGGATAAACTGAAACTGTCATGGCTTACAAGACATTGCAGTGTTGAGGGATGAATTCACTTTTTGCCCCATGGTTGCAAATTTGTATATAATATTTTGTGCCTCAATCACAAAAGTCAGCACTTTTTGCCTGCTGTAATTAACATCATGTTATTAACATTGTGGAAAGTAGGTGATGCAGTAAACAGAAGTTTATTAAAGAGATGTTTGTGTACATTTATTATTGTTTCATTTCTGTGAAAAAATGTGGTGCTAAACAGTAGACATTCTTCATGAATTCTCTCCAGAGTGTATTACTTCATGACATTCACAGCATTTGAGAGTAAGGAAACTTTTAAATACCATATAACACTTATTTTATATGGATAATGTAATACTGACAGTTAGTCAATTAAATGTTTTGGTGTCATCCATTATTTAGAATTATTCAAAAAAAGATTTAGACTGCAATTTCATGCATATTATGATTTGAGCATACCTCTTGTGAACTGTCGTAATATCATAATGACAAAAAAATAAAAAATAAAAATAAAAAAAATAAATAAATAAAAAAAGCCTAATTTAAAGAATCAAATTTTTGAAACGAAAGCCATAGTAAATATTGAATTATTGTTATTAAAAAAAGTTTCCACAAAATCATGTGGTGCAACCAACATTAAATAATTAAACAAACAAATAAATAAAGCAGGAAGTGATGTCATAGAGAGGAGCCCTGCAGACCCTCAAGGCCAGTAAGTATTGCAACATTTGAAATTTGATAAATCTAAATGTTTTGATGACAAAAGAAAGATTAGTTCAGGATGCCAAATGTAAAGGGTGTGACTTCCCCAAAACATTCTTTCCCTGAAGAATTACATTTGAAAAACAATGAAAAGAATGATAAAAATGTGTACAGGTGTATGGAAAATAAGTTATTTTTAAATTACTTTTTTAAAAACTTTTGTTGAAAACTGTATTAAAGTTTTTCAAAACCACTGCGATATTGCCTGTAAGGCTGAACAATTCTCAGCACTGGTCTTCAAAAGAACATTTCAGGAATTAAAGTAATCACTCTCAATAATTGCTGTCAGTAATTAGAAGAATATTTGTTTGTTTAAAAGAAGCAATTTGCGGTGTACTTGGAATGTTGTCCAAATGATGTTACAATGCAACGACGATGAGCCATGAAATCTATTCAGTAGAAATAACAATAACTTCATGAAAGGATGGATTCCAAACCCTACATATCAAGCCTCTTTGTTGTATTTTATCAGTCAGTGTGTCCTGAAGTTGATCCAGGTGTTGTGCACCATTTATTTTGTTACAAACAAATTGCATAACAGCTAAGCAATGTCTCTCTATAAGGTGGTAAACTATGTCTAGAGGGCATAGGGAAATTATACTCTTTCGACTTTTGCTGTGCAACCATTTGAGGGGCTAAAAATGTCTTTTGTGGGCCAAGAGCAGAAACTGTAAATTGTAAATTGTAGAAGAGAAAGAGCAGCCTTTCAGAATGTTATTTAGGTCTGCTGTTCTTTGCTGATGTGCCACATTCTTCTTCTTTCTTTGGTTATTTATGTGAGAGAACTGTGAGCTGAACTGAGAGCTGTTTGTCTTTTATATACTGCATCCTGTTTAGTTGTCTTTGTTTTGTTTCTTCTTCCTGCTCTCACGGTATGTGGCTCTGGCTCTTTGTGCAGTAATTCTGTGGTTCTGTTAGTTTCTACAGCCAGTGTGGAACAGCTGTGATGGTGTGTTTTGAAAATACTGAAGAAATGCATTAACATGGAGATGGAGAAGATATGTTTTCATATACTGTATGGTGGCTTCAAATGGTGCATTTACACAACACTGTTTTCAAGTAAAAACTGAAAACTTAAAAACCGAAAACTTTTTTTTTCATGTGATGAGATAAAATCTTTACACATACTTTCTCAAAAACATCTTTGGTGTGCTTTGTATGTGTTTCAGTTGTGCCTTTTAAATTGACATTCCATTTGATGCCACAGAAATGACACACTTTAACTTTAAGTCTATGTTTACACTAGAGCTTTTTAGTTTTAAAACTTTCATTTAAAATGAAAACGATCCTCGTCTGTGTCAAATGTAAACATAGCCTAAGTCATTTATGCAAACATAACAATTAAACATGAAACATGGATTCATTGTTTTGTGTTAACTTGTTTATTTTAACATTTTAATGATGGTTTGATATATAAAAATCACAGAATACCTGTGTATATATATATATATTAGGGTTGTAACAGTGAGGAAATTTTCCCACCGGTTAATTGACATAGCAGTATCACAGCAGAGGCGGGGCATTCCTTCTTTTCCTTGCTTTCCTTCACTTTTAAATAGCTTGTGAAAGTGGCGTGCACATTTTGCTTTCTCTTAGTGGCAAATAGTTGCAATTCGGATTAAAGTTAGTTTTTAGTTAGTTTAAATCTTCCCTCTTTTCCTTGCTTTTAAATCGCTTAAAAGCAACATGCGCATTTTACTTTCACTTTTGAATTAGCAAGGTTCAGCGTAAATTGCTTGAATACAACAACAAAATACAACGTCAAACTCAATTTAACCTATTTATAAAACATAGAGCTTTTATTAACAAAACAAAACAAAAATGCACCATACTATAGGGCAGGCTATATGCCTATTATAAAATAACAAATAACTTACATAAAATATAAATAGGTATACAAAACAGGAAATAGGCTAAGTAAACATGTATAACAAAAAAAAGAAAAAAGAAAAATATAACGTTTATGTGACGAGTGGGGCGGGGCCGAGAGCTGTGGGAACAGATGGAGGCCGGTGGAGTGATTTGGAAATGAGCGACACCTGCTCCACTCACCAGTCTCGAGTCCCACGGAGGACCCCCGGAAGGATAAAAGGAGGAGTTATGACAGTGAAGGACAAGAGAGGACCAGGCCTGGGCTTTATTTTGTGTTTTGGTTTTGTTTGTGCGCAGCAGTCTTCCGCGAGGGGCTGTCGCGCTGTTTTGTGTTTATTTGGTAATTAAAGTTTCAATTGAATCTTCCCTGGTTCCCGCCTCCTTCTTCCCGTGATTACGAAGGTTTTCTATAGCGTTAGTTTATTAGCAAAATGAATTAGAAAGCATGGAGTCACGGCATAGGTCTACACCTTGTTGTCAAATAATATAAATAAATGACACAAAGTTTAAATAAAGTAACAAGAAACAAATGTTTAAAAAAAACTTTCGGAATAACCTTAGATAAATGGCAAAAGTCAACAGGCTTTTCAAAATATAATTTACAAACATGGGTTTTTGGTCTGTGGGCAAGTGACGTTCCCGGTGTTGCGGCTTAGCACTGGTATCACCGTCAACACCGTTTATTGTGGCAAGCCTTATATATTTATATATATATATATATATATATATATATATATATATATATATATATATATATATACACACACACAGTATATACTTACATACACCATAAGAGACTTCTTGCAATATTATCTTTTTACAGTAAAAAAAAAAAAAAGAAAAGTTTGTCAGATTTGTTTGAATGTTACTGCGTGAAACCTCTGACAAAATAGTCTTTGTTCTTTATTTTTGTGTTTTCTGATCACATTTGTATCCCTGTGGTGCACTGGTTGTCATGGAGAATCAGGCTGTTGTGGTGGTTACCATGGGGACTGTCTTCCACAGTGTGCCCCAGGCATTCATTCAAGAGCATTAAATGTTATGAAGGCCTGCTGATATTTGAGCTCATAGCTTCTACAAAAATCACAGTTAGACCTTCCTGATATGCCATTTATTGTGCAATTTGTTTTCTCACACTCCTAGTGGGTAAATTTGAGCATGGTAAAATAATATTATAATTAGAAATTTAAAATTTAATTTATTCCTTTGATGCAAAGCTGAATTTTCAGCATCATAACTCCAGTTTTCAGTGTCACATGATCCGTCAGAAATCATTTTAATCTGCCGATTTGCTGTTCATTATTATTGGTGCTCAGTAATTACTAATGGTTATTAATACTGTAAAAAACAGCAACAGTTTTTCCTTCTTAATATTTTGTGGAAGGATCACAAAGCTGAAACTTCCACCACAATAATAACCTACTTTTTGAAAATATATTACAATAGAAAATGTCTTCATTAAAACATTAAAGGGGTCATATGATGCTATTTTTTTTTAATTTTTCATTATTTTGTGTATTTGGTGTAATAGAATATGTTGACATGCTTTAATGTTAAAAAACACATAATTTTTCAAATACTGTACATAACTGTAGGTTCCCGATGCCCCGCCTCTCATACGTGTCGTTTTCTACAAAGTTCCTTCCTCTGACAAGCGCAGTCTGCTCTGATTGGCCAACTGACCCAGTGCTTTGTGATTGGCTGAACAACACAAGCACTCCATGGAAATGTAACCCCCCTTTCCATAATCGCGAGCTTCATCTTTCAAAATAAATATAAGACAGTTAATAATGTCCTTAGTTTTACCATCAGTTCAAGCCTGAAAGGGGAACAGAGAGGTGCGACAGACACAGTGATGAAGCCAATATATGTGTGCAGTACACAAGCCACGAACGGTTAAGACATCTGACTCCACTTTGTGACCGTCCCTCACACACACACTCGCAATGCTCAAAACACATTTGAGCAGTCAGTAGCAAATACTTAAACTAATAACAAAACATACTTAGAGTAGCTGATTAAGAAGGTCAGATTGGTATAGCAAAGTCAGAATGACCTCCTCTCTTAGGTTCACAAAATGGTCATCCTAAATGCATCTACCTCTTCAACACTTACTGCGATTACTGAAACCATGCCTTCTTTCTTTGCGTGAAGATTTGGGCGGCATTATGCAAATATTTCCACACAGTGACGTAGACATGTGGGGGCGTGTTTAAACGAGTCGTTTTAGGGGACCGTGGCAGAGTATAACTTTTATAAAGAATATCTCTTTGGATTTGAGACTTTAGTCTTTGCAACTTTTCAGATCTAGTTCATGCACCAAAAGCTTGTAACACTCCAAAGAGAAAGGAACAATTGAAATCGCATCATATGACCACTTTACTGTACAAGTACAAAAATAAAACTTTAGAAAATGTATTGCTATTTGTTTTTCTTTCATATATCCACAGCAGTTCCATAATGAACATTTGCAAAAGGATTTTAATCGAAAAGGTTCAAGTTTATATAAAAAAAAATAGCTTTTTGTTTTCAAATGAAAACCTTAATAAAATTAGAGGAAATCAAGACATGCCCTTGAGTCCTGTGCACACGTTCTTCTTTACTGACAACACCCTTAAAGAAACTGTTTGCCTGACATCTGATAGACCTGCCTCATATAACCTCACCTCAGGATGGCTTAAATATTTGGCTAGTTACCATCGGATTGCCACATGTAGCAAACAGACAAGTCTCTTTGGGTATCTCATAGACAATTTCTATACACACAACATGGGTAAACAGATTCAGAACAGATTCTGTGGAATGTGTTTCTGTCATAACCTGCTCTATAGGGAAGAATGGTTGCATCATTGCTCAACGCTGTCACGGTTAGAGAAAACACACTCAAAGTGCTGTTGGCATCTCCTGAGTTTCTCACACTTGTTTAAGATGAAAAATGAAGAGTTGTTGAGGATATGCAATAAGATATCAATATATGTTCATGTTCACTGCTTTACATAAATGGTACAAACAGTCATACAATTGCAGAGTAATCAATATTCACAAGATGTATCTATGTTTATGTCTAAAATATAATAATAACATATGTGCAAGTACACATGTTAAGGGTTTACATCTACATCTGGCTGCAAAAGCATCTTTTTCCATTGACCGCCATTTACAAGTGTCTGTGATTTTTTTTTTAAATGAATATAAATTTTTATATATGTAAGTCAACATTTTAAACTTTTTTACTTTTTATCTTTATATATATATATATATATATATATATATATATATATATATATATATATATATATATATATATATTTTTTTTTTTTTGTTTTTTTTTTTTTTTACAGTGAAGTTATAGCTGATGACAATTTTACAGATTAGGGTAGTTGAAGGCTTAGATAAACAAAGACTTCAAAAGTAATTATATTAAATAGGCAAATAAACCTTAGTACATCTTACAGAGATTAATTTCCACAAAACTGGAAAAACGCAAATCCTAGATTTCCTCTGCAACACACACTGGATCTGCCCGGAGCAAACCTTAATTTTGCTGAGCATGTTAACTAAAATTTGACATGTTAAACCGACAACATGTTTATAGCTAGCTACCAAAACATATCTATTATAATTGAACAGATATTTGTGGCTAACTCTTTTGCAGTCTTGAGTACTAAGGTTTGTTGCTCCCACAGTAAGGCCTGGAATACACTTTTATGATTTTTGTCCCAATTTTCCCACCGATTTACAGTCTGGAAAAGGTGACGCTAGATGCCGAAAGTCAGAGGCAGTCTGCAGATTTGAGTTGACAGATTCCCTAGAAAATTGTGTAGTGTATGATGGTCACACACTTCCATCCAATCCAAGATATCAAACATGTTTAATATTTTCAGCCGATTTTAGAACATGTTATTTTAATTTGCCATACATCTTCTAGCAACAAGGCACACATTTCTGTGTGAGTTTGTTGCGATCGATACAATTTGAAAGTGGCCTGGTAAGTGTATGATGGTGTTTTAAAAATCTGTTCAGAATTGAAATGTCATCTTAATTCTGCTGTAGAGCTAATGTTGAAGCTGCTGTGTATACTGACATTCACAGGTTTGTGAGCTGGAATCCTGAAAGCAAATTCTCTTATCTGTTCTTTCTGTTATTTTGTAGAAAATGAAGGACTTGACCTGGATGTATCACTCACTTTAGTTGATCACTCCTGTAACACGCTCACAATCACTGTTAAATGCTTCTCTGCTCCCAAGACGTGCAGGGCAACACAGATCAGGTGTCTAAGGCTGTGTTCTGATCCCATCAAGAGAGAGCTGCAGTCTTTAGCACTTAATTTTAGAGTAACAGCATTCCTGTGGCCTGGCTCTGGACACTGGAGGTCTGGGATGAGAGCAGATCTGACAGCCAGTGTGTCTGTGATGTGATGACTTCAGTTGTGCCTGCAGTCCCATAAAGAGCAGGATCAGAGCATGACAGCTTATGGAGTACAAGGCAGTTTGGCATGTCCTTTGTTGATCTTTGTTGAAACATTGGACTTTCCAGGTTTTCACATTCTTATAATTAAAACAACGTAAGGAAAACAACATCATCAAAATTGCTATTTTGAAGCCACAACAACAACAATAATAATTACTACAACTACTTAATAATAAGTATAGTAGTAGTAGTGTTAGTATGAATATTAGTATACTTGTATGATGATAATAATAATAATAATAATAATAATATGAATGTTGTTATTATTATTAGTATTAAATAAATACAAATAAAATTTAAACAGATTCATGCATTTAGCAGACACTTTTATCCAAAGCGACTTACAGTGCATTCAGGCTAAACATTTTACTGGGAATCGATCCCACAACCTTGTGCTGCTAATGCAATGCTCTACCACTTGAGCTACAGGAACACCATAAAATAAATAAAGTATTATAAAATATACTAGCTCTACTAATGATAAAAAGGAAGAATAGAGTTTTTTTTTTGTTAATATTATTTTATTTAACAATGACTTATTTATTTATATTATTAGTAGTATTAGTATTAGTATTATTATTTTATAATAAAAATGATGCTATTGATACTGCTACTACTATTTTATTGTGTTGTTTTTATTATTATTAATATACAGTACATTGTATACAGTACATTGTACACAGTTTAATGTCAATATTATGTTATTGAACAATGACACATTAGTGTTTAGTATTTATTTCAGTATTTATTTGTTGGAAACTGTTAGATTCATGTAAAATTAAAGAAATGTATTTACTTAAAATATTATAACATGAACTGAATTAATTTGCCCTACAGCGGTTGTGCTCTTTATAAGACTCTGTGAATCTGCCAAGAGCAGAGGTGGGTTGTTCTGTTGATTGACATATTCATGGCAACGGAGAGCTGATGTCATCACTTTGTACCTGAATTTCCCACATAAGCTGTGCTCTGCACAGTGCAGTTAGTCAGTGCTAATAAGCCAAATGTCAGCTTTGATAAGTGTGTTATATAAATTCATTAGCAACATGGGCACTTCACAATACACAACTCCTCAATTAAAGAGATCATAAACACTTTCATTTAGTCGAGGACCATTTGCTTTCATAAGTCTTCAGATCATGTTTCTATTATACAGTGGTTTTAAATATAATCTTAATATTCTTCCAGAAAGGCAATCCGTTTGAGCATTTAGTTGGATTGCGGGCAATGCTGGTAAGGGCAGGTCTGTGCAGGCAGAATGAGGTGGAGTTTTACTGGCAGATGTGTGTTAATGACAAAACAATGTTTTCATATTTCATAACCTGCTGCCTCTGCACATTTGTGTTCAATGGAACTCACAATAAATAAATCAAATGCAATGTGTTGATGCATTTGCACTTTGGTGGATGATAAACTTGACATTTATCTTATTTTTTTTTACTCTAAAGTGGAAAACAAAAGAAAAATACTAAATTAAAAAATATAAAAATATTAATTAAAAACTCAGATAAATAGCATATTATTATTGCCCGTAACCCAAAAACTTGTAATGTGACACTGTAAGTAAGAATATATTTGAACCATGTGGTTAAGTGGTTCTTATCCAGAAATATAGTTTTTATGTAGAAGCTTTATCAACATATTTTTTTTATATATAAAAAAAATAATGGTATACTAGTTAAATGCAAACTAATTAATTAATTAATTAATTAACAGTTCATACAACATTCACAGTAAAAACTAAATTATAACCAAAAATAATTTGCTTATACACGAGTCTTTAATTTACATTAACAACTCCCAACTAAATGTTGCAGTTTCCCACTTATTACAATACAACAATGTGGTAACATAAACGTGCACTCAGCTTGTAAATACAATTATGGACTCATAAATCTGATTTAAAAATATTTTTTAAATATATTAAATGATTATATTTTAACTTTAACTGAAGTGATTACAGTTTGGCCTGGATCGGCCTATTAGATATGTTTTATTAATATTTAATAAAATTATTATTTTTATATTATTTGTGTTTTAATTTTAACGTTTTAGTAATTTTCTTGGTTTTGCCATTTTTTAAGTTGTCTGTATCATTTATTAATATTCAGTAAATATGAATAAATAAAATAAATCAATAAAATCAATATGCATTAGATTAATTGATGTTTATTCAGATGTAGAAACCTGAAAGTAAAAAAGTGAAAGTGGCGTGATGTGTAGCCAAGTATGGTGTCCCATACTCAGAATTTGTGCTCTTCATTTAACCCATCCAAGTGAACATAAACAGTAGTGAGTAGTCAACAAACACACACACACACACACGCACGTTTGTTTTTGTGAAAATTGAGGACATCCCATAGGCGTAATGGTTTTTATACTGTAGAAACTGTATATTCTATCGCCCTTCACCAACCCTAACCCTAACCCTCACAGGAAACTTTGTGCATTTTTACTTTGTCAAAAAAACTCATTCTGTATGATTCATAAGCGTTTTGAAAAATGGGGACATGGGTTATGTCCTCATAAGTCACCCTCTCCTTGTAATACCTGTGTCATACCCATGTCATTATACAGAGTTGTGTCCTGATATGTCACAAAACATGCCCACACACACACACACACACTTTTAACACACAGCCGAAGCAGTACATTACAAGGAATTTTCCTTTCTAAAATTCCTCAAAATATATATTATAATTATTAATTAATTAGTTTGTTCTGAAGGCATATGCAATATTGTGGGTACTATTTCTATAATAAATTCTGCCTTATTCTGTTAGATGTAATTATATTATGTGATGACATTCAAAATGATGTTTTCATATAATCTTAGCTCCAGGGAAGAGGGCGGAGCATCAAGAGCTCAAGCCAGGGGGGCATGTCTTAGGCCCCATCCACATGGAGATGCGTTTCTATGAATACCCACAAGAACCGGATCCGGCGTTTTCGGAAATTGAAACTGCTGTTTTTTAAAAACAGGTCCCAGAGTGGATAAATGGGGAAAAATGTGAGTTTTCGTGTGCAAATCCATATATTTTCGGAAACGATGACATCTTCAGCCCACGTCTCGCATCTAGTCAAACATCTCTACGTTACATAACAGTTACAAAAACATGAACAAACTGAATGATTGTCTTTTTATTAACTAACATTAATAAATGTATTGTCCCATGTTCGTTTGTGTACCACACGCAAGGTTTATGCACATAGTCCATGTCTTCTCCGTTTTAGTGTATCTCTGTGGCAGAATTACAGCGCCACATGCTGGTCTGGCATGTATACTATATCGTTTTGTGGTTTCGTGTGGACGCGGATATTACTTGAGACGAGGAAAAAAAAGATTGGATTGGGGTCTCCGTGTGGACGTAGCCTTAGTTACAGCCGGTGTTTAATTTTGATTGGAAACGAACAGTGTTGAAGTGTTTTGTGTTATCAGGAAAACATCAATTCTAACTAATATGTACATAATTTATGTCTTCATTAAAGTAGCCTAATGACGGGAAATTATTACGCAATGTTTCCCATTGAGGCTTTTGTGTGAGAGCAACATTAGCCTTTAGAAAAGTTCCCAAAATTGACAGATACTTTGAAGTGTTTAAAAAAGCGTGTGCAATATAGCTTTCCAATTGTCAGTTCTAATCTCTTTTCCCATAAATCTTCATGCTTCAGTGTGAGCCGCACAGGCCTTAGAGGTGTGGCCATAATAAGCTGATTAGGGTGTTGATAGTGGAAGCCAAAGGCATGAAGTGGCAGCGGCTGGGCTTGACGTGACCTCAAGGGACAGAGGTGCATTTCTGGAGTCCAGCCTATATGTACAGTCATATGAGTACATCATGGCTAGAAGGGACATTACAAACCTGACACACCTCCAGTGAGGCGATTGTCTGCTTTTACAGAACTCTATTTGATCCTCCTCTGAATCCAAAAAAGGCCAGTGATGTAGCTTTTAGATGTCTGAGAATGACTGCGTCTTGTTTTATGGACAACAAATGCAGGGTATATATAGAGTAATCACCACTTTAACCATGTGAAAAATGTTCTATGACTTGCTCTCACTGCTGATGTCAGAGATTACTCTACATCATGAGGTTGTGTGTTTAATAATGCCTGAACTGATGAACATCATTGTTTAAACTCAAACATGGTGTCACATTTCTTCCTCTTTCTGAATAGCCCATTGTACAGCGGAAAACAAGTTTTTTGTGAGCTGGTTGACATTTAAAGCTATTCTTGTGTTCAGCACCGTTTTAACAATTATTCACACTGGTCAAACATTTGGAATCATTCAGATTCTTTTTCTTTAAATGTTGACGGTAGTCACTGACTACCATTCTATTTTTTTTCTCCATACAAGTCAATGGCTACCGTCAACTGTTTGGTTACAAATATTCTTCAAAATATCTAATTTTGCGTCCTAACAACTGAAAGAAATTCAGAACAGGGGCTGATTTAATAATCATATAATTTTCACTTTTGGGTGAACTATCCCTTTAAAAAAATATTAACAATTCCGAACTTTCCACTGGTTGTGTGTACGGAGATTAACTTCAAATATTTTATTTATTTGCAGATTTTAGCACACAGACCATTTGAGTAAATCTTACAGATATGAAATCATGTGGCTGTATCTTCTGAAATTCTATCAGAGATAAAAAAATATGGAGGTCTTAATGCAATTAAAAAAATAATAACCCTCAATATAATAGCTGCTTTCCCACTTTACAGCTCCAGGAGGCAATTCAATTTCTGAGAGATGAACGGATGTCCCATTTACAGTTATTGCAGTCACATTTTTCAGAAACGTTCACCTGTTTGTTTACTCTTGAATGATAATACACTTTATCTGTCTGTAAATACAGTTTCGGTCCCACTTTATATTAGGTGGCCTTAACTACTATGTACTAACAGTGTAATTATAAATGTTATTAAATACAGATGTAATTACATGTCTTTTTTTAATATAAGTACAATGTAAAAACATGTATGTACACAATAAGTACATTGTACTAAATTATTAATTAAAATGTAAGTACGTAGTAGTTAAGGCCACTTAATATAAAGTGGGTCCACAGTTTCTTAGCCTGTTATAATCCCGTTATTTTTAATGTGTCAAATGAAAAACATACTACTGACACACTTTTTTCAATATTAACAAAATGAAAGTTGGAAGGATCTGTATATATTCATGACTGGAAAAGAAACGTTAATACTTAGCATGAGAACTGAATCCTTGCTGTCTTTATTGTACAACAAGTGTTTATTGCAACATGAGATATCCATCAGACATGTGATTCCCACACACACACACACACAGATTTTATCTTCTGTGACAGATAACAAAATCAGCAACAACAACACTGAGAATAAAAATAACCCTTGTGCATTCTTGGGAAAATTAAAATTAATGACAACAAATTTCTTCTTTTTTTTTTTTGTTTATATATTTAAGTTCTTATTCAAACTGACTTTTTTTTTAAGTACAGAAAGTGCAATATGTTTTCAGCTGATTTTACTGAAGCACAAAGTTGTTCACTGTACTGTAATGTTATAAAGCTGGCTAGTCATGAAATAAACGCCTAAATATAAATCATGAAGACATAATAAGTCATTGTAGATTGATGAATGCAAATCAGTTAATGTGAAGATGGGCAGTTTGTATGAAATATGATTCTCCTTGGCGCCAGCAAGTGAAATCAAATTCTGATCTGATTATATGACATGTCATGACATTTTCTCATATCCTGCTTAGGTTTGAGCTGCTGCAAATGCATTCTGAAATCCTGTTGTGTAATGTTGTGTAACCGCTCTTGCTTAATACAAATGGCAGGTATTAAAAACAAAATATACAACAAAATCAAGTCATCTTTGAAGCATGGGAACTGCCTCTCCTGCCAAACGCCCTCAGGCTGTCAAACTCGCTGATTCTTGTTTGTACAACACACCTTACACAAACACCAAGGCCCTGATCCAAACCATAACTTTCTAACGTCTACAAGGCCACTAACCTTCCAGGCAGAGTTATAATAATGAAATTTCACAATTCTTTATACCTGTTTCTACACATACGATAATAAAAATGGTTGTTCATACATCATTTATAAAAAAAAAAAGTCTTGAAGTGTTAATTAATTAATTAAGTAATGCTATTTCTTTAGCTTTTATCAGCCATATTGGATTAACCTGTTCACTGAGCATTTTTAATGAATCATAGAAATTTGGACAAGACCTTAGGCTACATAACTGACCTTTGCACTATTGATATCTTAAAATGCTCTCTAGGTAGCCAGGTTACCAGGTTTCAGAACAGATTTGCAATTTGTTAAAAAATATGCCATGGCAAATATCAACGATTTATTGTAAGTGAAACCGTTTGGTCAGATTCATTTCAGTTTTGTCTGTTGGTTTCGTAAATTTGATCAGTTATGAGTTTGAATTAATTTGTCTTCCAACCTGCAAGCATGGGCTAGTTTTATAATGCATTTGTTATTAATTTTTTTAGTTTCACTTTCATATTTGTCTTGGTCAGGGCCGGGTTTCCCGATAACGATGTATCTTAGCTCTTAAGAGCGTTTTCTACGTGCAAACTTACGAACGCTCGCAGCAATTCCACGAGCGTTTCCCAAAAATGCACTTAACATGAACGCGCGAGAACGCGCTCTACGTGCTACTTACGACTCGCTGTCCATTCGCGAAGTGCTAAAATGTAACCTTATATGGAATCGTATTCTGAACGTATAACCCTAATAATTGTCATCTGTTTTGGATTACCAATCAATACAATCAAGTCTATATAAAGCACATACATACAGGCGGAGACACTGACAAAATGGCTGAACAAAAAAAACAAAAACAAGAAAAGATACCTTTCAAAAGGATGAAATTAATGTCCTCTTAGAGGAGATAGAGAAAAACAAAGATGTGTTTTTTTTTATCTTGTTTTCCCCTTTTTATTTATTTAATTTATAAATTCATGTAAACAAAAAACGAGTACAATAAAGTGTACAATAAAGTGTACAATAAAGTACAATCAAAATATTATTATATTACTCGCGTTGCAGTGTGTTAAATCTAGATAAAAGTGTAATCTGCCGGTTGTCCTGCAGGTGTCCTCATAAATCTGTCTTCTTACAATGCACTTGGGGATGTACGATTACTCCAGAGCACTCGTAGATCTACGAAGATTTTCAAGTGCTACTTAAGCTACGATGCTTTTGGGAAACAGACCGTAATATTAAGATCAATCGTACGATCGTTTTTACGATCAACTTAGGCTTACGATGCTTTTGGGAAACGCAGCCCTGGTATGTGACGCAACTCACAATGCACACACACTACCAGTCAAAACTTATGTTTTTATTATTCTTTTTTTAATAATAAATAATCTCCTAAGATGCATTTATTCGATCAAAATGACAAAATATATATATTTTTTAGCAAGGCTGCATTTATAATACTATGAAATATTATTTAATTAAAAAGACTTTTCAGTCTTCAGTGTCACATGATCTTTCAGAAATCTAATATGCTGATTTGAACCTTCCAGCCTTTCAAAACTACCTTTCAAACGTCTGGAGTAAGTAAGAATTTATTTAATTTCTTAAGGAAATGAATACTTTTATTCAGCAAGGACATTAAATTGTTCCTAACTGACACTAAAGACATTTATAATGCCACATAAAATAAGTTTAAAATAAATCCTGTTCTTTTGATCTTTCAATTCACAAAAGAATCACGAAATTCCACAAATATATGAATTGTTCTGATTTTCCTTTTAACTGATGGGGTAGTTTCATAACCCACCTGTAGACTGCATACTCCAGGTAACGTTTACTAGCTGTGTTGCATATTTACAGATTTATAATTGAAGTTATTCCTCAGCACATATATCTGTAATGAAGAGAGAGCAATTAAACAGATCAAAGATTTCTGATAGCTGTCATAGAAAAAAAGCCCCCGTGTTCCCAGAAGACTGTGGGAGATGGTGAACTGTTACATGTTTAGTCCAGCACAGGACTAGGGGATTTTTAGTAGCTTCATTTCAAAGTGTAGGGGCATGTTGTTATGCAGTTACCCTGTCAAAACAAATTACACGATTAACGGCTTTGCTTGTCACTCGATGATTCATTCCAGAGCTTTAGCTGCACACACACTTCAAATACTTGTAGCTTTTAGTGCAAAGTTTCTGGGGCTCAGATCTAATATGTCTTGGATCATTTCATTTTTGTTGTCTTTTTTCTTAAATAAGATCGAAAAGCCTGGATAATGCCGGATTTTGTCAATTTGCAGCTGCGGTGTAACATTCCACATAGAGACATGTGGAATTTGACACGTGGTCAGCTGCAACTGCCTGGAACTCCTTTATTTACAGACCCTTAACAGTTAGGTAAAGCTTTGAACGGCACGCATGTTCAATGTGTTGCTTTAGTTATTTTATGGAGGTCAAGGTTTTCTGGCATGATAAGAGGTGTGCACTCAACACTCAACACAGATCACTTGCTAGTTAAGGTTTATTTCAACCAATTCCATTTTAATAAACAATAATAAGAGTTGTGCCATTTTGGAACAATACAAGGGTGAGATGATGACAGATTTTTGATTTTTGGGTGAACATTATTTTTAATGTCAGCAATTGCTTAATTTGTTTGTAGTGAATTTTTAGGTGAAACCTATTTTTTAAATATTTAAATACTAGAAAACTTACTTGACCTCCATGAAATAAAATAAAATAAAACGAAGACAAGTGCAAACTACTTGAAATCTTGATCCAAACTGCATCAGTGTCTGAAATAAGATTAAAACTGAATTTTTGGAAATGTGTTTTAATCTTAGTGGTCAGATCTGATTAGTACCATCTTTTAAAAATCTGTATTAGCAGGAAAAATCACTTTTAGCAAAAGAACTGCTTCATTAATTTTCAGAGAGCTGCCTTCAGTGATTTGCTAGTTTTTGCTTATTTAATAAATTGTCACAGTTTTATATTATATCAGTGAAACCAAGTTCACAGAGTTGTGAGATCCTAAAACACTACTACAATAAATGAAAATCAAAAGAGGCAGATTGACACTTTTTTGCTGGGAGATAACTGTGTGATAATATGAGTATATAAGCAGCCAGAATAAATATACCAGCAATAGCACTGAACAGTGGCAACCTTTTTTTTTAATGCCATTAAAGATCTTAATTCTTTCCTCATCAGAATGTCATGATTTTTAGGTTTTATGTGGTTCTTTTTGTCATCTTTTTTTTTGTACATGTGTACATGTCAACAACAAATGTTCCGGTTGCACTTTATTTTACAGTACGTGTACTAACATGTACTTATAGTGTACTTACAGTGTATTTATCTAAGAAAGTTCTGGTAATACAAGGTAACTACATGGGGTAGGGTTAGGTTTAGGGGTAGGTCCAGGGTTAGTACCTAGTTATTACATAGTTATTGTAATTACTATAATAAGTACATAGAATGTACATGAGGAACAGGACTGTAAAATAAAGTGCTACCAATGTTCCCTCAACCCCTCAATCTGTATACAGCAATGTACTTACATTGGAAGTCATGTTCCTGAGATTCTACAGCTACACATTTTTGGAGATATTTTACATTTCATCCCTTGCTTACCAAAATATCCTATGCAGTGATTGGGTGCCGTCAGAATTTTGAGTCCAAACAGCTGATAAAAACAATCCACAAGTAATCCACATGAAGTAAAATGCTGCATATTTATAATAAACAAATCCATCAAAAGCATTGTTTCCGGCTCTAATATATATGTCCTCTATCAATAATATTGCTTTCTCCAGTGAAAAATAATCTTGTCTGAATTAGAGGAGATATATGCACAGATCAGACACAGTTTAGCCAAACTTCTAAACACATAAATAAACAAATATGGAGCACTTGTGGATTGTGATGTTTTTTTTTCCTGTGTGTATTTTAGAGTTAACACCAGTCCTATTCTGGGCCCTGGCGAACTGAAATGATTGATTTTGGTAATTGTTAGCACACTGTCAATAGAACGTAACCACTTTTGAACCTTGAACATTCCTTTCTGCATATAATGTCTGATCTCTAATAACCGGTTTATTTCCCTTTCAGGCATCATTTTCTTATAAGATTCAAGAAATGGAAGCTCATGTCCTTTTGGGACAGTATAAGAGGAGGTTTACAGGGTTAAGTCCCAGTTTTGTCACCTTGTGTTATGTGTGAAGCTGTGCTTCTGCTGCCAGATTGAATTAAAGGCGAGAAACTGCTCTGCAACTACACTGAATCTGTGTGTTACTGAGGTTACTCCTTAGGTTTGGCAGCTGCGTATTTGCCTGCATGCCTATGTGATGTTTTAATTGAAGACATGGTTTTTAAAGTCAATATAATGATACCCAAATGTAATGCACACGCACATTATGCATAGATCCATGATCTCTGTATAAAAGAGGTCGCAGTGATTTTGCCAAGTTAGACATGTTCCTGGATCAACATCTTTTGATGATCCTGGATCAACATTATTGTCCAAAAATATAGACTTAACCCAATCCCTACCCCTAAACCTAACGCTTACCCTACTCATAATTTATTCCTAAAATCAGTGTGAAATGATAGCTGATTAACAAGGGTGCAGAAGCACCTCAGCCTGATTTTAAGACTAAAACCGATATTTCCTGAAAAGTTATATCTCAGGTCTGATTGGTTTATTAGAATGTTGTTCCTGGATCAACATTCTTGTTGTACCTGTTGAAATCACACTAACCTATAAAGGACAGGGTGGTATTGTTTATGTCATGACACTCGTTGGCCAGCAGAGGACAGACTAGAGGTTTCTCTTTGAAATAACTGTTTTCATTTGAACCATAATGGGCATACAGCTACATAACCACACAGCTCTCTACAATGGTTAATATTACTGGAGATGGGGACCGCAAATCAGAAAGAGCAGACAGTTGCTGTAGCTCTCTGTTACACACTCGCTTACAGAGAATGAATCCATTGTTATTAGTGCAGAGCACATTTGTGGTGTTCGTGAATAGTAAATGGCAGTGCACTCAGAGACAGCGATGAGTAGGTAATTGTACAGCATTGTTCAAACGGTGACAGTTTTATAAGCGCACTAGCATTTTGATAATGCAAGTGATGTAGAAGAAAAATGTTGTGCGATATAAAAAACCCACAGTGTCCTTTTCTACATCTCCATCCTTTAAACTTCTTATGAGATGCTGTGCGACTGTGAAATCGGATCACATGATGCTTTAGCAGCTTCTATGCTGGTTCCTCTCTGGAGGTTGAGTAAGCTCTCCAGTTTATTGTTCTCTGGCCAGAGACACTGCAGACTCTCCGACTAAGCACTTCCCTTCATTCAATGTGGTTGGGATAGAGCACAACAGTATTGGTTCGAAAGTAAAAATTGTTTTTTTTAGAAAGTTTACCTTTAGCTCAGACGTTATTTAACTAATAATCAATGCTTCTTTATAAGCCACAAGTTGATGTTATTTCAACATACTTTTTTACATAATCTATAATTGCCACATTTCCAGTGATAAAGTGCGCTACCCGTTATTTTACCCAATATTATGAAATAATATAAAAATTGTGACAAAACATCAAAGAAAATACATTGCAATCAGTCAATATTTTTATATCAAGGATGCACAATATTGGTTATCGCAAGGGTTATTATAAAAAAATAAAATAAAAATATAAATGATAAAAATAAAAATAATAAAAATAATATATATATATATATATATATATATATATATATATATATATATATATATATATATATATATATATATATATATATATATATATATATACGTATGGTCACATTTGCACTCTTTTGTTGTATCTCAGCGAGCGAGACGCTGTATGAAATAAAAGGGATCATCTGTTGACCAGTAACCTGACCCCTTTAGGTTTCATCTTTGCGCTCTCGTTATACTGGCATTTCACTAATGGCCACGCTCAGAGTCGGCGGGTGTGCAATTGCTATCAGCAGGCGTTAATCAACCATTAATTAACCATTACTTCCAGTCTGTGTTCAGTTCACCCCTCTTATTTGGGGGGTTCTCAATCTTTTCACTTCGCTTCATCTCCTTCTTCACCACCCTCTTTCTCCACACCCCCCCCCCCCCTCTCTCTCTCTCTCTCTCCCTCCCTCTCGATGTTTGACTGCTAGGGAAGAGCGCGTGTCTCCATCAGCACCATTTAGTCTGTGCTCGGAGCACCAGTGAATCAGTAGACCCAACTTTGTTGGTCAGGGAGAGGTGGGCAGCTGGGTCAGAAGAACCAGCCCACGGATCTCAGCCCACTCCAATAAAAGCTCCAGTGATTTCTCCTCCCCCGTGTTCCTCACAGTGACCTGTGGCGTGTGTAGGAGCTGGCACCAACCAAACCACCCAAAGTGCTCAAGTGCTGTTTGGACCGAGTTCTTCGAATGCGTGTTGACTATCGAGAGCAAGAGGGCACCAGGTATTAGAGCGACTCGCTTTTCATGGACTTTTCTGTAGTTCTCATCACTGCTCTCTCAATGTTGGATTAAATGAAAGGATCTTTTGTATAAGATGAGCGAAGACGCCAAGGAAAAAGGGAACGGCAAGCAATCGCTACGCAAGAAGAAGGGCAAAAAGGTAATAAGAAAGCAGCTTAAACATACAGATCTACTTTTATGGCATTTGGAAGGGTTTATGGTGGTTATTTGTGTTGAAAAGCACTAGACGGGGATCAGGAGGAAGCTTGTCTTTTGTTCTAGACTGAAGGGGTGTGTTCAGGAGGGCATGGTTTTGTTTTGATTTTGTTTGACAGCACACTCTCAGTGGAAACCAACCTAGATGCTGATTCTGGAACAGGATCTTCTGGAGTTTAGTTCTGATTATCTGCATATGCATAATCTAATATAATATTATAACATAAAAATTTAAAACGTTATTGTTTCTTACTAGAGCTGGTCTTTGTTTGTGTAACCTGATGTCATCATGTTGATTCTGCCATATTAAACAGATTATTTTTTATTTTTATATTTTTATAGACTCTACTTTTATAATGAATGAGATATGAAGACTAGCGTGATAAATAGATTTAAACTTAATTCTGATCCTTTGTATACGTACTCTGGACGGATGTTTTCTCTGTCTGTCTCTCTCTCTTTCTCTTTCTGTGTCTTTCCCTCCACCCACTCTGTCTATTCTCTGCACGAACAGTATAATCTGCTTAATTGCAGCCATTCAGATGCATTGGCAGGAGCTGTATCTGAGTCAGCGCTGGGTGGTACTTGCTTCGGGTCAGCTCTGCTGGCTGTAAAAGTGTTTGCTTTAAATGTTTCGGGGAATTTAAGGAATTCCCTTTCCTCCCTTGTAACAAGTGCTGCCACTCCTTTCACATAGCAATTCAAAAGCAGCATTTTATACATTTTCTGAAAGACTAATGATTCTTATCATAAGTGTGTGTGTATGTGTGTGTGCATGTGTGTTTACCAATCGCACAGCGCTGTCTCTCTATGCTGGCCCAACTTGTTGCCATGCACACTGGTAATGTGAGGAAATTGACAGAAGTTATAAAACACACACATACACACATACACATTTGCCCTTGTTTGTTATGATTTGTTAGAAGGCTCATTGGCAGTGGGCAATATGAATAAAATCTTATTTTTAAAATCGTTATTATTTTATAATACAGTATCACAATATTCAATATTTTAAGCTTCTTGGAGATTAAGGTGAAAAGATATTTTCATATTTTTAAATATTTGAATAACAACTCATAATGATTAATCCAGAAATTAAATTTTTTTTGCAAATGAAAGATGTACACACTCTATAACTGCAGTTTATTTGCACTTTTGGGACTCCTCCTGCTTTGCATCAATATATATATTTCTAAATCATCCTAGCTATTGTGGTTACCCAGAATCCATATGGTGGTTGAACAGGTCCATTTAAGCATTAATTGGAGTTCAGGGTGACTCAGAGGACATGAACCATCGCAGGGGTTTGTCTTTGTGCATTGGTTGTATTGTTAGAGTTCAATAGAGCATGAAATCAGACAACGTGCAGGTTTGTCATAGCTCAATTTCTGGTTTGACTCGTCTCTGTCAATGACTATTATTCTTTACCACTGATTTGGAGAAACAAAAGACCAAAACAGATGTTTTGTCTTGATAAATGTCTTGCTAGAATACATATATAACAGGCTATGATGGATAGTTTTTCTGGGTAATGAGCTGAACCTGATCAGGAGAAAACTAATTCACATCTGTTCACATTTGATATTGTTAGCAGCTTTGCTTTTTCAATGTCTGTTTGCCAATTTAAATGTAACAGATATAGACAACACTGTCAAATTGGATTTCATCACTTGCATCATGACAGTGTGGATTTGAAAATTTGGATATGTGATGTGAACAAAGCCTTTGTCACTTTCTTTCTCACTTTTTTATTTCTCTAGCTATCAGTAACTATAATTTAGATGTAGCGATGTAATTCTAATTTCAGACAGTCAACATGGCTGGTCGCTCCTCCCCACATGTTGGTGGAGAGAAAATGGCAGCGCGGTACTGATCCAGATCATAATCAGAGGAACAGACACAGCCGCAGACAGGCTCAGAGAGTGTGTTAGATGGGTTGGTAGCTCATGCTTATCTGGAGACATGCTTTCTTTGGTGGCTGATGGATTGAGACTTTCACGTGTCATTTCCCTTTCACTGCTCCCGAGTCAAGGAGACCCCAACCGTAAACCATGGGGGGAGTTTTTGGGTCAGTTGCTTTGAATAAGCATGGGTCTGTCAGAGAGAGAGAGAGAAAGAGAGAGCTATCTGGGCACTAGGGACCCTGAATCACTGGCAGGTGTGTGTAATGGGTGTCGCCATGGCAACTAAGGCAGCATCCTGACTGAAATTGTACCAAGTGATCAATTTAGAATGCAACATTATGCTTTTGTTGGAGCCATCTTTGAGGTGTGTACATGAAGGCTTTCAGTTCAATTGAGACTATTTGGGTGCATGTAAATGTAGCTATAGTGTATTATAGAAACAGTGCATCTCATATGCAGTTCAATGGAGACTCTACTGAAAATTGATTTCAGTAGAGTTTGGCCTTAGCACTTAGGGCATGGCAATACGGCCTTAGAATTTGGCCAAAATTAGGCAAATTAGCCTTCTCATCAGGAGTGTGCCTTTGACGCCTTAATATCCAGCCTATATTGGGAGCTAGACATCTATCTATCTATCTATCTATCTATCTATCTATCTATCTATCTATCTATCTATCTATCTATCTATCTATCTATCTATCTATCTATCTATCTATCTATCTATCTATCTATCTATCTATCTATCTATCTATCTATCTATCTATCTACAATTCAGTTTTGAATGACGCACAAGCCTGATGCATCCAACATTTTGTAAAGTGCCACTGGAACATTGCAAATCCTTGACCTCAACTCGAGTTACTCTTTCACAGTTATAGCAGCATATGTCAAATCAACACTCTCCTCCAAAACAAGAAGCTGACAGCCATGCTCGTCCAGGATTTGAACACAGGATCTCTCACACCTAAAGCAAGAATCATAAACCAGCAAGCCAACTGTAACTGACCCACAATTTTCCCTGATGGCTTTTTTTATTCCAAAAACCATCTATTTTTTTTATGTGTGAAATTAAAAAAGTTTGGGTCACTATTTTGAAATAATATTTGAATAAATACATTGCTGTGAAATGATCATTATGTCAAGAATGTGTTATAGGACTACTGTAAACAGGACTAAAAAGATCTAATGACTCATACTTCCTGTGAACCTCAACATGATCCTGTGGAAGGCTGACATTTACAGTGTAGCTGAAAGCTAATCTGGATCTTCCACTCTAATTGGAGAATCATTCAGGAAGTGAGCCTTGGCAAGTCCAAGCCATCCGGTGATGTGGAAAGCACAGGAAGTGTTGGGCTTCCACAAATGCCACACATACTAGAGTCAAAGATGCCTGTCAAAGACTGTCCCAAGCCAAATTTAGTTGAAACCACAGGATTAACCAATAGTAAAATGTCTTAACAGTCTTGTGAACACAGCATAACCTACTTTCTTGATAAGCAGTCTCAAAGAATTTCATATTTTATCAAATCCAAGCTTAAAACATAATGGAAAATGCACTGATATGCCATCAGACCATGAGAAAGAGTCTCCTTATCTTTAAGTTTCTGCAGCATTTTAATGGTGTTTGCTTTTAGTTCATGCTACAGAGGATGAACCATGTTTCATCACTTTGGGAAATGGTTTCTAATGGTGGATCCTGTGTCATATCCAGCTCATATCTGCCAGGGCTTTTGCCTTTTCCATTCACCATTGACTCTAGGGCTTCACATTTCATGCTTTTAATCTGATGTCCAGCTTGTATATGTAATATTAGCATAGAATGATTCCATCTGTCGAAAGTCATACTGTACATCTCTGTAAAGGGTACCAGCTGTAAAGACTCTTTGAAAAGACTTTGCCATTTTGAAAATAAGATTGACTTTGGAACAGGATGTAATACAGTTTGAACTTTTAATATAGTTCCTGTCAAATCTGACTTTCAGATTTGAAACAAGCAGAATGCACAGTGGCAAAACATACAGTAGGTATTCAATCATCATTGATTGGAAATTGTTCAGTGATTCTGTATTTTCAGGCACTAGTCAGAATATTTATTGGCATTTGAATTGGAAATGTAACAAGTGAGAAAGTGGTCCAACAATTGCTGTAGGGCTAAATCAAGAAAATAAAATTCTAAATCCAAATCCTAAATCCACAATGTCCAATAAAGATAACTGGTAAAACCACCATTATAATGGAAACAACATCTATGCTTCGTAACTTGTCCACTGTTCCCCATATTTTGCCCGTGCTATTGCATATACCAAGAAATTCCAAGAAATGGTGGAAGGCACTATTGCTGACCTCAATTATGTCCCAAACGTGTCAGCTGAGGATGCCAAAGATTCTTTGCATTTCTTACAAATGAAACTTAATAAATGACCAGGACAATGATGGTCAGTATTGGAGTTGAGTTCTTTATGTCTTTAGACAAGATATTGCACTGGAAAATAACATAACAATCATATATCTCGTCCTACCTGATACAGACAAAGATATCTTGATGTTAATCAATGGCGTATGACATAAATACAATGAATCATCTGATGCATTTTGAGACATAACACTGGCATTCTTTTGACCTGTTAGAATGGAAGGTTTAGTCACAAAGCAGAACGTACTTGGCTAAACATAGCAGAACATAAAGTACGTCCAGTCTCTCACTGCGGAGTATATCATAGGCGTCTTTGTTTAGAGTCATCATGGCTTTCCAAGGAATTATGTTACAAGCAGAATGGCAGGTAAAGAAAACGGGGAAAAAGTTGTGCCTGGAAAACTTGGCAGTTGGTCCCACATTTCCAGAATTTCTGCACCCTCCAGCCAATAATTTGCACTTTTTTGTCAGGGTAACTGTAAAGAATCCCCAACAAACTGCGGCTGTCCAAATTTTGATCCTGTAATCCTAGTTGGAATGTCCAGTTGCAGGCATGACGGAACTTGGCCTCAAGCGTTCAGCTTCCCAGACTCTCTGATATCCGAGGACCCTGACACTTTCTTTACAGTTGAGTGACCAGTGAGAGTCTGGAGAAATAACTCTCTGATATCCGAGGAACCTGACACTTTCTTTACAGTTGAGTGACCAGTGAGAGTCTGGAGAAATACTCGAGAGTTTTAATGCATTCTGGGTTTCCCAGGCTTCTGGAGATGCAGTTTTCATAGCAAAGGTAACAGAAAACCTGTGGAAAAACCACCTGAGACCTTACGGTGAATCAAATTGTTTTACCTTCGTTTTTTTTATTTTGTTTTAAAGTCCTCTAGATTCCAAATGATTTGACCTAAATATGGGAACTGATTAGCTTGTAATATTTCATACATATTTCATATTTTTCTCAATGAGGGAACGCTGCAGTAAAATTAGAGTGATTATATAATTTCTTTAGGCCTTGAATTTACATTTGAGAGTATCAAAGTTATTAAATACCTGGAGCAATAAAGTTATTGCATGAGTTATAGTCAGATTGCTCATTTTGTCAAAACATATTGAGTTCTGCTGAGGCCAACAGCGTTCCTAATGCTGAATTTGGCCAAGGATCATGGGCAAAGAATGAAGCTTCAGTGTTTCTCTGGCCTGAGTTAAATCAGCAGGTCCAAATTTCATAACAAATTTCTGCTATAATAGCAGACTTCACTGCCAAATGACAGTGTTCCAAGGATGTTAGTCAACTACTTAGATGCTGCAATACTCATAAATTAATAAAGTATACTGACTGTGATAGTTACGTGGTCATTTATTACCAAGCGGTTGTTCTCTTGTGGCTAAGGTGTTGCTAAGCAGATGCTAGAGTGTTCTTGGTGGTTGCTAGGTTTGTTGATAGGTGGTTGGATAGGTGTTTTGGGTGGTTGTCTAAGCTTTTGTTAATTGATTGCTTGCTGGTTGCCAGGGTGTTCCTAGGCAATTGACTGCAGTTTCCAGATTGTTGCTAGAGCACTTCCAGGTGGTTGCTTAGGTGTTCTTTGGGGTTCTAAGTGGTTTGCCAAATGGCTTCTCACTGGTTTCCATTAATACTAGAATCCTCTTGCTTGTTGATGGCTGGTAGTGTGTTCTTTGTTAGATGGTTGCTTGGTGGTTGCTGGAGTGTTGTTAGACAGTTATTAGAGTGCTCTGAGGGACTGCTAGGGCATGTCTAATCATTTGCTACAGTGTTATGACTTGTTAGGTGGTAGATAAGATTTTCTGGGTGTTTAACAGCAGCCATATCACCCTGCAGCCCACAACTGGTTGCCCACTGAAGCTAAGCATGGCTGAGCTGGGTCAGTACCTGGATGGGAGACCTCCTGGGAAAACTAGGTCACTGCTGGAAGAGGTGTTAGTGAAGCCAGCAGGGGTGCTCACCCTATTGGGTCCTAATGCCCCAGTATAGTATATATACTCCCAACCATCCCCATACACTGATTGGCTCCATCACTCTGTCGCCTCTCCAACAATAAGCTGTTGCAATATGGCTGCCATCACATCATCCAGGTGGATGCTGCACACTGGTCGTGGTTGAGGAGATTACCCCTTCTATGTAAAGCAATTTGAGTGCCCAGAAAAGATCTATATAAATGTAAGGAATTATTATTATTTAATACAGTATGAAATTGTCTCTGTAACATTCTGCTCTCTAATCATGACTTGGAATCCTCCTTTAATATAAGTCACTAAGAGACAGGAGAAAAATGTCACTTAATCTCAGCATGCTTCAACATGATTTGAGCAATCATTTATGTCCATAAGCATAGCTTGAAGTGACACACACACACACACATACACAATATTACTTTCAATCTTAATAACACAACAGCCTTCAAGACACTAAAGCTCCAGGGCACCTAACAAAATTAGAAGCCTCTCCATACTAGTAAAGTGCTGTGTCTGTATCTGTACATGGCCTTTCAAATCAAGCTAATGCTAACTGACTAAGCATTAGTTCAGTCTGCTGCATGTGCAGAACGAGCCCCACACTGCATCTACATCGTTAGGGAGCAATACACTAGAATGCTCCCAATCTATTTGTCATCTTATCAATATTTCAGCTGATGCAAGTAAAATTTTAAGATTCTCAATACCACAGAAAAAACGTCTAAGGTTACATATGTAACCCTGGTTCCTCAAAGGAATGAGACGCTGCGTCGAGAACGCTTTGGGGAATGCCTCCAGCGTGACGTCTCTGAATAACGTGTGTAATCAGTCCAATGGATGGGCGAGACATCATAGGCGGGTGACGTCAGAGACCAGAAAGCATAAAAGCACGAGCGGCGAAGCCGGCAACCAGCCTCAAAGGATGATGCAAGCGCCGGCCAGAGATGCCAGAAGTGTGGCACTGCGACGCAGCGTCTTATTCCTTCGAGGAACCAGGGTTACATACGTAACCTTAGACTTTCCTCTTCAGGAACTCAAGCTGCATCGAGAACGCTTTGAGGAACGAGAATGCCCATGCCGTCAGACTTTCAAAGTGTGGAAAAGCACAGCTAAAGCAAGAGAAGGATACAGGAGTCTGAGAGTAATCGGGGACCACCCGTCCAATGGCCAAACTTCAGAAGGAGTGAGTCTTGACCCCCAGGAGAGGGGAGATCAGAGGACTCAAGGCTTAGGATAGCATCCTGATCACCGCTTAGCATAAGCTTCTTCTGGATGGAAGCCTCAGCCTCAGCGCACCATCGAGGAAACATGGAACCAGAAGGTTTCTGCCCACTGACTGGCCGCCAAGTGGGGAGTTGTAGGACTTCATGCCCACCATGGCCGCCAAGTAGACCTTCAGGGTGGAGTGGGTCCAGCAGGACCTGCAGGAACTCCAGCATTGTACCATCTGGGCAGTTAACTGGGTCAAGCTGGTGGTCTCCACACCAAGAAGTGAAAAGCTTCCACTTTAAGGCATACAGTTTCCTTATTGAGGGAGCTCTGGATTGGAGAACTGTCTTAACAACCTCGGTTGAGAGATTGGAAGCTAAGAGTTGTGCCTCCTCAGAGACCACACCTACAGCCTCTAAGCTTCATGTGGGGGCGTACCCTCTGCCTGCGAGAGGAGATCCCTCCTGATGGGAACCTCCCATGGAGTGCAGTCAAAAAGAGAAATCAGGCCCAGGAACCATACCTGGCCCGGCCAGAATGGGGCTACTAACAGCAGCCGGACTCCTTCCCGGCGCACTCTCTCCAGAACTCCCGGGAGCAGAGCAATCGGTGAAAAATGTACAGATGAAACCTCGGCCATGTCTGTACCATGGCGTCCAGCCCCAGTGGAGCTGGTTGAGTCAGAGGAAGCCAGAGGGGACAGTGCGATGTCTCTCGAGTCGCAAACAGATCCACCCCAGTCTGGCCAACCTCTCCAACTCTGCTTCATCACCTTGGTGTGAAGCCGCCGATCCCCGTGCCTCGGCCCCTGCTTCAACAGGATGTCTGCTCCCATATTAAGATGCCCAGGAATGTGGAGTTCACCCTGGGACCCAACAAGGATCTGGTACGCTAGTTTTTATAAATGCCGTGATGGCAGAACTCCTTGGTGGTTGATGTAAGAGACCACTGCTGTGTTGTCGGTGCGCAGCAAAACATGTTGACCTCTTAGGTCTGGGAGAAAGTTACCATGTGACCTCCTAAAGGAACCAGTCTCATGAGACTGGCCTCTGGTGCACCTAGAACCACTAGCTCAGTGCCCTGAAGTAGCGGACTGGCAGGGAATGAACATACTAGCAGCTTTAGAGACCTCCGGTCAAGTTGAGGTAGCTAGCCTTTTAGCACTGCTAAATTTCCGGGCAGTATCTGAAAGAAGCGCTCGCTGGAGACCGCTGTACCCTGGAACAACGCAGGGTTGGCAGAACGATCTCCTGAGGGCACTGAGGAGAGAAGGGCACCGTGTAATGCGATGTACACTGCTCTTCCCCAGAGGGAGCTGGCCCTCAAAAAGTCCTAGGCCTTAGGCGTCAGGACGTTATGACGATGGCTATCAAGCGAAAAACGACAGTCCGCAGAACCGCTTGCCACTAGAAGGCATTCTAGACATTCTAGTTTCGCTGTGGCAAGTGTTTTTCTTTCAGTGTAGACAAGGTGTCAGAGTGAACAGACACAGCAATGAACATAACTGTGTTCACTGAAATAGCTTAAGTTAGTTGCTCCCTCATTTATTTGTTTTTTTAAATGTTGGAACACTAAGGTTCTGGAAGTCAGGGTTATAGATATTGACAGACTGAGTTTGCTCAGAGCACAGGGAAAAATGAAGGTTCTGCAATGGTGAACTGGAAAGCTAGTGAGTCTGAATATGGAAAGTGATTCATTTAAAAACACTGATGACTCACTGAGTAACTTGAATGAGATGTCAGTTCACGCCTGTCATCTTGCCAAGAGATCTGAAGTCTGTTAAAATTATAACAGGGAATACAGTAGAAATAGTATGGTGTTATTATTTAGTTTAGTTAGTTTTAGTAATTTAGTTATTATCTAGCAATTTTGAAAAGAACAATCGACCCCAGAATTTATATTCTTAGTCATAATTCACTCACCTTAATGTTCCAAAGCTATATGACTTTTGTTTCAAATGTTTCTTCTGTGAAACACAAAATTAGATATTTAGTAGAATGTTCATGCTGCACTTTTCCATACAGTGAAAACATAGTTCCCTTATTATTGTAACAGAGGTTAATTCGACTGGTTTCATATAGATTACATGTTGTTGTTGTTGTTGTGATGTTTTTATCAACTCCTTGGACTCGTTTCTGGCGGCACCCATTCTCTGCAGAAGATTAATTAGTGAGTAAGTGATATAATGCTACATTTCTCCAAAGCTGTTCTGATTAAGAAAGAAAGACATCTACAGTATATCTTGGATGGCCTGAGGGTGAGTAAATGTTCAGCAAATTTTACATTTTGGGTAAACTGTTCCATTTATAGGAGTCTCACTAAAATATCAACAGCTATAGAGGAAACTTAAAGCACATCTACTGTATAAAAAGTTTTTGTTCAGTGTGTTTTGTGCCAGCTGAGACCGGTATGCCCCATGGAGTTGAGCAGGCCAGACCATCATGTCTCTGGCACTGTTTAGCTGCAGTAGCGTTTCTGCCTGCTGGAGGTGCCCCGTCTGTCCCGGGAACAGCACTCCGAGCGTCTCCGTCACACACCTGCGGGAGGTTCACATTCCACGCCAAGCATACAGATCTGGTTCTTAGTTGAGCATCTTTTTGGATGCTTTTGAAGGGTTGTATTGATTCTGTATAACAGGTTTAAGTTTTAGAATTTGAATTTAGGAGTTTGTTCAAATCTGCAAGTGCACATGAGATTTGATAGCTGCGGCGGCATACATTTCTGTATTTTTCTCAAACAAATCTATCGTATGATTTCATAAGATTTGGAATATTGTGTGCAAGTCATGATGACTATTTATATTTTTATGGAACTTTTATGATGGTTTTGTATCTTGACAGCCCATAGTCAAGATATGCTTTCACTGGAAGAGAGCAGTGTGAACATTCTGCTAAACATGTCCTTTTGTGTTCTACAAAAGTAAGACAGTATTATGGATTTGGATTCCTTTATTCACTAATAAATTTCCATCATTTATTTATTATTTTTTTGTGATTATATACATAAATTAAAGATTGGTTTGGCCGCTGTAGCATGGGCTCTCACTAACATGAGTAAAGTCCTCTCTAAATCCCCAGTTAACTTCCTTTAGGATATATTTTAGTCACAGTTACAGTTATACGTGGGTGTGAGCAGCTCCTAATCTGAGAGCAGTATTAATGTGGGCGATTACATGCAATGTTTAACAAATCGTTCTGTGCAAGATCAGTTTTGGCATGACACAACAACATGTATGGATATGGAATTATGCTTTATTTAGGAAATGATTTTCTCAGTTATAAGGATTAGTCTTGGGATTAATTCCAATGTCTGGAAACCATGTGGAGAGTCTGGAAGATAAAGTTTTAATGCTGCTTTTCAATGTCCCGTTTCCCAGATCTGAGATAATAAAAGAGTCTGGATGGGGCCTATTTTCAACTGCTATTCCTCCCCTGGCAGCAGTGCTCCCTTTGCCCATTCTCCATGCACACACACACACATACACACACACACACAAACCCAATAAGGCAGTTTTACATAGCTTGAGTGAAGGGAGGGTGTGGGAGAGTAGAGACACAGATATTTTATAATGTATTTTAATGTATTAAAAACTGTTCTACCATAAAGGCCCTTTGTAGTATCCTTTTCAACATTCAAAAAAACTATATTGATAATATTGATGTTAATGATATTAATATTTACATTATTAATTTTGCCATTGACCACCGAATACTGGAAATAGAAGCATCACAAACCAGAACTTGTGTGTTTCGGCAAACATGTTAGAAATAGAGTGTGAGAGTATGGTGTGAGATATGGGTCAAACCCATTCACACTGTATCTCTTCCATGACCTCTCATCGTCTGCCTCTCTCTCTTTTTCTCTCCTGGCATTATAGCTGAGTTATGAACATCTGCCTCTCTCCTCCCTGAAGCTGTCACATGTCATGTTACCATGACAGCAGAGGTGTCATTGGTGTAATTTAAATATTTGTAGCAGTCTTGAGGCTGGATCCATGGGCTATGATGCTTATGTGAACACGTGGCACGTTGTTTTGTCGAGGCCTCAGTACAGCTCAATGGAAGTTGGGAATCTGTTCTAGATACATGCCTTTACCAAGATTTAAGGTTGTTAAAAAAGCGAGAACAGCAATATGTTAAAAGACATCAGCGTGCAATAATTAGTACCTTGTAAAATCCCATCTCACCCCATTTGTCTATTTTTGCACTCTGCAGACAGAATATCAGAATATCATATTTCAGCACAAGCAATAGTGTTTGAAATGCCTGTGCATGAGTAGTGGGCATTTAAAGTCACTCTTCCTGCAAGTTACATAACATAGTCATTTTATTATTTCTCCCATATATATATATATATATATATATATATATATATATATATATATATATATATATATATGACACAAATTCTAGTATAACTATACTATTCTGAATTCAACATGATACATTTAGAAGCGAAATACATTTTTACGAGTGAAGTATTGAATCATTAGTTCATATATTTGTTGAAATGCATTCATTCAGGAACCTAACAGATAATAGTACAGGTAGTAAAGATATAGGAACAGTCGTTTACAGTTGTAGTTAACATCTTTGGGACTAAGAACGATAACTATAATTAAAACAGTATTAGCATCCACACCAATGGAAGATAACATACTGTTTATTTTAAGCATGCAACTGCAACCTCTTTAAAGAGTATCAAACAATACTGATTACTGTCATGATTATTAAAGGCGCTATGTGTTTTTGTGTTATGTACTGTAGTGTTGCCTGTGGAGAGGTTCACGGTTTGAGTTTCTGTGTGTGTGTGTGTGTGTGTGTGTGTGTGTGCTGTTCTATTCGTAGCCGCTGTGTGCTAATGTCCGTTGCCTAGGAGATCCTTGGCGGAGTCCCAGTAGGGTAGAGGTGCTGACCTCACCCATGGAGCAGAGATACTGAGAGAGCCAGGCATATCCGTGTAGTGTGCCTGTCTGTCCTTCCGCAACATCCTTTCCCCTCCTGGGAGTTCCCGTTCTGTGACACACACCCATACACCTGCTCTCCTTAGAGACATGAGAGTTCAGCGCCCCTTGAGCTTGCTTTTACAGGCTAATGCCTGCTTAGCTCCATGTTAAGTTGTTTATCTGCTTACGGTATGTCCTGGTATCATGATAACTCATCACTGCTCTCTGTATATACAGTATAAGTGGGCTGTGTCCTGAATACACACCACTCTGTGCAACACACCAGATGTGTTATAACACTTCCTAGCAAACACATGTCATGTAAGGGCTTGTGATGAGAAATGGTAAGTCATTTCAAATGGGCTAAATAACAGTAGAGGTGTTTGCTGGCTGTGTATGTGGTTGGGATTTACTGTAGTTTAATTATGTGTAACTAATTATAGATGCTTGTTGTGCTTAATGATGTTAAAACTAAAAATTGTGGTCAACAGATTTGGGGTGTTAAAGGAACTTTGCTGATGTTGATATAATGCAGACATTTATAAGATATACACTAATTTGCAGAAATAAATGAACATTTATTTTTAAGCTATATGTTTATAGAAACTCAACAAATGTTGTTCAGGCAAAATTATCCAATTTTTAAAAGTGAGTGGTGCAGAAATTGCTCACAGCAGGTTTAAAGGGGGGGTGAAATGCTCGCTTGCACTCAATATCCGGTTAATCTTGAGTACCTATAGAGTAGTACTGCATCCTTCATAACTCCAAAAAGTCTTTGGTTTTATTATATTCATAAGAGAAAGATAGTCTGTACCGATTTTTCCCGGAAAAACACGAGCGGCTGTAGGCGTGACGTGTGGGCGGAGCTAAAGAATCACGAGCGCCAGTAGGCTTTTGTGTTGAGAGCGTTTGGAAGCTGTGACATTACCGTGAGGGAAAAACCATCATCCAAAACAAACCATGGCTTACAGTCAGATTCAGCCGTTTATTTATGATCCAGAATCAGATCCCGAGGCTGAAACTGAACGAGAGCAGCAGCAGCAACGACTCGCTCCGAGTGGGGCTCGAACCCGGGTCTCAGGCATGGGAGGCGGACGCACTAACAAGGAGGCAGAGATATTTTAAGCAGTTTTACTCACCGCCTGCGGTTCGTGATCCTTTTTCGTTGGGATTGCATCATCCTTAAAAAATAAACGATACGCAAATCCGTAAAACAAGCAACTTCGAAATGCAGGGAACAAACACAAACACTTGCACAACTCCGTTGATGCTCTGTAAAAATAAACTCCATCCACTGGTCCCTTAATGCTGTTTTTTTTGGTAATCTGTGCAGGGTTGTCTTGCCCTGGCAACCAAAAACACACTTCTTTTGTGACATTTCGCGACGCTCTCGCTCTGATCAGTGAAGTCTGTTGTGCTCTCAGTGCTCTGCTATACAGGAGCGCGCGCTCTTCCGGGAGACGCGCCCTCAGGACCCATATAAGGAAATTCCGCTCCATCTAACGTCACACAGAGCCATACTCGAAAAAAACTTTCCGAAACCTGTAACAAACCGGAAGAAGTATTTTGGGAACAAAAATACTCCTTCAAACGTACAACTTAATTTTTGAAACTTTGTCCATGTTTAGCATGGGAATCCAACTCTTTAACAGTGTAAAAAACTCAGTATGCATGAAATAGCATTTCACCCCCCCTTTAAGCTATTCTTCTTTACTGTAGATATAGATCCTTCAGTACAGTAGTTGAAAATGTCACGAATAAGCACGAGAAAAATATTTTCCTAGTTTTCTGACACAGCACAGGCTTTATTACTTCAGTGTACATTATGTTCTCAAGGCACAAGGAAACAAACGCAGGTATGACATTTTTCTCTTTCAAGAGCGCTGCTGTAGTTTAGTTATGGACCATAGATCTGTTAACCATTCACTCTCATGTTCTGTTCAGATTGACTTTACTGTCTTTATGTCGCAGAGACATATGCCATTTCAAAATAAGCCTCTATTAATAAGTTTGAACCCTCGAAGGGATTCACTATTTAGTCATCCAATATGGAAACAGTGCTTCTGTTTGGGAATGAGTGAGTAAGAGAGTGAAGTAGTAAGCGCTTATTTCTGTCATAGTGGCATAAAGGCCTTTGGTCTGAAAGCAGCAATCATAAGAGCAGCTTTTAAAATGCTGACGGGCTCAGTGAGGTGTGACGTGAAGCATGTTACTGTACCTGTGCTGGAGTCTCTAGAGAGAACACGAACACATACTGACCATCACACATCCTGAGTGTTTCAGTTTGAATTTCTCATTCGTTTCGTAATCTCACTTTAATGTTGTATTTTTATCACTTTATTTTATTTCATTCAATGTTTTAGCATAATAATTCAGAGAACACTTAGTAAGAAGATAAAATGGAGACCAAACACAGACTTTTGCATTAGTGCCATGCTTTTCACATCTATTCTAGATTTTCATATAAATTATTCCACAGAATCTCCATTTGTGCTCAAATTGGCAAAAATCCTTTGGTTTCTTTGTTTCACTTAAAATAAAATGTCTTGCATCAAATATTGCAAAAAATAAAAATAAAAAAACAGCAACTACAATTATTAAAATATACAAAATAATTTATAACTTTTTTTTTTATTTGATGCTCTCTAATTTCATCTTTCCACATTTTAAAATGTTGTGTTTAAATATATTTTATATTGCATTATATTATATTCTTAGCAGATTGCAGAATTCTTTTTTCATTTAACCAAAAATTGAAATCGAAAATTAAGTTAATAATAATAATAATAATAATAATAATAATAATAAGTTAAAGAAAATAATTTAATAATCCACACTTAAATAAAAACATTTTTTACAAACATTTAAATTGCATGTAAGGCAGTTTTAATATACATTTTTGTCATTATATAAATGAAATGAGTGTTATGTTTCTACTCTAATTTCTTGTTGAAATAAATATTTGAACAATAAAAATCTTTCATGACAGATCTATTCAAACATACATTACAACAAAATAAAATAATCACTAACAGGTTAAGTAAATATTTGTAACAGTGCATATATTTGACATTATTTTCCTCTCTAGAGTTGAATATCAAGCTGTTGAGATTTAAATTAATTTGTCTTTCTGTTTCTGCTGATGTTTTCAGCTGCAGAGATTTTGGTCCATCACTAGTGAAATGGGATCCTGACAGATGATATTTTGGCACTTGGACTTTAATTTATCTGTTATGGATGCATGAGAAAAGGCTGGAGTCTGAAAGAAAGGGTCATATGTGAGTTAAAGGCTGTCTGGGACTGGGTGTCTACATGGACAGAGAAGCGAGGTAATGATGGGGTGTTTGATAAGTTACATGAATAGACAGCACTAGGGTGATGGCTCACTGCAAACACACACACACACACACACACACACACACACACACACACACACACACACACACACACTCACACACACACACACACACACAGCCTGTCCATGTGACAGTCATGCTCCCTCAGTAATGTGGCTATAGAAACTCAAGTGATACTGAATATTTATTACCATAGCATATAACAGTAATACTATCTGATCCCATCATTACTTATTTCCCTTTAAATAGTCTAAGTACATATGTGATTAGTTGGTGCATTAGCTGGTTCCTAGGCATAGAGTACCTACTTCAGCAGATTAGCTGACTATTTCATTCATTTTGCTTTTAGCTAATCTAGCTGTATTGGGTGTTAGCTCAGCACTGAGAGATCACATCTAATTCCATTTTAGCCAGCACTATAAATCTTTGCTTGATAGATATACTTTGTTACATTGTCTTTGTTAGACATGGGATATATTTCAGCTAGTTTTCTGGAAAGCTGCCCCACTAGAGCCTGAAAGCAAATCAGCTTGGCCTGTCCGCTTCTGTGCTGCAGTTTACTGTCTTTAGATACACATACAGTACGCATACATGAAATGCTGTGCTGATGTATTGAGTTTGCAGAGGGACTGTTATATTTTGTGATATGTTATGTCTTAATTTGCATTCCTGAGTTCCTGAACTAAACGCTACTCAGAACAATGGAAAAAGTAAAATAATAATAGATACAGTGGGTATAGAAAACAGTCAACCCCCTTTAAAATAATCAGATTGTGTTGCTCTGCAGCCTGAAATGAAGATGGACACAGTTTGGTTTTGTCCAGCTCTATTTACTCAGTGCAACTTATAACATCAAAGGTGATTATTTTCTATACCCACTGTATTTTCACTAACACCACTAACAAAGTGTGCAATATGATGCTACTGGCTCTGTTTATTATTGGATAAAATATATATATATATGTGTATGTGTGTGTGTGTGTGTATTTTTATCACATACAGACTTATTGTTAAAGGCATCAGTGTAGCATTCCCTGCCAGACGATTGTATAATTACAATGTGCATTTAATTAGCCACTAGCTTTGAAGAAATAAGTCCTAGAAAACTCAGCTCTTCTGAGTAATTCCTCGACTACCTAGAGACCATGTCTAAATGATGCACTTAATGTGAACTTGTGGTGTGCATTTGTGACTAACAATCTGTGCAACATAGTGGTAAAAAGTTTGGATTTGTAGGAGGACCCCAGGGGCTGAGCACATCATTTGAGAAAGGGACAGAATCATACTTGTGACGACTAATTGTCAAAGCTGACTAATTTAACTTTTTCAAAAAGCATATTCGGGTATCGTCAGAATGAGAGTCCAAACAGCTGACATCACAATAACCCACAAGTAACCCACACGGTAATCCAGACAGTCGTTGTGGTAAGTTGAATTGAAAAAAAATTATTGTAGTTTTGCATTACTTCTAAACAGAGGTATTCATTCAGAAAGTAGGAAAATGAAAAATGATCAAGCAAACAACTTTTGGATCACTTGAGGTGGAATGACACGCAATGAATGTGCATTCTTAAGTGCACATTTAAAATCTGACAGATTAGCCAATATTTAGTCGGGTTTGTGGTTTTGAAGATAGACACGGTGCTAGCATGTTTTGACTGCTGTTACAGTGCTTTCAATGCTGATGCGATCAGGCCAACTTGGCTGTTGATCAAATTTGATCTTATTCTTAAGTGACTTAACTGAACAGCTCTTTAATGTAATGCTACAAGACTGTTCAAAACTAACCTAGCATTTAAACAAGGGTCACTGGTTGTGAGATCTAAGTTAGGAATGTCACCATCAGCTCTTGTTAGATCTCTTTTGATTTATTTCACTGGCAAGCAGAATCTGAGTTTAGAGTTGACATGGAAACTGACCCTACTGGCTACTCAATACATCTTCTTCTTGGTCTTACTGTGCACAATTAACCCTAAAAACATGCTCAAGTTTCAATCAGCATGTGTTGCCGGTGTTTCAGGAGGTGAGTAGTCCTCCGCAATTACATTTAAATTATGTCTGCCTCTTTTCCACAAGAGAAGTCAACTTTTTACAGTGCAATCAATTTTTAATGTATAAAAACAAGTCCCGTCCTACTTCTTCTTTTTTTTTTTTTAAATGCACCACTTTATGGGCACAAAATGGGCTGCAAATGCCTTTTCATGTTGACTCTGAATTTGACAGGACTTCAAACACTGGCAGATATCTGGAGTTTACAAAAGAGTTGCGCACACACACACACACACACACACACACTCAAACCAATTGGGTTAATGGACCGGAAGGTCTGTGCAGTCTCTTTGCATGGTGCCATTGAATTTTTTCTTTGCAGGCCATGTCCTGGTGCTTTGCTTCCTATGCTTTTGTCACAGATTGAAACGAGCGGATAACTCTATTATCTCTGTTCATTTTTTCATCATTACTCATAGTAACAGCTTTGTAAGCTTAATGACTTTTTGTTATTCATGAACTTTGTAGATTGTTCTTTTTTTCTCTCTAAGATTTCTGTGAGATGATGTTCATTAAACTGATTTTTTAACGATGCACCTAACCTAAGCTTTCTAACAGTGAACTCTCTTGACCTTTGTTTTTCATATTTACACATGATATACTCTCATCTAGATACGTCCCTCTCTCTGGAGCTGCAGTAGTATTTAAACAAGATAACATCCATGTGGAAGTATGATATTGCCTCATCAACTGTGTTCACTTGAGGAAATAAAAATGATAGACTGAAGTGAGTAACCGGTTCAGGACCAGTTCTTGAGATCTAATGTAATCAGCCGTGAGAGGCCATAAACGTCCTCCGTAACCTTAGTTGAGTCACATGAATTCAAAGAAAATGCCAAGTAGGTTTAGGATGTGTGAGATATGCTGTTAGTACTTTAATTTTATTCTAAATGACATTTTTATATACTGTTGATCTAGTAGATCACCCAGAAAACTTTTATCGTTGCCATATACTCACCCTCATGTCAGCACAAAACTGCATGACCCACAGAACTCGTACAATATTATTTATTATATATTTTTAAAACAATATCATAAGATTTTGTGGGGAATTGAATGTTGTGAAATCATCCTATTAAAAAATAACAGCAAACTAATTTTGGTCATTTTCCTGCAAAACATGGTCATAACATGAGGAGTTTTTGAGGTGGGTGACAAAAATTTGATGTGATACTCTGTCTATATACACAATGCTTAAGTATTTTAAGTATACACTGTAAAAAAAAATATCTAGCTATATATGGACATTTCATTTATATTATAACACTTGGGTTATAAATGTATGTGTAAAATGTAAAAATGCATATTTGATTCATATTTGACACTTCAAATTGGATGGCTTTTCGTTTACTGTACTATTTTATGTTATAGGGCCTGATACACATTTTTATATTATTATTATTACAATTATTACAGCAGGACGTTGAGTTTTCTCTGCACAGTGGTCTGCAACACTTCTTATGCAACGTAAAATGTAACCGGTAACCTATAAGAACTGGCTCTTGATTCCCAAACCTAATTGTAAATTGCTTTAAAACAGTGATAAATGCATGTTTACGCTTTTTTGACTAAGATATATGCAATTTGCAGAATTGAATTGCCTAGTCTGATTTTACACACAGTATAACGAAACCCGTTGAAAGTGCTATTTCTCGTAGGCCTACACTATGCATTTTGTTGATGAGGTAACGCGGTGTAAAGCGCTTCCTCGTTTGGAAACTGATTGATGTGTCTGACTGTCGTCAAGCCAGATCATTTGACTTATGTTGACTTAATCCATTCAGATTTGAAACACCAGATATCTAATGGCTCCATGGGCTCATTAATCAAGCCATTATTTCCATTGTTCACTGCTGTCTGTAAAAACAACAGACTTCTGTGTGATCTTCTCTTCAACTGACCCTGCCCTCTTCTGTCCATGTTTAGGCTACTGTTGGACTGGACACTGGATGTGGTTATTCAAGTCTCTTTTGCATGGTCTTTCTCTCGATATATGTCTGTTTCTATCTATTTTTAGTCATTTATTATTAAGCACCAATTCGCTCTTATTGGCCTTTCCCGGGTTATTGCTTCCCTCTACTGGTTAAACAGCGGTAGTGCAATGAGTAGAACGTGTCACAGTTATATCATTCTAAACCATGTCTATGAGGTGTATGACATTAATTTCGATATTAAATTAACCACAAAATCTTTTTTTTTTTTTTACCTGGAAGTCAAAAAATGTAAGGATAACAAATTAAAAAAAATATATAGATGAAGTCATCTTTGTAAGAAAAATAAAACAAATGCACATATGGATATATATGCAAAATATTGTACACATACATATTGTACATATTCATAAAGACATCTAATGATGTATTTAAGTCTACACAGCCTGTTTTTACACACTAACAACTGAAACACGGTCAGCTAAGCCTGAGGGCAACATTTATTGCTGATGATGAGTCACAAAAGCCTGTTACATCAACTTTGTTTTGTGTTACCATTATTGTATGAGCAGTTTCAGTTACAAGTTTGGAGCACATGCTGCCAAAGCACCCTTTGTAAATGAAATTGTGAAATTGTTGTGTGCAGCTCTTTTGTTGTTAATGTTTCGTCATGTAATGATGTATTTCTCCTGTTGTCCAGTAGAGGGAGCTATTGGCACAGATGAGTTATTGTATGTCTTTGTCTCTGCACTAGATTTTTCTCACTTCAAAACACTGAAGATTCTAGAATATATCTAGTGGCAGCAGTGCTTCTACTGCTCTATGGGTTATTCAAGTCATGAGAAGTTATAAATAGCTGTGAAAACGGACAGAAAACACAGTATCATTCAATGCATTTGATTACATCACTCACAGATAGGTGGAGCTTATCATGTTATGATGATGTCATTGCATTCAGAGAGATTTGGCCTCAGTAACCACAGCATGCTTTGTCATACTGATACAATAGGTTTATGGGGTGACTATTTTTATTCCTATTTTGGTCCTGGGATGGGTTGATTTAATTCCAAAGAAGCAAGCTGGTATCCGATAAAAAGTACCAGTCCAGTATCCGATAAAAAGATTCAGTCAGAAATACCATAAATAACACTAAGGGTTTGTTATGATGTAGATGTACTGACATGAATGTTGTCTTGTTTATCTCATTAAGCGACAGTGCACACTACTCGTGTCTATTCTGCAGACCTGTGCGGTGTTATGTAGAAATACCCGGGACATTTTCTATTCAGAGTCTTTCTCAGTCTGACCTATTTTAAATGCAGCTTCAGTAAAACTTGCACAGATATAAGCTGAACTGACGCCTCTGCAGCCTTTAGGTGTTCATCTGTATAGGTCTTACTGTAACAATATTTACTTCACAGTTCACATTGATATAATAAATGTTATTTTGGAGTGAATATTTGAATTATGGTTTCGGTTGTTGCTTAAAATTTTATGAAGGCATCTCGCGGTTCACTGGATAGAGATTTTTTGGTCATATGTGTAGATGATGTACTGTAAATTGTACTGAAATCCAGATGATCAGTGTTCTTTCACAGTAGCAGGTGTCTCATGAACTGTGCAGTCATACATGTTCCAGTGCTCCGGTCTTCTTCTGCTGTCAGGAGCTTTCAGGTCAATATTTCATCATGAATTATTGAATTTCTCCAAGTAACCTCTGAACGGCCTTCGACTATATCTAATAAGTCCAAACACAGGCTTATTGAAAAAGCATGCCTCTACCCACATTTTTGCAACTCCACAGCCGAAATGAACACTAGAGGCAGTAAAACATCAGCAAATGTTATTACTTTTCACACAAACTATGAAGATAGATTATTTAAAGGCTTACTTGCGCAGTGCCGTGCACAATACTATGCTATGATCTCAAAACACTTTTACTATTGTATGTTGAGTTGTAAAGTAATACATGGTGACATTGACATCAAATTATCAGCTCCATATGTGACTTTTCTGATATAGTAAACTTGCTTGGTAGTTCACCTGGTACAGCATTGCATTTGCAGTGTTAGGCTAAAAAGTATCAAAATTTGTAATAGCATTTATGTTTGTCTGCTTTTAATATTTTGGTTTGATTTAGAGTTGGGTTTAGTGTACAATATTATTGGAGTTCTTTTCTATAACAACCTATTTAATATCTGCTATTTCAGATAAATCTGGATCTTGTGAGACGCAAGAGATTTAGACTGTCTCGTCCTGTCTAAGTGGGAGGTTTTTGGCTAGAATTAGATGAAAAGTGGACCAGACTTTATGCTCATAGTCAGAAGCCTGGATAATAATGTCAGAATTAAGCAGCCAAATCTTTCTCTCACAGATTATTTTCTCTGGCCTGTATATCCTATTAAAAACCTAACAGGGAATCTTTCTTTTGAAACTTGTTAATGTGCTGAATAGGTGTAATTATGGATTTAATTATTTAAAACATTTGCATGCAAGCTACATGTAATCATTCTATGTAATCTCTTCACAAACGGCCTACTCTAAATCCATTTTCTTAAGAAACAGATGGAGGAAAATGTGACAGAAATGTCAATTGCCCAGCAACACACTGGAATGATGCTCTTAAATGCTGGACCGTTGGAGATACACAGTTAATGTGCTTTCACTTGGTGTTGGCTGCTGTGTTTCCGCTATTCTCCTCCGCTATTCTCCTCAGCCAATGGCTGCATAGCTCCTCCTCATTCATCCAATCAGAAAAATGCATCCCACCTCCTGTCACTTCATTAATATTCAGCGATTGCAGACCCCCATCATGGGCTCAGGTGGTGCACAGAAAAGAGTGGGAACATGTGAACTTTGGGAATACATAACACACACCGCTCACATCCAAAAACGACTCTGTCCACAGCACTAAGGCTTCAATCTGATGCCAATGCTTTTATTTGTCCTACAATGAGGTGTAAAGCAACGAGTCTCATTGCAGAACGAGTTTCCATTTCATTTTTGTTGTGAGGGTGAATCTGTTCTTCCAATCCTCCCTTGAGCATGCACTGCAAAGAATAGTTTTTGTCTGTAGTGTTTCCAGTAAATATATCTAAACATCTATAAAACAAGATTTATTTGAGAAGCAAATCAATTAAGACTTTTTATAGATAATATATCATATATTTAGTTTTTCATATTTGATATTTCATGTTATTTGTATGTATGTATATATATATATATATATATATATATATATATATATATATATATATATATATATATATATATACGCTAATACCATATATTTTTGTTTTCTACCATATATTTTCTGTTTTGTTGAAGCTGACCACAATGAGGTAACTGCAAAAATTATATTCAACATGTTTGCAAGATAATCACTTAAAATGTAAATCTCTTAAGTATATATATATATATATATATATATATATATATATATATATATATATATATATATATATATATATATATATAAATGTAATTGTATGGAAAGAGCAGCATGAACATTCTTCAAAACAACATATTTTGTGTTCTTCAGAATCAAAATTAAATAAAAAAGAAACTTAATATCAAACACAGTAAAATGATCTTTCTTTCAGGCTATCTGAGCTTGGAAACAAAACCAATACTGATGATCATTTCCACATAAAACAATTTATTGTGCTCCATGGGAAAGCTCAAAACAGCAATGACGATTCAATACAGACGTCCCCCTGCGTGTGTGTGTGTGTGTCTGTGTGTGTGTGTACGCACGCATGTAAGGGCGTGTTAATCCACACACAGACCCCCCCCCCCCCCATTCCTCCCCTAACTAAGACACTTCCAGCCAGTGGTGAAGGATACGCGCGTAAGATTCCCCATCCCAGTTGCCTTCTGCCTATTCTCTTTCTCTCATCCCATCCCTCTTTCCGCGGCGCTCTGTCCCAGCTAACTGCACGGTGGGGATGGGTTCAGACAGTGCCAGAAGGACCTGGGAAAAAAATCACCAAGAGGAAAGCACCGTCTCCTTCAAGCCTTCATCTCCTCTCACACAAATGCAGTTTCCCAGCCTCAGCTCTTCGGTGGCTGCTCACAGGAACACATAGACCCTACAGAGGGTGCTTGGGAGAGATTTTTTCTGTCTTTGTGCTTTAGAAGGATTCTGTTTGGTCTTTATTGACTGGGAGACACTTCACTTTATGAAAGGATTTCTCACTTGAGCTTTGCGTCATGGCACACGCAGCATCCCAGATAAAGAAAAGAGCGGATTTGGAACTTACAGCAGCTGAGGAAGAAAGAGAGAAAGAGAGGAAGAAAAAGCCCAGGAAACGGTCCAGGGAGCCAAAGAAAAAGGTACCAATAGGTCATGACTCTGAGGGTGGTGGGTTTGACGCTGGCGTGCACGTTGGGTGGGATGACTAACAGCATCTTAAAGATCTGGGATGTCACTATGATGGACGTTACATTTCAGGAATTGTATTTGGAAATAAAAATAAGGCTTTCAAGCGGCTGGCTGGTAGACTGTAGTGATGCTGCTGTATCCTGTGGGGATAGGAAACGCTTATTTATAGGGCAAACATGTGCCTCGCAGAGAAGGCACACACTAAGAATGCAGATTAGTTTTTACTCTATATTGTTAACATTTCTCATCTTTATATATATATATATATATATATATATATATATATATATATATATATATATATATATATATATATATATATATATATAATGCCTTAGAGATATTATAGTCATTAATTTAACTTTAACAGGTTTAAAACACCAACCCATGTTTTTTAATTCCTTAGGATAAGAGGTTTTTGTAGATTAAAGTGGCGGTTGTCTTTTTTTTTTTTTAGCTGCGTGTGGGTGAGTGTGTTTTTGTCTGATCCGTGGTGGGATTTGGTATTCATGCTGATGCGTGACTGGTGACATTTTTATCGTGGGCCATGCATCCAGACCCCCAGGGGCTCACGAACCTTCTCCCACGGGTTTTTGTGAAAGATTACCCCCCACCCCCGTCCCAGCCAGCTTCAATCCCATTACAAACCCACATCAACCTATCCCATTAGTCACAGTTCATCGTTCAGCGTCTCGACCTATCTACATATGCATCTGCTTCTTTCTTGGCGGCTCTTTATAGAAATAACCAAAACATGGATGAAAGTGGTCAGAAATTCTTGGATATTTGTGGAAACCACTGTGTACGTTCTGTTGCAGTCTTGTTTGATTGTTAGTTATGTTTTACAAGAAAATACTATCTTAGTCTTTCTACTTCCACATTTCTTATTTAAAATTTTAAATTGTACTGAAAGGTTTGGTTTTAAATTAGTAAAGAATACCTTGGGAAAACAATTAGAACAATTTTCTCTCAGAAATTTGCGAGTAAATTTGAAACATAATTACAAGGAAACCCAAGTAATGCATTAAATCAAACTTGAAAGGCTAGCATTTTCTTGTAAAATGTCTTAGACTTTTGGAGCCCAGTTTAAGGTCTGTGGATCTGCTTCTAGAAATCCTTCTGTGATCAGACACGTTGATTAGTGGCCATCTTGATTTTACTACTAACATTTACACTAACATTTTTACAGTTTGAATGTGAGTTACATACACAAAAACACACTGCATGATGCTGGGGTGTCGTGAACGCAGTTGTTTATTCTACATACCGTATTTTCCGAACTATAAGTCGCACTTTTTTTTCATAGTTTGGCTGGTCCTGCGACTTATAGTCAGGTGTGACTTATTTATCAAAATTTATTTTACAATGAACCAAGAGTACTGAAATAAGAGAAATGAACCAATAGAAAACATTACCGTCTCCAGCCGCGAGAGGGCGCTCTATGCTGATCAGTTCTCCTGTAGTCTACATTGAAGACACAGAGCGCCCTCTCGTGGCTTTAGACTGTAGTGTTTTCTATTGGTTCTTGTTTCCAATTAAATGCGACTTATAGTCCAGTGCGATTTATATATGTTTTTTTCCTCATCATGACGTATTTTTTGGACTGATGCGACTCAGGTGCGACTTATAGTCTGAAAAATACGGTAGTAGCAAGACGTCTTGTCTATTGATAAATTACCAGTCAAAAGTTTGGAATAATTAAGATGTGTTGATGTTTTTGAAAGAGGTCTCTTATGGAGGCTGCATTTATGTGATCAAAAATACAGTAAAAATGGTAATATCAATATTTTGAATATAGCAATGTTAGAATGATTTCTGAAGGATCATGTGAGACTGACTGTATTTTTCATCAAATAAATGGTGAGCATAAGAAACTTATGACATTTGTTAATACAATCTAACCTGTTGGAGTGCTATTGTTCAGCTGTTGTGCATGTAGTTTGTAAGACAGGACACACTGTCCTCATGTGCTTCAGGATTGTTCCTGTCCTGGCAAGCTGACATTACTGGAGATGACGAGGAGTTTATGTGCGTATGCTTTTGGCAGTGTATCAGGTTTTGTGCTCAACGCACGGTTGTGGCACACAGGCAAACTAAAGAGGAAAAAATCCATATTCCGGTCTGATGCCTCCTGGCTTTTGGCAGCCCCTTGCTTTCGTCCTCTGCTTGAACAAATGAAAACAAACACTTAGACAGCTGGATGACTGCCCGCTTGTGGGATAGTTACGTTTGCCTACACTCATTTCTTCATTGTGCATTTGAAGCCTAACTTACAGCTTAATCTTTTAAATTATTTCTTTTAAAAAATTAAAAATAAATTACATCTGTCCCTCAGTTCCACTGTGCGTACTCAATAAGATTGATCTATTGATTTACTGATTGATTAATGTTATGTTAATTTAATTTGCTTATGAAGTGTGAAGAGCACCAGCAAAAATCAAGGTAAATATCACAAATTAGAATATTTATTTTAATACATTTCCAGTAATTTAATACATTTCCAATTAGGTTGTAATTTAGTACAATTATGCAAAACAAAATTATATTTTAATTGCTAACATGTATGCAGAATTATAAACAATATGTAACCCATTAAATATATTTAATTTCAGTAATAGTTTAATTATAATGCTATTTTTAACAATAGTTTAGATTAATTTAATAAACGTTTAATTTTAACAATAATATTCTTGCAACGCAATTATTCCAAACATGTTAAACATGGCATCCCCACTGCTGAATGCTATTACTCTAAACTTATAATTTCAGATAAAATTGGTAGTGGCAGTTTCCATATTACCTCCAGAACAAAAAAACTAAAAGTCGACTAAGACAAAAGTCTTGCCCCATAGAGTGCTTTACTGTAAACACAAGTTTGTTTGCGCTTAAAAACTGAGGAGCAAAACCAAATTATTCTAATGTAACACTTTTTGTTAAGCCTCATAATGGATTGCTTCAATTTACATAGAGACTGAGCGAGTGCTTATTTGAATCGGGAGATTTTGCCACCAGCACAGAGACATTAACCCCTAGCTGTTAATTATTTTTTGTTGGAGTGTCCTTTACCCCACCCTGTCTCATTTTCCTCCACCGCTGTCTTTACCTATTTATCTTTTTTAATGTGGGTGGGTTGAATTCAATATTGCTTACAGCCATGTATTGCTAAATGCAAATGTATTAAAGGGGGATGTGGTTTGGACCCCAGATATACACACATGAACACATGCTTCCACCAGCAGCATCATCACCCCCATCTTTTTGAGCAAACATGCCAAGCTGTTTCATTAATCCCCCGTCACTTATTAAGAGCCAACCTCATTTTTCACAGTCTCCACCCTCTTTTGCTTGCATTGTTTGAGGAGAGAGCACCAGGCTCCCCCAGGACCCTTTTTACCCCTGGAGCTGATGGGATACTTTGTCACCAGATACTGATTCAGATTTTTTTTTCCCTTCTCTCTAATCCTTTCATTCAATCTGTAATTGGTGCCAGAAAGGTCATTAAATATTTCTCTCTAAAATTAAAATCCTTAATACAAAAAGAGATATTTTGAAAGGTGTTCATGCTGTGTTCAAGTGGAAAATGGTGTTTTCTTTTTACATTGCATGGCTACAACTGTGATATTGCGTGTACAACAGTTTCACTGCACATGTAGAGAAATATATATACATATATATATATTTCTGTTTTGAAGATGTTTATATTGTCCCATCACTCTGTCGTCCTGCTTTTCTTGAGGCCAGGCTGTTCTAATGATAATATTGCATAATGCACATCCTGACATTTACAGTATACACCCATAATGGTGTAGTAACAGTATCCACCAGAAGGGGACCATACTTGATTTAAATGAGTGAGAGAAGCTGAGATTTAATGAGACAGAAAGCTGAAGAAAGCAATACAGGATATAAAAATGAGGTAAAGCCTAAATTTATATTGGGAGTGTAGAGAGAGAGAGATTATAAAACAGAGCGAGAGAAAGAGAGATGTGTGGCTCTTCTAGGTTCACTTTTAAATCACCGAGGACAGAAAGCTGATACAGCGTAAAATAGACGACGCAGTAAAATGAAAGAATCGTGCTTCATTTCCCAGTGCTGACACAAACACACACAGACTGCTTCATCTACATGAAATGAAGGGTTGCTGGTGTGTGTTGTGTGTAAACAGTGATTAGGTCTTGAGGTGGCACTGCTGGCACAAGCTCTGTCTGTTACAGCTCATTACTTCAGCTGCAGACGACCCAGATGATGTGAGCTGGTGACTACAGCTACCCGCTAAATGTGTATGCGTTAAATGTTTTATTACATTTTATTTTAGACATTTCTAATAATATATACAATGCAGAATCAAATTGTATGTCAAATAAAAACGCATTGTAGATTAGTGAGATTCCACAAAATTAAGAAACAGCAGAAAGCAAAAAAGCTGGATTTACTGGTTTATTTGAGATCAGAAAGCAAAAGCCGATGTTTATGCATCAGTGCAGATCAGTGTGGTTTCTGGAGAACGCAGGCATGTTTCTCCAGAGCTCCTGAGAGCCGCCCACTTTTTGCTGAGCTCTACAAACATCAGGGACAGAGACTGGCCTTATTTTTTCTTCTGTTCTGGTTAGCTGTTCATCAGCAGACAGGGGGAGTCAGTACACACTTCCTCCTGACAGTGAACTGCACGACCTCTTACTTATTACTTTTCGTGATTAAACTTCAGTGAGATCAAATCTGACGTTGTATTTATTTGCCATCCAAACAGAATGTGTATTGTATTTTGTTTCAGTTGTTGTCTGTGGAACCTGCTGTACAGCTCAGCATGGGATCTTACCAGCATCCACCTGTACCAGACCAGTATAAAGGTTTAACTCCTCACTGTATGCTGTTTTTGACGTGTGGCTCACATTTCATTCTAAAGCACTAATTGTTTTTTTTGACAGAATTTATCATCATATGTTAATGTATTCTGCAAAAAAATTGCTATTTTTGTGTACAACCTAATATTCTATTTATACACCGTTCAAATATACTTGGGGTCTGTAAAATTTTCTCAAATGTTTTTGAACCAAGGCTGCATTTATTTGACGTCAAATACAGTAAAAACTGTAATTTTTATGAAATGTTACTACAATTTACTGTTAAAATAACTGTTTTTTATATTAATATATTTTAAAATATAATTTAATCCTTCATTCTTTTTATGCTGAAACATTTCTTAATTATTATTATTATTGTTTCTTAATATTTTTGTGAAAACTTTGAAAACCCTTTTTCAAAAAGTATATATATATATACATACATATATATATATAATACATATTAAGCATCCTTGCATAATAAAAGTAATAATTTATTTAAAATAAAATCTTACCCCAAAACTTTGTCAATAGAAAGAAAGAAAGAAAATTCTTATTAAATCCTCATCCAGTAATCCAGAACAGGAGAAGGCATTTGAATTCATTGGTGGAAAAAAATGGGAACCCTGAAAGTTTAATGCTGACATTTCAGCCCAGGTCTCTCTTGAAAAATGGACATTAATCTCAAGGGAATAACCTTGTAAATTAAATATAGAATAATAATATTAATAATAAATCTTGGATCAGCATGAACATTCCTGCTTGTTGAAGCGAATCTTTTCAGCAGGGTTTTCCTCATGCTCGGGCAGTGAAGTTAACACTTCTGCTGTGGGGGAGCTCAGATGGACGGAAGAGGGAACAGAGCTGCTGGCCTCATTAATATCAGCTGCCAGTCAGAGTGTGTGTGTGTGTGTGTGTGTGATAGGTGAAAGCTGCACTGTACAGAGAGCGCAGAAATATCTCTACCTGACTGTCCAGAGAGTGTCCAGATTGTCTTGTTAAAGCACTGTTATGGGCATCACTGTGTCCTGATGAAAAGAAAGTCCTGCACTTTTCATACTGTGTGCACCTGCAGTCTTTGTCCTTGAACTACACACCAATGCATGATGGGCCTTTCTGCAGGGATTTTTAAGTCTTTTATCTACACTGAACATTTGTTTTTTCTTTTTCATTGTAGAAGAAATGTTGAAATGGATACCACCTGATAAATTGCAGGCTGGACAAGTGTGTGTGTGTTTTGTGTGTCTGACCAGTGGCGTGTGAAAAATGGAGGCTGTGATTGGGTGCAGAGGGGGCAGCTGAACCAAGAGACGCCCATCTGTGAAAACACGGTTGACTACTTTACCACACAATAACAATTGATTTATTACAATCATCAGACATAAGCCCGGTTTACAGTTTCTGAAATTAAATTACAGGTTTCTGTTGAAATGAATGCTGAATGTAAGTCTTTATTTTAAAAAAAAATTGAATATTGTGAAAAGGTTCAATACTGAAGACTCCTGGTGCCACACTCTAATCAAATAATTAACTCAAAACACCTGCAAAGCCTTTAAATGGTCTCTCAGTCTAGTTCTGTAGGCTACACAATCATGGGGAAGACTGCTGACTTGACAGTTGTCCAAAAAATGACCATTGACACCTTGCACAAGGAGGGCAAGACACAAAAGGACATTGCAAAAAAGATCTTTGTCCAAGCACATTAATAGAGAAGCGAAGGGAAAGAAAAGATGTAGTAGAAAAAAAGTGTACAAGCAATAATAACCATATCCTGGAGAGGATTGTGAAACAAAACCCATTCAAAATGTGGAGGAGATTCACAAAGAGTGGACTGCAGCTAAATATTATTATTTTCCTGTATTTTTCAGCAGATAAAAGCATCAGTGGTGAGAGATAAGAGTATAAATGTCGTCTTATTAGCATCATCTTATATTAGTTTAGCATCATCCGCCGCAATTATGCCACATTTAATCAATCAGAATCAAGTATTCCAGATTTGAATTTTGGATAGACATCTGAATTCCGGCTAACACTGATAAAGCTGATGTAATGTGTGTGAAAGAAGACATTGTGAAATGTTCTGAGCCATATGGATTTCATACTCTCAGACAGTATGAATAATGTAATGCTAATATGGTTAATATGAGCTGACTGCTATTCATTAGTCCAGGCCAGATCAGCTGGGACGCCTACCGTCTCTTGAGCTGGATTTAATGAGCTTTTATGCCTCAAATGGCATCGTCCTCTTATTCTGTGCTGCAAGCCAGTCAGGACAGGGATGTTTCGGTAATGATAATCAGTCTTAATGGGCTTCAAATGAGCAAAGAGTGGCACTGTAGCAGTGAGGTGATGATGATTGTGTGGTCAGCTCAGTAAGTCTCTGATGTCATGCCCACAGTTTGTTCTCTGAGGCCTAATGCATGATACACATAAAACCAGAGAGCTCTTGTGATAATTGCAAGCTCCAGACTGACTAAAAGTAATGGGGCAAAGCTTTTTATCGGTCTGCTGAGAAACAAAATAGTGTTTAAAAGGAATGTGGTTGATTGCATGAGCACTTCAGACTCTGAGGATAAATTAATCAGCTGAGTTTTAAGTCAAGCCTTTTGAAAATAGTAAAAGTGAGAGTCTTCTGTTTGAAGCACTTACTGTAGTAACAAGTAAAATACTGATTGAAAGAAGTTTGCATTTATTTGTTACAGTAAAATAGTAATATTGTGAAATATCATTACATTTAACTATTTTCTATTGTAATATATATATATATATATATATATATATTTTTTTTTTTTTTTTTCTGAGATAGAAGAGTTGAATTTTTAGTTGATTTGTTTTCAGTGTTGCCATGATTTTTTCCTTTCTTTTTCTTTGAAGAATTGAATGTTCAGTAGAACAACATTTATTTGAAATATAAATTTTTAGAACATTATACACAAATTTCCTGTCACGTTTGATAAATGTAATGTATCCTATTAAACAGAATGACTGACCCCAAACATTTGAGTGGTAATATATTTGTCCCTAGTGAATTTCGCCTAGTGTTCTATCTGCAAAATAATCCTTATTTATTATAATTGATATATTCTGACTTCCTACAAAAGGTTTTTCAAAAGAAAAGATGACTTTTTTCTCCTTTTTTATTGACTGATACGGTTGGAAATGGACAGGAAATTACTAGTTAGATGATTTCCAGGCCTGCAAAATCTGTGAAAATGATTTGAATTTAAATATTTTATTGGCTAGAAATTATGCGTTATTAGTCTCTATAAAATGATATTATAAAATATATTAAATTTTGAACATTTAAATGTAGAATTTAAAATAATAATAGTAATAATAATAATAATAATAATAATAAACATTTGTAATAATTCTCAACATAAACAATGAAACTTTTAAATGCAAATTAATTGATTGTAAAGTGTGGGCAACCTAATCATTTTGTTTTTGTACTTTCTATTTCTAATTTCTAGAACTATTACCTTTCTATAGACCTTTCTATTTTATATATGTACAGTTTCCTGTATATTTATGAACTGTTTCCTGTAGATATCTAGTAAACCAAATATTCTGTTAATCATTGTATGTATCTCAGTAATGTTCTAACTCTGACTCGCGGTCCTCTAGGTGTGTGTGTGTGTTTGTGCAGTTTGTTGGTTCTCTGGAGATCCGTCAGTGCTTTACTCCAGATGTACACTCTTATGTGTGCAGACCACATCTCACAGAATCATGGGAGTTTGTGTCATACATATCTAGAGGTTTGCACAGGGGCACAGAGCAGCAGAGGCAGCTGGACTGGCTAACAGATGTGTGTGCAAAAATATAGCAGTGTTATCATGAAGAAACTTTAGCTCTGAGTAAAGAATAATTTATTTGCAGATGCTACTTGTTTTGTTATTTTGACAGAAAGATTTGATGTGCTTTTCTGTTTCTTTATCTGTGAGTTGGTGGGTGAATCCCAATTCAAGTAATGGCACAGAGTAACTGCGATGCATACGGTGTCCCTTAACAGCAATCCTAGAGATCCAGCGGTATTTATTGACCTGACCTGGAGAGGTCAACATTTTGCTGTCATTTAACTTAATCCTACACAGAAAATATCCTGAACCAGTAACTGGATGACAATATAAGACTGCCATAATTCACTATATGGCACTGATGTTGCATGTGTTATTTCTGCACAAAACTTGAATTTAGCTCAAAAAGCACACACAATCCAACATGACCACCTTGTAATAGTGTATGCGTAACATATATGCTGTGTTATTTCTCTGCATCATGGACAATTTCCAGATCATCATGGCATTTTACCACTCGGTGTCTTTCAAATATTGTCTAAATGGATTTTCGGATAACGAGGCGCAGCACATAAACTAATATCATAGGTGTTTTTGTGGCCGTTCGGGGACTTCCATGTCATCTCGGTGAGTAAATTATCAGGAGGTTTTTATTCAGGAAGTGAACTAATCCTTTAAAACTAATTTTGGAAATATTTATTTACTTTAGTTCTCTTTCTGTGTACTGTATTTTCCGGACTATAATAATGTTAATAATGTATTGTATTAAGTGTCCATTTCATTATAATATTCAGATTTATCATAAATAATTGAACATGCACATGTATTTTAAGTTCCTTTAAAGAGGGGTAGAGGTGGGGTCACGTTTGAGCATTTAAAATTAAATTTTACTTGAAAGTAACGCAATAGTTACTTTCTTAAGTAACTAGTTACTTTAAAAATTTGTAACTGAGTTACTAATTTAGTTACTTTTTGGAAGAAGTAACTAGTAACTGTAACTAATTACTTTTTAAAAGTAACTTGCCCAACACTGGTAATTAAACATTCTACGCTTAACGTGGCTTAGGCTGATGCATTAAAATTATGTTTTTGATGTTTGCGTCACAAGCGATAAAGCATTGTACTCGCACAACTATTGTACTTCATTCTAAAGCAAATTAAAAGTTTCAAACAGGGCCCACTGGTACTACATGCACTTGGGCCCTGCAAACCCCAGCTACAGCCCTGTTTATTAATCATAAACATCTCGTGATTCAATAAATCAGACATAGTGAATCAAGTTAACAATCAGTGTTGGGCAAGTTACTTTTAAAAAGTAATTAGTTACAGTTACTAGTTACTTCTTCCAAAAAGTAACTAAATTAGTAACTCAGTTACAAATTTTTAAAGTAACTAGTTACTTAAGAAAGTAACTATTGCGTTACTTTCAAGTAAAATTTAATTTTAAATGCTCAAACGTGACCCCACCTCTACCCCTCTTTAAAGGAACTTAAAATACATGTGCATGTTCAATTATTTATGATAAATCTGAATATTATAATGAAATGGACACTTAATACAATACATTATTAACAGAAACATGAAACATTGTACACACATCTAAAAAAAAAAGTTGCTGTGGGACAAAGTGAGACTAGCCTCCAATCAAATGGCATGTATGTAGATATTATGTTTATATAGTGGATCAATGCAAATAACACGATAGATTTTTGGGAACTTTTGATATTTCCTTTTATTGTTTCTTTAATTTCTTGAAGGAAAAAGTAATGTATATACTTCTATTTAGAGAAGGCTACTTTTAGATTATTTGGGCTCGTCGCCATACCTGTCTCTCGTTGACTGACTGGCTTGTGTTGTTCGTTGTGTGTCCTGTCCTGTCCGATGATGGGTCGTTCGCGAATGAGCGTTAGTGATGATGGATCGACTCGTTCGCGAATGAGCTTTTGATGAGTCGTTCGCGATTCGCGAATGAGCCGACTCTAAGAGCCGGCTTTTTTAGTTGAACTTCGGGAGCTGGCTCGCATATCTGAAGAGCCAACTCTATTTTTTCAAATTTAGCCTATAGAAATTAAATAATTATGTAATAAAAATTGAAATATTATAGTCAAAGTCATTTAAAGAGCCGTTTGTGAGCCAAAGAGCCGGCTCTTTTCAGTGAGCTGAGTCAAAAGAGCCGAATTCCCATCACTACTATGCGTGCTTTCGAAAACCCGCCCAACTCTACCTCTGATTGGCTTACAATGAAATTTTACTCTACCTCAGCCAATCGTCAGCATTTATGCGCTTGTCTCGTGCTCTGCCCACTAACCAAGGAAGAACAGTAAAAAAAAGTATTTGCCTCTCGCTCAGAGATCTAGTTGGTCTGATGAAAAAAAAAAACAGCTTCATCATCAGTTATAGTAACGCGCCGCATTTTTTGGCAGTAACGGTAACGGCGTTATTAAGATGAGAAGAGTAATCAATTAGATTACTCGTTACTGGAAAAAGTAATGCCGTTAGTAACGCCGTTATTTATAACGCCGTTATTCCCATCACTGTTAACAATAAACAACTTTGTATTATAATGAAGGCTTTGTAAACCGGCACATCGTTTTTAGCTTTTTAAACAACATCCTCCATCCTACACCAACTACGCACACATTTCCTATCATTTATGTCTATGAAAGACGATCGAACCAATCAGAGTAGGTATGGGGCGGGGCAATGCATGCAGCCCCGCCTCGATCTGCATTCTGCAGCCAGGTGTCTTGGACTGACACATACGAACCGTGCACATACAATCCCCATATACAGATTACACTGTTTCAAAATATCTGTTTTAGAGAGTATTCACACAAATGTAATCTGATTAATGTCTTATGTAAACATTTGGTTAGCTGTTAATGTCTAAAGGCATTGCTGCACTATAGTTCCAGAAGGCTATACAGCATGCACAATCACCTCATCCTTGGGGTGCTGCCTTTACTGTAATGAACAGTGTTAATAAATGCTAGAGCTAAAAACCAATTTAAAGAAATGCTGCTTTTTCTAAAACAATTTTTTTTAAAAATGAAAGAAATTATGTTTTTTTGTGTGTGCATATTTTCACTCAGTAGTCATTTTATCTTTCATGCACGACTTCTGTCAGCTTTGCAAGAGGTGCTGAGCCGCCCCCGTTCTGCTGCCTATCCTGCTGAAAATTAATGGGGATCTCATGGTTGTACTGTAACAGCATCCCTCCCAACTTAGTTTATTATGTATATTAATAAAATAAAGTAATGGATAATTACAAGTACAGGTAAGCAGATAAAAACGAGCCGGGCAAAGTGCCAGCTGAGCAATTTCTCTTTTCCTGACTGCCTCTGATGGCCAGTATGAGTCTGCCTTATAATATTTAGCATAGTTATTAACGATGGCACTTCAAGTGAAAAAGATCATCCTCTGTGTCTTTTTTAACTACTCCGCAAATTCCATTTCAGGGCTCACGTCCGCTCTGCAGTGAGGGTTGGGTTGCTATGGCAACACTGCACTACTGAGGAGGCATACAGATCCTCAGCTTGTGTCCCTCTGTATTTAAATGTGTGTTTTTGAGGTCAGTGTTCAGTAAACATGAGCATCTGTCTGTGATCATGAGTGGAGCATTGATTTGATGAGTTAATACTGGTATTTTGTTTTTGGACCAAAGGACTAATCAGGACAAGCATTTCTTTATTACTAATGTTTCCCTTTTGTTTTCTGATTTGAAGGCCATTGGTGTATTTTTTTGTTAAAATACTTTCTCCTGTCTCAGCTTTTAGAGACAACTATGATAACGCCAAGTGACTCTGTTGCTCTATCAAGACATAGCCGTGTTTGTGTGAGAATCCAGTCACGCTGACTCAGAAACACTGACTTTCTGTTTGTTTTACCAGTGTAAGACAGTGAGTGTTCGGGAAACATGTTTGGAAAAGTTTTTTTTTTAAATAATTTTTTTACTATTGACCCAACTGTTGAGCTCCTCTCCACTTTGTTACTAATTTTATGGTTTACAGAAGGCTTCATAGAAATTAATTGAATAAATGATTTGTTTTAGTAAAACGTGCATATAAAGTGGTAAAATAATTAAATAATAAGCTTACTTGGGCTGTAATATGAAGTAATATTGCAAGGTATAGCCGTGGTACTTTTTAGAAAGTTTGAAAGAACTACATTTATTTAAATAGCAATCTTTTGTAACATTCTAAATATATTTACTATCAAGTATATTTACTTGATCAATTAAATAGTTTTCCTGAATTAAAGTATTCATTTATATATATATATATATATATATATATATATATATAAAATGTGTGTGTGTGTGTGTGTGTGTGTGTGCACTTTAAGTACGAATATGTACTAAAAGGTACATGTTAGTACCTTTAAAATACACATTTAGGGGTACAGAGATGTACTTTTTCTATCTTAGGTACCTGCCTCTCTGACACCTTAGTACCATTTTTAAATGTTGAAAAGAAGTTTAATCAACAAAGTATTTGGACACTTAATACACAATAAAAAATATGTATTTATATATATTTATAGATAAAAAAAAATCACATATATCTATATATTTATAGATAAAAAAATCACATTCAAGTTCATTGGTTCCAAAATAAACAAATGACCGAAAACCTGTCTCAGAAAAGTACAGTTAGTTGAACAGTAAGAAAATCAAATTCATATTTTTTTTTTTCTTTTTGCAGATTCCGCTTGGTTTTATAGTTTGTATCTAATGCATTAAAATTCAGACATTTTTAAGTGCCAACAACAATAATTTACCATAAAACTGCTTTTTAAACTATTCAAACATACAGATCCTCCATAGCATTACACTGAACAGCAAAAGCTTTTCTGATAATATAACAGCAACAGTTGCTAAGATAGGATTGGTCAGTGATGTTTTTAAGGTGGGGCTTAGTGAAGATCAGTTCAGTTTGGTGACATAACTGGTGCACAAATGACACACTTCAACTTTAAGCAGCCATTTAACTAACATTGTTTTTAAAGATGTTTCTTTTTTGACAGTGTGATGTAATATCTAGTCTCAAACTGTGAACAGGTGAGGCTTTTTCAAATTTCCACTGTGAATTACTGCCGGTGGCATTGATTTAATTAATGAGATGGGTGACTGGAAGGGTACAAGGGTAGGAATGTGTGTGTGTGTGTGTGTGTGTGAGACGAGGGGGTTGGCTGGTGCTGGTGGTGTAATGTTGCTGATGCGGGCAGAGACTGCTGCAACCTCCCGGAGCACTGCGAGCAGGAGAGAGAGAGAGGGATAAAAGACAGGGGCAAACTAGTCCAGTCTAGTCCAGAGGCACTGAGGTGCTGATTGGCAGAGCCTGGATCAGGGCTATACCGCATGCGCTCATAATACCTGAGGAAATGCCCCCAAATCCCCCTTAAGCTGGGCTGCTGTACTCCAGCATGGCTGACTGGCTCCTAACAGTAGCGGCGGGTTGAGTTGTGCTGAATCTGTCCGCCTGTGCCGGTGTATTTGTGCAGCGGAGGGGACGGGAGGGGGGCACGTAAAAAGAGCTGATAAGCAGGATGACAATAAGACTCGAGCAGGACAGATTCCAGTCAGGGAGGCCTGCTGCATGGAGGGGCCTGCTGCTATTTCGGTCCACCAGATCATGATTACACTCAGCCAGGAGAGAGACCACTAGTGCCTACAAATATGGTAAGTGCCGTCCCATCCGATAAAGTATGCAGAGCTGCTTGGAGCAGTGGGTGACAGCTGGGAACGGCTAACAGTGCTAATGTCCCGCATCCGTATTGATGATAAAGTGGATTTATGCGGCACATAGGGTAATAATGCTAACCGTATGTAGTACCCTAACTTCCTTTTTACATAGTCATAGTATCTTAAAGTTTACACGGACTGTTTTCAGTTTTCAGCTTTAATGCATCTCCAGAGTGGCCGATTCCAAATTCTAGCTCATTGATTACCGGGATCGTTCAGGACTGCAGGGCAAACATTGCAATGGAGGATGGAATAGATGTGCAATCAGTAAGTTCTACTGTGAAACAATGTTAAAAGGTTGAAGCTGGCGGGTTTGATCTTGTCCGGGGTTAGATGTGCAGTTTGGCTGAGTGCAGATGGTGTGGTGTTTACGGGGCATGGTTGGACTGTAGTGGTGCAGTGCTCGAAAGGGCTCCGGTTGCAACAGTGCAACAGGAAGGCAGTGGGACGTTTCGACTGTGAGCTTTTAATTTAGATTGATGTAAGTCTGATCTTCATTCAGTGCAGAGGCTGAATTCTGCACGCAGTCCAGTTTGTTTGAGTGTGAATTGGATTGTGTATCAGGTTCTGTTGAACTGTCTAACTGACTAACCTGGTTCTCTGTGATAGTTGTTGACTGATATGGGTGATTAAATGACCGATGCCAATTTCTCAGGTCACATTCCCATAAAACATTATACTTTCACAAAACCTTGCTTCAGTGTTATTAATATTTGGTATAATAATATTATTTAACATTTATCAGTCATGTGGTGCAACCAGCGTTGTTTTTCAGATGTGTTGTTCTACAGTTGTCAGTGTGAACTAACTTTGTAAGCTGCTTTCCCACGGTTTGGCCAGCATGAGGATTTCCTCAAAGCATTTACAATACGGATTTGCCCAAGATCATGTAACATGGAATCACATCTTATAGCAGTGCATCTGCATACAATAATGTTCTCAACAGCTGCCTGATGCCTCGAACATTGTCTGAGAGGAATGCTGGATTTGGTACACACTCTTGACTATACCAGTTGCCCACCCAGTCACTGGTTCAACTAGAAAAAAGCACAATATTGTGGCTCCTTTAAATTTTGTAATACATTTCTTATTGTGCCTATTCATCAATGCACTTTATCCTATAGTACTATTTTTTTTTTTTTTTAAACCAATGGATTTGAAAGAGACATTACCACTTAAATATGTCTAGATACCCTTGAGGGAAAAACCTTCAGCTTCCACATTCCGATCAAATAGTGTGGTCAAAACTGGGCTTCAAACATGTTGTAAAAATGGATTATTGTGATGCAAAGTTGAATTTTCAGCAGCCATTTAGTCTTCAGTGTCACATGATCCTTCAGAAATCAATCTAATATGCAGTATAATATAAATAAGGAAAAGTCCCTTTTAAAAGGAAAGATGGTATGATTATGTTTAGCCATAGGAATCTGAACACCTATACCTTTATTTTAATTCTCTGTGCTTTATGAGATTTGTATCTAAGTGACACAGGATGCTGTTTCATTCTGCAGTCCTGTTCTATCTGCACTCCACACTGAAGAGCATCAGGAATGAGGACAGACACATCACACACTCAGCTCTCTTCATGCATGCATTGTTATCTTTTAGCACACTGCTATAGTGTCAATTGACAGCTTTTCTCTATAGCTTAAAACACCTCACTCACTCGCCTCCCTGCAGACAACTCCAATTATAAAGACAAACAACGTGTGTGTGTGTGTGTGTGTGTGAGAAGAATCAGTGGATGTGCTCATCCGACTTTTTTGTTGCTGTAAAGGGAACGTTTCTGATGACTGCATAATCTCCATAACTTGCATTACATGTTTTGCTTGTAATATGGATGAAGCAGGCGTCTGTACAGATCATGGCTTGTTCTTGTCTTGCATACTGATTTACATTTGTTATAATCTCAATCAGGGCTCTGAACCGGTTCAAGGAACGAAATCGAAAACCGGAAACGAATGAAATTTAGACAGGAACAGAACCAGAACCAGAAACAGAAACAAAATCAAATTTTATAGTTCCCAACAGAATCGAAAAATTTGAAATGGCCATTAACTGGTTAATAATGTTATTTTATCGTTCCATTTAATATTTGAAATTTGCTGTAAACAATCACAAAATTCCAGCAGTAAGTACGGCATATGCAAATGTGACGGTGAAGCCAATGAGTGAAATGTCTGCTCAGCTGTGAACTCATCATAGGCAAGTCTCAATGACAATGCACCGCCTTCAGGGCCAGATTAAGACCAAATTGGGCCTGAGATGCTGCAGCGCATAAAGGGCATTGGTGCATGTGCATTCAACACTCAAACGCCAGCATGCTTAGCCTTTCCTGCCCAACTGAGGACCACAGCTTTCCTTTGATTATTCCCAACTTTGAGAAGCTCCGCTCGCTGAAGTTATGGACACCATCATCCACAGATAGATGCGCAACCCAATTTCGACATTTGGAAACGTTTGAGAAAGATTCAACGATGACAAAAGCTCGTACGAGCTGTGCTGATTCGTTCACAGTCACCGGTTTCTGAGTGCTCATAAATGCAATAAATTGTATCAGCTAATTTTGACTGATTAATAATCAGTTAAACGGTTTAAAAAGACATTTACTTTCAGTAAATTATCAAAATAATTAAAAAGGTTTGCTGTATGGTTAAAATATGATATGCGTGTGTGTATATATATATATATATATATATATATATATATATATATATATATATATATACAATATACATATATAAATATACAATATACAAAAAAAGATTATTTCATTCAGAAATAGACATAATGCAGACACAAAATGTTTACAAACATTAGGCTATAATAAACAGTGTAAACATATGCTGCCACCACCATGCTTCACTGTTGGGACTGTATTGGACAGGTGATGAGCAGTGTCTGGTTTTCTCCACACATAGTGCTTAGAATTAAGGCCATCATCAGACCAGAGAATCCTTCAGGTGTTTCTTTAGCAAACTCCTTGGGGGCTTTCATGTGTCTTGCACTGAGGAGAGGCTTCCGTCAGGCCATTCTGCCATAAAGCCCCGACTGGTGGAGGGCTGCAGTGATGGTTGACTTTCTACAACTTTCTCCCATCTCCCGACTGCATCTCTGGAGCTCAGCCACAGTGATCTTTGGCACATTACACATTAAAGTGCTTCTCATGTGTGCTTGTTTACATCAGAGCCGCTTTCAAGCAGCATACAGCGATGTTGGTCATTTTAAGCAGCTGATGGGAATACTATTCTTAAAATGCATTCCAAATTCTGAATAATTTGTAATGTATATTTATTCACGGTATTAGCGTGTGTGTTCCTGTAATGCTTCTGCTTGGCCTCTGTGCTGGCAGGAGAGATTTTGCTTCACTGTGTTTTAGCCTCTCGAGTTCATTTCACCTTTTGGTCTTTTATAAATGAGGGAGGCTTCTTTGTAGTGACACATTTATCAAGTTCCTTGTTCTTTTTAAGAAATATCTTGTTTTCTAAATCTATACATGAGCCTGCCAGGATACTGAACAAATAATTTTGGATTAAATTTATGTATACTCTACAAAAAAATACCCCCGATAAATCAGTTTTGTCTAGTAGCTAGTGACATTTTTGACATTTGACAATATATTTATCTCATTTATTGCTCTTTTTTATATCTGATTATATGTATTTTGAAAGAACATAACTTAACATAATTTTTTATTTGTTGTATTTGCAGTATTTCATTGTTTATTTCAGACTCTGTCCCGTGTTTTGTGTGTTCTCGTCCCCCTTTTGTTCCTTCTAGGTGTTTCCTATGTAGTTTCATTAGTCCCAGGTGTTCCTCGTCCTCCCCTCATCAAGTCATGTATTTAATGTGTTCCCTGGGTTGAGTTCACTGTTGGCTGTTGAAATGTCTTCAGAGTTCCTGTGTTTTCCACGTCTTTTAATTAAAATTCCATGTTGAAAATTTATTTTTAGCATCTCCTTGCTCCTCGATCCCTGTAACGTGACAAAACAGCCGACTGAAAAAGTAAGCGGTGCCTTTTCTCCGTTTTTCCCCGTTGTTTAAAAGTTTTGTTTTCCTTATCGCGTTGTGCCTTATGGGTAAATGAGCAATGTTCATCGCTGTGGCTCATGCGAGCCATGTCCTGGTAACGTATGCGCTGGCATTTGCCTTCATGCTCTTGCCAGCTCCCTCGAGGGGGAAACCCTGGTGATGCTGTTCCGGATCGGGATGACTTACTATCACCCTGCGGAGCTCCCAGACACCACTAAACTCGGCTGGAAGGAGGCACCCGGTGTCTGGAGAGACACTGATCCAATCCTGATCCAGGAAACATCAGCCGGCCGGCCCCAAGTCAAGACCACTGCTGTCTGTGGCTCACCCAATCCTGCGTCTGGTTCATATGGTAAGCCAAAAGGACATTAATGTGGCAAGTCCAACGTACATTAATGTGGCAAGCCTCAAAAAGCCCAAGAGCTCACTCCAGTGCTCGCTCCTAGTAAACGCCTTCCAGTGTGCCCTCCATTGCATGCTCCTCCAGAGCTCACTCCAGTGTCGACTCTAGCCCCAGAGCTTGCTACAATGGCGAACCAGGCCCCAGATTTTGCTCCAGTCTTGGCGCAGACCATGCCTTTTCCCCCCAGTCCAGAAGAGGAAACTAGGGGTGAGTAGAAGGGTGTCTGCTCATGCCCCAGAGTTCGCTGCAGTGTCAGCCCAGCCCCAGGACATTGCCCAGGTTAGGCTCCTGTTCCTGAGTCAAGCCCAGGGAGGGCTCCTGATTCCCCAAGTATTTTTGGTTTGGGGTGGGCGAGGGGTTTTATTATTAAGGCTCCAGTCATAGAGGCCGAGGCGGGACTTGGGGCCGTGGCCACGGAGGCTGGTTCGCCATGGTCACACATGTCCCCTGCTCCGCCATAGTCACCCTGAGTTGGGTACCGCTTACTGTCCCATGTCTGTCCTGAGGGACCTCCAGACCGCCCATCCCCTCTCCCTTTTGGATGTTATGTGGCATGAGGTCATGCCTTCCAGAGGCGGACGTTATGTCAGACTCTAGGCGTTTCTCAATGTCAAGGATACTTCCTTGGTATGACTGATCCTTCCAAGTCACTTCCTTCAGAGGCTAGGTGAGACTCCTCTTTAGCATACAGAGAACACGTAAATGGAACAGGCTAGCAAGTGCACGTAATTGCGTCATTACGTCAGTGAAAAGGTCCGTTTGAATAACGCTCTGAATGGTATCATTAAATTACGTTGGACAACTTAACTAGTTATTTATAAAAGAAATGCCGTTGACGCAACCAATTGTTAAATGACATGTCCGGTTCAGTTAACTATTTGTTTTTGTATAATTTACAATATCAATACGGTAGTAATTTGAACTGGCATTTAAACGTCAAACTATATTTATATTTACTAGAGTTATAACAAATGTTTGGTAACGTAAATAAAAACGGTTAACGCTCCGACTACGTTAACGTTCGACATTTTAAAATTTTTGAACTAACGTTAGATAGCAAAGCTGCACGCATAGGATTGTGGGTGATTTGAGAGCGTGAAGAGCATGAAGGATACACATAAGCATCCTTTCCTGTATATGGGATATTCTTTGAACGAAGGACTGGTTGGTCCTTGGTTGAAATTCAGAGGATCCTCGACATTGGAACAGTCCTTCAATGGATGTCGATGACGTATCATCCTCGAAATACTGGCTTCCGAGGATCCTTCCTTGACATTGAGAAACACCTTCAGTCCCATGTTTTTTGTGTGTTCCTGTCCCCATTGTGTTCTTTCCAGGTGTTTCCTATGTAGTTTCATTAGTCCCAGGTGTTCCTCTTACTCCCTTCATCAAGTCACGTATTTAAAATGTTGGTTGTTGAAATGTCTGAGTTCCTGTGTTTTCCACGTCTTTGAATTAAAATTCCATGTTGAAGAACTTCCTGCATCTCCTTGCTCTTTGATCCCCATGTAACGTAACCATTTAACTAACCCACTGCACAATTTACCATCAGAGTGACATCTTTTTCATGTAATTTTTGGATGTCCAAATTCGGTCCAAATGACGTCCAAAAAAATTACCCAGTTAAAATATCAAATGTTGGGTCATGGTTGGACGTCCAAATAGTGTACCTAGTTTGGACATCGAATAGATGTTTAGAAATGGTCATGGACCGACAGACCTAATATGATCAATGATCTGCACATCTATCTGATGTCCAGTGTTTAGTGGGAAAGAATTAAAACTATTTTTTTTCCTCTTCTTTTTTTTTATTTTATTAAAGAGCCAGTAAGATGAAAATTCTAAGCTTCCTATCACTGTTTAGAAGTTCTGTACATTAGGTTTAAATCCATCCAAGGTTAAAAAACATTGTCATTTTGTCAAAATATCATTTTAAAATTACCTCAATTCTCAGAGATCCCCAAACGGTTCGCGCGAAGCTGGTCAAAAGATTCAGTTTCCTAAACCCCACCTTTCGGTAGCATACTGTGTTCTGATTGGTCAACTAACATAGGTTTGATTGGTTGTTTACACCTCCACGGTAAACTATGCGTTAGCATCTGTTTGGGGTGAATTATGTCTTATTCCTCTCATCACGAAGGAAACAGTAAAATAAAAAAAATTGAACAGTCTTGCTGCTTTTTCTTCTGTGTGGGTGTTTTCAAACCGCGCGCTTCAGTTTGAATCTGAATAGCACGTTCAGCGCGGGGGCGTGGTCACATATAACAAAGGGAGACATGAAAAACAGACATAGCGTTGTTTTCATATGGATTACTTTATCACAGAATAACTGTTCGGCAGCACTTGTTTAGTTTTAAAGTAGACATGTCAAGCTTCCTATAGATATCTCTCTCATGTCTCTTCGTTGAGTATTCACGGCGTTATACTTCATTTTAATGACGTGTTTGTACATGACGATCAGCACTGATCAGACAGGCTGCAGACAGCACACATACTGATAAGACGCTCGGGAGAAAACAGACGCATAACTTCATAATCATACTTCGCGTTGTGTGAGTGGTACTCACCGAGATTAGAAAAGCAGTCATCAGTGAAATGTTGTGAACAGAACAAAAGGGATTTGTTGTACTGCTCTGGTATTGTGGTAAAAATGAATTTTAGCCATTGGTTCTTCTGATTTTCATTCTTTGGCAGTGAAAATAAAATAAACTTGCCTTTACAATTAAAAACACACCGTCTCCTCGACATGATGCTATCACACCAACCAGAGCGTCTGTGCGTGGGGGGTGGGGCAGTTCAGAATTCCGTTTCTCCCAAGACGGTAGGCGGAGATTATTATGCAAAGTGTTCCTAGTGACGTACATAGAGATGGGCAAAAGATTTGAAATCTATAACGACTCATTTCAGTGATTCAGAGTCGACTCCTTACTTTAGAAGCCAATAACTTTATAAATCGTGTACTTTTTGGTTTAATTACTTTGCACATTGTTTACACTGATGGACAGCTACATCATACACTGTAATACAGGTCATTTTTGATTTCCCATTTGTGTGGCTCTTTAAATATAATGACTTAAAGTTTTTAATATAAATTCATTCGTTTTTATAAATATTTTAAACGGTAGTAGTATCTCAGTAATACTAAAATATGACTGAACAAAATTGACCCTATGCATTTTAACGCCTTATTGTGAGTTATTCTTGAAAGCATGTTATATATTAAAATTTGTTGTTAGTTCATGATACCCAACGCAGTAACAAATTTTAACAAATCTTATTGTGAAGTTTCCAACATTTTAATTAATAAAAATGGCACATGCCATAAACATTCCTAAGTGCTAATGCAAATGAAGCATTGAGTCAATTATGAAGTGAATCATTGAAATGGATGGTCAAAAAGTATTTAATTTAGTCTAGTGTCTTAATGGCTAAATAAATAAAAAACTAATTAAAATGATTGCAATGTTTAATTTAGCTTTTTATATTGCCAAGAAAACAATATACCAATTAATCCATTTACAGTATATTGCACAGTCCTGCTTCATAATGAAGAAAGATTTAATGCAGGTTTTGTTGAGGCCTTTCCAGAACACACTGTGTTTTTCCTAGTGATATAGAGAGAGAGATGGAGCGAGGGAGGGAGGCAGACACAGAAAGAGAGATGTTCAAAGGAATCTCCCACACACTGCAGAGGTTGAGCCCACGTCACCTAGACAGAGAATGACATTTCTACATGCTTCGCTATCTGGACAGAAGCCAGGCACTGCTGTTGTTAGAAGAAGTGAAAAACTGAAGGAGTATGAAATGATTACTAATTAACCCAAACTAAATATTTACAACAATATTTTTTTGGATGCATATCATAGGCCGCTTTACACAAGATTTACACAATCATTTATTTAAAGGAGAAGTGTATTGTTTCTACACCAATAGCATCACCGATCTAAATTGTAAAAATAACAGTTTCAAACATATTTCTTGAACGTTTCCCTTGCTATTGATCAATCTAACAGATAGCCACGTGCCAAACTTACACCATTGGTTGAGCCAATGCTGCGTTGTTGCTATGATGTTCAAACAGATGAGTAACAGTTTAATAGTGACACATTAATTTTTATTTGATCAACACTTTGAATGTTGGTAAGTTAGATAAAACAAACAAATAAATAAATAAATAAAAATCCACTAAAAGCTGAGAGAATATAATTTTTTGTCAAAGACCGACAAAAATTTAATTTTCTTCTTCACATGTTTTTGGGTTCAGAAGTGCTGTGCTATTTAAGAAAATCCATAACAGCGCCCTCTAGCATATAAAACTGAAAACACATCTTGCCAGAATAACTTGACAAAGGCAGAAAAGCATTGTATAATGAATAATAGAAAAGTTTCATCAGTGGCAGAGAAAGAGTTAATGAAGAACACATTTTGTGACTATTATAACCAGTATTTTGTTTATGAATATTGCAAATTCATACAATTTCAATTACTACATGTTATATAATGTCTTCTTTTTTGATTAGCCTATATTCTACCAAATTGTATGAAAACTGTGCTTGAAGACTTTAAATTGGAAGAATATAAAATAATCAAGATCTGGAATATCAGTATAAAATGTTTTGAAAATTGATTCCCAGTTTTAGTTATGTAATTCATGGATGTTCTAGTACGGTGGTTCTTAATTCCAGTCATTTTGTACCACCGCTCGGCATATTTTGCATGTCTCTCTTATTTAACACACCTGGTTCAGATAACCAAATCATTAGAAGAGTGTTCCGAATGACATGATGCCTGCACAGTGTTCTTTGCTCCCTATTCCCTGAGGACAGGAAATCTGTTGAAGTTTACTTTACTTCGGAACATTCATTAATACCTACTGCCTGCAGCGTCTTCACACACAGATGAAAGAAGTGTGAAATGTGATATAATATACCTCTGTATTTAAATACAATTTGGAATCATTAAGGAATATCCTGCAGTGTCCACTTCTCAGGGCACTTACAATTGAATTGAACAGATATCTGTAATGATAAGAGATACATACAAAATGTGCAGAGTCTAGGGTTGCGAGGACTAGAATTTAGACCCACCATTCTAGTATGTGATAACTGGGGTGGGTCAGAAGAGTGTGTGTTTATGCATTGTGATGCAGACAGCATGTGTTCATGTGTGTGTCAGGGTGTGTCAGGACTACAGCACTGCAGCAACAGCAGACACACCCTCTCTCTCTCTCTCTCTCTCTCTCTCTCTCTCTGTCAGTGTGTGAATATCTGGACTCTGAACTGTTTACCCAGACTACTCCTTATTTTCAGATCTACAGTTATTACATGCTTATTTATGTCATGTATCAGAACTGCACTTACCTCGGTGTTGAATTATTTTAGTTATTTAAACTAGGATGGACAGTTGTTGTTGTTAAATGCTATTTCATTACAGCTAACACAAATTGCTAAAATTAGCATGTGGCTGGATGATCACATGCATAGAGACTGAATGTCATTTCATGTTTATAATATAAAGATAGACCTAAACAGCAGGCATGGATAGATTTTTTTCTTCTTTTACGATATAGGCTACCATACACATGTTAAAACAAATTTCTTTCATGTTTTCTTTGGAATCTTAAAGAAATCAAGAAATGTCTGGTCACATATTACCCCAAAAGGAAATAGATAAGAAAATGAATTTACATACAGATGAAGAATTTGTTATTTATTGTGACATTATTTGAAAAACATTTAAAAAAACATTTCTCTCTAATTTCTGCTTTGCAAAAAAAATATATATTATTTTAAACTTTATATATTTATACACACTCACACACACACACGCACGCACGCACACACACACACACACACACACACACACATATATATATATCCTTCTCCCTCATGATAATTGAAATTCTTTGGAAGATCTGATTGTTATTTCTCTCTCTTTCAGACTGACAGTAATGCCAGTTACCTCAGAGCAGCCCGAGCTGGAAACCTCGAGAAAGCCCTCGATTATATCAAGTCTGGTGTGGACATCAACATCTGCAACCAGGTCATACACCTTCCTTTTTGTAAAATTAACATTTAAATATGTACTACATTATATACTACCAAACTAGATCAAACTAGACAGTAAAGACATTTATAATGTCCCAACACATTTCTATTTCAGATAAATGCTCTTCTCTTGTGAATAGTGAAATATGGTTTCAACAAAAATATGAAGTAGCACAACTATTTTTAGCACTGGTAAATGTTTATCGAGCTGCAAATCTGCATATTAGAATGATTTGTGAAGGATCATGTGACACTCGACTGGAGTAATGATGCTGAAAATTCAGATTTGCATCAACAGGAATTATTAAAATAGAAAACAGTTATTTTAAATTGTAATAATATTTCACAAAACTACTGTTTTGACATAATAAAAACAGTCTTGGTGAGCGTAAGAGAATTTCTATTGTTAAGTAGATCTGATTTAGATTTGATTTATCATGAACCATTTTTTATCTGATATGCCTCATTGTAGTCTTAAATAATATAGATAAATAGTGAATATATTTTCATGATTCATCTGTTTCTCGGGATGCAGAATGGGTTGAACGCTCTTCACCTAGCAGCTAAAGAAGGCCACGTGGAGGTTGTGGCTGAGCTTATTAAACTTGGTGCCACTGTTGATGCTGCAACAAAGGTAAGACCCACTTTACCAGATCAGATATTATAACACACCCCTATTAATACACTATTTGCACTAGTAAAGATGACTAAGCATATGAATTAAACATGATAAGTGTGTTACTCAGCAATGACATGACTTTCTTCAAAGTCACTGTTGCCTGATGTTCAGGTTGACTATGAGCCTCAACCAAGGGCTGGATCTGCTCATTCATGCTGAGGATCTTCAAGAAGGAAGATTCCAGTAATGGTTTTAGAAACTCAGATTACACTTTGAAGAATTCACTTTTCATCAGTACCAGAACAGAGACAGAAATAACGAGGAAGCATGCCAAAAGACACAGCTCACTATGAGTCAGACTGTTCTCTTGTGTTATTCTGATTCCAGAAAGGAAACACTGCTCTGCACATAGCATCGCTCGCTGGACAGGCAGATGTCGTCAAGGTACTTGTGAATAATGGAGCGATTATCAACGCCCAGTCTCAGGTACAGTCAGCACTTGACAGAGAATGAGTGGCTTTTCATTTACTGTAAAACATGATTCCATTCTTACAATGCGTTTAAGTCATGTCAGAAAGATAGTATTGAACGCACATGAACTCCTCCTCATAATTAATCAGTCATAATTACAGAAGGGAAACTTTCTTAAAACCCCAATTTTCTGAGATGGGGTCATGTCAGTGAGAAAATATGGCTAGCATCTGTATTGACAGTAAATATGTTTGAATATGTTATTAATGAAAAACATTTTATCCCATTTAGAATAAAACTAAATAGCATGTACAGAACACAGTAGTATGTACAGCTACTATAGAATATGGACCTTTTTCACATTTCCGGGTTTCTCAGCAGCAGAAGTCGTGATAGTTGAGTAAACTTCTACAGCACAAATATATATATTTTGCATTCCCATTTGCTCGAATAGCGAAAGAACGTTTCATTAGCTTGAGGTTAAGCATCACCCCTGATGTCAACGTTTTGAAAAATGACAGCAGATTTTGTCTGTGCCTAATATCTGATTAGCTACAAAATTAACATCACCAAAAAAAAAAAAGAAAACATTTGAAAATAAAACTAACTGCGTTAAAGATTTGAAAAGGGGGCAACATCATTTAAAATGGTAATTTATTCAGATTATATAATTTATGACAAAAAGAATGAGGTTTTTAATTATTGAACCAGGATTATGGTCACAGCATTAAAACTCAACAATAAAAGGGCGTAAAACACATTTATGAAAAGCAGCATGTTCATTAGATAAATACTTTAAAAAACTGCCACACCACAGAAAAATTTAGTTCGTTTTACTTTCCACCGCTAACTGAACTGGATTTGTTGTTGTTCAGGTAGCTATTTATACAGTTATGATATACACACAGCTAACTTCTTCAGCTAGATTCTTTTCAAACTGTTGCTTTGTCATGACAGTGGTTGATCTGAAAGAGAAGGCCAACCATAAAAGTCAGTTCATGCTAAAATCCACTGTAGCACCACAGAGAATGTGACTTTTGAGTAAAGTTCTGATGTTTAAGTTCTCAGTTTCTCCTCAGATAGCTCTAAAAGAATTTTGAAGTGCTTCATTAAATATAACCTTCTTATTTCTCCATTTTGAGAAGAAGTGTTGGGATTTGAGGGCTGGTGTGGTTGATAGTTATAGTAGTGCAGGCGTTTATGATCCTCAGGGAGTCCAAAATTAAACACACACACACACACACACACACACACACACACACACACACACACGTGTATGGGAGACTAGAGACAGACTATGTTTTATCTCAAGAGCTTATCACAAGTGCAGCCTGGTTCTGCTTTCTCACACTGCAGTGCTTAAAATAGAGACACTCACTTCGTGAACGAGGAGGCTGATTGCAAATTGTTAAATGTTTGATATTCTTTTTGTACCGGAGTCTAAAAAGTGTCCACATTTATCAATATTAGCTAGCTAGCTACTTTAGCTGACTCATTTCAGCTATGGTGCTTTATAGGCCCAGACTTTATTTGTGTTTGCATAACTACAGATTAACACAGAATTTGAGTTTTCCATTGTGAGTCCAATTCAACTTCATGTGGGTGTGGCCAATTCAGTTCACACTATTGAACCCGAAAAGAAGCCAGATGTTAAATTCTAATGACCAGACATACTGCATATTTGAGGTGTGAAGGTATATCAGATAAGATGTTTAACTTTGTTTAAGAAATCAGCATCACTGCAGTGAGGACCTGCTGTATGTCAGAGGCAGTGCTGTCATCCAATGTTGGATTCGAGTCATGGTTAAGCATGGGATGTAAATAATTGCTTTATTGCTTTATAAACTGAAAGAGAATATGAATGGAACAATTCTAAGTATTTTTGTTCCTGCTACAGAATGGCTTCACGCCACTTTACATGGCTGCCCAGGAAAACCACCTGGAGGTCATCAAATTCCTCCTGGATAATGGATCAAGTCAGAGCATTGCCACAGAGGTGAGCATAATCCATCCATCACTTACCTCACTGAAATTAACAGCGGCCCTCTGAAACAACATACTTCCATGTCTATCTAGCAATAATACATACAGGAACTCAGAATACCTAGTGACCTTGCTGTCCTTTTCAAGGAGGCAGACAGACACTAGTTAGCCTGGCTTGAAGTGTGTGTGTGGGTGCATGACAGAGCAGGGCGCCAGACGTCACTGTCCTTGAGAATGTACCAGGCCCTTGAGTCTCTCAGACAGTGATTATGCACCAGAGAACACATTCGTGTTTGAAGAGCTGTTTGCATGTTAATGATCTGTGTTGGTCCCATGAAAAAGATCCCATGCATTATGGCATTTTGATGTCAAGCTGTTCTCTGAGAATTATCAAAGATTTTTGTTGCTCTTATTAAACATTTACTGGAAGTGTGCTGAAATGTTATATGTGTACAGTATGCTCATGCATATTAAGACATTTTTAAGGCTTTCATCCCTAAAACACTTGTATGGTGAACTATTTCCATACACCACCAAGTTTTTAAAATATTCTGATATTATTATAGTTAGGAACTTAGTCAGTGTCCTGCAGAGTTTAGCTCCAACTTTCTCAGTTACTGTACACTTGTTTGGAGGTTTCTGGTAAATCAGAAGACCTTGATTCGGTGGTTCAGGTATAGTTGATAAGGATTGGAGCTTAATTCTGCAGGACACTGGCCCTCCAGCAGCAGGGCTGGACACACCTGGCTGGGCAACTCTGGTCCTCGAGATCCATTTTCTTGCAGACTTTAGCTCCATCCCTGGCCAAACTCACCTGCCAGTGGCTTTTTCTAGTATTCATGAAGACATTGACTAGCTTGTTCAGGCGTGCTTGATTAGGGTTGGAGCAAAACTCTGCAGGAAAGTGGATCTTAAAGTCCAGTGTTGCCCACACTTGTCGTAGAGCATACTGAATCACAACTGATTCCTCTGCAAAATAATTCTGTAGTATACCTTTAAGATTTACATCTCTTTTGACTACTCAAGGATTGTTGTGTTGTGTGTTTGTAGGATGGTTTTACTCCTCTGGCCGTAGCTCTTCAGCAGGGTCATGATCAGGTGGTGTCTTTGCTCCTGGAGAACGACACCAAGGGGAAGGTACGGCTGCCTGCCCTGCACATCGCCGCTCGTAAGGACGATACTAAAGCAGCGGCGCTGCTTCTGCAGAGCGACAACAACGCAGATGTCGAATCCAAGGTACCTCCATCAATATACAGTCAAATCGTTCCATTAGTTTACATCTAGAACTTGATGGTGCTTTCCATTCAAACACAATAAATGATTAATGTGTTTTGGGATTAACACAATGTAAAACAATATCCATCTAAACAGACTTTGTGGTGGCTGTAAATCAATGGTGCATGATGGGAGATGCTCATTGTAGATTTACTTAATTGTGTCATCTTTAATCACAAGCCAGTTTAAAGCAACTACCAAACAGTTAAACTATAGGCAACTAGTAGATGCACCATCCAGTTAAGCCCTTGTAATGTCGTGTGATGTGTGGTTTGTCGCTCTCCTTCACGATGTAGCCACCGTACAGCTTAATGCTCCCATTGTGACTTTGTGAACATTAACTGGACCATTCTTTCTTCTCCTGTTCTGGTGGTCCTGTTCTAGATGATGGTGAATAGAACAACAGAGGTATACATGTACAGATTCTACACACCTCGCAAAGTGCCCACATCATGCTGCTGCTGTGGCTGCCGCCCCTTCCCCTTCCCCTCCTGCCCCTGCTCATTGCTTTTTTGTCTCAGTAGAATGGCGCTTCTATTACTAACGGGCAGTGGAAGACTAACATGAAGAAGAAATACTCTGGTTTAGCCGGCGAGGTCTGCAGCTGAGAGAGTTACTTATTTAGAACAGGGCATTTTCTGTAATACAGTGTATGTTGGTGTGTTTTTGTTTGTGTAATTTCTATGCCACTAGTGGCCCAAATGGAATTGCAAGATCACGATTTTCAAAACTCTTCTGACATTTGCCATTGGTCGCACAGATAGTCCTGCTCAAGAAGTTGACATACCAGTGGCCCACTTATTGTTTCTGTATATTAAACTGGGATAGTTGAGCCCCAACTACAACAATAAATAATAATCAGATCTGCTGAATTTACCAGCCTAGACCAGTAGGAAAGTCTGTGCTGCTCCAGCTAGTTAATGCTGATTTGTTCCTGGTCCTAATATTTGTTTTAAACCATTGTAATGCACTGATAACCACCAAAAACTGGTGGTGATGAGAAAGTCACATGATGAACCAAAGCTCACCACAAACAGCTTTTCTATGAGCTAAGGAGGGCAATGCTTATATATAAAAGGTGCACAGTGTCTTTCACACAAACACTAAACCCTATAATGGTGACTCGCATGATACTGAAATAATGCAATAAACACAGTGTTATACTACAACTGCTTTAAACTTTAAATCAAAATGCCCTTTAGACCAAAGGTTGAAGGTAGTGTAGGATCAGACTCCTCAGCTGCAGAGCATTCGTCCCGTCTCATGCATGACATTCTCCTGCTAGCAGGTGTCAGCAGAAACAGCGACTCTACTTCTCTTCTCTTCTCTTCTCTTCTCTTCTCTTCTCTTCTCTTCTCTTCTCTTCTCTTCTCTTCTCTTCTCTTCTCTTCTCTTCTCTTCTCTTCTCTTCTCTTCTCTTCTCGCTGTCTTGCAACTTAACAGTTCTGACTTGCTGATGTTCTAATGTTTTAACAGCACATAGTTAAATGCATGCCTGCACACACATAATGTTATGGGTTCACCTCCACAAAAGTTTTGTATGTTTGTCAATTCAAATTTGGTCTGAAGGTTGCTGTTATCTGAGGAAAGTACATCCTTTAAAATGAAAAAAAAAAAAAAAAACTCACATCTTTGGCAACCCCAGTATGGTGTGTAATCGGAGAGATTAATGTAAACTTAATATTTAGACCAAATCAAACAAAATAATCAGCTGCTGTAGATTGAGTTTATATGGTGTGAGGGATCAAGTGAAGGATGTGTCTTCTTTCAGTGTTGTGCTGAGCTCATCTGTGTCGATCTGTTTTACTGATTTACTGCACCACGCCTGGCCTGGTGTCATCTTTTCATATGTAGAGGATGAGGTCAGGTCAGGTGACTTGGGGTCAGAGCCTTCAGAGTTCTGTGTGTGACATTTTGACCCCTGTGCTCTATTTCTCTCTGTCCCTCTCCAGAGTGGCTTCACCCCTCTCCACATAGCCGCCCATTATGGTAACATCAACGTAGCGACCCTGCTCCTGAACCGCGGGGCTGCCGTAGACTTCAAAGCGAGGGTAAGGACATGAACTCCAGCTGTACAATTTTGTTAGAGAGGAGTGCATAGATGTGAACAGTTCATGAACTACACTAGGGTCAGAACAGGGTCAGTCTATATATTCAGTGCCTTGTCTCCATGTCATATTTAAAGCATGGCTTGAAATTTTGTCACAATTAAATGACGTAATGTGCAATTACGGTCAGAGTCAAAAAGCTGCAGAGAGACACACGGGTCACCATGGTCTAAACCAGTTCAGGGCCAGTCTGTGCATGCAGTGCCAAAAAGCTTCAAGAGAATGATATGTTTATTGTTATGAGAGCAACACTGGCTCAATTTAAGCAGCTCAGTTCTGGATTTTATTAGCCGTCATATGGCAGTAATTTCAAATCCTCTAATTTGTTTAGCTGAACAATGGCACTGGGACACAGCACTGTTTGTATCATGCTTATTAGTGTGCAAGTGTTCCAGATCACTGTATGTAAGAGTTTCTTTAAAATAAATAAATGATGTTTTCTCTCACTTCACGATCGCTCAGAGTGGGTTTTCTCTCAAGCAAGCAGAGAGTGGAAAATGAGAAGCCTGGCAGTGGAGTAGCAGTGGAGGAAATAGGGATTTAGTAAGCTATCACTAGAGGGTGGTGTATCCCAATACTTCTGTCTACAGTGTGAAGATGGTGCACTTCATCTGTGCCACTGCAGCTATGGACAGAATCTCTCATTTGTGAAACATTAAAAATCTCTAAGATGGAACATATATTGTTCACTAAAGACTTAATATCATGCTTATATTCCACCAGCAACATTATCACAGATGCAGAAAAATTAAGACACAATAAATTACTGAATGCTGTATTAATGTTTGTATGATTTTAGAGTATTGGTATGATTAATAACCTCCAATAATGTTTTTTTTTTTTTATGAAATATACAATAGTAAAATAAAACATTAACGCATGCTGTTGCTTACTACAGACTTGTCCTTCAGTTTGTAAAAAATAAAAAATAAAAAGCTCACAACACAAATACAGTTTTTAGGAGATATATATATTGATATATTCTCATTTTGGATACATTTAATGCTGCTGACATTAAATTATATTATTTAGCCATTGTTCTTTTTGACATTTGTAATAGCATTAGTCAAAAAATCATGCATGTACACAGAGAAGGGACATCAAATAAGTATTTGTTTTGTAAGATTTAAGTTTTCTGACTAATAAATGTTGGCCTAGTGGTTAGAGAGTTTGACTCCTAATACTAAGGTTGTGGGTTTGAATCCCGGACCGGCAGTAACACGACTTAGGTGCCCTTGAGCAAGGCACCAAACCCCCAACTGCTCCTATGAGTCACCATACTCGGCTGAATGTCACTTTCACTTCACTTTTTTCACTTTGAAAGTGCGCAATTTTTCAATGAATATAAATTCTTCCATTTAAAATTATTATTAGTTCATCAGATATACATAGACAATGCCAGTTGTTATTGAACAGTCACACAACACCAATATAGTATGTGCTTACATGTAATCTGCTTTGTTCTTTTGAACTTGATTATGTGTCTGACAATTAGTTTTGTCTTTTTTTTTGTGGCAGAATGACATCACGCCTCTCCATGTGGCATCGAAAAGAGGAAATGCCAACATGGTCAGGCTGCTGCTGGAGCGAGGAGCTCGAATTGACGCCAGAACCAAGGTCAGTGCCACAAGAAGTCAAATCACACACACTGTCTATCTTTTCCAGCTCTATATTTAAGTCATCAGAGGAAGTGAGCACATTTATTGCACAATGGCATGTTCATATTATATAGTTCAAAAAGAATGGGGAAGAAATCAAATCTGTCCTTTTTTTTTCATTTCAGAGGAAACTATTTCAGTTGCTGTTCATTTGTGACCAGTTTCAGCTGCTTTCTTAGACGCACAAGATGCTTTTCTAAATGAACAGGGAATTTATTTGGAAAGGAAAATTCAAGGATACATGCCATTTGATTCTAATAAATGATAACAACCGCAGCCCTCAGGTTACATGAGTTTGGCACCGCCGTCGAAGAGAAATTGCAAATGAAATTGCATGCAGATGTTGCGCTCTTCTCTCTCTTCAGTAGTGAAACGCTGTCTTTCATTGTGTGTTTGACATCGGTAATACTGGGAGGGATTGTAATGTTAACGATGGCTGATGTTTGTAGATTCTGGCACCTGCCAGTGGAGCAGTGTGTGATATGTGCGTGTTTGTTTTCAAATATCCAGGACGGCCTGACACCTTTACACTGTGGAGCGAGGAGCGGCCATGAGCAAGTAGTTGAGTTGTTACTAGATCGAGGAGCACCCATCCTCTCTAAGACCAAGGTTAGATATGCTGTTTTGCACTTAAAGATTCATATTCTGTCATCATTTACTCACCCTCATGTCTTTCCAAACTTATTTTCATTTGTGGAACACAAAAGGAGATATTCTGGAGAAAGTTCATGCTGCTCTTTTCTATATATTGAATAGGAATGGGAACTTTGTGTGCAAAACAGAATGAAATGCTGAATGCAAATGTTATATGGAAAAGTGCAGCCTGGACATTTTGCTAAGCATCTCCTTTTGTCTTGCAATATTTATTTACATAGGACTTTATAGAATCTGTTTGTTTTAAAGCAGCTTTACAATTATAAACAAGAAAACAGCAGTGTTAATCAATTATGAAACAATGTTTTTGCTGTAAAACAGCTGTATAGAAGACAGTACTGTCATTATTCATTTTAGTTCAAAGTTAATTCAGATCAATCTAGTTCAGCTTTTGTTACTCTTTGGATCAAAGTGTCTGCTAAATTCATTAATATAAATATTACTAAATACAAATATTCTTTGAAACCCATTGAAAGCACATTTTTGTGTTCTAGTAAGGGTTATATGGGTTTGGAAAGACATGATAGCATGGGAATGAAATCATTTTTCGAATGAACTGTTCCTTTAAGTTTATACAGATGTGACAATCTCATTTTTTCTTCTATTTTTCCATTGCATCACTGAACGCTTTTCTGGATTCTCAAAGCAAAGCAAAACATGGTCACAGACTAATATCCCAGCCGATTAGTGTAACAATGGAACAATTGTTTTAGTACAAATAGTGACAATATAACCCAAATGTTGTTTTTGATGGGGAATTATGTCTCTATTAGATTTAAAGTTGAATGTTTACTTTTGCTTCTCTGAATTCTTCAAAAGATCCATCTGTGATTCCTGTGAGACGCCAGCTGAAAAATAGAGAATTGATAAGTGAAAGTTCTTCAGTTATTTTGTTTCCTCATAACCTAAATTGTTGTGTGTTTCAACAGAATGGCCTTTCACCATTGCACATGGCCACGCAAGGAGATCATCTGAACTGCGTTCAGCTCTTGCTTCATCATGAAGTGCCTGTGGACGACGTCACCAACGATTACCTGACCGCCCTGCATGTCGCTGCACACTGCGGACATTACAAAGTTGCCAGTGTGCTTGTGGACAAGAAGGCCAATCCTAACGCCAAAGCACTGGTGAGTCTTGCATTCACAAGTGGAATGTTCCAATGTTTCATAGCCAGACCTTTGACTATAGGAACAAGGTCTGGTACACTTTACAACTTATTTTGGCAAAAGACCAATCTACTTAAAGGTATAGTTCACCCAAAAAAGAAATTCTGCCTTTAGAATTTGTTAAAAACCTGTATGAGTGGGTTAGGGTAACCCTCTGTAGTCTTAGGGTATTTTTGGGGCCTGGAGAAGTTTTGTCATGCCCCGACGTGTGCTTTTTCAGTTTCTTATAAATATCTTAATGGGTAAAGTCTAATCTCACTGTAATCAGCACAAACTGGGCTATAATAATATGTGAAATACATGTATGTACATGATTGTGTTTTTGAGGAAAAAAGTTATGCGTGGTTAGTGAAAAACTAAAAATGTTAAATCACTTGAATAAGGCAAAAAAACACATAAAGAACAATGGTTCCCGGGATTTTTGAGAACTGGAGCTTGTAGCCTAGAATTTTTCTTTCTAAATTATGTGAAAATCATCTCCTTTACTCACTTACAGAAAACAATATATTGATTTAAATTTTCCAAGACACTTTTTGTTGGTAAAAGTCATATGCGAGTAGGCGTCAACTATCATGAATATAATTGTGATTTACACCTGAGAAGAAAAAGACCCCCATAATGAGTCTCTCATTCAGCTGTGCCACTGTGAGTGAGGAGTTACAAGAAAGAATGTCAGAACAAAATAAAAGTATATAATTTTATGTTTGTAGTTTATTAAGAATATATTTAATTATCCCAAAACATAATTTAATATCCACTTGGGAGTGCAGTTAAACAGTGTATTACGAACAATCAAAGCTGAATTTCAAACTAATTTTTTTGTATCATTACTCCAGTCACACAATCATTCAGAAATTTTTTTAACAATCTTATTTTCTACAAAAAAAAAAAAAAACATTTATTGTTATTATTATTATTATTATCGTTATTATTAATATTAATGTTGAAAAGAGCTGAGAATATTTTTCAGGTTTTTTAGGGGGGATAAATTAAAAGAACACAATTTTTTGCTACATTTGTTACAGTTATATTTATTTGTTACACTTTTTTTTTTTGAGTTTTTACTCAGAAATTGCACAAATTTCACAAACAAGCAAAAGCAAGTAATACAATATGACATGATATTTAATTTTCTTGTAAAACATACTCCAAGTCTTATATATATATATATATATTTACAACTTTGAAAAAACATTTTTTACAGTAAAGTTTAAACTCAGCTTTCCAGCTTTGTGTGCAATATGCATCAGATACACGGAGCTTATCTGTAGAGTCTCGTAAAATCCCAGAATTCTTTTTTTTCTCCCTTTGGCTTTCACCTTAGATGGTGTGGGCACTTGGAGGGAAGATCATGACATGTAACGTTTTGTTACTGCACAGCACCATGGCAATCAGTTAAAAGCCACTTTTGGCAAAGAGCGCAGTGAATACTGTCATCCTCTGAAGTAATGGTTACAGAACGGGCGTGTCTCTGCACTTTATGAGGAAAAAAGGAAGGAAGGAAGAAAGAAAGAAAACTTTAGAAAGACTGCCAAAGCATTGAGCAGCAAGAGCCACGTGTTTTCATTCGTCTGGAAGCAAAGCTTTGTTAACTCTTCAGTCATCTGGCTATGGGGAAAAAGCAACCCAGATTTTAATTAAAAAGTTGGATTAAAAGCCACCAGAATCTCTTTTTTCTCTCTGTAGAATGGTTTTACACCACTTCATATCGCTTGCAAGAAGAACAGGATTAAAGTGATGGAGCTGCTTCTGAAACACGGAGCGTCCATTCAGGCTGTGACTGAGGTGAGAGAGAGGTTCTTTCTATTTGCAGAGCTTGCTTTGCTGTACACTGTGGTCTATTTCAATCAACAGCTTAAGAACTGTAAGAAATATTGTTTATCCCTTTTAAGAAATGTTGCATGTCTGTGGAAACCAGGGTTGTAGCAACCATTATAATTGGAGAGACTTTTGTCCCACTGAACTTTTTGGAACATATTTATGTATTTTAAAGTTCTATTTACTTGCTTATGGTGTGAAGAACAGTGTCTTTAAGACCAGCTGACTGCTAATTCAGAACAAATCAGATAAATATGTCACCTAATTAATATTCATGAGCCAAGTTGATATGAATGTTATGTCACCTAATTAATATTCATGGCCCAAATTAAGAAGGTTTATAAAATGTCCCTACTACATTTCTGATTGTTCCTATGTCTCAGATGTAAATAGTATGCTGTTAAATTAGATTACAAAGCCTGTTTACACCTCTACACCTATAAAAACTTTATAGTTCAGAATAGTTTATAGTTTATTTGTGACTTATATGTTCCAATTGTGACTTATTTCTCATAATTGCAACTTTGTCAGACAATGCAACTATAAAACTCAAAATTGTCACTTTATAATTTGCAACGTGACTATATATGTCAAAATATTGACTTGATTCCCAATAACTGCAACTTTAAAATGTATAATTTGACTTTATTTCTCATAGTGTCATTTAAAATCTCACATATCTGGCAATGTGTCTTTAAATCTTGCAGTGGTAACTTTGTTTCTAGTAATTGTTGTTATTTCTTGTAATTGCAGAATACTGTGTTTCACAATTGCAACTGTATTTCTCAGCATTTGCAACTTTACATCTCACATTATTTTAAACTTTAATCTGAGGCAGAAAAGGGTTTCCATACATGGAGATCATGAATTAAACAATAAAGTGAGATGTAAAGCATTTCAATCAAATATGCCATTGTTTTGAGAAAAAACAAACAAAAAAGTGCATTTTGAAATGAGGTTATATGTGCTTTAGCAAGCAGTTCCCAGTGCTACAAAGCTGCATATTTTTGTGTCTCTGGCAGTCTGGACTCACGCCGATTCATGTGGCTGCTTTTATGGGCCATGAAAACATTGTGACTCAGCTGACAAATCACGGAGCATCTTCTAACACGATGAATGTGGTGAGTACAGCCGTCCCCAACCCCACCAGCACTAATCAAACAATTTTACAAGTTTTCTTTGAATAATGAAAAACAAAAACAAAGTAAAGCAAAAAGTATTGGAGCGAAGCCCCAGAGGCCAGTCGTGTTCCTCTCTGGAACGTGTCATTGCTTGCCACATTGGTTTGGTCTCCCGTTTCATAAAGCCTTTTAGGGTAATAACAGTCTCCGTCCATGTGCTTTAACATACGTCTGACCGCAGGTTTGAGCTCCTCAGTCTACTGTAATTAGAGTACAGTCAGACTGTAATCATGCTCGACTGTTCCCCATCAGACAGACAATGGGCTAAGAGTGAGCCACTGTTACTGTATAAACATGTTTGTTTTTGTGAAAAGTGGGGACATCCCATAGGCGCAATGGTTTTTATACTGTAAAAACTGTATATTCTATCGCCCTAGACTAACCTAACCATCAAAGGAAACTTTGTGCAGTTTTACTTTCTCAAAAAAACTCATTCTGTATGATTTATAAGCGTTTTGAAAAATGGGGACATGGGTTATGTCCTCATAAGTCACCCTCTCCTTGTAATACCTGTGTCATACCCATGTTATTATACATGTTATACATGTCCTGATATGTCATAAAAACTTACTGTCCAAACACAGTAGTACCTGTTTACCAGAAGCTTCTTCTGTGTGTGTTTTAGAGGGGAGAGACAGCACTCCATATGGCTGCCAGGGCAGGACAGGCAAACGTGGTGAAATTTCTGGTGGCGAATGGAGCAGATGTGGACGCCAAAGCCAAGGTGAGCGAGAGATATGAGATTAAGTATGTGCTGCATCATTAGAGGTATTCGCAAAGATGCTCAATTTGGCATGTGGTTTGCTCCAGTCGTGCAACATTGTTGAGGAGAGGTGTGTTGTTGTATTTCATAGATTTATAATAATTTAATTTTGTCTGGCAGATGATAAAACAGATTAAAAAAAAACTCCACTTGAATACTGAATGAAGGGCTCAAGAGAGACATGAGTGTAGACTTTTTTGATTTGAGTTACAAAGCAACCGCTCAGAACACCCTAACATTCAAATAGCAACATGCTAAAAACCACTGAGAACACCTTAACATTCATAGAGCATTGCCCCGGCAACTGTCCAATCAGTGCCCGGTTGCATGAAATTCTTTAAGCTAAGAAATCCCTTAGATATAAGGTTAAGGGTACCCTTAGTGAAACTTGGGTTGCAAGAAAAAACCCTAAGGGTTTCCTTAAGGAACTTAAGGCTGTTATTAAGTTTTTCCCCTTAATTATCTAATTGTTCCCTTAAATGTTGCTACAAAGTCCTTAGTGACCATTTCACCTTAATACATTTAAGGGACCAAAACAGCTCCCTTAAGTCAACTTAAACTCAAAATACGATTGCTGATTTAGTGTTAATTTAAGAGGAGGAAATGCCAAGGTGTGTTTTTAATGATCGTAATAATCCCTTGGAGACGATGAATGGTTTATGAAAGGCTGAAAACTATTATTATTATTATAACCACTTACGAAAACAAAAATTGCCTTTTCGTCCTCTGTCCAGTTTGGTTTAAAGTTTTTTGTTTTCTGTTATGTTTGTACTATCCATTGCAAAAATATATTAATAAAAGTGTGATTTTAGCAAGGGTTTGGCTTTGTGGTTCGTTGTGTTCTGTTTACTGTTAGAGTAGATCTTTGCCGTATGTTGTCAGAAACTACTGTGAAACTCTTAGTATAACACTTAGGTAAGGGTGACAGTTAAGAGGTTTCTTGCAACGCTCTTAATGAAATCCCTTACCTTAGGGATTTTTTCTCCCTCAGGGAAACCCTCACTTAAGGAGTTTCATGCAACCGGGCACAGAACACCAAAAACCACTAGCAACCATGCTAAACACTAGCAACATTGCAGCAACATGGACAACAACACATCTTAGCAAGCACCTAGCACATCCTAGAAACTGCATATCAATGCCCTAGAAGTTGCATAGCAACACATTCAAAACACTCAGAACACCTTAACAACCATAGGGCAATACTAGTAAAACTACACACAAATACACGAAACCACCAAACAACCACTCAGAACACTAGCCACATTGCAGCAACATGCACAACATCACTCAGAATATCTTAGCACTGAACTTAACACTGAAACTGCATAGCAATGTGCTAAAACCACTCAATAAAACCTTTGCTACCACTTAGTAACACTCAAGCAGCTACCGAAAACACACTAGCAACATTGAAGTAACATGCTCAACACCATTTTAGCAACCAGCTAAAACACACTGGAAATCACAGAGCAACATGAACACAAAACACTTTGACAACTTTAGAGCATTGCCCTGGCAACTACCCAATAAGAAGCAACTGTGTAGCAGCACACTAAAAACACACAAAAGCAATCTTCAAACCAAGTGGAAACAACCACCTAGAACACTAGCAACCTTTTAGCAACATACACAACATCACTCAGGATATCTTAGCAACTAGCCTACCTAGCACACCCTAGAAAAATCTCATAGCAACATGCTAAAAACCGCTTGAAACATCTTTTCAACCACCTAGTAACACGTTAGCAACCAGAAAACACACTAGAAACATTGTAGCAACATGCTCATCACCATTTTAGCAACCAACCCGCTAGAAAAGGGGTTCCCAACCACATTCCCGGAGTCTCCCAAAACTGCAAGTTGTCCATGTCTCTTTAAAGAAGCACACATAAATCAGATCATCAGCTAATTAGTAGAGACTCCAAGACCTGAAATGGTTGTGCCAGAAACACACAAGCAACAACAGTGTTTGTCACCATTTTTGCAACCACCTGAAACAGCCTAGAAATCTCAGAAGAACATGAACGACGACATAAGCAAAAAATACAGCAAAAAATGACATCTGTGATGTATGTGTGCTATCAGGGTTGCTTTTGTTTGGATACCCCTGTAGAAGAGGTCCTGTCTCTGCAATTCACCACATCACTTGCACACTCATCTTTTTATCTTCTTTTTCATTTCTATCCAAAGCTATATAGCAGGAACATTGAAAAGCTTGATATCTCTTTGTTGAGCATGGAAGCTCATGTGATTACCGCTGGCTCGCGGTGCAGTCCAGTAGTACACTGTACTAGTCAGGTAAACTGACTCATAACATGTGTAATTGCTCATGACCTCCAGAGAGTCCAAACTTGTACTGTGTGTGCTCGGCCTAACAACTGTAGAGCACTGCCCCGGCAACCGGCCAGTCAGAACACCTTAGCTTCCAATATTAACACACTAAAAACACACAAATCACTTTAGCAGAAAATTTAAAAATCTGGTTTAAAAATTCTAGTCATCCTTTACCCACATTATATAAGAGTACAATAATCAAGTAATATCTGTGATATAAGTATGCAAATGAAACACAATGATGCATTATGTTTGAGGCACCCAATTACCGTATTGTTCAAAGTTTAGTGTAATAGCTGTGGAATGCAATGCAATCAATCTATACTAATAGGAAACGTCCTATTGTTCCTATGTATTGTTCCTATGTCTCTAAACGCTAAAGCAATCCGCTTTAGCGTTGCCTCAATTAATTGAGTTCTACAGTCCTGAGAGGAAATATTAAAATGGTCCAGCATCATACAACCTCTACAAAGCAAAAAAGACTAACAAGTGTGTGTGTTTGTAGGATGATCATACTCCACTGCATATATCCAGTCGTCTGGGCAAACCTGATATAGTCCAGCAGTTGTTGCAACACGGGGCTTCACCTGATGCCACCACCACCTCCGGATACACGCCACTCCACCTGGCCGCTCGCGAAGGCCACAAAGATGTGGCATCCATCCTGCTGGACAATGGAGCATCTCTTGGCATCACCACCAAGGTCAGTCACACCAACAAAGCTGGATGATTCATGAAACTTTAGTAGTGGTTAGATGATCAGTGAAGCTTAAGCTGCCGGCTAGGCTATTTTTAACCTCTTAAACTCATGATATCCAGACTTTGTTTACTTTTGTTATATACAGTAGATATTCTCAGATCTACACTCTCAGAAAAAACATACAAAAGCTGTCACTGGGGTATACCATTTACCCTATATTTACAGTTTGGGTACTAATATGTACATTTTGAGTACCTTTAAGGTACTTAAATGCATCCTTTATGGGTAAATAAGGTACGAAGGTGTGCCTTTTGGAAATGTACTGTCCCAGTGACAACTTTTGTACCTTTTTTAGAGTTTACTGTCCAAAAATGGAAATTAAAGTTGACAAATTATACAAGGGTTTAGCAATAAAGTTCACTCTACAAGTAAAAAGCTTAAAACCTTTTTATTGTGAGATTAGTCCAATCTGTCACACTAGAGTAAATTGTGCGCACTGAAATACATCCAATGGCATTTTTTATCCACAGAAAGTGTTAAATCTACGAAATATGGATTATGGACTGATTTCACTTGAAAGATTTATCCTCCCTCATATCATATAAGAAAGTATGCAGTCTGAGAACAATTTATGCTGTAAAAATGTATGTGATCTTATAGACTCTCACAAACAAAATCAGTCTGTCTCCAAAGTTTCTTTTTTCAAAATTAAATTTTACTTTATGTTTACATAAACATTACATAATGTTTACTTGTAATATAAATTCTTATTATTTGTTTATTTATTCCTGGTAAAAATGTCCAAAAATAAGTCCAATTTCAGCTTACTTTATTAATTAACACTGTTTCAGGAAATACATACAACATGGGAAAGAAAATAGCATTCGCCAATTTTAACAATCCCTTAGTCGTGGTGTTACAATGCATCATATTTCTGTGGTATATCTTGTTTCAGAAATGTATTTTGTTTCAGATTGGCACAGTGATATGGTTTCAATGAATCAAAATAGATTGTACTTTGATCACAGTATTAAACTGATCCACTTTGTGCTGTTCAGAGTCCTGCCTGCTCTTTTGGTCTTGTTCCACTCGTCCCATTTTAAACAAGATTGTTTGATTGCATCCATTCCACAAGATCGACACCAGTTTGTGTTGTTTGTGACATCCCTTGTGATGGGATGTTGATTTCTATGTATTAGATTTAATGGAGCAGACAGCCCCCTCCCTCATCAAGCTGCAGACGTGTTTGTTAATGAATCAGTAAATTATTAATTCAGCATGTGAGCTGTATTCTGCTGACCGAGTGCCAATTGGATTTATTTGTCACTCAGACAGGAGTTTCAAATGATTTATTAAATTGATTATTCAGTAAAGCAAAAGTACCTTGTAAAGTAAAGGGCAAGACACACATCTGCAATTAATAAGCCCAACCCAAAGAACTATCAAGAAATTTTATTTTGAATAGTCTAATTGAAAACTAAATGTGCAGAACACATAGATGCACTCTCAAGTCAGAAAAAAATAGAATTTACTGTACACAGAGTTGGGTACACTTCAAATCAACAAAATGAAATGCTAAAAAAATGTCTGATACACTGGCATAAATCATGCATGCTGACACATTTAATATTAGTATTTATCACACAGCAGTGTTAAATCATAGCTTGAACGTAAATCAGCGTTTACTAAATGTTTTGTATATGAAATGCTTTCCATCACCACCCTGAAGATTTAAGAAGACCAAATCAAAGTCGGTGATGGGTCTGCAACTCTTGCACATCCATCACGATAACTCACCAACCTGCCATGCTGACAGAGGATTTTGCTAGCAGTATGCTGTTATATTTCTATTACATAGAATATATTACAAAATGCATTTACAGAACAACATGGTTGACATCATGTCCATTATTAAGGAACATCTGATGATGTTAAGGATCATTTGGAGTTGCTGCATGTGGGATGTATTAGTTTTTGGTGTTTGTTCTAATTATGTTATTGAGCACAGGGCTTTAATTTCCAAAGGTCCATGGACCAGATTGGTGCTCGCCTACACTCATGCTGAAACATCATCTGTCAGATTACATACATAACGGTACATATTTTCTTTCTAGATAATACAGGAAATATACAGGCTTTACAATAAAGACCTTATATGTAATGGCTTGCCAAGTGCAGATCAGAGATCAATTTAATTTCACCAAAAAAGTTAAATTAGCTGTAATTTGAAAGCAGAATTAAAAATGTTTTGTAACTCAGTGTTTTACTTGGTTTACATACTATTAAAAGAAAGAGTTGTGATGTCTGTATTGTGATATCTTTTAAAAATATGTATCATATTAAAAGAAACCATGATTTTTTATTAAATCGGTATAAATTTGCACTTTAAATAATTGACAGTTGTTTAAAAAAAAAAAATTTAAGTGCAGTATTACACTCTGGAGAGCCTTTGATTTAACCAAACAATGGATTACACTCAAACACAATATAGTTTGCTTTCCAGAAGAGACTATATATGTCTACATTTGTAAATTGCTAAAAGCAGTACACCAGCTTAACTGTTTTGTTGTCCATTAACACTCAGCCTTGACCACAGCGACTCTCAGCAGCTATTTTCTAGCTGTAAAAATAAAAGATTCCCCCAGTGCCCCCGCTGTGTGATTGTGATAGAAATAAAATACTAGACAGGCATCACTGAGAGGCTGCCAAGTGTTACAGTGTGGGAATGTGCTGAGGAAGGACAATGAATTGATGGTGTTTTCCATGACTCCCATTCACGGCAGAGCAGAGTTTCCCTCTGATAACACAGCTGTCACTGGATATGTTTGTTCTGTGTCTGTAATAATTGTTCGGGTTAGTAAGGCATATGGTCTGCTGGCCTTCAGTGTGTCAATGAAAAAATGCAGTCTCCAGATCAACTAAAACTTCAACATTTCTCAGTTTCACAAATGCAGCATAAAAACCTGAAAATTGAGGTTACAAGGTAAAATAAACATTATGACAGTAAATTAGGATCAGTGTTCAAATGGCCAGCCTTGTGCTAAACCAGATTGGTTACAGTAGTGCTTCATCTCTAGCTGGACGGAAGTGTAGTATTACTTAACAGAAGGAAACTTGTGCAACAGATCAGTTTTTTTTTTTCAATGTCAGTTGCGATTTTTCAACCCCACCCAAAATGACTTGTTTTCTACAAGTTACAACAGTTTTGCATGTTACGATGGATGACTTGTCTTTGAATTCTAGTGTGTAAATTTCAATTTTTTTTTATTTTTCTTTTTAACTCAGTGTACAGGTTTTTCTTTATTTCTAAATATGAACTGTTTATCCTTGCAGAAAGGATTCACTCCCTTGCATGTTGCAGCCAAATACGGGAAGATTGAAGTTGCTAACTTACTTCTACAGAAGCAAGCGCCACCTGACGCAGCTGGAAAGGTAAAAATGTCTTCTTTGCACTAATGGTTATAGATTGATGATTACTACCTATAATGCACAGCATTTATGGTATGAGTTTATGTCATCACGGGCATACTTGGTATGCTAACATTACCAAGGTAAGAAATTAAGTATTCCTTTCTAAGCATCTGTTGGAAGGAGAGGGATTTTTGATGAGAGACATGGATAATGGACGCATTTGATCAATATTCTTTGTATAATGGCTAAAAATTGTTACATCTGTTTCTCAACTGAGTTTGCAGCCAGTTAAATTTAACACAAAGAAGAAATAGCATGCTTATGCTGGCGAATCTTCAGTCTGATATAATATGTGTGCATCAAAGACGTACAGAGAGATGTACACTCATTAATGAACCTTGGTTATCATATAGTTCACTCTTCAAGTAAACTCATTCCAACTCTCAAGTGTACGAATGGATGTGAATGAAACATAAAATCAAGTGTGACCGCACCATTAAAACCTCAAGAACTCGATAGCAGCTTCATGCATTTAAAACATTCATTTCATAGGGTCGTTAATACGTGTAAACAACATTATGTGCTTAATGCTAATAAACCTGTATTATAAATATATTTTCATATTATCATTAAAAATGTAGTCACTAACACTTAATAACACTTATAGTGCAGAGATCATCTGCAAATCTATACATGCTAAATTTTAAGTGCCCTATTCAACATGTTTTATCTAATAAGTCTTTTAAGAAGTTGTTTTGCATATATTGAAATATTGTAAAACCTCTGGTGAATGTCTTTCTAAATCCTGGCAGCTAGTGAACGCTTTAAAAATGACATCTTCCAGATGAAAAGAGGGATTTGCATGCTATCAGGATACATACTATCAGTTCTAGTTCCAGAGGTTTCATTCATTCACTAATGTGTTCTGGCTAAATTTACTCTTCTCCAATGTCCAGATGACTGATTTATGATGGCTCCAGTTTCACACACCCCACTTTTGAGCTCTTGGCCAATAATAGCTATGTATGTGTGTGTGTGTGTGTGTGTGTGTTTAGAGTGGACTAACACCACTGCATGTTGCTGCACACTACGATAACCAGAAAGTGGCCCTCCTTCTTTTGGACCAAGGAGCATCTCCGCACGCTGCAGCGAAGGTATCAGGAAACCCTCACGAAGCACAGTTTCTCAACTAGTACACACAAATCTCATCCAAAGGCAGCCACACACACACAAATGATGAAGAAATATGACTCCAAACCAAACGGCCGCACACATGCTCACACAAAACAACCTCCACCCCACATTCTTGATCATTTTCGACATTTTTCTTTTAGTCCACCCACTGCAACCACAGAGGATGTTAAGCTTGCACACATTTTATTGCTTTGAAAAAAAAAAAAAAAACGAAGTTCTTGAAAACTGATGTATTTGGTGGTTTAAGTTGTTTTGACACTTAAGGGAATACAGTAGTTCACCCAAAAATGAAAATGTGCTCACTCTCAGGCCATCCAAGATGTAAACGAAGTTTGTTTCTTTATCAGAACATCTCTTTAAATAAATAAATAATTAATAAATAAATGAGTGAATTATGCCTAAAATAAATATCAGTCCTGTTTCCGGTCCCCCAGGCTTCTGGGATTTGTCATGATTTCAGTTCTGTAATCTGTGCAGGAAATGACTGCAAACTGAAAGGGGGTTGGCAGCGTGCAAGTTAGTGCTGTTTAGGACTAGACAAAAAAAAGTATTAATTCCTGTCCTTTGTCAATATCGTATGTATATATTTATATATTTGTGTGACCCTGGACCTCAAAACCTTAAGTTGCTGGGGTATATTTTTATTAATAGCCCAAAAAAATATTGTAAGGGTCAAAATTATCGATTATTTTTTAATGCCAAAAATCATTAGGAAATTAAGTAAAGATCATGTTCCATGAAGATATTTTTCTACGGTAAATATATCAAAACTTAATTTGTGATGAGTAATATGCATTGCTGAGAAATAATTTGGACAACTTCAAAGTCGATTTTCTCAGTATGTGTGTACTGTAGATATATATATATATATATATATATATATATATATATATGTGTGTGTGTGTGTGTGTGTGTGTGTGTGTGTGTGTGTGTGTGTGTGTGTGTGTGTGTGTGTTATCATATATATATATATATATATATAACAACTCTTGTTAAAACAAGATCTTAAACTTATTATGATCCCCTTCACTTGCTTTCCCTCCCAGAATGGCTATACACCTCTGCATATAGCTGCCAAGAAGAACCAGATGGAGATAGCGACCACACTGCTCGAGTACGGAGCTGATACCAATGCCACGACACGCCAGGGCATCAGTCCACTCCACCTGGCAGCCCAGGAGGGCAACGTTGACATGGTCACACTCCTGCTTGCCCGTGAAACTGAAATAAATCTGGGAAACAAGGTGGAAAAAGAGCTTAATTATTTTAGGATGCTATTCCTCAATTATATTATAATGTTTTTTTATTTTATTTGACATTTTCCTTTTGGGTAGTGAAATATGTAACAGGAAGTGAAGTCCTTGTAACCTTTAAAACATTTAATTTTGACTAGTAAATACATATTTTTTACATTAAAAACAAAAACCGACATCAGATCAAAACTGACTTTTTGTGATCCAATAAGTAGCTAATAGATAAAAGTAAGTTCAGTTGGACTTGAAAATATCACATTACAGAACTAAACACATTGTAGAAAATGTGCACCATTATGGCACCAAAATAGGTTGTGGATACCATTTCGTGTTGACTTAGGTAACCAGTGTCAAATTATGGCTACAATCAAGCTTGGTCAATAAGAGTGACCCACACTGATTAATGGATGCTTCATTTATGCATGATGTGTCACATCTGTTTGATTATGTCACTGAATTGGTTAATGGCTCTCTGTGTCAGAGTGGACTGACCCCTCTTCATCTGGCGGCTCAAGAGGATAAAGTCAATGTATCAGAAGTGCTGATTAATCATGGTGCCACAGTGGACCCAGAGACTAAGGTAATGGCCACACACACACACACACACACACACACACACACACACACACTACAGTGTAAAAGTTAAGGGTCAGTGTTTTTTTGTTTGTTTTTTAATCAAAAGGTTTTTTTTTCAGCAAGGATCAATTTAATTTATCAAAAGTTACACAATAGAAATTAAACTGTTACAAAAAAATGATATTTTAAATAAATGCAGTTCTTTTGAATTTGAGTCATCATGGTTAACACAAAAAACTTGTAAGCAGCGCAAATACCTTGGTGAGCAAAAGAGACTTCTTTCAAAAATATTAAAATATCTTACCAATCCTCAGATGTGTGTAAATTCAATTTCAGATAGACAGGCAGAGGGGTAGATGGATAGATGTGTGACACATACGTCTGGCCAGGCTCCTCATTGGTCAATCATGTATAAACATCGAGCGGCCCCGGTTCAAGGTCGTTCAGCGTGGCTCTTGTTGAGACTGTGAGAGAATGAGTCAGACAGCATCACACAGATCAATCCTCTATAGGACAATGACCCACAGAAAAAACTCCCTGTCTGATCACGGGCGGAGGAATTGAGAAAGAACGAGTGCTTTTATACTCGTGTGTGGCATTTAGCGTGTGCGTAACATTCAGTGGGGAATTGACACCTTCGATAGGCTCTTAGTTCCTGTAGTACAGAAAAGTAAAGCTTTACAGAACACCCAATATAAATGATCTGTAGATTTCTGTGAAGTTATATATGCATACCAAGTGTACAAACTATCCAAATCTAATGACTAACTCTAAAAAAAAAATCTAAATTTCTAAAAATGACAGTGGGTTATCAATTTTATATGTGAAAAGCCTATTGAGACTGTTAAGTGTGATTGTGTTATTAGAGATGTAATTGAATTCTTTGAATATATCATGGGTTTTTAATGTGTGCATAATTAATGTGCTTGACTGGAAAAAGAAGCCTAAGAGTAATGTGTGTCTCTGTGTTCTGGTTCAGATGGGATATACGCCCCTGCATGTGTCCTGTCACTATGGCAATATAAAGATGGTGCACTTCCTCCTGGAGAACCAGGCTAAAGTCAATGCCAAAACCAAGGTAAATGAAATCATGCTGACAGAAAGCAGTTTGCAATATGCTTGAGAGTACATCTCTTTAACTTGTTACAGAACAGTCTTTTTTGATTACTGGTTGTCCAAAATAAAGATTTAAACTCAATTCGTCTCTCATGTTCAGAATGGATACACACCTCTTCACCAGGCAGCTCAGCAGGGTCACACACACATCATTAACCTTCTGCTGCAGCACGGAGCCTCTCCTAATGAGCTGACAGTGGTGAGTGTGTCTGAACCACTGCACCTCTTTCAAACAAGAACTCATGTTAAGGAGAAGTTTGCTGTTTCTTTTCTGAGCTTTCATGAAAAAAATCCCATAGGCTTACATCGAAAGAGCAGGCAGCCTGCGGTCATGGAAGTCCTGCAATTTTCTGGGAATTTTCCAATTTCAGTCTCATTTTGCATAGGCATGCATTCCTCACTTTTTCTTTTACTGAAGGAAATATAAAAATGCAGTTCATTCATTTTTACCTTCATTTTGAACACGTCACTCTGGTTTGTGACCACTGCATTGATTTAGCCTTTTCTCTTCCAGAATTTATATGTATATACAATACAATGTTTATTTATATAGCACACTTTATATATGTATATTTATAATTATATAACATTATATTATATAAAATGGTGTATGTAGTAAATTTCATGTAGTAATTATTTAATATTCTAAAGCATCTATTATAGGCATCACCGTAAACATTTAACAGAATTATTGATTGATAAACATTTGCCAAAATGTTATAGAGTTAATAAAATATTAGATTTTTAGTAAAGCCTTTACATGATTTATATATGCATTGCTTGATTTATTTTCCATGAATATTGTACTTGTCCCTTAACCTACAGAATGGAAACACTGCCTTAGCTATTGCCAGGCGCCTGGGTTACATCTCTGTGGTCGACACACTCAAAGTCGTGACAGAGGAGACGCACACTACTGTGGTGAGGACTTTGTGTCATGACACATTCTATTCTGGAGAATACCATGCATCAGCTGTTATTGTGCTTTAGCATAGTGGTTCTCAGACAGTGGATCGCAACACAAAAGTTGGTTGCACGTCTGTTCTGAGTCACAGAGAGCAGTGAAAAAACAATGTTACATGCTAAAAATATAATCAGTCCCTCCAGAAAAACGCGATTATGCGATCACCTGATTTAATGCATAATTAGCCAAAGGCCGCATATTTATGCGGGGTCGCATTTTTTCAAATATGCCGCTCTTTTGCCACATAAATTGCCGATTTCAGAAAGAAAAATATGCGGGGCTAGCATAATTTCATAATCCCTGTATTTTCGTTGCAAAAAACTCACATATATATTAGCAGAAAGTTAAAAAAATTTGCGTTTACTTCACACAAGTAAAGCGCCATTTTCCCCTATTGCCATGGGAACCTTACGAAGTGACGTAATTACGTGACGTGAACATCATCTGCAAACCCCGCGGTGAAACCAGGGTGAAACTTTGTTACATGACAGTGGAGCCAAATTATATTGCGAGAAGTTGCGAAAACTGCGGTTTGATGAAATAGAGAAAAAAAGGTGATTCCCCCAACACCCCCTTCTCACTAGGCTACTAACACTGTTGTAGTTTCATTCAGAAGTTGATGCAACTTTACAGTTGTAAGATTGCACTTTTTTGTTACAGAACAGTACCAAAAACTTACAGTTGTAATTATATTAGTAGTAGGCTATGTAAAATAATTTAAGTTGCAGTAAGAGATTGCAACTTAAATATTCTGTGATTTTGCTCGCTTATCATAGGAAGTAATAAGAAATTACTCTTTACATTAAGGTAGTAGCCTAGTGAGAAAAAGGTGTTGGGGGAATCACCTTTTTTTCTCTTTTTCATCAAACCGCAGAAGTTCACGCAATTTCATCGCATAAAATTGCAAAAATATTCAGCATATTCCATCGCATTTTTTAAGAAAACGTGCTGCAAAATCAAGGATTTTCCCCGAATTATGTCTTATTCCTCACATTGCGAAGCAAACAGTAAAATCACAAAAAAAAAAATCAGCTTTTTCTGGAGGGACTGTATAATGCATGCTTTATATTTGAAGCAAAGCAAAATGATGGCACATCAACAAATCACTTATTGTTTTGTTTTTTTCTAGACGGTGACAGAGAAACACAAAATGAATGTTCCAGAAACAATGAATGAGTTTTTGGACATGTCAGATGATGAAGGTAAACAGCTTGTCATAATATTGTGGTCTATTTTTTTCTCTTCCTTTATGTAAATGTAAATTTATTTTGTTCATTTACATATTATTTGTAACAGTTTTCATTTAAATTACACAGTTCATACAGCCAATGTGCCTGAAATGGTCAGTGAGGACTATATTTCAGATGTTGACGAAGGTATCTCTTATTTTGTGTGGATTGTTCTCATAGCACCTGCTTTTTACTTTCTTTTTGCACATTTTACAACTCACCCGATCTTCTTATTCAGTCTTTTTTCTGTTATAGACTCTTTTTACAACGTGGCTATCTCTGGCTGGCTTTGTACTAGTTGCTAGGCTACTCTTTATGAATATGAAATTCTTCAATATGCAAATCTCTGTTGGCTTGCATATATTAAATCTGGTGTTTGCTATTCAATTAAGATCTGTATGCGTAATTACAATTTCACACATACCCTCTCTGTAAATATGAAGGATTGTTTTCTTTAGAAGTCTAGGCTGTTAGATATTTGGACAGACATTTCTTTGGCTCAGTTTGTTTCTGTTTTGCAGTCAGTCAGAACCCACAGAGCTTCAGTGTAAGCTAGGCGGCTTGAATAGAAGTTTTCCAATCAGTGCCGTGAATGACAATTTTGTGTGTCTGTTTATTTGGTATCGTAACATGACGGTTATGAATGCATTTAATACTTGATAAAAATATATCGAGGATTAAATGGGTGCTAGATTGCTGTTGTGTGATTGCTAGGGCATTGCTCAAATCAAAAGAATCCATCCTCCAGTTTCTGTGATATTTTGGTCACATTACGTTGTTTATAGCTGTGCGTAACATGTGGTCTGAACCTTTGAACAGTTCTGACATGTGGTGAATATAGTTTATGCATATGTGTGAAAAGAATACAGCCCTCATAATACCAGTCTGTGTTGTAGAGACTGGAACATGGTGTTTAATAACAGTAAACTGATATTCCTGCATACTCCCGAGGCATAACAGACATAACTCACATGGCTTCGTATTTACATATTACATCCCTGTGCCCCAAATACACATGGTCACATGAATATAATCTCAACATTGAGACATTTATTTCCTGTATGAAAGTCTCTCTTTTACATGATCTTTTAGCTGGATGAAGGAAAAAATAATGAATCAGTTTTGCTCACATCACTAATAGGCAAGTGAATGCAAACATCTTTTTGGCATAAAAACTTGTGCCATTGCTGACGCTGCTCGCTTTTTCCATCTGATTCTCTGGCTCACTCTTTGGCAGTGTGAAAGAGCTCAGCTCTGTTTATCCGGGCGTGCGTGCAGAACTAATAACTCAGATCTCAGGCAAACAGCACCAGTACCAGTACTTTACATTTAAAGTCCGTGTTTACATTTATTCATTTAGAACATGCTTTTATCTATCAACGAAAAAAAAAAGATAGCTTATTTGCTTTTTTACTACAAATTTTCTTATTATTATTAAGCATGAGTTCTAAGTGCACATTATTCCAAAATTTGTATTTGTATTTTAATGGGATATTGCAGTGTTTATTATAAATTAGTTTTTCAACAAAAAATTTTTTTGACAGTGACGTGTTACAAGAAGAAATGTGAGGACAAAATAAATGTATATAATTTCATGTTTGTAGTTTATTTAGAATATATTTAATTATCCCACAACATAATTTGTGAGTGCAACCCATTTGTGAGTGCAGCTAAACAGTTTATTAGGAAAAATCAAAACTGACTTTCAAAGCTGATTTTTTTTTGCATCATTACTCCAGTCACACAATCCTTCAGAAATCCTTTTAACAATCAGATTTTCTACAAAAAAATAAATATTAATATTATTATTATTCTTAATACTGAAAAGAGCTGAGAATATTTTTTCAGGGGATAAATTGAAAGAACAGCATTTTTGTTACATTTGTTACAGTTAAATTTATTTGTTACATTTATATTATTTACATCAATCTCTGCGCTTCATTCTTTTTTTTCTGAGGAAATCCAAATCCTGAGGTCCAAATCACATCTTTTTGGGGTGAATTATGTCTTATTCCTCACATTGCGAAGCAAACAGTAAAATAAAAAAACTTGAAGAACAGTCTCGCTGTGTTGTTTTCTGTTATGGGTGTATTCAAGGCGCACGCTTCAGTGAAACATTAGAATCTGAATAGAGCGTTCAGCGTGGGGGAGTGGCCACATTAGAAGATAATGAAGGGAGAAGTGCACAACGGACATCGCGTTGTTTTCATATGGATTACTTTATCACAGAATATTTGTTTTGGGCAGCACTTATTTAGTTTAAAAGTAGACATGTCAAGCTTTCTATATATATATATATATATATATATATATATATATATATATATATATATATATATATATATATATATATATCTCATGAGTTACAGTTCATTTTAATGATGCGTTTGTAAATGAAGATCAGCGCAGACAGGCTGCAGACAGCACACCTTGTTTGTTATCTTTATTTTATAAATGCACAAAGTTTTGTTGTTATGTTTGTATACAAAAAAGTATACCCTTTACAGATTCGATTGATGTCTTGCTCCTATCTGTATGATCAAAACTGAAAGTGTAATTTAAGTTCTTTTTGGGGTTATCCGGAGAAAATGCCTCATAATGCGTACTGTATACGCGTTAATCGACTCCAGAGGGTTAATTTGCAACTACATGTCTACTAACTCTCAGAGTATACTGTTAGGGTAGGTTTAGGGTTAGTGTTAGAGGTAGGTTTAGGGTTAGTATAAGTTGACAAAGAAAGTGTTAGAAGATATTAAGTAGACAGTCTACTGATACTCTACTAACTGCTAGTTGACATGTAGTTGCAAAGTCACTTAATGTTAGTAGAATGTCTAAAGTGGACCATCGAAATAAAGTGTTACCGTGAATCAGGCTACTCTGGTCGTCCTCGTTGGTTTTTGCATGCAACCTGCAAGGATATAAAATAACACTATAAAATAAGATAAAATGGTTAAACCTATATCAGATAAGTTGTTGATCTGCGGGTTTTTTTCTGTAATTATCTAAATTGTATTCTGCGTTAACATGTTTAAGTTTGCAATGAAACAAAAGTAGTGAGATCTTTTCTTCAAATATTTAGAAATACATTCAAGTGTAACAGATAATAGAAAGACAAAAATTGTAGGGCGAGGACTTGGTTCTATTTATCGGTTGTTGATTGAGTTCTGAGATGTGGGCGTAGCACTCAAAAGTGGAGGGAAGATGAAGGGTTTAAGTGGTCTAATTCTTACATAATTATGTCACCAGAGAGAAGTCAGTAATTTTCACTGGAATGCCCCATTATGACTTCTTTGATTAAACATTAAAAATGAAACTAACTAAATAAATGCAATTAACATATGCAAAAATTAATTTTATTTATCAATCGATAATATGCATTTCGAAAAAAAGTGATATTTCATTTCATGCCCACTTTAAAATTGCAGGGATTATAAACAGGTGTTTGTTGATTCCCGAATGGAAGGGGATTGTGAGTTCCTGGAGTTTGTACTCTGGCAACTCAAGCACACTGTTCCCGGGGGGCTGTGGTCAGGTGGCAGGCGGTCTTTTTCCGTTGGTCTCCCTCCTTTTTTACTGTTTGTTCTGCTGCCTGTAGAAGGGCTCTTTTGTTGTCCCTCTGTTGTACAGGGTCTGATTACCTCAGCACCAGCACAAATTAGCATAGAAATACACCCCTTTCACTTCTATTGTATCCCACCCCAGCCGGGAGCTCCTAGGGCATGAGGAATGCCGAGATCCTCTGAAACTCCGTCAAGTGTTACCTCGCTCCTGCGATGACCTCACACGCATCGGACTCGCGGACCCTCACCGTTTGAATGTCCTGTCAGGCCCCGAGAGAGGGGTGGGTGTGTGTGACTGTGTGAACGCGCACAGTCAGAGGCAACTGGATCGTTTCAAACACTGTGTACAGGGCCGTAGTGGACATGTGGAAGTGATCGTGCTGTTTGGAGTTTACTGGATTGAGGAAGTGTGGCTTCTGGGAGTGAAAAAGGACTAAGAGGACTTGTAAATATTTTTAAAGCTGGCATGAAGATGAAGGATGGAGTTGGCTGTTCAGTGTAAGAGATCTTCTTTATCGTGGATGGGTATTTCTGGTTTGATCATGCTGTCCAAAAACACGGAAGTGGTAGGGAAGCCGAAGTGTGAGATAGATGATATCTGTGTCCATGTGTTTGAGCTTACTTACAAAACTGTCACCAGAAGTTTGATTGAACTTTTTTTGGGACATCCTTAATAAGTAAAGTAATTTTTTTAAGGGTTAGTTTTAATGCTGCAAAATTTCTAATTAGGTTTGTACAAGTGTGTTGTGTTCCCTCATCGCATATTTTGCTGACCTGTTAACTTGTGCTAGTGTTCAGCGTGCTAGTGAATTGCTTTATTGTGTAAGAGGCAGAACAGATTTGGGTTTGTTTTTAGAACATTTCACAATTTAACGGTGTAAATATATCATTGTGTGTGTTTGCAGTTCTGTGGGGCTGATTTTGGGGGGAGGTGGTATCCAGGGTGATAAGCAGTGGGGGTGGGGGTGTCAATGTTGGAATGCTGTGCTCCTAATCTCTCTCCTAAACTGCATTTACAGCATAGCTGAATGTTGCCCAATTATGTAGATCATGGGCCACTTCCAACAGTGGAAATAAATCTGATTCAAAACTGATCATACATTCTGGCTAGGGTTTGTTCTAAACTTTTAACTTTAAACATTTAATTTATTGATTTGCCCAAACAGACATTCAGCATTCAAAAGAACAAACAGACATTCAAACTCGCTATAAATTACAATAAAAAAGTGGTAATCAAAAAACATCTAAATTAACTGGTTTTAATTAGTCAAAACTATTATTATTTATATTATTTAACTGAAATATTATTTATCCGAACAAACCTGTATACATCGCTTTATACAAACAAAACTAATTTTAATGGGTGAGATCATAAAAAAAAAAAGTAAGTTTAATTGATTTTTTTTTTTAAACACATTTATAATTAAATGTTTTGCCATTTTTGCTTTATTCAGTATACACTGTAAAAATGATTTTGCACTGTACAAACAAGATTAATGGCCTAGGTTTAGCAAAAGAATAATATTTTAAAACAGTAGTTTTTCTACTTCAAAATGTCACTTTCAATTCAATGCATTACTCGCCGTTTCTTTGTAATTGTACAAAATGGGATGGCATGAACTATTCTTGGTCATATTTCTTACACTAATTTGCATATTGTATTAAGATTGAGATTCATGTATTATAGATTCCTTTACATAAAATAATTTATTGCTTTTATTGTAAGTATTATAAAGAAAACTATATGTATCTTTTAATCTCATGTCAGTGTGACTGTAGTCTTCCTGCTCTATCTGCATTCTGGTCTTCCTCTCTCTCTTTCTGTGACCCACTTCACTTCTGCTAAGTTGTAGAGTTTGAAACATTCTTGTCAGAGATGCATATTAAAAACAGATTTATGGTCATCATGAGCGGGCTACAACATTTGGTCTCGATGTTCTCTAAGTGCCTTGCTTACATCTCTGGACGTTTTATTATACAATCTAAACAAAAACTGCATGAATCTGCAGCCATGAAAGACTTCGGGAAGTGTGCCAGTGATTGTTGCGGGATTGTAGGATCAGCTGGGGCCATTTTGGTCAGATCCAGCCATTCATTCTTAATTCCAATATGAAATCAAAATGTACTCCATTTACTCTGTCTTATTCCCCATGATTCATCAGCGCACATGTTTTCAAAGAAAAACTGGAAACATGATGAAAGTGAGATAGGTTTTTGAATGCCATTCATGTTGACTTTTGAGGGTCAGTGTCTCTCTGAAGGGTCTAGTAATTATTTTCTTTTGCTGACAGGTGAGGATGCGATGACAGGAGACACTGACAAGTACTTGGGACCGCAAGACCTGCGCGAGCTTGGAGACGACTCCCTCCCTCAGGAAGGATACGTGGGATTCAGTGTTGGAGCCCGTACAGCCAGGTAATGTAACTTCACCACACACAGAAAGTGACGTATAAACATTATTATGAAAATTACTCGTCACTTACTTAAGTGCTACTAAACTTTAATAATATTTAAGGATTTGTGTATTTAAGCTGCATATAAAATTTCCTTCAATTAGAATTCAAAAGTCATGACAAGTCATGAAGTTGAGCCATACTCTTAACATCAAAAATAATGCTGTAAGTTGTATTGGCATCATTGCTAATTTCCTACTTAAATAGTTTAGGATTAGTAAACATTATGTACAGTATTTGGGCAACACCATATTGTATATTATCTGTATATTCCTGACCCATGTGACTGTTATTTTTCCCCTGTAAAGCAAAATTAGATGTCTTGAAGAATATTAACTCACAATAACTATCATCTAAATGATGTGGTTTCTGAAAGGAGAGTATTCAAGGCCGCAGCACCCAGCTGTTAGATCCTGATTCCTGTCTTATCTAAGCCCCTTTCACACTGCCATTCCGGCAAATACACGGGTAAAGTGTTCCGGCAATTGTTCCCGGGTCGCTAGATTTTGCACTTTCACACTGCCAGTGATTACCCGGGATATGTGCGTGCTTTCACACACAATCAGTAAAGATCCCGTAACGACACGTTACATCAGGGCGTGACGTGTAATGTATGAGTCGAAAACGCTAGACACGTTATACTTTCACTTAAGCAAGCGAACGATCTCGGCATCAGTGCGGAAAGTGTGGAAATAACTGATCTCTGCTTCATCACAGTTTGCACATATTTTTTTGTCGCGAACGTTGAATGCAGTTTCATAACAAGGTTCGGGAGGAGCACGTCAGATACTTAGCCTAATTAACACAGGTGGAGCCACTTAATATAATCAACCTTAGGGTATAAATACAGCTGAATTAGCCTACCTGTCTCCATTGATGGTTTGTCAGCATCCCCCCTCCATCCCCATCTCCTCCACTAGAGTTCATTTTACACTTTTACATATACGGGGGGGTACTCTAGGTTCGGGCCATTCCCGAGCTCGGAGCCCCTTCCCCGGACAGCACGCCAAATATGCACTATAATACTTCAGCTAATTATATGTAAGTGTGAACTCGTGAATCGAAGAGTCGCGCGATAACGTGCGTCATCATTTCGACATGCCATTTTGTTCACACAGCGCTCGTCCCAGGTTGAACCCGGCAATGTTACTAGGGCCCCGACCAGGTTTCAATGTCGGAATCAATCCAGGGACGTGGTTGCTTTCACACAGAAGGCGACCCGGCAATGATCCGGCAATATGCCGGGTCCGACATGCAGTGTGAAAGGGGCTCTAGAGGCTGTACACTCTTTATTTACGTTGCTTGTTGGCCGCCTGCTGTCATCTTTTGATTCAGTACCTTGTGCTGTCGAGTGAGAAGGCCGTAGCTAATGTTTAACCTACATGTAATTCGCTTCAGGGGATTTTCCCTCCAATAAACATAAGTTTGACAGCACTCAATAAGCGAAAGGGTTGAGTGAGATTTCAAACTACTGTGGGAAATTACTGTACCGGGAAATTACAATCATGTTCAATAACAGCCCTCAGCATTTGACACTGTTAGGACCTTTTTTATCGAATGACTTCACATTTTTGGTGAAAAAGAACATTTAATCTTTAGAAAGTAAACTATGTCTCAGTGAAAATGAGAATCATGTGCTAGAAATGCTTGGTTTGGTTATAATATGTTGCCATGTGATTCTCTTTTTGGCTTATTCTTTAAAGGGGTCTTACAATTTTTTTTTAGGATTCATCATATTGTTTTTCGAATGATATCTGTAATTATTTTTTATTTATCAGCATCGTGCAGTACTGGATATTTATTGACCAATTTTAAATGCTCATAATTAATTAATCATGGGCATTGATTAATCAAAATTTTAATATATATTTTTAATCATTTTCTTTATATTTTTCCTTATATATACATTTAGTAATATTTTAGTTTTTTATTATATACATGCTTTGTGGAATAAACTGGACATTCTTTGTGTCTGTTCCTTTAAGAAACATTCTCTTTGGATGTGAAATGAGATACTGTACTTTGTGTGTACTCGTGTCATGGGAGTCATGGGATTCGAGCACGGGACCTGGAATTTTGCAAGGATTTACAAATGTAGCAGCACCATAAACATAACTGTATGATCATAAAGGTTGAACGTTCAGGCACAAATGTAGTGCTGTTCAGCTGTCATACAGAGAATTGAGATGCAGGCAGACTATATGATAAACACTTTAGTGTTAAGGGATTCCTGTCTGTTTCCCTTTCTTTACATGTGCCAAATATCACATCCTAATGGATTAAAGAGTAAAAAAAAAAAAAAGTTATTTATTATGTGTGAAAGTACAGCACAATACAGCCCCATACATGAGAGTCTGTCTCATTCAACCACTGCATTTCTGATTTGTTGCCTTCAATTTCTTCTGTTCTTCCTCTTCCATTCCATAGTCCTAAAGTCAGGTAAGAGGGCATGATGCTTCCTATCCCTTATCTCGAGTCATTCTAAACCCATGGATCATTGTCGTGTACTGTGCTTTGTACATTGTTTTTCATTTGACGAATAATACACATTCTTGATGTCTGTGGGCTATGGTTTCATTTCAGTTTTAGGTTTGTGTTGACAGTTTGGTGTGTGAACCTGATTTGTCAAGTTTTTATTGATTGCTGTAAACATTTTGTTCCCCTCAAGTCCGGTCACTGTACCAAATAGTTTCTTAATGTAGCTTCCAGGGATGCATGAAGAGCCTCATCAGCTAAATCAAATTTCATCCATTTAAATCAGTGAGCTCACAGACCACAGTGACATGCTCACAAGAAACCGATTCTCCTTTGGCCGCTAAGCAATGTGAACTGAGAACCCGTGTCATATTTTTTCTGATTGGGCACAGCCGTTGGAAATAGCACGCGCATGTTAGCTCAGTTTGCATTAATGCACCTGGCCTTACTGCAAATAGAAATGAAAGCTAAAGTCAAGATACCATAAACAACTTCCAGATCTATTTTAGCTTCGGTGCAGTTTTATTTCATTTTATATAAGTGTCCATTGCTAGCTCCGCTCCATTATTTACAGTTACTCTTAAACATCCCCATATGAATTGTAGAGTCAAATGTGCTCAAAAAGCAGGAAAACAAGCGATGGATTGAAATATGCTTGAATGAATTGCAAAGCTGCATAACTTTATAATCTTTAAGTTTATCAGTATTGTCTGATTTTGGATGTATTTCGGTGTTGTTGCATATTTATTTGTGCTCATTACCCTTTATTTTTTATATTTAGATTTCTTTTGCCATGATCTAATGTTTAAAGTTAATTTTTAAAAACACTTATAATTTGATTATTTAAAGTTAAATTTCATTAATTAATAACACTTTTAGGAAATCTATATTTTTGTCATACATTATAATGCTGATGCCTATATATATATATATATATATAAATAGTATTTTACGTTTTTTTATTTTTATCTACACAAAATAGTAAAGATAATTCAAGCCATAATGTTATTGACTTATTATTAAAATGATCAACTTTGTACAAATCAGTGCATTTCTATCAACACCACAGTGACATAAATCAGTGCATAAATGAAATGATGTTAGGTTAGAAGTATTTAATTTAATTTGATGCAAATGCAGATGTTCTTACTGATGTTCTGCCTGTTTATTTAGGAGTGAGATCAGTTTAATGCACAGCATGAACTTCTCAAGATGTATTTAAAGATTTGGGTAGTAAAGAAGTACCATGCTTATTTGCTCCAACTATTATAAGTCCTCCGGCAATAAAATGTGGTATTTTTGGTTAATTTCTGTAAATCTCTATTTTAAACCATCCAAACACACAGATCCTCCTTAGATTTACTTTATACAAAAGCAAAAGTTTGTTTAATAATGTGTTACTACTTAGTAGGAGTAGGATTGGTTTGAAACATTTTAAAGTAGGGTTTAACAAAGGACCAATTGCTTATTTTTAAAATCAGTCTGGCACACATTTGTGTCTCATTCCTTCGGTCGTTATAAATATTCACCAACATATTTAAGATGCTGCACATCTGTTAGACATCTATTCTCCTGTTTTCTCTCAATGTCTAACCCATCACACCTCTACAAATGTTTCGTGGGTTTGATCTTTGTTTTGGCTATTGTGCATCAATTTCCCTGGAAGTTGCATGCAATAATGAGTGTTTTTGTTTTGTTTTGTTTGTGTGTGTGTGTGTGTTTTGTGTGTATTTCACCGTCACTCCCCTGCACTGTATGGTATTAATGTAAATGCCAACAGCCTGCGCTCCTTCAGTTCGGATAGGTCCAATACACTCAACCGAAGCTCCTTCACCCGTGACAGCATGATGATCGAAGAGATCCTGGCACCAAATAAAGACACGGTACGCCCTCTTTCTCCTTGAGTGTTTCGATTTTGTGTTACTTTATTGCTGTCTGTTGAGTCTTTCATATCATGTGGATTTCAAATCACGCTCAGCATACCTTACACTAAACTAGATACTTGTTTCAACAAAGAAATACAAGTTCTGTACTAACAAAACGAGTACCAGTGGTAGTGAAGTACCATAATACCATGAAATGTGACTACAGTAATTATTCTATATCTTTGCAAAAGATTAGAATAATGTTATATATAAATGCACTTAAAAAGAATATACTTGCTGTAAGTGTGAACTGATTGTAATATGAATGGACACTTAAGCACATCTTTATATGTAATTTCATAATTACTTTAATTGTATGCGAAATATACTGCTAAATGTACTGACAAGCATTTATGGTAACTAAAATATAATTGTGGCATATAAAAAATAATTGTGACATATGTCATTTCTGTTTCATGTCATGTATTTAAATATATTTGTAATCACACATTTGTCATAATGAAGTTGCAATTTAGTACATTTAAAATATATTAAAATAGAATATCAAATAAAAATGTCAAATACATTTCAGTTGAAATTATAATCCAGTACTTTCCATGTTACTTTAGTATGTTAGTCAACACATCGAAATATTGGTAACACTTTACGTAAGCCTTTATTTACAGTATAATTCATTATAAAGGGTGAATTGAAGGGGATAATGTATTATAATTATTCATAATGCGCATTGTAATACATTATATCTTGTCATAAATTTTAAATGCATAGTGTAACAATGGATTGATAAGTGTTATAATGTATTAACTGTGGTCACAATTATTCATGAGATAGTACAATGGATTACAAGGTGTATTACAAGCCATAATTGATACATTAAAACTACTTTTATAATGAATTATACGTTAAGGCATTGAGTAGTGTTACCAAATGCACTTTTTAAAAGTATAGTCAGAAATGTGTACTTGAAGTGCACTCAAGTGGCCTTTTATTTAAATTCAATTAAATCAATTATTTTATTACCGCACTGTAATTGTATTCACACAGTTAAAGAAATGACAAGGGTGAAAGGATCTTGAAGTCATTTTGCCTATCACTGTTGATCGGTGCATTTGGAGTGATTCAGAATCTATCTCTTCTCTCCAAACGCTTCAGGGGGTCTGTAGAGAAATCCCCAACCATGTTGAGACTCATTATAAGGTATAACATGCATTGAGGAATTCTGCATTGTTTCTCAATCCACAACCCAATGCAAGCAAACGTGAGCTTTGCTCCACACGATTCATTTGCTGTTCTTTTATGTTCGGCTCTTCAGGACAGATTCTTTTCATTCTCTATCTGTTGAATTTTTCGTAGCTTAGCTTTTCACATTGTTTCGGTTGTTTTGGTCTTGCATCAGGGGTTTTCCTCCCATTATCTTCCACCTTCTAGAAATAATTCTCCTGCATGTTTTTTTGTTTATTGTGACTGTCCTTATCAACGACAAGATGAGAGGATAATTGTGTGGTTGAGCTGTTAGCTGCAGAGAGCAGAGTCTCAGTCTCATATGAGAGGACTGTGAAAGCACAGACCGTTTACCGTGGTTCACCACAGAACCGCAGTGAATGGAAATATGAGTAGTATGTTGAGTTCTGAACAAGCTTGTTTTGTGTTTCAGCACCTGGCTTTAGCAAAAGATTACAACGCAGACTCAATGAGACGTTATAGCTGGACGCCGGACACTCAGGACAATGTGAACCTGGTCTCCAGCCCCGTCCATTCAGGGTAAAGCCAACACTACCATTACTATTCTCATACTTAGGGTTAGTGATTTGAACAAACCATTAAACATAAGTTTGAAGGCCCTGATAATACAAGGTTGCTTTTGGTTCTTGGCTTAGGGGTAAAAATAAGTTTGAAGCATCTGACCATAGGGATGTGGAAATGTTTGCACCAGCTAAATTCAAATTTAAAGTCCATTTAAATTATGTTTATTTATATAGCCATTTATACAATAGATTGCTTTAAAGCAAACTGTTTTATAGAATTAAATATGAGTGTCAACATAAAAGTGTCAATTTTGGTTTCATGTAGAATGGCAACTTCAGTTTCTACAGTAAAACAGCTCTCCAGTGTTTTCGACTGACTAAACAGAATTATGTAATCGCCACAGACCAGTGCTGGTTCAAAGGTGTTTACCAGCCTGAGCAAACGTTTCCAAAAAGTGGCCTTTTGAAAGCAGCAGGAATATTAGGCTGCTGTCACTTTAAGACCTATGACACATGCCTTTTCTTTCTCAAGTGTTTACATTCACTTAAGACAAAACCAACTGTGCTCACGATGATATTTTGACGATTTTGTGGGTGTTTTTCCATTCAAGCAGAGGTAGATGCGAAAGAGAACTCAATTTATTTTTCTCACACTGTATGGGAGGTGGCTTTTTGTGATAACAGCACATAAGTGTCAAATTGAGTTATCTTCTTGAATTTCAATGGTTTAAGATCACATTAAAATGTGTGGACTTCATTGAATAACCAGAATCAAAATGTACTTATCTAATCAAATACACAGTTCTCTGAATTTTGGAAACAGTTTTAAGACTCAGTTGTCTTTTTTTTTTTTTTTTTACCAGATTCATTCCTTCTCTTCAATGTATAATAATAGAGACAAAAAAAAAAGCATTAGTACATTTCGTTTGATCTTTTTTTTCTCCATATTTCCACATGTATTTCTTTGCAGCCTTTCTCCCTCACTGCTTCAGTACGACATCAGGTGATGGTTGATCATGTGATCACAGTTTTTCCTCCCTGTGTTTGTGTTGTTTCTGTTCTCATCTCAACTTCAAGAGAAACGCAGCCCAGGCCGACAAAATCAGTATAGATCACTATTTGATAACATCATAAGCCAAACAATCCATAAGACCTAGTGTACACATGTATATCATTGTCGCTTATTGTTTTTAATTCATTTTATTAAAATGTACTGTACACAAAAAAATTTTAAATAGAAAAATATCATGGTTTCAGTAGCAATGGGTGTTTAAGCAATACAAATACAAACTGCTGAAGATCGATCTTAATAATAAAAGATTTACATTGTGACACCTTAACAGTGTAATTGAATTGTGATCCTTTCCTGTGAACTAACTGTAACCGACATCCAAACAATATTCTCTACCTCACTAACTTCTCACCAGGTGCATGGGATGATCTCAGATCACTTCTTCTTCTCTGATTTTCTCTCTGAAATTTGTTTGTGAATGTGTTTTTATCACAGCATGGGACAACTCATCTCTGAGAGCCTGTAAGATGCTGAATCACTCTTTATCGTCTCTTATTGGATCATTTTCCTCCCGCAGGTTTTTGGTGAGCTTCATGGTGGATGCCCGCGGCGGTTCCATGCGAGGAAGTCGTCACAATGGTATGCGCATCATCATCCCACCCCGCAAGTGCACTGCGCCAACACGTATCACTTGCCGTCTGGTCAAGAGACACAAGCTGGCGTCCCTGCCGCCCATGGTGGAGGGAGAGGGGCTGGCGAGCCGGCTGGTGGAGGTGGGCCCAGCGGGGGCTCAGTTTCTGGGGTAGGTTTCACCTTCATGCCCATTTCACTCCAACTTCTTATCATTTACATGAAAACCATCTGTGTTTGGTAGTGTGTGTCGGTGAAGTGTTTCAGCAGTGACAAAGGGCGGCTTTGCCCACAATTGTTATCGTGCCCGTGCCTGGAAAGTGACACTGACTCAGCGGTGTACAGTACCTTGACTTTACACTTTCCTTAACTCTTTCCTACAATGGGATCCTGCAGGTCGTCAAAGTTCCCTAGTAAATACCTTGAGGACTGCTGAAAGAGCTCCACCATTTGTTTTAAAGTGACACATATCGGCTTTGTTCTACAGTTTAGTGAGCTGCCTGCATAGACAAAATTTTAAGGCCAGGCACCCCTGGTGAATTGAATATTTTTTTTATTATTATTAAATAGTAAAAATACTATGTAAGTATGATTATATCTATGGAAGTCAATGGCTGCCATCAACTGTCTGATTTTGTGTTCGGCAGAAGAAACACAAACTCATACAGGTTTGGAACAGCTTGAGGGTAAATACATTTTTTTTTTCAATTTACATTTTTGGGTGACCTATACCTTTAAGAAAGTTGTTTTGAATAAAAAAAAATTATATGCAAAATATTCATTTTCTAATTTAGTCATTAATTTCCATACATTGGATAACCCCAGGTTCACAACTGTAAGGATTTTTACAGAGAGGATTTGGGATTTTTTTCCCCACTCTATAAATCAGAAAATGCTTTCAATATACATTTCATTCATATATTTTTTTAAATAAAATGTTAAATGTATAAGAATATTGGACTAAAACTTTAACGTCTGGTGTATGGAAGTGCTGCTGAAGTGGAGATTTTTTTATTTTTTTTGAGTAGTTTAATTTTAAAGATGCAATAGATAAAGTGTACTATAACAAACACTTAAATGTGAATTTTATTGTGTTTTTCTTTGCATTAGTCTGAAAGAAGACATGTTTTGTAATGAAAATTATAAAATTGACAACGTTAAAAAAAGATTAATTAAAATAAAGTAAAATAAAATGTTTTTTGTAGGGGTGTCCCCAACTAAGAATTTTCATAGTCGAATCTGAATTTTCGAATCTTGCTGATATTCGACTGATAGTCGAATCATATGTTTGGGGGTGGGGCAAAATACATTGAGTCAAGTCAGACATTCGACAGCCATAATTACTGATGTTAACACATCAATGCCTCGCAGATACAAACTGGGTAAATAATGTTTTTATTTAAAGATAGTTAACACTTAACGTCGGCGAAACCATAATAATCACAAATTTTTACAATAGTGCTCTCATTATAAAATTATCTTTCTGCATTTCTGTTTTGAGCTGCGCACGCTGAAGATGACCAGTAAAGTGAGCATTTGATAGCAAGTTTTTAATCAATGGGATTAAACTCGTAATTTCATATAGAATACGCTTCGTTATTTATACAACATAACGTTAATATTAAAACTTATAGGCTATCTGCAAAAAGAGCCCGAATGCACATGAACATATCTGCGGGGCTCTGAATGCGAACTCCTTTTGTGGACGCGTTCTTCACGGAAAACAATGTGCAGAAACAATGCAGCTAAACTCTAAACATTCACAGCGTTTTAATATAATGGTGATCTCATTACAATGGTATGTGTGTGACAGTCCAGAGATACACCGTAGTACTACAATGAAGCGTTTGACTCAAAACCAAATGCATCTTATATCAGGTAAATAATATATCCGTGATATATATACACCGGATGAAATGCTTTGAAATCACTTGAACCCTACCTGTTCGAGAAAATCCAGTCTCTGCCTGTGTCTATTTGAGTCTTGGTAAAGTTTTAAATCCCTGACACCAAGATGCTCCTCTGTCGCTCACGGATTGTAGAAAGTGAAACAAATCTATAGGGGTGGTTGGATTTATTCACAAACTTTAAAATATTAATTTGAAGCTTCTTTCATTTTCAGATAATTATTAATGGCTTTATCATAATAGGCTGTATATTAACTTATTGTGAGAAAACCGCAAGTTCTATGTGAAATCAGACATTTGAGCGCTCACATATAGTCAAAATGGCATAATCATAACACCCCACGAATATTCGACTGGGAGATTGGTAGTGGAATCAGGCTCCACGAATCGAAGAATTGAATCGTCGACTATTTGGAGTCGCCCCTAGTTTTTTTGTCTGTAGTGCAAAAAATAAAAAAATGTAAAAGATTGCTGCCTTCTGAGATTGCTGAGCTCTGTTCTCCTTCAAGAATGCAATCCCAGAATACATTGGACAAAGCTAGAGAAAATTCATTCAGTACTAAACGGATCAATAAAAACAGTCTAAACTAATTAGAAAGTGTTTTACCCATTATTTGTGTTTTCTGTTTATTAGAGTACTAAGCTGTTAAATTTGCAGCAGGCTAATGGCAAACCCTGCTGAAATCAGTTGTCAAGTCTCCTGTGCGCTATCTGTGTACGAGTTGCTGTCTGTGAGTGTTCCAAATAACTCACTCATGTCATTGTTGATGCATAGTAGATGCAAGAAAGCTCACTAGGTTTTGGAACAAGCCGCTGTACTTGGAACAGGGTGAGAAATAGCTCACTAAATCATTAAAACTCCAGGCCTGGTCTCCCATCCTGCAGGAATGATGAGTTGTTCCTCCTTTTTGTTCCTCTAAATGCTGCATGGAAATAATTCAGTAAACTCCATCTACCTCGAAAACTCCCCCCTCTTAGCGAGGGCGAGAGCTACATTAGCCGAATCCTGCAGCTCGGGCCACGGGGAACAAAATTTTCTGGGTAGGAGTGTGTGCTTAGTGAAGTCACAGCACTTCATGTTGATTTCAACTTCTACTTTTATTGACGCCATAGCTGATGTTTTCCTTTGTCTCCTTCTTTACGTTCATCTACACCTTTTCCTTTTAGCTTTCAGTGCATATAACTGAAAGTAACTCATACTGGCTGTTTGGGCTGGTTATGCAGTGCTTGGTGAGCATGAGTGTCTGCAGGCATGGATGCCATTTTTATGCTAAAAGAGAGTCTCATTTGACCTTTTAGTTGTAGAGAAGGTATCAGTATTTATTTAAGGGAAGGGTCACTCTATGAATATTATTGAACCGATTATATGTATTTGGATTAGGCCATTTAGTGTCTAATGTGCCCTGTTTGACTCACAGTTCTACTCAGTCTGAGTCTGGGGCCTTCAGGCATGATAATTTTTCCATGGTACCTTCTCTGTCTACACATTAAATTTTTTCTTCCATTTTTCCATGTTTGTCCGATGTTACTGTTTTCATCCATTGTGTAAATTGAGCTATTTAATCACTTCACATTAGAATAGGGTTTGTAAAATAATGGCCAGAACAGGTCGCATTTAATTTTCAATAGTTTCGTTCACGAATTCTTGATTAGTAATTGGCCCAAACTGCAGAAAATGCTCATCTTAAAACAAGCAAAACTCTCAATTAAATAGAAAGCATAGCAAGAGTTTCCTAAAGTAGAACATGCCAATGGGATATGAAAAAAAAAGAAACTTGCATCAATTTCTTGCCATATATAATATTAATGACACTGTGAAATAAGAATATATTATTAGATATAATGTTTGAAATAAGTTCATTGCAAACGTCTAATATCTTAAGCTGCACTAAGAGTGCTTAATGCTTGATCTTGTTATATGCATTTCTGATTAGTTTTATGGTCAATTCATAGTTTCAGTTGCTAGATATACAGTAGTGCTTGTTTTAAGAATTCTTAAATTATTTTATCCCACTGGCAATTGTTTTGCCTAATTTTATGATTGGTGTTGCTCTGTCGAGGCGTTTTGCTTGTTTCAAAAGGGCTTTAAGTTTACAATTTTGTCTTATTAAGCCTTGACTTGTTCTTAAAGGGGTCATATGATGCTTTTTTTAAAGATAATTATTTTGTGTATTTGGTGTAACAGAATATGTTGACATGCTTTAATGTTCAAAGAACACGTTTTTCAAATACTGTACACTATTGTAGGTCCTTTGTGCCCTTCCGACAAATGCAGTCTGCTTTGATTGGCCAACTGACCCAGTGCTTTGTGATTGGCAGAACACTGAAAGCACTCATTGGAAATATAATGCCCCTTCCATAATCACGAGCTTCAGCTTTCAAAATAAATGTAAAGACAGTTAACAATGTCCCTAGTTTTACTATCAGTTCAGTGATTAAGCTCATATGTGTTTGCAGTACACAAGCCACGGTCGTTTAAGACTCCAAAGTGTGACCGTCACTCTCTCTCTCTCTCTCTCTCTCTCTCTCTCTCTCTCTCTCAATGCATAAAATGCATTGCTGTTCTGTAGTAAGTAATCTTAAAGATTCCTAAATGCATCTACTTTCTGAAGGCCAGATAAAGTGCTTTTGCTTTCTCCTAGAAACACACAGCATCTCCCTGACATGGCTGCTTCAACACTTACTGCGATTACTGAAACCACGCCTTCTTTCTTTGCCTGAACATTTGGGCGGCATTATGCAAATATTTCCACACAGTGACGTAGATGTGGGGGCGTGTTTAAACGAGCCGTTTTAGGGGGCCGTGGCAGAGTCTTAACTTTTATAAAGAATATCTCTTTGGATTTGAGACTTTAGTCTTTGCAAATGTTCAGATCTTCTTTATGCACCAAGAGCTTGTAACACTGCAAATAGAAAGGAAAAATTGAAAATGCATCATATGACCCCTTATTAAAGAATCTAGTCATCTATTTTAATATTACTCACCATAACTGTCACAGCGTAACTTTATTATATATATATATATATATATATATATATATATATATATATATATATATATATATATATATATATATATATATATATTATAAGCTATGCTGTCTAAAACTGAATTTATCTTGTTAGATATTTTACTGAAAATAAAAAACAATGTTACTGATTAAGAATAGAATTTTGTGCATCTTTATTTTGCACCTACCTTGGTTTTTGAAAGATTTAATTTCAAAGCATGAAGCAGTGACGCTTGGTAAAATAAACATTAAGCTAAACTAAAACATTGATAAAATCATTTCTGCATCTGTCCCCGTGGGTTCAGAATGGAAACCAGTAGTGTTTATCTGTCAGATGCATTTGCCAAGTGCCCCTCTTTTGCACTAACGTTCCATGAATGTTCTTCATCGCTATTTACTAAAGTCATCATCAGCATCTGTGTGGCTCCTTGTCTCGTGTTTATTAGTCACAGATGTTCCACTGATAAAGGCCTGCGATGTGTTTTCACAGCCCTGTGATTGTGGAGATCCCTCATTTTGGGTCCATGAGGGGGAAAGAGCGAGAGCTCATTATGCTCAGGAGCGAAAACGGTGAGACCTGGAAAGAGCATCATTATGACTGCAAATCTGAAGACCTCTATGAGCTGCTCAATGGCATGGATGAAGGTAAAATTATGATTAAATCTGCAATGTTACTGACCTTGCTAGTGCAGGATGAGATTCAAACAAGCCCTTAGTGAGTGTTGGTTAATGCTTGACGGATGTCTGATATACAGTAATGCCTATGTATTTACAAACAATAACATTTCAGAGACAGCACGTGACACACAAATGTGTTGAAATTAAATGAACATTTGGGTTACACAATCATTACAACCACATAGCAACAGATTTATCACCACAGCAGGACCGTAGCATCATGATGCAAACACTACTCATATTTCCTTCCAGATACTTAAAAACATATTTTTATGTTTGCTCCTGCAGTATACTTCTATGTAAGGAAAATGCTTCCTGAAATCAAACTCATATAATATTTGTGTACTCTACAGAGCTTGAGAGCACAGCAGATCTGGAAAAGAAGCGTATCTGCCGTATCATCACAAAGGACTTCCCACAATACTTTGCAGTGGTATCCCGGATCAAGCAGGAGAGTAATCAGATGGGTCCAGAGGGAGGAGTACTGTCCAGCCTGACAGTTCCTCTGGTACAGGCTTCCTTCCCTGAGGGTGCGCTCACTAAGAAGATCAGAGTTGGACTGCAGGTAAATAATGGTCCAACTAATTTCAAATTAGCAATTTTTGTGTGCGTGTAATTATTTTCACAATATGGAATACTTTCTTCTATCTCCTAACTTAAGATTTAAAAATAATGGGTCTCATTCACTAAATATGCGTAGGCACAGATTTTTGCGTGAAATGTGCCTACGGACGTTTTCACGAATAAATCATGATTCATCAAAAACTTTCGTACTAAAATTTATTCTAAATGTACGAAAAGATTCAAGAACAACTTATACCACACGTACGCAATAATCATGTACAACCGGGGCCTTATAAGCATGTGTTAAGAACCCTATATAATTAGATGTTTTTGATAAATTATAATTACAGTTCCAAATATATATATATATATATATATATATATATATATATATATATATATATATATATATATATATATATATATATATATATAAAATATTAGAGGTCCAAACAACAATCACCTGATCTATCCTTATATAAACGGTGATTAATGTGTCTCATCTTGTGTTTAGAGGCATGACACACTTGGTACTGCTTGAAGACATCGCGGCGCGCGCTCTAAGGAGATATGTTCGCGGAGAGTGACGAATGACTGTTCAGTCGCTTTAGGTTGCCCAGAGAAGTCCTCATTGATTTATGCAACTCACTGGAACCACACATAAGCCACATCACCAACCACTCTCACCACCTTATCTCCAAGCCTGTGTTATAACCCATGCTTCCTTTTTACCTGTGCCCGTTATGCCAGTGGATACACTTTTAAATAATAAATAATTTTTCCTGGCTTCCACCTCCGATAGCAAAGGTTCTCTGTACAAGTGCCTCGTTGTGGAAAGCCCTTATATGGAGCTGGTTTGGGCGTGAATTATGCTAATTACTGACCTCGTGCACACGGGCGCTCATTTAGAAGACTCCAAATTCACTAACAGAAGAACGAGTTTAAGAACAAGATCATGTGCGTATGCACGTGTTGTGAATTAGGCGGAAAGTTCTCGTGAGAAGTTCAAATGTGCGTATAAATAAGAAAATTGTACGCAAAAATTAGTGAAGGAGAACCAATGAACTTTTTACTGAAAGGATCTTTGGGGAACCAAAAATGTTTCTTCTAAGCAGTGTTGCCAAATTGGGCTACTTTAACACTCTTGCCGCGGTTGTTTTTCATGTCCGTGGGTTGAAAAACAACCCCAATAACGTGATATTTAGCCCCTGGAATGCAAATTTTATGAGGTGAACCTCGCCAAAATGTGTGTTTTCCCCTGGAATGTGATTTTGAATGCAACTGAGCTAGTTTTGGGCTAGTTTTGAGAAGCGATTGGATGGGGTTTTGTTGCATAAACCTGGCAACCCTATTTCTAAGGCATCAATGTGAAAAGCCCTTTCAGAAAATTCCTTTTTTAAAAGTGTAAAATAAACAATTTGTATGTTGATTTCTTTGAAAAGTCTAAAGGCCTTTTCACACCAAGGACGTTAACTATAAAGATAACGATAAAGATATAGTTTATATGGTCCACTCCACAGCTATAATGATAAAGGCACAGAAAAACTATATCATTGGAATGGCTTTTACTTTTTCCAGCTCATGAATGATAAAAGCATTGACACCAAATTAGAATTAAAAGCAGCTAACAAGCGTGCGCTTAGAATAAACAGAAGATATTTTCTGCAGGATGCTAATGGTTATCTTTATAGTTATTGTTTTGGTGTGAACGGGCCCTAAAACTCTGAACTCTGAATCTTAACAACACTACCTGTGGTGTGAGTTTAGGATAGGATATATTACGGATTATTTGGAAAGCAGACATAATTTTTCCATTAGCTGATGCTACAGACTTTAATGACGCTCTTTGTGTAGATTTTTCACTTAAATGTTCTGGCTTTCTTTTAACAGTCCCAGCCTGTTCCGGATGAAACTGTGAAGAAGCTCATAGGAAATCGTGCCACCTTCAGTCCTATAGTGACAGTGGAGCCTCGCAGGAGGAAGTTCCATAAGCCCATTACCATGACCATACCCATGCCTCCGCTCTCTGGAGATGGTGTGGTGAATGGTTACAAGGGAGACCCCACGCCAAGCCTGCGCCTGCTCTGTAGTATAACTGGTAAGATTGACTTGTAGACATCATTAAGAGCATGATAAAATCTAAGGAAATATAGAATCCTTTTAACAGTTGATCAAGCTCCTGTTTCACTATAGTGGTGTTTGCAATCATCACTTCTCTTTTTTTAATATTTTCATAAATAGACTAATTAGGGTTAGCCAAAAGGTTGTTTACACCTAGAACGATAACTATAAATATAAATTTTAGTGTCCACGTCAACACAAGATAACACTCTGTATATCTATTTAGCATGTTCTGGAGTTATGTCGTCCACCACTGTTAATGCTCAAGCTTTTTAAAGGGTTAATTCACCAAAAATCTAAATTATGTCATTAATAACTCACCCTCATGTCGTTCCAAACCCGTGAGACCTCTGTTTATCTCCAGAACACAGTTTAAGATATTTTAGATTTAGTCCGGGAGCTCTCAGTCCCTCCATTGAAACTGTGTGTACAGTATACTGTCCATGTCCAGAAAGGTAAGAAAAACATCATCAAAGTAGTCCATGTGACATCAGAGGGTCAGTTAGAATTTTTTTGAAGCTTTGAAAATACATTCTGGTCCCAAAATAGCAAAAACTATGACCTTAGTCATCAATGTCCCTGCACACACACACACAACCGCACAAACATGAACACATGCTAACATAATGTTTTGAATTATAATTATGTATGTCAATGCAAAAGGCGGATTTTAAACCGGGTTGTTCAAATGCAATCATTTGCGGGTTTCAAAGTGCACGTTTTTGAAAACACCACCATTATCGTTTCCATGTAAACACCCAAACTGGGAACCTTTGAAAATGGTGACATCATGCACGTGCATTGTACGTGTTAGGTATGTCGACATGTGCAGTACTTGTCAATTTTTAAGGCAAGCATGAAAAAAACATACACAACAATGGTGGTTGTTGCTGCTCAAGAATTTGCTAACGCTTCTTCAGCAATGTGTGGATTTACTTCACCAATATTACAATCAACAACCGAGATGCATCATATATAACATATAATCGTCACTTCCCTACAGGTGCCATTTACTAAGAAGGTGGCAGTGACAACTATTGGCCTGGCATACGTAATACAGTGTTTTTGTCCATTTTCGCAGATACGTTTAAACGCAAATCATTTTGAAAATGTTGTCATGTATACGTGAAACAAAAACTAAATGGTTTGAATTTAGCTTTGATACATGCATGAAACATGCTTGCACAAAACATACTTATCGCTGGTCGAAAGTTGAATTTCTGTTTGTCTCATTAAGGAGGTGAATTTTAGACTGGCAAGAACAGTTACAGTTATTTGAATAAATCTTCTTGTGACAGGTGGCACATCACCGGCTCAGTGGGAGGACATCACTGGCACTACACCTCTCACTTTTTTGAAAGACTGTGTTTCCTTCACAACAAACGTTTCTGCCAGGTACAAGAACAACTTATGACCTTTTCTCTCATAAAATCCTCTTACCTGTTTTTAACCACTTTCAATATCTCAGATCTAATTCTAGAAAATTATAAGGTGTATTATCAATATCTCACATTTTCATCTTTGTGACTGTTAAATTTGTGTCCAGGTTTTGGCTTGCAGACTGCCATCAGATCCCAGAGGCTGTAGGTTTGGCCACCCAGCTCTACAGGGAGCTCATCTGTGTGCCCTACATGGCCAAGTTTGTAGTGTTTGCTAAAATGAATGACCCTGTGGAGTCCAGCCTGCGGTGCTTCTGTATGACAGACGATAAAGTGGACAAAACCCTGGAACAGCAGGAGAACTTTGAGGAGGTGGCCAGAAGCAAAGACATTGAGGTGCATTATCTGTTTTAGTTATTTCATTTTTTTTTTTTATGTTGCTATTATCACTAGATTCTGATGTAATGTATAACGTTCCATGCTAATTATTTATTTTATGAGATCTTACTAGGATTTGTGCACATTATCATTTTTATAAAATGTGGTTTGCATGACACGGCTGGCTGTTTTAAAGGTGCTGGAGGGGAAGCCCATCTATGTGGACTGCTATGGCAATTTGGCCCCTCTTACCAAAAGCGGACAGCATCTGGTTTTTAACTTCTATGCTTTCAAAGAAAACAGACTCCCGTTCTGTGTGAAGGTAGATAATTTTTAACTTCCAACGATTTCCACTTTTTCATGACAACTGGACACATTAGTAATACATTCTACCTGCCATAATGTTTTGTTATTAAAATCAGCATACATTTCTGTCAGACCCTGAGCTATCAGAAGGTAATGAGAAAATTGTAGCTCTTCACATGTTGTGACTTGTCACTTTAGCATTCTTGTGTATTTTCTAACTGAAACAAATTCTGAGCAAGTCAGACCTAAAGACTAAATTTTTACCAGTAACATTCGTTTGTCATCTTCAGGTCAGAGACAGCAGCCAAGATCCATGTGGACGCGTGTCCTTCCTCACAGAGCCCAAAACTTCCAAAGGTCTGGTTCAGACTGCTATCTGCAATTTAAACATCACATTGCCAGGACTCAAGAAGGTAAGGGTGAACTATGATCATCTGCGTCATATCATGCCATCTTCATACTCAGGAAAGATAGAGCAGTGTTCCCAGTCATGAAGGGTCAAACTTGGCTCAAACTGCCTGAGTGTGTCTTTTATCTGTTTCAAGCTTCTTTCAAGTTGTTGTTGTGGCTGACCCAAATCACACTTTTGATTTGGGTCTTGCTTTGGCTGAAGGTGCACAGGCTTGTGCTTATTTTAGCAGCTTCTGTGGTTGTGGCTCTGTGCTTTATTTTTCCTTTTATTTTTAACTCCTTAATGTTCCTTCACTGTGGCTTTGCGGTAACTTTCACTTAGGGTGCTCTCAGTCGCCTTTTTCATATCCTGATGTTTCTTTCCCCCTGCTCTTCATTGCGTTATCCCCTCTGTTTCTGCAATGCATCTTGGGAACCAAAAGGATGTGGATTCAGATCCTGAGGAAGAGGTAATAGTGCTCTCCCCTCATTTTCATGTGGCGTGCTAGTTGCTTTAGCTCTGGGTTATATGTTCGTTTAAGACAGCTTTAATTTGGGTACACATACATATACTGCATGCTGCTGTAACTTTCTGCAAGCTGATTTTTTTACTTATCCATGCACCAAGGTCTGTTGCCTAGACTGTCAAACTTAAGTGGATCATATCAAAGCATATTAAAATGTAATTTATAGGACAAAATATATTACGTTTATATTGTGTAACAAAAGTACTGGTCCCCACAACCTATGATCTCACTGACCCAGTCAATCGTAGTTCCTTTAAAAGAATTAAAGGAAATCAATGTAGCATTGATTTCCTTTGATGTGAATAGAGACTATATAGGCCACTATATAGGCCAACCCAATTTAAAGAGGACAGTAATTTAAAGAAAATTATAAACACCTTCCAAATCAGTGTTCCTTCATTATAGTCATAATGCTTTTTCAGAAAGAAAAGAACAATAACAAAGATAGCTGAACTTTAAGCAGGGTTTTATAATGGGAGGACTTAAGATTCTTTCTGTTGTTGTTACAGAGTGAAAAGCCAGAACGACGTCATACCTTTGCATCTCTAGCCTTACGTAAGCGCTACAGCTATCTGACCGAGCCTGGAACGAGTGAGTGTGATGTTTTCACTAATGTATCAACTTATATTGAGAATCAAATTCTTGGGAGTGATTAAAGCTAACATGTGACTTGCTGTGACCATCTATGATATATTAACATTGTTTTATCTGCACATTTTTACCATACATGAACAGAGTCCACATGCTTGTTTTCTGTTTTTGTTTTTTAAAGTTTAGTTTGCATGTGAAATTTGGTATTTCAGTTGGTGTGCCGTGCTTGCCCTGTGCTTATGGGTTATTATTTACCCTATTTATTTATTTATTTTTTCACTTTTACCCACTCTAGCAAGAATATTGTTTTGTAACATTCATAACATTTTACTTTGAGTGACTTATTAATGCAAACTTTATGCACTATGGCATCAAAGTAGAAAATCATTTCCTTTGTTTAATTCCTGTTTACAACCAGTCTGGCTCCTTTTGGCTTTGTGATTGTGCATAATTATTTAATGCATTTTTGATGGAAATGCATGAAGACTCACAGGTAGATTCTCTCGGGTACTTTCACAGTTTGCACTGAATTGCCTGTCACTAAAGTTTCTCAGATCTGCATGATGGGAACAATATTTTTAACTTTAAATCGTAGCTATATATCCTGCATTTGTCATAAAGTGCTTTGCTGTAGCATAGGAACAAGGATGCTTTTTGTTTTGGAGTCTTCTGTTTTTGTAAAAATACACAAATTGGGGAAGGGTCTGGTTTTATTTTCTCTCTCTCTAAACCAAACAGATAAAAGGCACTGTAGCAATGAAGGTAGTCAGTCACAGGAAAATTTAGCACATCAAAAGTCAAAAGTGATATTGGTTTTCTCTCGTCCTGTGCATTTGTCTTGCCATTTTACGTTTTGTGGTTGATCCTTTCTGTCATACTTTTGCGTGTGTGCACTTTAATTTTTCTTTTGTGAACCCTTCTTGGGTCATGAATCTCTTTGGATTATCTTTATTTTGGCACCATCCTCAACTTCAATTCCATTTCACATCATAAAACTGCTGCTCTACTCCTTATAAGACAATCACCACTGACCAATTTTTTCCTTCTGGTCTCTCTGTTTCTCCACCATTTTTTGTTGACTTTATGTTGGATTTTCATTTGTCTGTTTAAAGAAACAGTCGAACGAAGTACAACAAGAACACTGCCTGCTGGTTACCCTCACAAACCTGTCTTTTCAACAAGATCTTACCAGGCATGGTCGACTGCTCCTATTACCATCCCTGGGCAAACAAAATGTGGACTGGGTTCCATCTCCAGTTCACCTTCCAACACGCCGTCTGCTTCGCCACTAAAGTCTGTGTGGTCCATTTCCTCTGTGTCTCCAATTAAGTCCACCCTTGAAACATCAAATGCTTCTCCTGCAAAATCAGTTAGCGATATAACCTCACCCATTAGATCATCTCCAATAAAGACTGTGGTTCAACAACCCCAAAACCAAGTTCAAATTTCCTCCAGTCTCTTATCTTCGCCGGGTAAAATTGGCACAGATCCGGTGTCCATTAAGGGTCTTGCTGCTTCATTGTCCTCAAGAGCTAACTTGACTTCATCACCTGGATCCATGCTAGACAGAACTTTCTCCACAGTGACCCAAGCTGATTCTATAAAGTCAACAACAAATACATACACGTCTTTATCATTCAAATCCACCCTGGCTCCCACAAGTATAGCAGTGTCCTCTCCAATTCGAAACATTACAAGCTTGTCCTCTATTAAAACGACCACAGATACAGCTAGGGGTACAATTCTGTCATCGCTTTCTTCATCAGCTAAGCCTACAGTATCCAGTAATGAAACATTCCTGTTAAACGGATCCATTTCACCAGTGAAATACCCCTCATCCTCCTCTGCATCTTCCCGTCTGTTTACAGGAGGGGCTTACAGCTTACACGAACGGATACAGGCCACAACGCAAGCAGCTACGGCCAGTGTTGGTGCAGCCTTCAGTGAGGTTGAGAAATCACTTACTGCTGGCTCAATGTCAAGCTATAGTGCGCTAAAATCTGTATCTTCACCTTTAAGATCAAATTTATCAAGTTCTGTTTATGATACCCTTAGAGCACCTGCCACTACCACCACATCAGTATCGTCTAGTTCCATGTCTGTTCCAGTATTCTCCGTGATCAATGTGGTTCCTGAACCACAGGGGAAGAAACTCCCAGAAAAAATAACAATCACACCTCAGCCACACACCCAAACACAGTCCTCTACATCACGGATTAAACCCTCAAAGCCCTCACTTTTTATTTCCCCAACAGTCCTCAAAGCAGCTGCCGCACCCACATTGACATCCAGTCAAGAGATTCTTAAGGATGTGGCAGATATGAAGGAAGATCTGATAAGAATGACTGCAATCTTACAAACTGACTCCTCGACCGCAGCCAAAGGTTTCCACACACATGTTTCTAAAGAGTCCAAAATGGAGGATGAAGAGCCTTTTGGTTTGGTTGAGAAAGTTAAAGAGGACCTTGTCAAAGTTAGTGATATTCTCACAAAAGATGTCCTGAGTGAGGCCAAAAGCTCAAGTAAAGACAGGGCCTCAGATGATGAATGGGAAGAGTTCTCCAAAGATGAAATTGAGGAGGCACGACAAAGTGCCCTGCAATCCATGCCAACATTTGAACCAACCTTTGCCTTTGGACCACAGTCAGTGCCGGACAAAGATCTCAATCTAGCTAAAGTGGTGGATTACTTAACAAATGATCTTGGTGCCAGTTCCCTTTCAAAAATAGCTGACGTAAAGAGCAGATATGATGAAATAAAGAAGGAAGGGGAGGAAAAACAGAAGCGTACCATGAAACCAGAGCACAAACTCAAAATGCCACCCACAGGTATGCGGACCTCTCCCTCAGAGAAAGACTTGAGTAAATTAGCAGACTCCTTTAGTGGCACAGATGCTATCCTGGAATCTCCTGATGACTTTTCCCATGAACAAGATAAGAGTCCCCTCTCAGATAGTGGTTTTGAAACCAGAAGTGAAAAGACCCCATCAGCTCCTCAAAGTGCAGAGAGCACAGGGCCAACCCCCCCCTTTACAGATGTGCCTATTCCCCCTGTCATAACAGAAACAAGAACTGAGGTTCTTCACGTTATCAGGAGCTATGAACATCCTGATGAGGTCTGTGAGCCAGTAATGGATGAAGCAGCAGCTTTGAAGCCTCCAGTTGAGCCTGAGCCAGCACTTAGCTCGATCAAAAATAAGGTAAAGGCCTTGCAAATGAAAGTCAGCTCGGAGGAACTGGCATGCGTCAAAGAAAAAACTCATATCACCACTACAACGCGAATGGTCTACCACAAACCTCAACTGAAAGAAGCTGGCTCTGACAAGATTGAAGAAACAATGTCAGTCCAAGAGATAATGAAAGCTTTTCAGTCTGGAAGAGACCCTTCCAAAGAATTAGCCAATTTATTTGAGCACAAAGCTAGCCAAGATGCCATCAAAGGAGATGAATTGTCCCCACGGTTCCTCGAAAAGGACAAAAAAACCCAAGTTGAAAGAATTATTGAGGTGCACATAGAAAAGGGCAACGCAATTGACCCAACAGAAGTTATAATAAGAGAGACTAAAAGGCATCCAGAGTTTATTTGCAAGAGTGACCGAGGTCTCAAGGAACTCGTTGAAAGGGTTGATGGTGATTATGAGGTTCTTCAAGATGAGGAGGAACTTACAGCTGAGGAATCAGTGCCATTCTTCTTAAACACGTCCAGAGTCAATACCCCTGTTTCTCAAGAGGGAGAGTCTCATCCCAGTTCATCTCAGCTTTCTGCAGATGAGTCATATAAAGCTTTTAAACTTCTAAGCCAGCATTCAATTGAGTATCATGATGACGAGCTATCAGAGATGAGAGGGGAGTCATACAGGTTTGCTGAGAAAATGTTGCTCTCAGAAAAATTAGACATATCACATTCTGATACTGAGGACTCAGTGGCAGACCAGGCACATAGCTTAGCCACTGAGTTACAAGGGGCAGAAGGCGTATATGGAGAAACAGTAGTTGGCCCCAGGAAGGAGTCCAAATTAAAGTCAGCAAGGAATACATCAGACAAATCAGGTAAATATCCCCCACAAGATGAGCAATATGACAAAGTTACAGTATTACATTATACCACAGAACCCGGTAGCCCTAAACATGCAGTCTGGATGAGATTCACCCAGGATAGGCAGGACAGGAATAGAGAGAAACTCATATATGAAGATAGAGTAGATCGGACCATTAAAGAGGCAGAGGAGAAACTGAGTGAGGTTTCCCAGTTTTTTAGGGACAAAACTGAACAGTTAAATGATGAGCTCAAGTCCCCTGAGAAAAAGAAACCAACAAGATCATCACGGGAGACATGGTCAGGGCCAAGCTCAACGTGCAGCAGCCCTGAGAAAAGGCAAAAGAGTGCAGCTGAGGAATGGGACAAAGGCAGACAGAAGATGTTTGGCTGTACAAATGAAAGGAAAAGTGCAAGTATGCCAAACAGTCCTGAGAGGCATGTGTTGTCACATGTCTGTGAGGACAAGACACAACAACACCAAGATCCTAAGCAGGCAAAGACAGGTGATGTAAGCCCCCCAGTGCCAGTTAAGACTTCTAGAGTAAGTTCTGTTCGACAAAAGTTTGAAATAGAAGCACAGAAACAGGATCATAATGTGCCTCTAACAAATTCAAAACAACCAGTTAAAAAACTACCAGAAAGTAAATTACCAGTATATCAGATTTTTGCTGGTTCAAAACCCTCCAAAGCCGATTCCACAGATGAAGCACTCCCACTTTCTAGAAAACTAACAGAAACTGATAAAAGTACCAGTATCAGTAGTACTATTGTCTCAAAGCAACTGGGTGAAAAATGCGTACCTGAAAAATCTAGCACATCAGATACTGCTGTAAAAAGAGCCTCACTTTATGAGAAAATGAAAGATCAAGAGTTTGATAAAACGCAAGTGAGCTCTCAAAATTTGAAAGATGGAAATATTGCAGACAGGAATAGTGCAATTAATGATATCAAAGAGCAGCAGTATTTAAAAAGTGACATTAAAAATGACACAGTTAAAACAGCTACCTCATCTAAGGATAATATCACTAGGAATGACTTTCAGATAAAGACCCTTAAGAAAAAGACAGAATCTCACATTCCTGTGAGAACATCCCCTGGTTCCCCAGACAATAATCAGTCAAAGAGGGCAAATCAAGACACATTAACTAAATTATCTGAAAAAAGCCCATCGCACATCACTACCTTGACCAAACCAAGGGTTCATGGGCGTTCAGAGTTACAGAGAGAGGAAGGTGCAACAAAGAACTCTGAAGAAGTCTCTGCTGAAAGTAGAACAACAAGTGGTCTAAGTGACACTAGTTCAGTCGAAAAAATATCCACTGTTACAACAAGAGAAAGTTTCAAAGGGCTTAAAACTTTACCAGTCTATGTAAGTGTTCAAGTGGGGAAACAGTCTGACAAAGATATGGGAGGAACCAATGGGACATTAAAAAAGATGGCTAGCTCAGAAAGTCGAACAATTTATGCAGTTAAACAGAAACAGCCTGCATCTCCTCAAGGCAGCCCAGATGATGACACTTTAGAACAGCTCTCTTTTATCGATAGCTCTGGCAAAAGTCCTATGACTCCAGAGACACCAAGCTCAGAAGAGGTCAGCTATGATCTCACCTCAAGAACCCCTGATCCATTTATTGCATTTATGCCAGGTATTGCAAGCCCAATAGCTGAGGTTTCAGAGGAGTCAGAAGATAGTGAACAAGATAAAGCGATTCTTTTGAAAGAATCTGGACCGGAAAATGGGGCCAATAGTGAACACAAAACTGGCCAGGAGACAAAAGACAAAAGAGTTGCATATATAGAGTTCCCTCCTCCACCTCCCTTGGATTCTGATTCCTCACAGCCGGAGAAAAAAGGGTCGACTCCTTCCTCAGAGGCTGAGACTGAATTGATGGAAGTAAATCTCCAAGAGGCGCATGATAAACATCTTCTTACCGAACCTATAATAAGAGTCCAGCCTCCATCTCCTGTGCCCCCAGGAGCTAATGATAGCGATTCAAGTGAGGAGGAATCTGTCTTCAAACCTATTCCAATAAAGAAATATACTTTTAAGATTGATGAGGACATAGATTTGAAGAAAAGCCCATCAAAAAAACCTGACAAGAATGAGAATGATAAAGACCCAGAGCCAAATGGTAATGGAAAAGCAGATGATTATGATTATGAACAAAATGGCAATGATCAGTCCATAACAGATTGCTCATTAGCGACAACTGCAGAGTTCTCTCATGACACTGATGCCACTGAGATTGACTCTCTGGATGGATATGAACTTCAAGATGAGGATGACGGCTTAAGTGAACCTACTGCCAAACCATTTGGATTTCCCAATGAAAACAGAAAGGATGTTTGGGCATCGGATAATATGTCTAGACCAAGTGACCGTTGCCAAAGTAAACTTGAAGTAATTCATGAAGAATTGCCAACTGAGGATTGTAAAAAGACCAAAGCTAAGACTGATTCCTCAAACCAAAAGTATGGAGAGGACAATGAAAAGGATGGAAAACAATCTGATCAAAGATTGTCAGAGACTTACTTTAGTTACAAGCTAGATGAGGAGTTTAATACTCCTTTTAAAACTGTTGCAACAAAAGGCTTTGATCCTTGGTCAACCAAGGGAGGAGAAGATGAAGTAGTGGACGCTAGAATTAAAGATGATGAGCCCAAGCCATTTGGGCTAGCAGTAGATGACAAGTCTACAGCAACAACCCCTGACACAACTCCTGCAAGAACCCCGACTGATGAAAGCACACCAACTAGCGAGCCAAACCCTTTCCCCTTCCACGAAGGGAAGATGTTTGAGATGACCCGCAGTGGTGCGATTGACATGAGCAAGCGGGATTGTGTTGAAGAGAGGCTGCAATTTTTTCAGATCGGTGAGCATTCATTTGGAGGGAGGATAAGGGATGGGGTCAGAAAACCAAATGTAGTCACCTCAAATCCACAGATAGTTGAGAGAGCACAAGTTAAGATGGAGGACAACACAGTTATATCATACAATATCATTCAGATATGCACTGACTACTCTGACACATCTCATGACATGGAGCCTCCCCCCTATTCAGAAGTCAGTTCTTTATGTACTTCTTTTAAAATAGGACTCAAATCTTCCAACATTGAGAGGAGAGATTTTGTTTGTGTAGACTCGGATAGTTCTCAAAGTCAAACACCAGAGACTGAACATCAAGTAGGACAAGAATACAATCAAAGGACTGACTCATCGAGGACAGAGCCACAAACATACCTCCAGAAAACTTCCAATAATTCCAGAAACCACACTAATAACGATAATTTTGAGGCCTTAAATGCTGAAACACACTGCTTGCTACAAAGTGGTGTACAAGCCAAACAGCTATTAATATCTGATCTTTGCTCAGATCAAGTAATAAACCCATGTGAAGAATCAGTCAGAAAGGACACTGGTACTTTCAGTGATGGCAGTACAGAGAATAATGATGTAATCTCCAAATGCAAAGACATTACAAGAAAGCCACCAAAGTCTAGGTTGCCAGTGAGAGCACCTCATCCGCCACTGGGGTGTAAAAAAGATCTAACATCTTTGAGACTAATTCATAAGATTAAACTAGTAGCCACCAGTCGATTAGATCCATTCCCAGATGTGAACCCTAAATCTAGAATCCCAATGATGAAGTTCAAAGATGTTAGTTCCTCACCAGTGAGGAAATGTAGGACGACCACAATAGCCAGACAGAAAGGTAAAGCACAGCCAACCAAAACAATAACCACCAACAAAAGATCAAAAACTGGTCTAGTGAGTAGATCAGGCAGTAAATGTGTCCAGGAGCCTCTATGTGAAGTTGGCCAAAGTTCTAATAGTTCAGAACCTAGTAGTGCAGTAAAGCTTGCGGACTACCTTTCCAGTGAAGAGAAAAAGATTCAGGCATATGATAAGGATGAAGAAAGCAGCCCATCAAGGAATACATCTTTATCAGAAGCGTCGCAACCCTCCAGTACATCCAGGTCTGCTAGAGACGTGAGATCACAGGTTGAGCAGTCCGGCAGAGACAGGAGGAAGTGGAGTAGGAGGACTGATGGAGGTGAAGGCAGTCAGGGTGCTGGGCCTCAAGTGGCCCCCGGCGTGGAGATCAAGCCTAGTTTGTAAAACTTTCCACTTGTATGATCTTAGTTGCATGAGCCGTTGTGATTGCCTGTGGTGTGACCTGACTGTAGATGTCATCTGTCATTTGTCATTTTCTCTCTTTGTGTACTTGTGTACTGGTCTCTAAACCTGTTTTCAGATCTCTTTCTATGGATAGTCAGTTTTACTGTAGCATGCTAGTGTGAGTGGGTTCCTGGCTATTTTTATTGGTTCCTAGTTCTTGTAAGGTGCTAAGGAAGCCTGTAGATCTTGTGAGCCCACACAACCACACAGTCCTAGCACAGCACCAAAGATGCCGCATGTTCAGTTTAATTTGATATTGTGAGTTCACATATGACCCTCTGCTGTAGCTGTAGATACATTTGAATCGTGTCTTTTTTGTGATTTATTTGTTGTGTTTCTGATAAGATTATACTGTCAGGTTTTTAACATTTCCAATGAGAATGGTTATATGCATTGTTTGCAAATCTAACCTTTTAAAACCAAGTTATTGGAGTATAACAAAACAAAAAAGCAACTCTTTTCTGATCAATGCACCCTAAACCTATTATTTGGATATGGACACACTTTGTGTAGGCAAAAGTATGCAAAAATCTCCCCCAATCTTTTAATTATCTTTACTTGATCAGAAAAGGGTAGTTTTTCATTTATTATTAGGCTATTATTTATTATTTTATTACTTTCATGAATATCATTTTTTTAAGAGTTTCACGACTTTCCATCCTCTGCTCTCAGGCCCTCAGAGCCCCTGTGAAAGAACTGATGTGCGTATGGCTATTGTGGCGGATCATCTTGGCCTGAGTTGGACTGGTAAGAAATGACAACACCTAGAGGACAAAGTGTTCCATTACACCTTAGCACAAATATAGCCCATATAGGTTTATATCACTGTAATTATGTATGTAATGTAATCTGTGAAAATAATGTCACATTTTTACCCCTAAATGATACTTTTTAGTGTTACTATTATTGTGCATGCATGGCTTCACCTTATTTGTTGTTGTTTCTCAAAGCATCGCTGCCACTGTGATCAGTAGGGTGTGCCATCTGCAGTCACTGCAGTACTGCACATGTGTACGGGGGAGTGGTAAAGACGGAAGACTTGTTAATCTATTTTTAATGTGTTGCAGAGCTGGCCAGGGAAATGGAATTTTCGGTTGATGAGATAAATCAGATCCGTGTGGAAGACCCAAACTCACTGACAGCTCAGAGTTTCATGCTTTTAAAGAAATGGGTTAGCCGAGATGGTAAAAACGCTACAAGTAAGTGTGCCTATGGACTACAAATTTTCTGAATAAGAGATGGAGAGGAGAAAGGTGGGTGGGGTTTGGGCTGGGACAGACTTCTGTACCCAAATCATATTCTCAGCTATCATAAGAGAACTAATGTTATTAAGTCATAATTTGTTGTTCAGCTAATAAGTGCAATCTTTTCTTTTTTCCTTTTAGCGGATGCCTTATCCGCAGTCCTGACTAAGATCAATCGGTTGGATATTGTGACATTGCTGGAAGGGCCGATATTTGACTATGGTAACATTTCAGGCACAAGATGTTTTGCAGATGATAGCGCAGTTTCCCAGGAGCAGGCTGATGGTAAAGTTTAGCCCCATCTACCTGAACTCTACTTTACTATGTCTCTCACAAATCTGTAGATTCATAGAACCATCATGGCAAAACACTTATTGCTCTAAATTCTAATCTAGTATCAACTTAAACTCAAGTTTAAGTTTAAATCTCTATTTTTTTTTTCTAATCAATTAGATTCGGCAGTTATCAACACTGCTATTTCCCAGCCTGGTGTAAGACCAGTCAGGGATCAGTGTGATCATAAATATTGAATTATTATGATTGTATGTTTGTATGAAAGCATTAAAGCATGCATCTATGTGGTACATGATAAAAGCTAATGCTGAATCAAAACTTAAACCTGTCTTAATAATAGTGAGGATTACAATAAATGTATATAGAGCAACAGTTGGGATCCATAAGTTTAAAAAACCCTTAGTTTTCAACAACGATTATCTATAAACCTTTCACACCTTTAAGATTGTAAACTTGATGATACATGCTTTTGTAGAAATATCATTTTATTGCCAAATTCCAGATGGACAAACTACAACAAAAAAAAAAAAATGGCTGTTGTCACGGTTCTCTTATTAGAGTATCTGTTAAGGCTTTATATTCTAGTCGTGTGCTGGATCTGATGGGTTTAAGATTTGGTTCATACCGTATTAAGATAAATATTATGTTTATGTGTATATGAAATATCCTCTCCAAAGTATACCAACTTCTGTAGCTATCAGCAATGGCAATAGTGCTCTACTCTATTTTCTCACTACACTTTCTGATTCTTTCTCAGATAAACATACATGAAAACATAATAATAGTGTCCAACCTGCTTTTACAGCATGATTGCCTTAATGATTCTCTCTGTGTAGTGCTAACAGTTATTGAGTAGTTTGGAAGCAATATCAATAGCATGGCTCTGGCTACTCTGGAATGTCTGCTTGCTGTCAAGCTGCCTGATCCTCCAGTATCCCAGAATCCTCTGAACCTTCCTGATAGAGTGCTTCTGCTGCAAATCCAGACCAGCTGCTTCTCCGCTGCCTACCAACTTCTTTCATAGCAACACTTTTGCCTCATTTCAAAGCACATTGGGGCAGCACTGTATAGTTGCTCTCGCTTTGGTGGATAAATCAGCGCCAGCTCTTGCTTCAGCTCTTCAGTTCGCTCTGTCATTAACACTGCATTCTTATCTTCATATAGCAACATCATCCTGATAAGTCTCGTGTTACTTACGAAGGATCATCAATGTCTTGTCTTACTTCATTTTTCTGTAACCTGGTGTCCATTTCCTTTTCCGCATCATCATCAACCATCTTTCTCCATTTATGTCTAGACCCCGCTGTTCCTGAACATTATATTTAGTGTTGTAATTACCTGCCTTTGAAAATTACATGGTGAACTACACTCAGATATCTATAACCATACTAATTATACTATATGCTGCATACCTTAATGGTATACATTATTTGTAATGGAGAATTCTGGGTTAACTTATGCTATCGATCATCTGTGTTATCCTTTTGACTACCACAGAAAATGCCTATTCCTTAGTTTCCTCGGCTTGTATTTTTGCTAAAGCATTTAAAGGTGCTGTATGAAAGTTTTTGACTCTGCTAAAACATAAACACACCATAATATGTTTGCAGATTTTTAAGAAACATGCTAAGTTAACATACGTGTTTATCTGAAAAACAATGCTACAGTCAGTTTTTCTATTTTGAAAATCTGCGTTGCGGGCCGGAATGTCGGTCTCTGTTTTGTTTTGTGAAACCCACCCACTGCCATTTAACCCAATTGTATTTCGGCACCCCAGGTTGCCAGTTGGCGGAAAACACAGCGCATTTAATTTAATTCATCGTCATGTGTGCTCGTTCTTGTTGGTGTCATCAATCTGGTAACCTGCTAGTTTGTTCATTTTTAATCCAATTTTGAGTTTGCTGGTATAATAATTGCTTTTCCTAGGCTGAGTTGACATATTGGTCTAATATATGTATAAGATGATTGCTCAAAAAGGACATAATGACATAAATTAAAAGCAAATAACATTTTGAATCCTAAACAAATAACACTACAGTTCTATAGTCTAAATATAAACATAAATCATGCAACAAGGTAATTTTTGAAGATTAGAATCCACTGTAAAAAAATAAAAACAAACAAATCAAAGTGATTTCGCCATCATATGCACAACATTTAAAGCATAACCAACTCTTTATTACCACATTCGGTGTTATGGAAAAGTACCATCATGACAGAAATTAAAAGCAACTATTTGAAACCAGAAATGCATTATGTAACTGTAAAATTAAATAATAATTATAATAAAAAAGTAATAATACGTACTATGCACCCATTTGTATGGAAGATTGTTAAATTAACTAATTACTCTAGCCAATGCTGTCACGTCACGGGACAAAAGAACGAACAACCCGAAGACCCGAAAGATGAACTAATCAATTCTCTTTCCGGCTCAGACTGCATTGGTTTAGCGTATGGGTCTGTGTTGGGAACTCAGAAACGAAGACCAGGAGACTCTTGGGTAATCTTCAGCAGGATTCTTTATTGAGAACGCTCTGCGTGGCGCTGCAGTCATCAAGAGGTCTAATTTGTCCTTAAGACATTGTAGTTTTTATACATTCAAGTGGGAGGGATCCATACAGTAGAGGTGGAGACCATTTTAACAAAGCATGCAAATGCAATCAGGAAGATACCAGACACTGGCATCTTCCCAGCCTTGATCTTATCAGCATAACAGTGTCATTTAAATACAGAGGTGCCTGACAGTATCACGGATACCTTCACATTATCATAGAGACAAAAGGCACAGCTGTGCCTTGAGCTTCAAGGAAGAACACAAAGACAAAAGGTTAATGTCTCAGACACTTGATTCTCCTGATTTGAGCTTCTTGGGTGTCAACTTTATTACCCCAAAAAGTCTGCTATTATATTGGAACCTAGATTTAACATTTTCTAAATTTGTAATCCCACAGTCCTCCCGTTGAGAGTTCTAATAACTCTCACATAATACAAATTTAAACTTTCATAAGTCCATTCTATGGCCTATGTTTGTTAACACAAGCCCCATCTTTAGTCATGTAACTTGAAAAGGTTACAGGCACGTTTAACTTATTCTGTGTCTTATACTAGATTTACTTAGGTGTATTTTTAGAACCATAACTGTTGACACATATGGCATGGATGGTAACACGTTGTACAAACTACATGATGACACAGAAAAAAAATCATGTAGCATAAGAGTGGAAGTCTTGAAGTCCATAGCATCCGAATAGCTGTGAAGTCTGTTTTCTGTAGTCCATTTCGCATGTTGATTCACTCAGATGACTCTTTGTCCTCATGAAGCTTGTTCATGGATGTCTGAAGTGATGCTTTACACCAGGATGTCACATATGGAAATGACTTCTCATGCACACATACCTGCAACACAAGAAAACAAAGAAACAGCAGACCAGCAGTATTCATGCATAGACATTTTTAGACTTCTGTTGATCGTATAGTGGTTTTAAGTCTGGTGATTGTATAGTGTTTTTCTCAAACTAGTTTTAAGTAATTTGACACCTATGGACCAGTGAGGTGGGGATAAAACTATGGATAGGGGAAACCTATGAGGAAGTCTTCACCACAGGGTTGGCCCCCGAGGCCTGTTGCACTTCGGTTCTTCCCTGGGCTCCTCACTGGTCTGTCTGTGTCCTAGTCTGTCCCTGTAGCTGGTGTGAAAACTTTACTGTGTGACATCTCCATCCTCTAATGAAACATCAGTCATAACAAGACATCATAACCCAAAAAGAATAGGAGTGACTGGAGTGTGCTTTAGTATAGCTTTGAAGGCTGTGAGTGTACTTAACGTTCTCTCAATGAAAGGAAGTGACAGTCAACGTTTTTACAAAGGATGTTTCATCTTTGTTGTACATTACTGGGGAAGTTAAGCACTCACAGCCCTTACAGTTAACACCTGAGCAAGCTGCTCCAACAGTTAGGTGACGTGGGGAGGGGCAGATTCAGTGTGGTAAGTAGACTGAGTAGGAGCTGAGTAAAGCTGTTCATTTCTCTTAATGTCTTCTTGCTTTTTCTACACTCTTTCATCCAGTGTCCAGTTTTACCACAAAAATGACAACTACCCTCCTTCTTAGGACTTCTATGTTTCGGTCGGTTCTCTGTTTTGACCTGAAAAGATGCTGCTGCAATCTTTACTCTGGCTTTGACATCAGAGTTTCTTTCCCAAGTAGCTAAACTGTCTAGATTACTTCGGAGAGTTTTGTTAGACCAAGTTAGATCTAAGAATGGCAAAGCTTTTCTGTACTCAGCTACAAGGCCATCTGACCAGATGCGAACTAATGGTCCCTTGTCCTCTAACACACTTTCATTATCATCAATTATTCCACTGTAAGTTACTGCTGACTGACAAAATCTTTCAGTGTATTCACTCACAGTTTCAGCCTCCTTCTGTACACAACTAGTGACCTTTGACCAATCCACTTTTGGTCCAACAATATTCTTTAACTCTCTCAGAACTCCCTCTCTCAATTCATCTTTACTGGCATGTTGTAGTTCAGAAGTAACAGCAGACTCAAAACTGTTGAATTCAGATTCAGTTAGAATTTGTGACATCAGCTGTGTGACTTCAGCTAACGACATGTCATAGAGACGCATTTTGCTGATCAATGCTCTTCTGAATTCAGTAAAATTTGTGCGTACAGGGGGTAAGCTCTGGGATAGTCTCTCTATATCTTTAGTTCTTAGCCCTGTGGCAACAGTTTGTACTTGGACAACAGAAGAGTTGGCAGGAACACTTTCAGTTCCTTCAATCCTCTGAGATCTTTTCCTCGCTCCACATACCTTTACTGAATCTACAGTTACATCAGTTACTGACTGGATGGCTACATCTGTTTCAAAGAAAGCTTGTAAATCAGGATAATTGTTATCAGTCTGACTTACTTCTTCCACATCAGTTTTTGCTGCAGCTTTGTTGCGATTCAGTTTCTTAGTCAAAGACGATACTCTAGCTCTGAGCTCTTTGTTCTGTTTCTCTAGTTCTGAGGTACGCTGAGAATGTTGCGTAGCTAGTGCTAAACCAAATTCTCTGTGGCAGCAGATAATGCCTTTCGCATTGTTTCTGCGAATACATGATCCTAGTACCTTTTTACATTCTAAAATTGACCATACTTTTTCTGGATCAATACCAAATTTCTTTATCAACTCCAATCTGACTGACTCTGTCACTATTGAGTCCATGTGCTGTCCTAACAATGATTTGAACTCACTGTCTGTCCATGAAGGAGTAGCTAGTCCACCTTTCTTAGTTGTTGGAATCAGATTAGGATTTCTTCTCAACATTTTGTAATGTCTTTCTGATACAAAAGGACACTTCTAACACAAACTATTAGCACTTAATGCTAAACTTCCCTGTCAGACACAGAGGGTAGCACAATATTAGCATGTGATGCTAATCTTCCCTGCCTAACAGAGGATTATTTTCATCTCTAAAATATCCTTTTTAGAGGGTCACTTAACACAAACTTTTAGCACTTTACGCTAAACTTCCCTGCCGAGAGACAGAGGGTAGCAAAATATTAGCATGTGATGCTAATCTTCCCTGGCTAAACAGAGGATTATTTTCATCTCTAAAATATCCTTTTTAGAGGGTCACTTAGTTAACCAAACCCTACAGCTGTCTGTTAACTCTTCTCTGACGGCGCAGAGGGTAACATTTGTTCTGGTCTTAAAGGTTCTTTTGGATAGAGGTACACTCACCAACCATTGGTTGTAAAGAAAGATTCAGTCTGGAATGAAGTCTGATCTTTGTTGAGGTTGCAGTTTCAATCTGGATTCAGGTGAGAAGCTCTATCCGGGTCACGGCACCAAAAACTGTTGGGAACTCAGAAACGAAGACCAGGAGACTCTTGGGTAATCTTCAGCAGGATTCTTTATTGAGAACGCTCTGCGTGGCGCTGCAGTCATCAAGAGGTCTAATTTGTCCTTAAGACATTGTAGTTTTTATACATTCAAGTGGGAGGGATCCATACAGTAGAGGTGGAGACCATTTTAACAAAGCATGCAAATGCAATCAGGAAGATACCAGACACTGGCATCTTCCCAGCCTTGATCTTATCAGCATAACAGTGTCATTTAAATACAGAGGTGCCTGACAGTATCACGGATACCTTCACATTATCATAGAGACAAAAGGCACAGCTGTGCCTTGAGCTTCAAGGAAGAACACAAAGACAAAAGGTTAATGTCTCAGACACTTGATTCTCCTGATTTGAGCTTCTTGGGTTTCAACTTTATTACCCCAAAAAGTCTGCTATTATATTGGAACCTAGATTTAACATTTTCTAAATTTGTAATCCCACATCTGTCACGTGATTAAGGAATGAGTCAAAAAACCCTATAGACCCAAACGATGAACTAATCAATTCTCTTTCCGGCTCAGACTGCATTGGTTTAGCTTATGGGTCTGTCACGTGATTAAGGAATGAGTCAAAAACCCGATAGACCCAAACGATGAACTAATCAATTCTCTTTCCGGCTCAGACTGCATTGGTTTAGCTTATGGGTCTGTCACGTGATTAAGGAATGAGTCAAAAACCCGATAGACCCAAACGATGAACTAATCAATTCTCTTTCCGGCTCAGACTGCTTCGACTGACACAGATGAACTACTATATTGCACATGCGCGACTGAACGAATCACCCCCCGAGACCACTCGTTCAAATTGAACGAAAATATAATATATTTTATTATATTTTATTTAATATTTTATTAAATATACAAATTGAAGATTGGTTCAAAATGAACTAATCGTTCAAGAACGACACATCACTACATAAAACACCTTTAAGATTCAGTGAAAATTCAACAATTTTTACTTCGGCAAATAACCCAGAAATCTCCTTAAAAGTCATAATGTTAGGGCTCATTCAATTCAGAATGCCTCCCTAACATCAACATGATCCTCTATGACATTTTCAGAGGCCTCTGTCATTACATCTGTTGCTGTGGCATTGTACACAAGTGGTGTTCGCCTTCATCTCACTGTATTGTATCACTCAGGTTACCACAGCATTGAGCTGGAGCTCAAGAGTCCCTCAGAGCTGGCCTATGAACCCCCTACCCCACTGCGCCAGGATGATTTCTTTGGCGAGGACAGTAGGCAAAATTTCCCCTTTAGTGCCCCTGTTAGACCCAGTGAACTGTCCTTGCCAACCACTAGTGGCCCAGTGTCTGCAGAGACCAAGCCACCTACTGTCATGGCTGAGGACACCTTTATTGAAGGCCGAGATTCTGTTGGCCAAGAGGATTGGTCAGCTGAAAATGACTTTGGTGTCAGCAAAGAAATACCAGTGACCTCGGAACAGCATGACGGTGAGGGAACCTCAAACGAATCAGATGTCTTCCCAAAAAGTCCAGTAAAAGAGCAGATGGAAGTCCAACCTAAGCTTCCCGTCTGTGTCTCAGCCAACGAAGCTCCTGGAGAGAATGGCAAGTCTGGGTTTGATGAAGAAGATGAAGAGATGACCCAAGAAACAATAAAGTCTCTCTTGGAGAACATTAAGTTGGAGGAAGGCTCAGAGGAGGAGGAGATGACTGAGGAGAGGTTGCAAGAGATCCTCTGTGAAGTGCAGCAGGCAGACAAAGACGTGTCTTCCATTTCAGGTCTGCGAAGTGAGACATCAGGTGCAAATGGGAAGATGGCAACTTCTGAACACAGACTGGATTCTGGGTAAGAACAGTGACCTCTACCAACATACTGTATTCTTATTTCGCAAGCTTAGCAGGTTAGGTATCAATCGAGTAATGTATTTCGAACTTTGATGCCTCCACAGCCAGGAACTAATGTCCTCTACACCAGGAGTGGAAACTGAGAGGCAAAATGGGGAATATCAAAAGCTCCAAGCCCAAGCTCGTTTGTCACCAGACGCCAATGATTCTTCCAGCAAAACAAATGGTAAAGCTGGGAAAGACTCTGGACAAGAAGTAAGCAGTGAGGCTGTAGAGGACAGAGGACCAAACAACAGGGAGGAGGACATTTCCGAGCCTATAGTCCAGGTAAATTCTTATTCAATAGACCTTAAAATAGTAAAGATCAATGCTTTTTTAGATTTTCTTAGAATGTTTTTTAAACCAAACATGTACTTACATTGCTCAGGGTGTCTCAATCTTCTCCCTTGTTCAGAACTAAATTGCTGTTTACTCATTTTCAGCCAAAAACGCGAAACTTCTTATGCGTTTTCTATGTACGTTTACATGGCAATGGCATTTTGGAGACTGAAAACTCTGATTTTTGAAAACAACGTCATGCGCATGTATAGTACAAGTTAGGTATGTTGACATGTGCAGTACGTGTCGATTTTAAGGGCAAGAGTGAAAAAAAATAACATTACAACAATCACGGAGTATTATGAAAGTGTGGATTTACTTCATTAATGTTACAAGCAACAGTTGAGACACATCATTATTTTATTATTATTATTTTGTATTTCAAGCATCTTAACAAAACAAAATAGGCTAACATAAACACAACTGTAAGTCCTCACAGACTGAGAGGTTTATATTATTCATACTATAAAAGAGAAATAAACCACCATAGAAGACATTAATCCAAATAAAATAAAATACAAATATATTCATGCAACCATAAACAATGTATGGGATTAAACAATATCACACTTATTAAACATATCACATAATTTCTTGGCCATATCACATCTCATCATTTTCAGGACCCCTGTAAACATGTCAAGCTCTTTTTTTAAAACATTAAACTGGGGTGCTGTTTTCAGAACTTTACATTTGTGAATAAAGTATTTTAACATGAAAAGTAAACAATTTACAATGAAGTCTTTTATCCTCCAAATGGACTCCAAATTTCAACATGTCCCAAGTAATTGATGGAAAAATAGTAATTTTTTGTTTAATCCCGTGACATACTTCAGTCCAAAACCAATTAACCAGATAACAATGGAGAAAAAGTATTTTTGTTGTTGTTTCTACATCCTTATTACAAGATTGACAATATATATTACAATCCATATTAAATCTTAATCTCAGAAGTTCCTTAGCAGGACAAATATCATACAAAATTTTAAAGTGAACTCCTTTATATTTTGGTGGAAGAGGAAATAACAAATATTTGCATCTAAATTCATTAACTGATTTCTTATTTAGATGTTAAAAAATATAGTTCCTTCTTACTGGACCATGATAGATTTCCTGCATAAGACAATTTCTAATAAACGTATTAATACACTTCTAATCTGAAAAATTTACTTTGCCTAATTTAAGATCCAAAATCTTGGGAATGATAGTTGAATATGTTAAAATCCCCTTTAGCATATTAAGGAATGGTAAAGGAATACTTTTAATAACTTTCAAATAAACCTTTTCCTCAAACTTAAAATTAAATTTAGTGCGTAAGTAATTATAACTAAAGAAGCAACCATTTTTTGCCACCAGTCCTCCAAAAATAAAGATTTTCTTTGAAATAAAATACAACGATAATTCCATAAGGAAATATTATGAGGACTGAAGCTATGTTTAAACAACATTTTCCAATACAAGAGGACTTCTTTATGAAAATGTGACTGTTTCAGTGGAATTTTAGATATCTCAAAGTCACATTGTAAGAAAAACTTAATACCTCCAAATTTTTTAGACAAACTGGATGGAATTGCAAACCAGTATGATTGCTCATTTCTAACAAAAGACTAAAGCCGTTTGAGTTTAAGTACTCCATTCATATTATCAAAATCTGTAGCATTTAATTAGGGTGGTCATATGCGCCATTCATATGGGACACGTCCCGGCCAGGATTTTAATATTGCCTAAAACATCCAGAGCAGTTTGACCAATAACATGCAGGTATTGTACATAATCGACCAATCGTGGGGCTGCGTGTGAGAAGGTGAGATCTAGAGGGAACGATCAAAGCGATGCAAATATGTGCGTGTGTTTGTTCATTCCAAGTTCATTTGAAGCTTCGCTGCGCACAAATCCCCTCCCAAAAAAACGAAGTGCGCCACAATGCTTCAAGTCAATCGAACAAACAAACACGTGAAAGCGATTTGAAAGCATAAGGAGCCATGAATGTAACACAACGATCAACCTGCACGGTTCAAATAGCCATAACCTGGATATTAGGCATTATTAAAATCCTGGCTGGGACGTGTCCCGTATGAATGGCACATATGGCCACCCTACATTTAACCCACCATCCTCATATTCTCTTATTATATTTTTCCTTATACTTTTTCCTCCAAATAAAATCTAAATTAAGTTTATTAATTGCTTTTATCTTTCTTGGACGAATTGGCAATGAAAAACCTGGGTAAATTAATCTAGAAAGAATTGAAATTTTTAATAGCAATATTCCCCCAAACTTTTTTATATCTCTTATATCTAGACACATCATATACAACGTATAATCGTCACTTCCCTACAGGTGCTGTTCACTAACAAGCTGACAACACCAACTACTGGCCTGGCATACATAATACAGCTTTTTTGGTCACTTTCGTGGATATGTGTAAATGCAAATCATTTTGAAAACATTGTCATGTGTACGTGAAACTTTTTGACAGGGAAAAACTTAAACGTAAACGTATACTTTCTAAACGAAAAAGAAAAAGGCATTAGATTGATTATAACTGCTTATGTAAACACGATTACATTCTCTACTGAAAGAAATAATATCCATTATAAACTCTGGGTCACCATCAGTGCAGTGAAGATTTGTGACTTGAAGTACATTAGTTACAGGTCTGAAGTACTTCATATGAAGTTGACAGCTCATGCACTGCTGTAATTTGACCTGACTCTAGCAGGAAGTTCGTAGAGATAATGAATCCAGCTCTGATGAGGAAGAAACTGTCACCACCAGAGTATATCGTCGGAGAGTGATTCTGAAGGTACTATGAGTGGAACTCTTGTAGATTTGGGCCAGTTTGTGTGCTACAGACTTTGCTTGTGCTTTTAGTCTGTGTGCTAAATGAAAATGAAGTGATTAGCACACTGCCACTTTTCACGAAGAAGCTGCTGTGTACTTTTCTAGCGTATTCTGATTTTTATCTTTTAATTTTATTCTCCTGTATTTTTTTCTCCATCCCCTATCTTTGATTAATTAAAGATGCTTTTCTAAGATTAGCACCACTACCAATTCTTCATGTTAGTATTACGTTTCTCTACTTAATGAAACCTCATGTTGTGCATCTTTACAGATTTTGTTTTAATTGAACCAAAATTTTCAATAAGTCAATAATTATTGGATTAATTTCAAGAGTTATGTTTTTGGCATGTCAAAAAACAGTTTAGCCTATAGTCTTCGATCGACCAGTTTGTATGTTTGTTTGAATGACTAAATGCATCCAGCTATTGTCATCGGCAAGCCAAAGTAAAATATCTGTAATGTTTCATCGTGCATCCCACCTGTGTAGGGTGATCAGGCCAGAAACATCCCTGTTGAGACTGTGACAGAGGAGCAGTACACAGATGAAGATGGAAACTTAGTCACCAGAAAAGTAATGTCCATGCCCATGCCCATCAGCATCACCATCTCCTCGTTTTACCTTGTCTTTTCTCTTCCCTTCTACCCCCGTGTGGGTCTAATCAGGTACCATGAGACATGACTTTGCCCCCTTCTCCTAGGTCATCCGGAAAGTGGTGCGTCGCACAGCTTATGTGGAAGATAAAGGCAGGAGAAAGCGCGGGAAGCATACCCGGCAGGCCAATAGGGCCGAGCAGGAGGAAGAGGGGGGCCCCGGGCCCCTCAGAGAGCACACTGAGGTTGGATTCGTGTGCGGTGCTGATGCTAGTGCTAGTGCAGTGTGCAGAACATTTCAGAACAGCCTGCTGTATTAGAAATTTAACCCAAGCTTCCTGATTTTGCTTTGAAGTGGCTTTATTAATGGAAAAGTGAGTGAACATCTGTGGATTGATATAGGTTCCCTCCATCTGTGTGGCCACGTACTTTAATGTTGCTCTCACACAGAAAACAAACAAACATTCAGATCAGAAAGCAGACTCAAAAAAAAAAAAAAGACATCTGTGGGGAAATAAGCTTGAATAAGCTAAACTGTTACTACTGGAATCCATCTGCATGCCCATTGATTTTCAGTATGGAACTGATGCTATGCTGATTTCATTTAGTCTGCATCCTAAAACAAATAATACTGAAAAATGAATTTAGAAAGTTTTGTTTTCCCATGAGCATAACTTACTTTTCTCATGATTATACAAGTTATCTTAACAGTACTAGTTAATCTTGAATTACCTCACAAATACAAAAAAAAAAAGAACAGTAATGTGGTACTTGTATATAACTACGCTATATAGATAGCCTGATGTTAACTAAGTTATCTTCATTGCTTTACTGTTAATTTTCTTAATTAGTTTTCATGAGATAAAATAAATAAAAAAAATAAAATAAATTAAACTAAATAAAAACCTCCCAGTAAGTTAATTATGAGAAAATTAGAATTACTTCAAAGACACTCTCTCACTAATTTTTTCTTTTTTTTTCTTTCATAGCATTTGTCATGTGATACCATGGATGGGCATTGGAAATAATATCCCTATAGACACTGTGTAGTATGACGGCTCTTTTAGAGTCATCTCTAACTTTCTCAAGCTTTTGTTGTTTCAGGCTGGAGGAGAAGAGAAGGGCATAAAGAAGGAAGAAAGACAAAGGGAAAGAATGGGTCAATCATAACATGCTCTTTTGGGTAAGCCCAGGCATGAAACTAGGAGCAGTGGAAGTCAAGGGGTAAAAATCAGAGAAGTGCAGAATCCTGTCAGTATAGGGAGTATCTTTTGTGTGTAGTCATCACTACAGTAGTCACCAGAGAAATGTGCTTTGCAACAGCGCTTTTACCAGCACAGTTGAAACGCAGCCCATTGATGACATGCAAGCTCAACAAATTAGTCCATGCAATTGTTCTTTTACTCATGCTATTGTGTGCAGACCAGGACAACATTTTTTGAAGGCTCATTTGGGTCTTGCGTTGTGAACCTGCACAATGACTGGACATCTAAAGTCGAAATGGTTTTCAAAACCATTTAAATAAATAAACCATTATTTATATTTTTTGTGGGTAGACAGGCTTAGATTTAATTAGTGACCTAGACAAAACACAGCATCATAAATAAATTGGATGTATTTAATTTTATAATATTCTTTGCTTTACACATACTTAAAATTTCCTGCTTATTTCCAGAGATTTTATCCCAGATTTGCAGTGTAGGCTCAGATTTTTTGACTAAATTTTTAAGTTATGCTATGTTCTTGCATGAATAAAATAAGCTGATATATTCCTGTATGTCACTGTATTTCAGATCTGAAAGTGTTTCAGAAACATTTTCCCACGAGGAGGATCACCGGGGATGTGCGGATCATGTGTCTGCAGCTTTCATACAACAAATGTTTTCAGCCAGACAACTTTTGATTTAGCATGAGCATGAAAAAAATTGTTTCTGTCAATAACACGGAACCGCTAATGATTGAGAGGACGTTTCAGTCGACTGGAGTGTCCGATTCGAGGTGCTCCGCGGCAGCGCCTAAGCACTTCCGTGACCAAAGAGGCCACATACTGCAGATTGACAGAAATGGAGGGAATCGTTCAAATCACCTTTTTCACTCGCCTTACATTTTTTTTTCCTCTCTGACACGTAATGTCGGGGTGTATAATACTGTTGGAGCTTATGATGTACATAACTTACACTGTATAAATTTGAAAGTGGCTCACAAAATGATTAATGCACTGGCAAGTGTGTAGGAATGAACTACCAATTCTGATTCCAATTTTAAGGGAACGCACTTCACATGCACTTGTATAATTATTATCAAGAAAAATGTTTGTTTAAAAAAGAATTTTTGATTTTAACAACTGATGTTTCTTTCAAACCTACTGTGGTTTTCAGTGGCACACGCATTGGAGCCGCTGTAGTTCTGTTTAAAGACTTATTCAGAGTACTAATATTTTCATGCATGTGATTCACTTTATTTTGATTTTTCTATACAGCATAATACACAAGAGATGGGGAGATGATGTTCTGTATGTACACTCACAGCCTTGCTAATGCTCACGTTTTTTTTTTTTTTTAGAAAGATGACAGTATCACAACACCATTGTTCAGCTTCACTAAAATACACTGTGTCCCATTACATCCCAGTGCTGGGTTCCCCATGCAGTTACAGATACAGCTTAAATCCGAACGCTCACCGGTATGCATCATGTTGATTGACGTGATGCACTTTTAACTGTTCTCATGTGTATTGGATCTAAGATGTAGAAGTCTTTCTGTCAGCCTGTCATTTGTAATCATTCTAGCAGTGTATTACTATTCAAGGCTGCTGTGGTTTTGGGGGCAATTTTACTTTGGTTTTGGTGCATTGAGAAATCACCCAAGCATTCATGGATGATAGATCTGGTAACAAACATTTGGAAAAAACAAACATACACTGGATGATCAAATTAATTATTTAAGCTTATAATAAATTGTGTTCAAATCCTCACTGTGGTCTCTTTCTTGTTCAACATTAAGCATCAGAACGTTTATGCAGGAATATCGTGATAAAAAGTAAGTCCAGGACATAATCAAAAGAAAAATAAGAATTCAAGTGTAACGGAGTAATAATAATCAACACATCCGGTCACAGTGGTTTTATTCACTCTGTAAATAAAGCCGTATATTGATGTGTATGTAGAAATTTACTGTACAAATATACTTAAATAATATTTTATTATTATTTACTTTTTTCCCTTATAGCAGGTAGTCAAAGCTGGGAAGAGTGGTTAAAATGTTCTTGGCTGCCATAAAATGTAACTTTTATCAATTGTCTTAAAACAAATTAATGTTCTTAAAAATAGCCTTCCCTTTCTTTGTGAAAAATTAACACAAATTATTAATAAAACTCTCTATATAGAGAAAGGCAGTCCTTTAAGGCAGTTTGACTGAAAATAATATTGTGTGATACTTCAAACAGGTACACTTGAGCTTTCTTTTTCCATATATGTGAGCTCTGATCTCAAAGATTAAATTCAATTCAGGATATAAAAATTCATCATACAAAATTATTGTTTCTCCTCAAACAAACCACTGTATTCACTTGGATGAAATACATTTACAGTCTCTTTATGAACTTTCTGAAGCAAACATTTTGGTTGTGTGGACTTTAAGGGGGAAGTCGACTTTGAGTACAGCTGCATTCAGCTAATAAAATAAACACTAGCACTCATTTGTATTTCTGTTCAGTCTACTTCTTTTCTTTCTTTCTTTTATAGAAAACCCTCTAACACTAATCTATTTCTACTATATATTTGTTTTATTTATTACGGATAGAATGTACTCACTAACACGCTCTATTCTATTTACTTATATTCTTTTATCTTATATATATATATATATATATATATATATATATATATATATATTATATATATATATATATATATATATATATATATATATATATATATATATATATATATATATATATATTATATATATATATATATATATATATATATATATATATAAAACTACTATGTTAGTTTTATCATTAAAACATACAAAAAAAGCAACAACAACAACAACAACAAAAAAAACAGGCCCTGTGTCCATCTTCCTTTGGCAGGCTCAACTAATGTCTCCGTAAAATGCTGATTACAGGTAGATAAGTTACAAATTGTATTACATTTGCATGAATGATTACATATAAACAGAAATGTGCCATAAACATATTTTTCAAAACTGGCTAATCCAGTAAACACAGACCATTATGATTGGACTAACCACGTCAGCGCTGAGAAAATTAACAGCTTCCACGTGTTGCGTGCGTGCTGGTTTATTAAACGACTAAACAATATACATTTAAGGTGATGATACACGGGGCAACATTTTGAACCGGGTGAAACACAAGGTCCACGACCAGTATACAGCAAAAAAAAAAAAAAAAAAAGTTGTGATATTTTGAATTCGAATCTTTATTATTGAGCCTGAGCCCCGCACATTTCCAGGGTGAACCGTCTAAACGAAATGATTCGCTCAAATGAATCGAATCACTAGAGGTCGCTGTAGCGCTCGCATCCTACGCAGTATTTCATTCCTCATTCTCACTCTGACTCACGCTGATGCTCAATGATGGCGGACAGCGCGAGTGAGAGCGACACGGACGGAGCCACCCCTCACTGCTCCTCATCCTTGTCCTCCTCCATCCTTATCTCTACGTTCCGTCTAGAAGAGTTGACGAACCGCCTGGCATCTTTACAGCAAGAGAATAAAGTGCTGAAGATCGAGCTCGAGACGTTTAAACTGAAGTGTAAAGCTCTGCAGGAGGAAAACAGAGACTTGCGCAAAGCCAGTGTCACCATAGTGAGTCATTCACACATGTGTTTACAGTTCATACTTATTTACCTAAATGCACACGAAAGCTAACACTAATAATAAGGAATTTGGTCATTTCGTGTGTTATTAAACTTATTTACAGTAGCTGTTACGGTAACGTTACATTTACGATTTACTAAAGCTAACGTGCTAATGATTAGCTTTTATTGTCTCATGTTTTCCGTTATGTCTTGTTAAATAAAATAAGAATAATTTACTAAACAAGCACCTTTTAGTGACTGTTGACGTTTTGTTTGTGTTCAGAATCTAAGAAACTGTCAGTGAAATATTAATCTTAGCACGAGCTAGCAGCACAATAATAAGTTAAACTGGGACAGTAATTAATGCCAGCCTCGTTAATATAACTCACATACTTAGTATAGAAGAGTATCTATATAGATAGGTCACAGAAAAAGTATAAAGTACACGTTTCATGGAGACTTGGTCTTATTTTTTGAGTGACAGTATAGTGAAGTGCCACAAGCACGTGCCAATGAAAGCACAATAGTTATAACTCCTCCTATAATATATCAACACGTTCCACTTTAATATTGTGGCTAGCTTTGTACGTCATGAGCTTGCTTATGTAGATTTGACAATTAATATATTGTAGTACAGTTTAACCCTCTAACCCTGACATATGAAATACGTTAGGAAAAGCTTTATTTTAAAATGAAATATATCAGTGTATTACACATTTTTACAAAATATTGAAATAAATCTAAAAAGGTTACCTGTTTTATGTCAGCCTTATGTATCATGATATGATAAAAATGTGGAGCTTATACTCAAGGAACAAAATATGCCTTAATTTTGTCTAGAAGCACTGCAAACATATATCATTTGGTGCTATTGCTGATGTATATTTGGACAAACAGTAAGATGATATTCTGATGCATTGTAATCACTGCAATCTTTATAACAGTACAGCAGACCACTTGTATAAAATGCTATAAAAGCCAGTTATCTACCTATAACATGTTTTAAGATTATATTTAAATGCTTAATTTTATTATCAAGTTGTGGGGGCAAAACATGTACCGTAATGCAATCCAATGCAATAGTGACTGAAGGATGAGCATGCTGTATCATATTTGCTTCACACACACACCCACACACATACACGCATATGGCATGAAGGCATGTAGTAGATTGTGTACAACAGGTTTTTCAGTAAAGTGTCAAATATTATACTGTAGGCTTTGAAGGGTTAAACAAATTTAGCTTGTAGTTCATCAAGTAAGTGAATGCCAATTATCTCATGGATGATGGATTGATTCATGTGCGTATGATTGCACATGGATTGATGATGATATACTGGTGCTACAGTACTGTAAAGCACAGTACCATCTATCATCAGTTTGTTTTGGTTGCTAGTTAATATTTGATGATCATTTGACAGCATGTGTTTGATGTACAATCAAAATTGAGAAAGCCGCTGGATGAGGTTTATTTCATCCCCATGTTATCTGCAGAGATCTTAATCATTATGCACTTCATGTTCTCTCAGGGTCTGCAAATGGCTTCTTGATGACACCTATATGTAGAAAATACGTCTGTTGTGTTAGACTTTCAGTTCCTTATACGTGATGGACTTGGGTTTCAGAGTGCATTGCCAATTTGTCTCTACAAGCCAGATGAACTTAGCTTGTCTTTATAAATTATAACTAAACCACTGCCCTGAAATGCCTTTGATTTATCCTCCTTCATGATGTTTTCCTTGGCCCAGTTTTGCTGCCTCCAACATTTCTTTAAATTGTTTCAGCTGCATTTAGATTGGAAACAAACGTCAGGCTTGAAGGGCTTTTGTTCTACATTCATTAGTCAGAGAGGCCACTTTCTTATGTTTGTGATCAGTCAAATTGTTTCTATATTGGTTGTGAAATATCTCCAAGTGTTGCTTTATGATTCACCCAGTTCCAGTATGATGTGTTAAGCAATTCTTCATAACATGCTTTTCAATAATGGTAAATGAGTTATTGATTAATTTTAGTAATGTGTTTATGTATGTTTGGATGTTTCTTGCTCTTTGAGAGTTGCCACTGTAAAGTTTGTTGTACCTTGTACATTAATAATAAAACCTCTTAATCAAAAAAAACAACAAATGATCAACACAACATGTTAGGAATAGGAATCGTTAGGACTAGCTCACCCACAAATGAGAATTTACTGAAAATATACTCACTATACTGATCCAAGATGTAAATGAGGTTGTTTCTTCATCAGAACAGATTTAGAGAAATCACAGGGAATGACCTAAGGGTGAGAATATTTTCAGCAAATGTTCTTTCTGGGAGAACTGTTCCTTGAACAAAAAGTATTTCGTTGTTTATTCCGAGTCAGCCCTACATTAGTAACCATTTATTACCATAATATATGCATGCAAAGTGAAGAAATGTTTGTTACTCGGAGGCAACAAATATAAGGTTAATGAATTATGTTTTCATTAACCGTTACTGATGTATTTTCAGTGGCTTTATACTAACATTTTTGTGCTTTCTAAAATTCTTTTTTAGCAAGCGAGAGCAGAACAAGAAGAAGAGTTCATCAGTAACACCCTGTTCAAGAAGATTCAGGCACTGCAGAAAGAGAAAGAAACTCTAGCAGTCAACTATGAGAAGGAAGAGGAGTTCCTCACCAATGAGCTCTCTCGAAAACTTATGCAAGTAAGTGCTCGGCTGTTGTCCTGTATGTGAATGCGATTTGTTCTAGGGATGGGCATTTTTCAGAAATATTGTATTAGAATATTTGAGCTCGTAAGAAAAAAATTAAAGTAAAATATGAGAAAGTCATTAATGACTCTACATTAATGTCGTTCCAAACCCGTGAGACCTCCGTTTATCTTTGGAACACAGTTTAAGATATTTTAGATTTAGTCCGAGAGCTCTCAGTCCCTCCATTGAAGCTGTGTGTACAGTATACTGTCCATGTCCAGAAAGGTAAGAAAAACATAATCAAAGTAGTCCATGTGACATCAGAGGGTCAGTTAGAATTAGTTGAAGCAAGAAAATACATTTTGTTCCAAAAGTAACCAAAAAAAAAACTTTATTCAGCATTGTCTTCTCTTCCGGGTCTGTTGTGAGTGCATTCACAACACTGCAGTGACGCTGCTGACGTGTTATCTTTGTTATTGGGCGCACCAGATAACAAATCAGAAGTGTCATACGTCAACAGTCACAGCAGTCGCGCTCACAATAGACCGAATTAATTAAAATCATGAAACCAATTTATCATTAACATATTACATTTATATATACATATATATATATATATATATATATATATATATATATATATATATATATATATATATATATATATATATATATATATATATATATATATATATATATATATATATATAGTGACGAGTCAGCTGCCTCCTCCCTGATTGTCACCGGCACCCCGTCCTAAATCGCCGCCCTTCACCAGGCTCCCGACTGGAGTGGGTGTGTGAGAGGAGGGGCGCTGGACGAGTCATGGCTGGCGGCGTGTGATGGGGCACACCTGATGTGAATGGAGCCTCATCCCCGCCGCTGTTTAAAAGCCCAACGCGCCTCTCCTTGGGAGACCGGTCTCTTCCCCCTGCATGCACACTGGTGTCCTCGTGGGTCCAGGAAGGGTGCGTTGAGGGACTCCCGCGCCACCAAGACGTGAGCTGCCGGACCCGCGATCCGGATGGGAACTGCACCCGTATACACGGCCGACGGGCCAGGATGCCGGGCCGTCCATCCCCTACCAGCGCTGCGGCCAACGAGAGAGACGCGGCCGCTCCGCCCCTTGCCTGGACCCTTCCTCGATGAACACTGCCCGTCCTACACAAACCCCGCAGCACGACGAGGACACCAGATTCCCTGTTATTTTGGACACTTTCCCCCTTTGACCACTTTTATTCCCTGTTATTTTATGATTTCTGTTAATAAAAGCCTCTCCGAGGCCTGACGCCACGCCCACTGTGTCTGTCTTGTGCTCCTCCCGTGACAAAATATATATATGTGAAGTGAGTGAAGTGAAGTGACATTCAGCCAAGTATGGTGACCCATACTCAGAATTTGTGCTCTGCATTTAACCCATCCGAAATGCACACACACAGAGCAGTGAACACACACACACACTGTGAGCACACACCCGGAGCAGTGGGCAGCCATTTATGCTGCGGCGCCCGGGGAGCAGTTTGGGGGTTCGATGCCTTGCTCAAGGGCACCTAAGTCATGGTATTGAAGGTGGAGAGAGAACTGTACATGCACTCCCCCCACCCACAATTCCGTCCGGCCCGAGACTAGAACCCACAACCCTTCGATTGGGAGTCCAACCCTCTAACCATTAGGCCACGACTTATATGTTAAATACATGTCAAAAACATATACATGTTAAAGAAAAAGAAGATGGTTTCCACCATTGTGTTCATAGATCTGATGATAAGTCACTGAGGGTGAGTACAGGAGATGTCGTTCAAGGTCTATTCTGTAATTGGCCTTGACCAAGCCTTCTGGGATCATTTAAACATACACACAATCTTGTTAAGAGTGATAGATTGAGCTCACCTACCAAGGACAGAGCTTCCATGAAAAGACTTTCCCAGTTCCACCAAACTCTTGAGGTTTATCTGACTTTGAATCAATGATTCATGCACTTTAAAGGAACTGCTTTAGTAATGCTGTCTTTAAGGAACTTATTACAGCTTAAAGGGTCCAGGGAATTCTGCTTGTCCTTAATTCCTTGTGGAACATGAGAGAAAGAGCCAGAAATGGAGCGGGAGAAGAGAGAAAGCTGCAGAGAAGCATATGGTCACCAGGGGTTGTACGCATTTCATCACAGATGGGAAAATGTTGAGTCATGGGTTGCAGTTTGTTGTAAATGCAGCTGTAAGCACTAAGAATCAACAAAGCGGTTTCATAAAAAAAAGAAAATAATTATTAGAACCAATCTCTTATCCAGTCTCCGAATGTGCTGAATGTATTCCCGCTATTCGCCAGATGATGTCACCTGAAGTTCAAGTTCAATCTTTTCATTACTACTGGAGCTGCCGGTTTGCTAAGTTCACAATGATTATAAAACAGCAAGCACAAAATATGGAAAAGTGGCAGGATTTCTTCAATTATGTGGCTTGAGCAGCTTCAGTCTGGCATACATTGATTTCATAGTTGTATCAGTTTAAAATCCATTTTCCCTGTTTCTTGCTTAGTTACAACATGAGAAGGCTGAACTGGAGCAGCACTTAGAACAGGAGCAGGAGTTTCAAGTCAACAAACTGATGAAGAAGATCAAAAAGCTGGAGAACGACACCATCTCCAAACAGCTCACCTTAGAACAGGTAACTCCTTCCAGCTTTGCTTATTGAATGCTAAAAGATTCTGTTCAGTTCTTCGCATATATTTGAACTCTTTTGTGTTCTTTTAGCTTAGTCGGGAAAAGATCGACTTGGAAAACACTTTAGAGCAAGAACAGGAAGCTCTTGTGAATCGGCTGTGGAAACGCATGGACAAACTGGAAGCAGAAAAAAGGCCAGTGCGGTTCTGTTGTCAGTAGCTGCTGGTTTGTGTAACACTGCCACTGCTCACCTAATGAATATAAACACTACCTCGTAATTGAGAAAGTACTGATGTCACTTTGAATATTTAAAGTGCCCCACATGCCTTTGATCAGTTATATCTGCACATTTTTCTGACTTTTAGGGGTTAGATTGAATGATTGTGATTTACAGGTCTTTGTTTTGTTCCAACCCTCCAGGACTCTTCAGGAGAAGCTTGACCAGCCCGTCTCTGCTCCACCCTCCCCGAGAGACATCTCCATGGAGATTGACTCGCCTGAGAATATGATGCGGCACATCCGATTCCTTAAGAGTGAGGTGGAGCGGCTGAAGAAGAACCTCCGCACTGCAGAGCTACAGCGTAAGCACCAGACATCATTCGATTTCCTCTTGGTCCTTCAAAAATATAAAATGAAAACGGGTCCTATTTTGCAAAGAAATTGTCTTTTAGCTAAATGTAATAACTTGGACTGCCCCAGAAACAACTTTTCTTTTCATCTAATCTCATGTTTTTTTTATGGTGTAACATTTTATGGTCACTAGATGGCACAATGTACATAAACAAGAATATCTCCTGACTAGGGCTTGTGTTCTCTTGGTTTTTTGTGACATCATATGGCAGGGCCTGAATTTAGAAAATGGGGCGGAATTCCTCCTTTAGGTGGCTCTTATGGGGCTCTTTTATAAAAAATTTAAATCTTTATAAAATAAGAATAGATTAATAATGACTAAAATGAACTGTGCTTTAAGTTTTTGAGGTAGGTTTAACAGTAACATTCAGGTACAGAAATACTAATGAAACAGAATAATACATTTAACTTTAAAATAACACTGGTTAGTCCTAAATGTATGAATAAACATTAGTGATGGACAGTATTAGGTTTATTTAGGTTGCTGTCTCTTAAAGACCTCATGCACGAATCTGTTACACGCAAGTTTTATTCTCTCAACTGTTAACATTCACTTAATATCCTCTATACCACTGATGTTCAGTATAAATCGACTATTTACATGAATACTCATCAAGACGGGCATCTTTTAATTCACAAAAGACATTTTTGTATGCATTTGGCCATTAAAGCGCAAAGGCATGCATTCTCAGATGTATCTCTATGTGCGCACACATTGGATGTGAGGCATCTCACAGAATGGTTCTCTCAGTCACAGCACACAGGTACTGAATTGAGCACTTGAATGCAGTGTTGCCAACTTGTCGACTTTTTTGCTAGATTTAATATATTTTCAGAGCCCTTTAGTGACTTTTTTTTTTATTAAATTTGAAAAATTATTTTGACTGTTTATTCTTGTCATGCACTTATACAGGTGCTGGTCATATAATTAGAATATCATCAAAAAGTTGATTTATTTCACTAATTCCATTTAAAAAGTGAAACTTGTATTATATTCATTCATTACACACAAACTGATATATTTCAAATGTTTATTCCTTTTAATTTTGATGATTATAACTGACAACTAAGGAAAATCCCAAATTCAATATCTCAGAAAAGTAGAATATTTTGAAAAGGTTCAATATTGAAGACACCTGGTGCCACACTAATCAGGGAATTAACTCAGAAGTCTCTTAGTCTAGTTCTGTAGGCTACACAATCATGGGGAAGACTGCTGACTTGACAGTAGTCCAAAAGACGACCATTGACACCTTGCACAAGGAGGGCAAGGAACAAAAGGTCATTGCAAAAAAGGCTGGCTGTTCACAGAGCTCTGTGTCCAAGCACATTAATAGAGAGGCGAAGAGAAAGAAAAGATGTGGTAGAAAAAGTGTACAAGCAATAGGAATAACCGCACCCTGGAGAGGATTGTGAAAAAAAAACCCATTCAAAAATGTGGGGGAGATTCACAAACAGTGGACTGCACCTGGAGTCAGTGCTTCAAGATCCACTATGCATAGACGTATGCAAGACATGGGTTTTAGCTGTCTATGGGGTATTGTGAAGAGGAAGATGCAATATGCCAGACCTAAAAATGCAGAAGAGCTGAAGGCCACTATCAGAGCAACCTGGGCTCTCATAACACCTGAGCAGTGCCACAGACTGATCGACTCCATGCCACGCCACATTGCTGCAGTAATTCAGGCAAAAGGAGCCTGACTAAGTATTGATTGCTGTACATGCTCATACTTTTCATGTTCATACTTTCTAAAAATCCTTTCTTTTTATTGGTCTTAAGTAATATTATAATTCTCTGAGATAATGAATTTGGGATTTTCCTTAGTTCCAGTTATAATCATCAAACTTAAAAGAAATAAACATTTGCAATATATCAGTCTTAATACACCCGGCGTAATGCGATGCAAGGCACAGCGCAAGTGTGTTTGCTAGTTTCAGTACGGCAATCTATGCATTTTCCCATCCAGCACCGCGTCGTTTAATTAGCAAATGCATTTGTGCACCCATGGGCGTGATGGTCTTAAAAAGAGGTGTGTTCAGGCGCATTGCTGGCGCATTGCTATTTTAAAGAGCTGAAAATACACTACACCATAGACCCACTCAAACCTGGTCTAAAGTCTGGTGCAATGTTTTTTCTTTATTTAAAGAGCGTGTTAGTATAGGCGGGTCCGCAACGCGTGTACACGCTGCTTATTAAACACAGGAACACACAGCAGCACACAAACATGCCAAATAAAAAAATTTAACGATTGCAATGCACAAGAATCTTTAGTAGGCTAATTAAATTTATATATATATATATATATATATATATGCCTATGCGGCATTATGGATAGTCATCGCATGTATCAGAATTAGGCTCTATTTGCTCGGCTCGCACACGAGTAGCTTCGTTTCATCTCGGAGACGCGTTCTGTCTTTGCGCTTGCCAAATTACGCCGTGTAAATAGCAAAACTGTCATTGCACGAGTGCAACTGGCTCTTAAAGGGAATGCAAGATCAGTCTCTGATTGGTTTATTGCACGTTACACCCAAAAAACACCCATTACTCATTAAGAGAATATGGTCAACCCGTTAATACCATGCGCCTGGGCGCGCCAACCGTTTTTCAGTTGTTAAAATAGCAAAAGTGGATTTGGACACGCCCTGAGTGCACCTGCGCTGTGCGCTTTACACTTTATGTTTAGATCATTAAAATAGGGCCCTGTGTGTAATGAATGCATATAATATACAAGTTTTCACTTTAGTTTGACTGAATTAGTGAAATAAATCATTTTTGATGATAATCTTATTATATGACCAGCGCCTGTATTAAAACATATACTTATATTAAAACAGTTTGTGAGCATGGATTAAGGGGAATAACAGCTTAACAGCTTTGAAGTGCCGACATTTCGCAGAACTCAAATACGACGTGCTGACGGCATTAATATGTTAATGACGCATGATGTCATTTAGCAAAATTAAGATACTTTTCAAGCAAGGTTTAGCTACTATCCATTTCAAATAGTTGGCAACACTGCTTGAATGTTTAAAATTGTAAGACTCAAAAGCACTTGCAAATGTTACATCCCTTTATCTGTCGCGATCGTCTTTCAAGTTGAAATATTTGTGGGAATTTCCAGTAAAACCTCGTTTTCAACAAGAAAACGCAATCCTTGGAGACATTTAAGTTTACCTGTACATGGTTAATAAATGGTTCATTATTGTTATCTAAAACTAAAACCATAAACATTTTCGTTACGTGAAAAGCTTTTTATATTTCAGCTAGCTGTCAAGGCAGCATTTATTGTTTTAATTTAGTTTAACTTGAAATAAAAATGTATAAAAACTATATTGACGAATTTTAAAAACAAACTAATAAAAAGGAGAAAAAAACACAACTAAATGACCAAAGCCTAAATTAAAACCAAAATGGAAAATATAAAAATAAAAGCTAATTTGATAACACTTTGCTATGTTCCGTTAGTTAATGTATTAACTAACATTAACAATCAATGAACAATACATTACAGTATTTATTCATCTTTATTAATGTTAGTTAATGAAAATGCAGTTGATTATTGTTAGTTCATTTTAGTTAACAGTGCATTCGCTAATGTTAACAAATACAACTTTTGATTATAATAATGCATTAGTAAATGTTGAAATAAACTAAGATTAATAAATGCTATAGAAGTATTGTTCATTCTTAGTTTGTTAATTTAAGCAGTTAACTAACATTAACTAATTAACCTTATTTTAAAGGGTTATCACTAATTTAGAATATTAATAAAAAATAAACTATAATAGTTTTTCTTTTGCTGGTAAGATTGTTGTAAACTAACAACATATGCTTTGATGCAGCAAGTGATTTCATCAACAGGTCCAAAACTTTCTCACACGGTCACATGCTTTTTGTCATGGTGACCTTATTTGGTCGTCTCATGGTAGTGCACGTGAACAAAGGCACTGTTACCGTGTGACTTTACCATAAAGATAAGCTCTGCTCATTGCAGTGTATTTGTTCATAGATACAGAGAAGAGGGCTCAGTACATAGAAGAAGAGCGCCACATGAGGGAGGAGAACATCCGCCTGCAGAGGAAGCTTCAGAGGGAGGTGGAGCATAGGGAGGCCCTGTGCCGGCAGCTCTCTGAGAGCGAGTCCAGTTTGGAGATGGATGATGAGAGGTATCCACAGCCCAAACATCACATGTAATACTAGGGCACTATGTATTGTCTATGACAGTGGTTCTCAACCACGTTCCTGGAGTCCCCCAAAAACCACACATTTTGCATATCACCTAATCAAACACACCTGATTTAATTCATCAGCTGAGACTCCAAGACCTGAAATGGGAGGTTTCAAACAAAGGACACATTCAAAATTAGCATTTTTGTGGTTGCTTTAGGAATGTGATTGAGAACCACGGGTCTTTGATAATATCATATTTGCTGGAAACTTGTGTTGAGTATGTCACTCTCTTGAAAAAAAACAAAAAAACACAAATGCATGCCTTCACGGCATGATGTAGGTTAGTTGAATCTTTTTTGAATTACCACAAAATTCAGTACATGGGGACAAAAAAGCCTTTGCACATGTTTTTGACTTCTATTTCTATATTATGAATATGACACGAGCAAGTGTGCTGTTTTTATTGAATATCTGCATGATTGCAAATATGATTATGGATTTTTTTACAACAGATCAATAAACATAAATTAAATATTGTGAGTTACATTTTAGATTTAATATTGTCTGTTTTTGCTCTATTTGGGCAACAAAAATTGATTCAAACAAAGCCACAATGGAACCTTTGTGCATCTCCAAGCGACTTTTTTAACATTTTAATTAATGATTCAGTTATCTAGTCATAAAACAGTTTTATCACAATTTAAAGTATTATTTTAAAAATATTAACCTAGTATTTATTCAGTTATAATTGCAGTGTAAATAAAGCTAAATGCTGCTTTAGATGTAGCTTCTGTTTGAAAAACTACTACATTTGTCTATATAGTTTATTGATTAAAGATGCATACATTAGAGAGAAGAAAAATGCCCTGGGAATCATTTGGCAATTATTGCTCTGTAATGAAGTTAATTGTGTTAAATTGTGTAAAATTATCGTTAGAAAATCCCAGAACAGTCACGCACTGCTTCACTTAAATGGGTTTATTTGACTTTTGTTATGCAGGTACTTCAATGAGATGTCCGCTCAAGGCCTACGTCCCCGTACCGTATCCAGTCCCATTCCCTATAGCCCATCCCCATCCTCCAGCAGACCCATCTCACCAGGTATACAATGTTTACTTGAAAACATATTTTAGGCATGGTTCACTAAAAAGAACAGTTCGGTCCACTACACACGGTTCGGCACACGCTGGGACCACGGTTCAACTTAAATCTGACAAAGCATTTGTAATATCATCTGTAATATGGTTTGTTATAAATAGCATGTAAAAAAAAAAAAAACAGGGTTCAGTTTATAAATGTTTCTGTTGATGCATGTGCATTCTGGCTTCCCAGACATTACAATAACAAAAATGTGCAAACCTGCGCCTCAGAATGCGTGCAAATATAAGCTCTCTCTGAAGTATTGTTTAAATTGACAAAAACTCACTTTTTATTGTTTGTATCTTTACTCTATTGTATTTTTGTGCTGTTGCTTGTAGTTGGATAGAATAATCTTTTTTTTTTTTTTTTGAAAGTATAGTTTTTCCATAAACACAGCACATACCGAACTGTACCGAAACCATGACTCTAAAACCATGAAACAAACCAGTATGTGAAAAAGTATTTTATGCATCTTTCCCGAAGAACTTGATAATTTTAGCTTGCTATTGAAAATGGGTGCCAGTTTCTATTGTGGTATTTTGTAGTAATGAAAACGATGCACCTGTTATGTACTCCAACATCGTGAGAGAACATAAGTAATGAAGTAAAAAACAATTTTTCAATTCTTCATAAACTGATTCAGAGTTGGTAAACTTTAGTTGAATCAGATTCAGTCCACACATGTCTTCAGGAGCAGGTCTGGCCAACTTTTCTTGACAGAATCATTCAACATAATAAATCCACAAGCACATAGATCTTTAGAAGATTTCTTTAGAAGTGCACTGCCCGTCTAGGCAGGCTTTTTGATGTTATTGGTGTTCTGATGACAAAACATTTGGCTTAACAATAGGCAGCTAAAACCACAACCTCATTTTGACTGAAATCTAAGCATGTATCCTTTAATGAAAATGTCTCGTCTAAGACTGCTGAAAGGTTTTAAAGGAAATTGCAATAAATATATTAGTAAAGGATTTGTTCACTTCAAAATGGAAGTTCAATCATCATTTACTCCTGTTTTTCCAACCCTGCTAAAAATCTGTGAGACATACAAGGTGAATTTTGCCCTGGCTAAATTTTTTAACATAATGAAAGTGAATGAGGACTGGATATGTCAAGCTCCAAAGTTACAAACAGCTTCAATAAAAGTATCATAAAAGTGCTTAATATGACTCCGTTTTACTATATTACTAGTCCACTGAAGTTATTTGATAAATGTTTGCCAATTGTTACTTCAAGGCTGTGTTGTTATTCATAGACTGTCTATGTGTAATGTATATTCATTCGATATGTACATAGTGATGGCAGATTTAAGAAAACAATTGTTCTTTTAGATCAGATATTTTCAATGGATTAATCAAAATTGCAAAACTGATCTCAATTATTTATTCACTAGTGTTAATTTTTAGTTAACTCGCTGACTTGACACAATGGAGATAAATGGCTTGAATTTCTATTCTCACAAATCTCCTCCTTTATCGTTGTTAAATGGGAACTGGCACCCAGTAGATTATTACTGTATAATAATGAACCTCAAGGAATTTGCTAAAGCCTTGCTGACTTTGTTCCCTGGTTTTGCAGGGTTGTCATATGCGAGCCACACAATGGGCTTCACCCCGCCATCTACACTGACCAGAGCAGGCATGTCCTTTTACAACACACCCGGCCTACATGTCCACGCAGGAGCCTCACACAGCATTGCAGTGAGTTCTGTCTGATGTTTTCCTTTGTCTCGCTCTCAAGTCTATCAACCTAGTGTGTGGGTGCTATACTTGTGCAAGTCTGGTTTACCTAACGTGGCTGTATGTAAACTCATGCGTTCACATCAAAACTAACATCACGTCACACTAATAAATAAAAAAATGGTGCGGTGAAATGTTTTAATTTGAACAAACAACTGGTAATGCATCTTTTAAGACAGTCACGGATGTATGCATACCGTCAATGTGACCGTTTTTTTGTTCTTCTAAACGCTTTTCACTTTTGCCCTACAAAGAAAACTCATCAACCAATAAGATGTGGGATTTTGGTCACATGCCCCGAGTCACAGCTGTTACATTAATGTACATTTTGGTGGCTCATGAACACAGTATTTTGTTAAGTGACCGTCATTATCAGTGGAGTTATTGGAAACGAATGAGCTGACAGCTGCTAAACAAACTATTACAGAAAATGTGAATGAATGCAAAACCCCGCCTTCTAAAATGTGAACCCAGTATTCAACCGATACATACTGGAGAAATGGCAAGCGGAATGGGAAGAATGTCAAAATAACAAACTTTTTAAAATAAATTCTGTTGTAGGAACAAGATTTATTCTTTTAAATCCAGGCATGACCAAGATGTGTATAGAAGGTGTCGTATTGGACATGGGCCTAGAATAACTTTTTTTTTTAAATTTAACCGCTTAAAGGTCCCATGAAGTGCCTTGAAACACGCAGCATTGTTCTATGTGGTGAAGTAATTTGTAATAAAACAGGAAGAGAGGGCGGGACATATCTAGCAGCCCTGCCCCCTTTTTAAAATAGCCAATAGCATTTTGTTTATATCTGCTCGGGCCAGAGCCGTTGAGCTGATCTGTAAAGTCGCATTTGATAGCCACAGTCTAAAAGATTACCTCCTAGTAGGGATGTCAAATTTCGATTATTTCCATGATCGATCGTCGTTTAAATTAACGATCAATTAATCGATTAATCGTTAACCATAATACTGCAAAATGCGTCTATTGCAGGCACGCAGTCAGCGGTATGACAGGATGTGCAAAAGCCACACACACACACAAAACGCTTTCTCACTTGAATTAAAGAGGTTTTAGTCTGAATAAAATGCTAGTAGCAGGATTATAAAATGAATAGATGCGATTATGATCATTTGATAAAATGAAGAGATTGCGCCATACTTTTGAGGTCATTTTACTTTGTTGACAGTTTCCAATCCCGCACGGAGAACGCTGAACGTGCCTCTTTAAACGGTTTTGTGGTGCTCGTTGTTGTATTTTAAAGCACAATTGCAATGTTTTCAACTGACATTATTGTATAAAATTATCCGAAATGTGGAGCGCGTGTGACTGCGCTGCACATAAAGTGAACTACATCGGCGCTGCTGCACCAAAAACACAGTTGCTCACATTAATTTGATCCTGCTGGATTCTGTCCAAGAAAATGTCAGATTTTTTTAATATCCGGCATACAGCGCATTAGATCGTGACAGTGCATGCGTGCAGTCGAGGATGAGCGAGCGCGGATTTGGCTAGATTTATTTGGAGGTTATTGATCAGGTCTCATTCGGCACAAATCGAAATGTTTCCATATTCGCAATGTATTTGAATGTTAAACTATTATTTATAATGTAAACTAGGCTTGTACTTAACACGCATTCGCATATAGACGGAAAAGATGATCCTCTTCATATGAGCAAAAACGTGCACACACTTCTGTTTTAAATCCGTTAATCTTAATTAGCCTATTTAAGTCGGATATATTTCGCATAGCCGATTTAAAAAAAAAAAAAAAAAAAACATGAAAACAAATTGTTATTTTTATTTTGGGCCTATTACTTAGTAGGCTATAAAATTTCCTTAAAACATCCCATTTTGTCCCAGGGCTTAGAACCTGTGCCCTAGTCAGGTCCATGCAGAAACTTGTGTACGATGCTCGGCGTCACCGTTTAGTGACAGCAGTGAATGCTCCAGGAATGTGTCGGTCACAGCGCCTATTAATCGCTGTTTTGAATCCAGCAATTATTTATTTAGAAATGGTAAGATCTGATTATGACAAGTGTGGTATAAAAGCTTTGTTTATTAGAGGAATAATAGGTTAACTGGAAAATGTTAGATCGTGACCATGCTTTTGGACCCCATAGTCTTCATTTACGCGGCTTTGTTCTGGTTTGCCGGTTGGTCACGAATTTCCTCAAATTCAGTATATTTAGGCATTGTTTCTTTTCCTAAATCTTCATAGTCTAACCCTCTAATTTCCCAGGTTTATTTTATTATCTTTCGCTTTTAATAACTGTTTTCGCATCTCTTACTGTGGTAAACATGGGAAGGGAAATTAAAGATTTCATGAATTAAGAATTCGTTCGATTTATTAATTTGTTCCCTTATTTCACTTAAATCATGGGTTATTTAGGGAACAAAATTAATGAAACATGGACAATTGCCACATTAATAATTCGTAGGAATGAATTAACAAGTTGTAGGAATGAATAGACTACCTGTCCTGTCACTGTGTCCCGCAGCCCTGCAAAGCGCACGATATAAAACAGTTATCTGATGAAATGATTAGTAACTACATTTCTATTGCATTTAATGTTGAAGAACTTTTATGTTGTTTCTATTTTAATGTACTTTAAAGTTTAAATCACATTAAAAGCCTAATTTGTACATTGTGAATGAATGATGATGCTTTTATATATCGTCACCGTCACTCACAGCCGCTCGCACGTGTTGAGTGCGCATGAGCCGCACGCAGCCCAACATTGAATCGGTTAACCGACCATCGATAGCCTTAATCGATTGCATCTCTTATCGACAATTAATCGATCATCGATTAATCGTTGACATCCCTACCTCCTAGATTCAATATGAAACTCTTAGTTAAACAAAATAGTGGTCATAATCATGCTGAAGCTGCGTAGTTTTTAATACATGCCAACTTGCGCATATGATCTGCTCTGTGCGATCGCGTCTCTGGACTGAAACCAGACCTTATTTGCACTAATCTAGAGCTTATTTACACTGAATCGTTCCCTGTGGCCTACATTGTGCACTATGAGCCATTCACTATACAGGAAATATTAAAAACTGTGAACAAGTGACCGATCTCAGCCGCAGCTTCAGTGTCGATTTATAATGCAGGGGGGCGGGCACTTCGGATTCTAGAGAGCATTTGATTGGTCAGAAGATTTGATGAGAAGATGAAGTACAAAGTGACGTCAAAAAAAAATTGTTGAGCCGTTTTGGATGAAGTGACGAACTGCAAGCTTTGAATGCTAATATATTTCTAAATGTGAATTTTGTCACTGTTTAGGAGCGCACAGTGCCTTATAGATAACCTTAACACTAACAAATTGATAACAGCCAAAAAACTTGAATTTTGATTTCATGGAGACTTTAAGGCCATTTTGCCTTAAGCAGTTTATCTGGAAGAATCACATTCCTGATAAATATCACTTACTGTCGGAGAATGAATTTGCATGTCCATTCAAGACGTTAAAGTCTGAACAGACAAATAGCATGTGAACAATTTTAGTGACGAGCATCGATATGAATAGGCCTTAAAGTTGCAGTCACTTTTACGTTGTTTGGTGAAATTTTGTGAGCAATATTCAGTCATTTTAAAAATCAGTAACCATCAGGAGTTTTAAGAGATGGCAAAAAAGTTCCACACAATGATTTTGCTTGTCTTCAAATTTGCCACATGCACCTACAGAAACCTGGTTGATTTGAAAATGACTTAAATATGAGCTGTACTTCATGCATCACAACAGTATTGACACTTGTCAATGATACCTTTTTGTCCACCAAGTTTCGCATAAATTTTGCCAATGTGACTGCACACAGTTCTATCAGGACAGCTTTCTGTAATTTTCTGCAGAGTAATTTGAGTAATTAGCAGTTTCCATGTGTGCCTACTGCCTAGTCTTTACTTTATCTTCTTGTGATGTGTTTATTATGTGCGAAAGGTCATTTGGATTATATTTCAAACGTTAACCAGCCTGTGTTTCCACTGAGATGATGTAACTGTTTCACTGCATGGCCTGGCCACAAAACAACCATCATGGCCAAGTCACTTCGATTCAGCATCACAAGTTGCTTTTGATGGAAAGTTCAGAAGTTAATTTAATGTTAATATACATGTATACACAGGTGCTTAATTTTTGGAGTAATTGATGCCACCCATGACAGGGTATATACAGCAATCCTTAAGTTAAATTTACTACTTTTTAATACCTTTTTTACTACCTTCAGAATATTTTTTAAAACCATCACGACACTGAATTGCAAGTGTTAATCAGCGACCTTTCTATAATTTACACAGATTTTTTACTTTTTACAATAAAAATAAAACCAATGCCATTCTTTATACTTATTGTGTTTAAAGTTTTTCTACAAGTTATATAATTATGAAAAACAGTAAACAAGTTTCCCCCAAATTTAATTTGTCTTTTAATTTATGAAATTTAAACATTTTATTTTTGGTAAATAAAGGGGATTTGCTATTAAAATTAAAACATGGAAGAAATATTGTGATTTTTTTATTCAAAAAATAAAGTTTTTTAATTTTTTTCAACAGTAGTAGCAGTATCACATACATTATTACTAAATAATAGTAATATTTCTAGCACAATGCCCTTATGTAAAAATTTACTTTTAGGCCTAATGAATGCATATTTGTCATTTTAACTGAACTTAAGACTGGTGGTGATGCTTAAGATATTTTTGGTCATTGAGGGTTTCTGTAACAAAATAGTAATAGATCAAATTAATTATTATTAAAAGATAATACTACTACTAATTCTACTATCATACTAATGTATATACAATGCACTATTAATTGATGAGCTGCTGGGTTCATGAATATTAATCACGTTGTCTGCGTTCGGTCAAACTGATTTGCTGAAATCAAAACAGGGACGGTACTAAACCAGCGCCAGCCAATGAAATTGCCATTAGCTCCGCCCACTACCGGAGAAACCGGTGTGTCTTCTGCTTGTTTGAAAATGAATATGAATAATTCTAAATGAACTCCGTTATTTTGACAGGAGAAGACAACAAAGAATAGTTTACATATAGCGTGTTGATTCAGCGTGGTAAGACTCTCGCTCTCTCTCTCTTTGCATGTGTGAGAAACAGCGCTATCAGTAAATCTGTTAGAAAACTTGCATTTGCCCATGAAGACGACGATGGTTGTCCAGTCTTTGAAGATATGCCTTGAACAGTGTTGCCAGATTGGACTAAAGATTTCCAGCCCAATTACAGCTTAAAACCCGCCCATTTAAAAAAATACCAGCCCAAAATACATACTGTTATTAAAACTGTTTTAGAATAAAAAAAAATTCTTATTAAACAACCAGACTAACAAATTGCACATTGGAGAGCACGAGGCTTGCCCCAAGTATATCCAATGCATCTTTTTTTGTTATATATAAATGATAATTTTAATAAAACACAAGGTCTACATCGGAAACCTCAGAAGGGGACATCATTTTTTATTGTTCTTGTGCTACTATTGTCAGAACTACAGTTCTTTTCTAATAGGCCAATTCTCAAATCATTTCATTACTTTTCTTTTTGTATTAGTAGGCAACTTACAAATTTGTGCTTAATTACCAACTAATTATTTTTTTATATTATCATTAGTAAAATTATTATTATTATTTAACTTATAGACCACTGGGCAAATCAACATGAATTCTCGTTTTTTCCTTCTTTTAATTTTAAATAAAATAATGACTGAATGATACACTGAATCGTCATCAGCTATTATGTTTCATAAATGATCAAACATCAGAATTGTACATCAAAATAAAACTGTAGGCTAATAGCATAAACACGTTTACCTTTTAATATTTTTTTAATGTAGATAATCCCCGCAGAACTGATGAAAACGTCTTTATTATAGAACAATTCTAGAACTATTTAAAGATAGGACCAACTTTGTACAGTCAAAACCAGTTTGATTAATAGATCGTTGAGTCAAATCTCTCCAGCAACTGCCTGGGAGGTTTGAATGTTGCCGAGGTAAACCCATTTCTGACCAGGACAGTGCACACATCCATGATGCTGGAGAGTAAAGGTAGTCCCATGCGATTCCTAGTGTCATCTTTTAAAAGCGAGACGAGGGAAAATGCCCGCTCAACATTGGCATTGGAAACAGGCAGAACAAGAAGTCTTATAACGAATTAGCCTAGAACAACCCCAATCAAGCTTGAAGTCTGATTGGACAGGATTCCCCTGAACCTTATTGGCTAACCTGAACCATACCTAATTTTAACATCATCCTACATTAGCTATATAATTTATTTTATAGTTAGTTTTCATTAAAAAAATAAAAATAAATAAAGAATACTGTTTATAGTCAAAAATAAATACCCGCCTGTTGTATCAAAAACCAGCCCAAATTTTAAAGACCCGCCCAATGCATTTTTTTCCGGTCGGACGTGACCAAAAGGAGCCCAATTGGGCGGGAACCCGCCCAATCTGGCAACACTGGCCTTGAAGCAAGTCTAAAATAAAACGGAAGCCAGCCACTTCTGTTGAGCGCGCAGTGTTCTGAGATGATGCCGAACGACCACTGAATATGACGTCAGCATCAAACATACGTTGAGACGGAGACGAAAGATCTTTGATTATCTGCCCAGATATGCTAAAGCCCATATTTAAACGAACTAACGCGAACGCAGATAGAATTTCAGAATAGGACACCTGATAGTCTGAAAAAATAATACCTAATTTGGAAAAAAATAATACCTCTGAGACCACATTTAACACTTTTAATGGCCTTAAATTTGACTATTTTGATTTATCACTTTTTAATACTTTTTAAAACCCCGCGGACACCCTGCATGAATCAACATAAAAACTGCCCAAATTTACTTGTATGATCACATCATATAATCATTGCTTAAATGTGTTCATTGTTTCTGCCATAATTAATATTTACTGCATGACTTGGATGATTTTATAACTGTACATTTCTGCCACATACTGCAGATATTAAACATTCCCCTCTCCTAATTGTAATGTAGAAATATTAATTTTCTGTGAAGCTGCTTTGAAACGATATGTATCGTGAAAAGCTCTGTATAATTAAATGTGAATTGAACTGAATTATTTCATCAAAAATTTAAGTTGTTAAAGTTGTAAAACTAAAAATAAAATAATTTCATTGTAATAGAGCTGTTATTTTATTTGAAAATTACAATTCCTGAATTTTCAGCATTATTACTCCAGTCTTCGGTGTCACATGATCCTTCAGAAATCATTCTAATCTGCTGATTTGGTGCTCAATTATGTCATTTTATTATCAGTGGTGAAGACTGCCTAGTGTGTTTCTGCTGCCTAATATTTCTTTGTAGATCATGTGATGTTTCTTGTGTGCCAAATCTCTGAAGGATCATGTGACACTGAGAGCTGAAATAATGGTTGCTGAAAATGTTCACTGTATTACTTTTTTTATTGTCAAATGATAAAATCTTCAAAAAACTAAAAATGTAATTATTCCAAACTTTTAACCACCAATGTAAGGATAAAATAAAGGGCACTCAATTCAAAATAATTATTTTAAAACAAGTGAGCAGGTAACATAATGTGACCTGAGCTACTGTGCAGCATGACACAGGAACTGTACTTGCATGCCAAATGGTTATAAATAGGCTAATGTAAAACTTCAACTCTTTTAAACATCCGTTTTGTCATATTAAATTACATTTTATAAATGATTTATTGTCCTTTCTCTTCCCACAGAGACCCTCCCCAAGAAGAAGCAACAGTCCAGACAAATTCAAGCGGCCCACACCCCCTCCTTCTCCCAACACGCAGCCTGGCGTCCATCCCCCTCCTCCCCCTCCACCCGCCGTGCATCCAACATCATCCCAGGCAGCTCCACTGCAGCCGCAGCAGTCCTTGCAGCCATAGATCAGGGACTTGAAACAGAGCTGCTTCACTGTAATATTCCTAATCCTCTCCAGCTCTAAAACCATTCATCTGTGTTGTGCTCATAGTTCTGTTTCGAAGTGTTTTTTTGTGTCCACTAAAGATGATGTGTGAGGTGAAGGCATTTCCAGCTCGGAGGAAATGAACCTCTCTTCAGTGAATTAGCAAGTACTTACTGCTTTGGCATCAGTGTGTGTCAAGCGATCTGCGCCCATAGTGATCTCTTAGAAAAATACTATTAAGGAAATTATGCGGCCATATATTTTTCATAGTTGAATATTTTTCTAGTGTTAAGACACTTTAAAAGTGTCATCCAGAGTGGACCAGCCAGACATTATAGAGAGCCACAGGTGAATAGTGGTCAAAGCAGCTAATGGCCTTTTAAGGATAAAATTGCGGCCCAATATCACTTTTGAATTCTTGGTTAATAATTCATGGGATAGTGTCTCAGTACGGAATAAAACAAAATGAAGCAAAATGCTTTGGGTAGTTTCTCCATAAACACATTTGGAAAGCAAGACAGCAAAATACTTTGCATTAGTGATAAGTCTCCCAAAGAAGTGACCAGGTCAAATTGCATACTAAAATCTGAAAAGAATTTTATATATATAGAGAGAGTGAAATATGACCTGGACAGTAAGTGACACCCTGTCAAGTGATTTTTATATTTTTTTGTTTTATTTTAATTTTTTGCAGTGTTCACTTGAGACCTGTGGTAGATGACTTGGTGTTTTGTGGCTGCTGCAGATGCAATGCATTGTTGGCATCTGCCAGACTTTAATGTTCCTGGTTGGTTCTAAAAGCTTTTTATAATTTAGCAAGACACTTAAGACATTAAATGGCGCAGATCAGAAAATACACGTGTATGTGTAAAGGGGTGTTCTTGTTTTTTTTTTTTTATTACAAACACACCTGCAGCTCTTTTCTGCTAAACAGTGTCTGGTACCACTGTGATATTTTTTGTTTTTCTTAAGAATATACTGACTTATAAAAATTAGTTTCAGTTTGAAAAGAATTAAAGTGTGTTAAATAGACTTTTGTATGCTTTGCAAAAAATGCAAATAGGGGTCCCTTTTGTAAAATGTTTGCGAGTTCATCTTAGACCCTCATGTCACTGGTAAGCTTTAGTTTTCAACTATATACAGGATTCTCTCAGAGTTACCAAATAAATCAGAAATTGATTTGGTGCATCTGAATATGACGAACAACAGAAAACAAGGAAGCGCTTCTTATGTACTGTGAACGGCTATCATTTCCTGCAGATCAAAGTAAACAAGTGATTCATTTCCTGGTACTAACCAGCTGGATTTCAGTTAAATTGTGATAGGTTAGCTGTAGCCAGATGAACACTAGGCCGTTTTGTCGAACAATATCCCATGAAAAGATCACTGAGTCTAGCTGCAGCATGACATCAGATCTTTTCATATTTACTACAGTGTCTATAAAGTCTTTTCTTTTCATCTTTTTTATTTTTCACCATGTATTCTTTGAGAGCACAATTCATTAGGTTGAGCAGAAGAACCTGGAATATATTGTTTCACTTTTGTTTACCTTTTTACTGTGATCATTGTAAATACTCATGTCTCTGTATAGAAAAAGATTTCAGTTGTACCAAAGCTACATTTCGTCCTTTTCAGCTCCACCCAGCTTTTAAGACTAATGAATGTACGTTTGCTCGTTTTACTGCTATCATTAACAGATGGGACACCTTTGAGCCTTAACTCACTGCGGCATTACTAAATGTAAGCATCCTCTAGCTTTTCCTACATTATATCAAGGCCTTATTATGTGGTTGATGTTACTCAGTGGTTAGATTGCTCCATTTTAATCAGGTGCAAGATATGCATTGCATCATTTGTAAAGCAAGAACATGCTACATTATGTAATGGTTATTAAAATGATGATGATTATCATAACTGAAGATCTCGAATTGATGTAAAAACTCATGACTCTGCACTGAACTTTTCGAGTATTTCTTTCCTTTATGAAGCTAAAGCACTTTTTACGTCACTCTGGATAAAAGCATCTGCTAATTGCCTTAAATATAAAAGCTTTGACGTGATTGAATCGCATTGCAACTGTACCAACAATTACACTGTTTCACCATGTTCAAAAAAGTAAAATTAATGTATTCTTAAAATATTTGAGAAATCTTATGAAACATTTGAAATATGTTGTGGTAGTACTGTGAGGAAACCTTCCTGACAGCTTTTGGTCTTGTGATATTTTTTTCTTCTTCTTGTTCCCACGATCTGTTGTATTGAGCTTTATCTTTGCAGTGCATTCCCGTTCAAAAAGACCTTGCTTTGATACTGTGAGAAAGTTAGCACACCAGCAATGTGAGTGTCTGTCCCTTCGGCAGAATCTCAAGGCCCTGCTTTGATGAAGATGGATGATTTAAAATGTGCATTTTAAATTTTTATGTTTATTTGTATGATCACAAAACGGATAGTAAAGAGCTGGAAACTGTATGAGAATAGCTTGATCTTTTAATCTATGCATGAGAAATGCAACAATTGAGGGGATATATGTATATTTTATATATGTGGATGTGATATATATATATATATATATATATATATATATATATATATATATATATATATAATTTTGATGCAATGACAAACATTCTAAATAGACCAGAAAAATATCAAGTGTAGACTAAGTTCCCTTTGAGAAGTGAAAGGAGACAGATGATCCGGTAACACGTGTCACTGCTGTATTGTCATCAATCCGGTTTGGACTGGAACTGCAGCGCACATACATGGGCAAAGAGAGATGCACGTGGCATGTGTTTACAATGCAATTTACAGTAAGAAAATTTACATAAAAGCAGACAAGTTAACAAATGCTATAAACGCAGTCTACACACATTGCTCATGTCACACACAACTACCCAGCATGAAAACTATCCATCGGCTAAACTGAGCGGATGGTTTCTTTATATATAGATTAATGGCATTTAGATTTTAAACACTCACTAAAAGTCAAAAGTGTTGACGGGAAATGATCGATGTTGGGTTGACGCTGCAGGAAGGCTGTGTTCATAGTCGGTGAATCAAAAGCAAGTTAAGAGCATCGAAATGTGAAGCTGTGCCAGCGAGAACAGCTTCAAACCGGTTTAAACGCTTGGCAACAAAAGCCGGAGCTCGTGCAGATCACATCGCACAATGATGTAGGGCAGACCGGGATGTTTCAGCTCATCCGCGATCATTCATATAGCATCGGAGTGGTCATCTCGCATTATTACACAATGATAAGACATTTACAATCATAACGCAGGATTGTCCAAAGAGCCAGTTCAACATCCTGGACTGAATTTACCACCGAAATCATCATCATCGTTTCCCGGTCGGTGGAGAGGTAAGACATCTTAGTGAGATGTTAATTTGCTTTAATATAGTATTATGTAATAAAGGGTTTTTCACAAATATGTCTTTAAACGAAACGTAAGTCTTTGTTTTTTTTTTTATTAGACAGTTTAAATTCTAAAGTTGTGTAAAACTATGGAGACAACATGCAGAATATAAGCCAGTAGGAAGCAGGCTGTTTGAGTGGGGTTCGGGAGCGCGCACGGTTGCTGTTGTGCGCTCTCCGCTATCGCGCGTCAGTGTGCGCTGCTTTGGTTACGCGCGTTCTTCACATTCTGACGGCGGCGTTACTCCTTAGGCAAGAAAGTTAGGATGGGGTAGAAATGCAAAATACTTCCTTCTCAGAATAAAATAGGAGCGAATTCTTAAAAAAGAAAAAATATGTTTTGAATGTTAAACAGTTGTTTTCAATGCAACTGAATGGAGACTTGCTGAGCACCAAAAAGGACATAAAAAGTATAATAAATGTGAACCATTGTGCAATATGTATTTTTGCGTTGTTAATACAATATTAAAGAAATTTAATTGTAACGGAATATCAAGCTATAATGTTTTTCTCTACAGGAGCCCAGTGTAAACATGAGCACCTGGAGCACTAAGCAAGCCCCGGACGGTGGATGGGGTTGGGCCATTGTGGTTGCCTCTTTCATGGCTCAGCTCCTGGCCTATGGTTCCCCCCAGTCAGTGGGGGTGCTCTACCCAGAATGGCTGAACACCTTCCAGGATGGCAAAGGCATGACAGCATTGGTCGGCTCTCTCGTGTCAGGGGTCGGTCTCATTGCTAGTAAGTTTTCTACAGATGCATTATGCTTAATAAATCCACTCTTCATAAACATGCTTTCCATTGCATTTCCTCCTTTTTTTTCTGGTAACTATACTATGGTAAACATAAACCAAGAACACAATTAACCACAATGAATGTCAAAACTGGAACAGAAACATTTTTCACTCGGAAACTGCTTGTACATTTCACAGTTAATTGCAAAGAAATGGCAAGTATCACGCTGAATTTAACATAACATTTGGAAGTAGAAAGATAGTATTTTCTTATAGAATACAGGTGCTGGTCATTTAATTAGAATATCATCAAAAAGTTTATTTCATTAATTCCATTCAAAAAGTGAAACGTATATATTATATTCATCCATTACACACAGACTAAACAGACAGTTTATTTCTTTTAATTTTGATGATTATAACTGACAACTAAGGAGAATCCCAAATTCAGTAACTCAGAAAATTTGAATATTGTGAAAAGGTTCAATATTGAAGACACCTGGTGCCACACTCTAATCAGGGAATTAACTCAAAACACCTGCAAAGGCCTTTAAATGGTCTCTGTCTAGTTCTGTAGGCTACACAATCATGGGGAAGACTGCTAAATTGACGGTTGTCCAAAAGACGACAATTGACACCTTGCACAAGGAGGGCAAGATACAAAAAGTCATTGCAAAAGAGGCTGGCTGTTCACAGAGCTCTTTGTCCAAGCACATTAATAGAGAGGCGAAGGCAAGGAAGAAGATGTGGTAGAAAAAAGTTAACAAGCAATAGGAATAACCGCACCCTGGAGAGGATTGTGAAACAAAACCCATTCAAAAAATGTGGGGGAGATTCACAAAGAGTGGACTGCAGCTGGAGTCAGTGCTTCAAGAACCAATACGCATAGACGTATGCAAGACATGGGTTTCAGCTGTTGCTTTCCTTGTGTCAAGCCAATCTTGAACAACAGAAAACATCAGTAGCGTCTCGCCTGGGCTAAAGACAAAAAGGACTGGACTGCTGCTGAGTGGTCCAAAGTTATGTTCTCTGATGAAAGTAAATTTTGGCAAATCAGGGTCCCCGAGTCTGGAGGAAGAGAGAAGATGCACACAATCCATGTTGCTTGAGGTCCAGTGTAAAGTTTCCACAGTCAGTGATGGTTTGCGGTGCCATGTCATCTGCTGGTGTTGGTCCACTGTGTTTTCTGAGGTCCAAGGTCAACGCAGCCGTATACCAGGAAGTTTTAGAGCACTTCATGCCTCTGCTGACCAACTTTATGGAGATTCAGATTTCATTTTCCAACTTAGCACCTGCACACAATTCCAAAGCTACCAGTACCTGGTTTAAGGACCATGGTATCGCTGTTCTCAACTGACCAGCAAACTCGCCTGACCTTGTGGAGAGGAAGATGCAATATGCCAGACCCAACAATGCAGAAGAGCTGAAGGCCACTATCTCATAATACCTGAGCAGTGCCACAGACTGATCCACTCCATGCCACGCCACATTGCTGCAGTAATTCAGGCAAAAGGAGCCCCGACTAAGTATTGAGTGCTGTACATGCTCATACTTTTCATGTTCAGACTTTTCATACTTTATTGGTCTTAAGTATTATTCAAATTTTCTGAGATACTGAATTTGGGATTTTCCTTAGCTGTAAGTTATAATCATCAAAATTAAAAGAAATAAACATTTGAAATATATCAGTCTGTGTTTAATGGATGACTATAATATACGAGTTTCACTTTCTGAATGGAATTAGTGAAATAAATCAACTTTTTGATGATATTCTAATTATATGACCAGCACCTGTACATACATACATTTTGTTTTTTATTTTATTGTAGTTCTATTGCTTGTTTCCTCCATGTCAGTCATAAAAGAAAATGTTTCTAATGGTTTAGTTATAAGACTCGACCTTGTTTTTCATTATGAAACTCATTTGTCATTATTAAATGAAGAACAGCGTGTCAAATCATTAGGGGTATAATTGTGGCTAATGATTTTCTGTTTGTGTCAGTGGGGTATTTGACGTCATGTCCTGTGTTTTCAGAAGTCAATCAAACTCTGCACTATTCTATGCCTCGGCTTACATTGATTTGAATTCTATTTTGAGGTAAGCATTCTCTAACAGGATGATGCTCTGGTCCTTTTGCACAGGTCCCATCTGCAGTGCCTGTGTTGTGAATTTCGGGGCCAGACCCGTGACCATCTTTAGTGGGGTCATGGTCTCCGGAGGACTTATGCTTAGTGCTTTTGCACCCAATGTTCAGTTTCTCATATTTTCCTATGGGATTGTTGTTGGTGAGTATCTCACATGTCCTCCGAGAAAGATTACCTATTTTAATTTGGGTCACTGCGCCACTGCAGTCTAAATGCTGGTTAATTGATGTTTTTTTTTTTAAAGGCTTATGGCTGATAAAATATTTAGAAAATTGTTTATGAATAGGGTATTGGCACTGATTTTTAAAACGAATACAATGTAAATTATTTGCATGTCCAATAACCAATATGCATAATTAACATTTAAATAATATTTTAATTAAATGTTTTTTTCCCAAATCTGTTTACATTGATTATATTTGATTATATGATTAGGGCAAATATTTTATGAGTACAGGTGCATCTAAAAAAAGACTTCTTTTTTTTTGGATTTTTATTCAAAAAAGCAAACTTTCTTATTTCTAGATTTATTGCACACAAATATTTCAAGAGATTTTCTTTTAATTCTGATGGTTTTGACTTTCAGAAAATTGGCCATCATGAAAGTGGCATGGAGGCGATCAGCCTATGGCACTGCTTAGGCATTATTGAAGCCCAAGTTGCTTTAGCGGCCTTCATCTCCCCTCTATTGTTTGTTAGATGTTACTTATCTTCTTCCTCACAATAACCCAATGATTCTCTGTGAGGTTCAGGTCAGGTGAGTTGGCCGGCCAATCAAGCACAACAATATAATTTTTATCAAACGACTTGGAAGTGGTTTTGGCACTGTGGGCAGGTGCTAAAGTCCTGCTGCAAAATGAAATCAGCATCTCCATGAAGCTTGTCAGAAGATGGAAGCATAAAGTGTTCTTTTGGACTTGATAAAAGCACAATGGACCAACACCAGCAGACGCCACGCACCCCATATCATCAATGACTTCAGAAACGTCACATTGGACTTCAAGCAGCTTGGATTCTGGGATTCTCCAGACCTTGATTTCCAAATGAAATGCTAAATGTATTTTCATCTGAAAAGAGGACTGTGGACCACTGAGCAACAGTCCAGTTCTTTTTCTCCTTAGCCCAGGTGAAATGCTTCTGACATTTTTTTCTGGTTCAGAAGTGGCTTGGTTCTAGGAATGTGACAGCTGTAGCTCTTTTCCTGAAGACGTCTGAGTATGGTGACTCTTGATGCGCTGACTCCGGCTTCAGTCCACTCCTTGTGAAGCTCTCCCAAGTTCTTGAGTTGGCTTTTTCTGAGAATCTTCCCAAGGCTGTGATCATCCCTGTTGCTTTGTGTACCTTTTCCTACCACGCTTGTTTCTTCAAGTCAAATTTCTATAAATATATTTTGTTACAGCACTCTGTGAACAACCAGCCCTTTCAGCAATCACCTTCTGTGGCTTCCCCTCCTTGTGGAGGGTGTTGATGATTGCCTTCTGGACAACTGCCAAGTCAGTAGTCTTTCCCATAATTGTGGTTGCATGTTCTAAACAAGCCCAAGAGGTACCCAGTATACTGAAAATTAATCAAACTAATCAAGCTCAAAATGGAATGTTCAAATCTTTTGAGATACTGAATTTTTATTTTTCCAAAACTGTAAGTCATAACCATCAGAATTAAAACAAAAAACTGTTGAAATATTTCAGTTTGTGTGCAATGAATCTAGAATATAAGAAAGTTTGCTTATTTTATTAAATTACAAAAATAAAGTAATTTTCTATGATATAAAAAGAATTTGAGATGCACCTGTAGGTGAACCTTTTTTTCTGACTGTTCTTTATCTTGACACTTTTATTATACAGGACTAGGCTGTGGACTTGTTTATGCTGCTACTGTAACCATCACATGCCAGTATTTTGACAAGAGACGTGGTCTTGCTCTTGGCATTGTTACAACAGGTAAATATATGATGTTTGGACCTATGTTTGGACATGATGGGCTGAATTTATGATTCTGACATGTTACAAAAAATAATAATTTAGATGAAAAGCATTATTTATGTATGTATGTATGAATGAAAGAAAGAATACAGTAAATGATTTGGATCAACTTGGGAAGTGTGTAGCATATGTGGACTATAATATTGTTTAAAAGCAAGTAAAAAAACAACAATAGCTTATTTGTCAAGAAAAAACAGATATACATATATTATTTTTTTAAATCTATGTAATTATTTAAATGGATGTTCTACTTAAGTCATATTAGGTCTGTAACATTTGTAGAAAATGATCAAATAGTGATATTTCTAATATAAAAAAAATGCGATTAAGACTTATAATGAAGTCAAAAAATATATATATTTCAAAATATACTTGTTTGAATGGGTGCGCAATTTGGCCAATATTTATTTATTTATTTAATTAATAATAATAATTAATTAAATAGATAATAATAATATTTGATATATTAAATATATATACTATTAATTATTTTACATTACAACAAAAATTACAATACTGATATTATATTTAAGATGAGTCTATCTTAATTTCTTCATTTTCGAACGTTAAACCATCAAACTCTTATTCTGACTGCAGGGGGCTTAAAGCTTCTCTTTTGTTGCCAAGCGGTACTTAATACAAGTATGGGAAGATGGTTGGAAGTTGGAGCATATTACAGTATGTTTCCAAATGCATGTTAAAGCGACCCAAACTCTGAGCAGATGCAGAAATGGAGTTTGTGCAGATCAGCATTTACTGCTAACCGAGCTGCTCTGAGATGCTGAAAACACTGGCAGATAATGAGCTGCTCGTGTGAGAAAACAGTGCCGCGATTCATTCTGAAACGCGTAGCACATGTATACTGTATATATTCAATTAAATTGCAACCTTTGTGATTTGGTAATCACACTTAGCCATATGACAATTGTGGTTTTATTTTTCTTGATTGTGCAACCCTACAACTAATAACATTGATAATACCCAATATTTATAATACTTAACCGTCTCATTCTTTCAGGGACAAGTATTGGAGGTTTTCTCTACGCTACTGTACAGAATGAGCTCATTGCACTCTTTGGACTCGACGGTTGCCTTTTGCTTATTGGCTGTTTTTCGCTAAACATCATCGCCTGTGCTGGACTTATGAGACCCCTGCACCTGCCGGCCTACTACCTGAAACAAAGAGCAGCGCTGGCCGAGAAGGCAGAGGAGAAGGTTCTGGAAATTACTCCTGTTGTGGAGGACCCAATCAAGAAAAATCAGTCTGTCAACATACTAATCACAGGGCAGACAAAAGACCCTCCACCGTATGAGAAGAGCCTCATGAGTTACGTGGAGTTGATGCGGCTCGTGAAGAAGAAGCAGAAGGAGTACTCTGAATACTTGCACTCGACGGCGGAGCTGCTTCAGAACAGGGTCTTCTTGGCCACGTGCATGTCTTTGTTCGCATATTGCTTGGGAGCTTACACTCCCCTTCTCTTCCTGGAGGATTTAGCCCAGAGCGAGGGTCTGATCAGCGGCAACAGCATCATCCCGCTGGTCTCCATCATGTCCATTGCTGCTGGAGTGGGGAAGCTGCTGCTGGGAGTCATGATGGACATCCGCTGGATGAACAGCATCTTTCTGTACGCCTTCACCCTGCTGGGAACAGGGGTGGCTCTTCTCATAATCCCTGTTACCAGGAATTACGCTGGGCTGCAGGTCATCTCAGCACTGCTGGGTTTCTTTTCTGGAAACTGGTCTGTCATACCTTATATTACTACTAAGGTTGTGGGAATGGATCGTCTGACTGAGGCATTTGGGATCTTGATGTTCTTCGGTGGATTTAGTATAATGCTCGGACCACCAGTGGCAGGTAATATTTTGACCTTTATGCTGATTTCAGATCTGTTAGATTTGGGCTTAGATACAAGTGTTTAAAATTCACTTCATTAGTTTGAAATTAATTAGTACAGAATAGAATAGAGGTTGGCAAAAAGTATTTTAAAAATCAGATTCCTTTCAATTAATCAATTCATTTAAATTGATGACACAAACCCCAGGATGTTGAATTGTAATTTATTTTGACTTTGACATAAATTAGAATTTTTTAGGACATCATGTGTTTTTCCCAGTATTGTTAATTAAAACTAAATCCATAAAAAAATCATTTTAAAAAATAATTTATTTGAAATAAAATAAATATTAACTTGTAAAAAAAATAAACATCATTTATTTCAGCTAGTTTCCAAGGCAACATTTCAAATTTATGTTTCGTTTAAAACACTAAAATAAACTAAATCTAATAAATAACATTTATTCAAAATTATATAGTCATAATAAAAATAATAATAATAAAAATTTAATTAAAATTAAAATTGAAAGCAGAAAATATAACAATAAAATCTAATTCAAAATCTCAAAGTCTACCTGCGGAGTGACATACAGTACAGTTGAGTAAGTGACTCTACCATTTGTTTTGTTTCTCTCTCCAGGCTGGATTTATGACTGGATGCACTCTTATGACCTGGCGTTCTACTTCAGCGGGAGTTTCGTGCTGCTGGGAGGAGCTGGCCTTTTCCTTGCTGCCTTGTGCTGTCAGAACAAGAACCAGGATGAAGCTAACATGCCAGACACAGAATGCATTAATGACTATGACAAAGTGGCAACGGTTGCCTGAAGCACGCCTACAAGATTAACTGCTGTTCAGCGGATAAATTCTCACCCCGTAATTACAAATAACTGAAATGTACTTTACATCAGTGTTTTGTACTCTTTTTACACTGAAGAATTCTAGCAAATGGTTAAAAGGACAGTCTTTTAACCATTTGCTAGAATTCTTCAGTGTAAAAAGGCTTGTCATTTGTGGCGATGGTGGAGTCCTCATTGCCATGTGTCACCAGTCTCATAGAAACAATGTTTTCAAAAGTTTTATGAGATGGCTGTATTTTTTATTTGTGTGTGTGTGTGTGTGTAGACGTGCAAGACATTACACTGCAACGCTACACTGCAAATAAATATCATTTTTGTACTGGTTAACGCATTCTGCAGGATTTTTGATGGCTGATAATGACTTGTGTTGAACCAAAGTTTTGGTTGTTGTTGGTTTATTTATTGTATTTGAGTCTGTAAATGCTGTTCATAAGGATCAGGCAGACAACAGGCGAACTGTCCTTGTAAGTTTATGCCTTGTTTTCTATGCCTTATAAATTTTTTTAGATTTTCTTAGTGATACAGACTGTAGTGTGTAGTTGATTCAAAACTAAATGCTATAAAGAAATATGTATCAGTTAATTTGCTGTCAAGATATTTTGTATTGCAGTTTATCTATCCTTTAATTTCTTTATTGCTTAAACCGACTGTTTTACACATTTTGCGATAGACATTTTGCGAAGTTTGTTCGTTTCACATTTCAACCTTTGCAAGGCATTGTTACTTGAAATAAGTTTTTACTATTATATATTTTTATATGAATTAATACTCAACAGTGAAAATGGTGGAATGGGACACTTTAAAACACAAGTCTGCACTCCTTCCATCTCTGTTTAAAATCCATCAAAGGAATGTTTATGGTTATGGCACCTTTAGGTATAGTGGACCTTTGATCCTGCCATTATTATTTATGCCTCTTTTATGGTTTTATTTGCGTTTTTATTATTAAAGTTTCACTGGGATAAATGTTTATTTGCTGCTTATTTTATAGCCAGTATAATTTTGAAAACAGTACTCATGGTCTGCTGATGCGAAATGCAAACAAAGCCAGACTTCACTGTATAGATTTATACTGAGTTTCATTAGACTGCCATGATGTGAGGTGGCCTTGTGGTCTCCATGGATACAGTAACTATAGTGAGTGCAATCAGAGCTCTATTTATGCAGTCACCAGGGTCTGTTTACCTGCAGAGTTTGATAAAGGTTATACAGGAACACCTTTCATAATATATATATATATATATGTACATATATATATATATATATATATATATATATATATATATATATATATATATATATATATATATATATATATTAGCCAAAAGCAATGGTTTGAGGTATATTAGCCAAAAGCAATGGTTTGAGGTTTAAAACGTCTTGATGATTTATCTGTTTGTTGAAAACACGCAATGTTTGATGGAGCCGAGTGGGTTGGGTTGGAGTCATGACCTAATGGTTAGAGAGTTGGACTAGTAATGCAGAGGTTGTGGGTTAGAGTCTCAGTACCAGCAGGGATTGTAAGTGGGTAGAGTAAATGATCAACACTTTCTTCCACCCTCAATACCATGACTGGATTGTTTCAAATATTGATAGTATTGATACCAATGTTGGTAATGGTATCAGATCAAAACCAGCCTGTTGTGATCCATACTTCAGTTTAAGTTTCTCTTTTCTATACTCAGTACATTGCTCCTGCTTCATCAAAGAGTATACATGTCTGTGCTTGTCTATATGGCACTCCTTTCACATTTCATATGCACACATTGCTCCTCTTGCGTCCCTGCTCTGCTATTTTATTATCATGCAATACATGACTCAGCAGTACAAAGCACAAGCATACACTAAAACAACTTTAAAAAGTTGTTTTTACACATTTAATCATATATTTTATGTATGTCGACTTTTGTTATGAACTTATTTACAGTAATGGATAAATAGTATAATACACTAAAAAGTATGTTGTTCTTGTATAGTATCCACCATGGTTTGCTGTGCAGCATAGGAATCCTCCAGTCAAAAAGAAGTATTAATGTATGGTTCTCTTTCATCATCCTTCATCAAGATCCACCAATGGGAAGGGCATCCGTGCCTGACCTCTGCAGAAGCATCCAATTGCACCAAGTCTGGCTTGACAGACAGGAGCATGTGCCCAATGGCAGGTAACTTTCCTCAGTTGACATTTGCTTCTCGCGACCTCTGGAAATGTATTCACAGCTCGTTGGTTGATTTTCACTACCGGAGGACACATCTTAGGATCAGCCTCTGTTAAATGCATTTGTAATATTTTTTACCAGGTTAGCTGTTTTACCTGCAAGCCGCCCACACTCACACTTGTTAATTGGCTACTCGCCTCTTACCTTTCCATATCCTAACTCTTTCTCCTGTCTGCTACTCATGGCTCTTTTGAAATTGAACAGGGCTGTAGTGCACCCGTGTGCTGCAGCCTAATTGCTGCTAGGGTTCCCCATCCCTTCTGCATGGTTTGCATGGACACGCTCAAGAAGCCACTGATTTCCCAGAGACCTGTAGCCATTGTGTAACGGAGGCCAGCGGGTAGGTGCTCTGCAGGTAAAACCTCACTCCCCTGATCTCAAGAAGTGCACTGTGACTGACTCTATTGTCTGCAGTCTTTATCCTCCTTGTTAGTGTGCTTGCCTCCCATGCCGTAGACCTGGGTTCGAGACCCACTTGGATCAAGAACGAGGTGTGTTGGTTAGGACCAGGGAAGGAGGGTAAAAACTGCTTGGTGCTCCTTAAGAAGCTCCTGCCTCAAGGTGGCCTCTACTCAAATCGTTGACTTTGGATTGTCTGACTTGATCAGTGCAATCCTTCCCCCTTTGTGGATATTTTGGCTTCTGATACCCATTTCATTGATGGTACACCTAGCTCTGGGGATGAGGACAATGCAGGACTTCTTAACGGCTCAGATGAGGAGGAAGCCATGCCGTCATCCGTAGCCCCTCATTCTAATGCTCCTGCTGCCCCTGCCCCAATCGGTCCTCCTTTCTTTTTGTGAGCGAGAAGTCACTTCTCCCGTCCTTCAGGCATGCGCTAAACAAATAAAAGACTACTGGGGAGAGCCTTTCAATCTCAAACACGACATTGCGAATCTCGTTATTGGTGACCCTTATCTACTCGCCCCACATAAGCCTATTCTATACCTGGAAAGATGAAACGTTTCCCTGTGTTCATTAATCAGGCCTCTTATAAAGCCTCGGAAGGGTTATAAAGCCACTTAGAAAATGTAGCGCGTGCATTAGCTTTATGCACTCGGTTAAGGGGGCATCCCTTACCTGCCACTGGGCATGCGCTCCTGTCTGTCAAGCCAGACTTGGTGCAAATGGATGCTTCTACAGAGATCAGACACAGATGCCCTTCCCATTGGTGTATCTCTCCACTCAATGTTTCAACAAACAGTAACCTATTGTTTCCTAACTGACATGGAGAGAAGGATAAAATTATGCATTCATTTTTATTCAGTTCACATTTATTTGTATAGCATTTTTTAATTATACAAATTGTTTCAAAGCAGTTTTACAGAAAATTTGGCAGTTTTGTTATTTCAGAGATGGAAGCATCTGAAGTCCTTTCAAGGGTTGGTGTCATCTCTTCACAGGTGCTGAATCATCTGAAGTCTTCGTAAGTGGCTGGATATAGTCAGCAGGAGCAATCTAATCTACAGCTATAGGTTACAACTACAAAAAGTGATGTAATCATACTTGGGAAGTCACACTTTTCCACAAAGACACAAAGAGCAGGGAAAGACTAGCAAAACCTAAGCTAAGACTCATTGTGAGTGTGATGTCTCATTACAGTGAGTCTACAGGTGGTTCTTGTTCTAAATGCAAGATAAAGAAGATGAAAAACACAAGAGAAAAGGTTAAGTGTTGCTCTATCACATATCAGTCCTGTGGCATCCCTGCTCCTCCAACAACACAGTGCTTTCAAAGTAGCTAAGACGTTTAAGTATAAAATACAATAAAAATGTTCAGGTTTACTGTGATTACTTCTATAATACATTTGTTGTATACATGTTTGGCAATTTAGCCAATTGTGATTCTGAAATGAAAACTGCTTAGGCCTACCTAATTAAAATTGTATAATTCTCACAAATGGCTGCCCACTGCTCCGGGTGTGTGTGTGTGGTCTCAACTCACTGCTGTGTGTTTGTGTGCACTTGTTTGGGTAAAGAATATTAGGCTAAATCGTGTGCCCGATTTACCAATTCGTTCCGTCAATGTACTAAAATGTGCACACGATTACGATTGCGTTCACTCGACTTATAAATTGTGAGCACAATTTACTAATTAGTTCCCTCGATTTGCTAAATCGTGCGCATGATTTAGCAAATCGAGGGAACACAATAGTAAATCGAGGGAACACAATAGTAATCATGTGCACATTTTAGTCGAGCGGCAACCTTCCGCTCTCTCTCGTGAAGCCAACAATATAATGTATGTATGCCAACAATATGATGTAATACATCAACTGGTCGCTTGAGGCTGGCTGCAAAAGGGAGTCAATCCCATAGACTCCCCATATTAAAATGCCCAACTTTACAGCAGAAAAAAAACGTTTACATCCTGGTGCAAAAATTATTGTGGTCTATATAGCTTATTGTGCCCATCATGACAACTGTGAGGGGGGTGAATTTTTTTAGAACTCATCCGTTTAAATTATATTAAGCCTTAAAGTTCTGCAAAATGAAGGCTGTGCCCACTTGATTGACAGGTGTATTGCTGCTGTTGACACTGGCGTTGCACTAGGTGGGCGTGGTTTCAACAACCAGCTCTCACCTTTTTGGAGAAGGGCCTGTCTGCAGACTGTAAGACAGGGGCGTAACTTGAAGTGGGCGTAACTTGACGAAAGAGGCGTAACTTGAAGTTGTCCAAATCACACAGAACCACAAGAGATGTCAAAACGAGATTTTGTCGGGCTCCGTTCGGAACCGCATACCCTTTAATTAGCCACTTGATTATAATAAGAACTAATTTAACAAGCGATAAAAGAGTACATACTCTACAGCCCGAATGCGTATATGTGTATGAAGCATTAATGTGATTCAAGCAGGGTTTAGATTAAGCCAGGATCAGGCCATAGCTCAATTAGTCTTGTCTGTGAATCCGGAGGGTAGCGTCTTTACACCTTTTGCTTATATGTTGCTGACTTTACACCTTAGTTTTAATAGATTATTAACTCCAAAATCAATACCACTGTATGAAAATAACTTGTACTCTTAAATTTAAATAATTATTTCGTGAAAAAATATATTCTCACCATTGTAACTCACAGCAAGCTGTCATATTCGTCTTCTTTCCAGTTTAACGGCAGTTGGCATCCAGCTTACTGGTGCAATACCCCCCTCTTCTGTCACAGAGTGTGGATCAGATAATAGGTTTTTCTACTAAACGTACACATCACTCACATTGTCCCCTAACATTAATATCTACACAAACTTTATGCATCAAATCTTGCCTAAAACCCCTGCTTCCCTTAAAAAATGTAATCAATATTCTGCTCTGTGTGGCCAAATTGCCAGCAACTTATCGTTTTGACATCTTGCGTGATTCTTTGAGATTTCGACAACTTCAATTTACGCCTCCTACTTCAAGGTACGCCACTTTCAAGTTACGCCCCTGTCTTGCAGTCTGCAGACGTATGCGCTTGGACTTTTTGCCAATTTTTGATTGTCCGGGAGAGTCGAACGGTGACGTGCTTGCAAAGATGGCGACTGCCGGCACTGCACACTTTAAGCTTCAAAAACGCTCTTCAGGAGTCTACGGGTGATGTCACGGACGCTACTTACATGTTTTTATACAGTTTATGGTTTTAGTACATTGAGGAAACGAATTAGTAAATCGTGCGCACAATTTATTTATTTTTTTCTTGCATGTCATGTGCGGGGCTCCGTACACCACACTTACAGAAAACAAAAAACAAAACGCAACTCTAATGTTTAAATATCATTAACAACTAATAATTTTGTTCCTTTTTGTGCACACTTTATAGAATTTATTTAAGTGGTTGTCACTACCTGAATTTTTCGGGAATCAATTAACTTGTCAATGTCACTCCCGTAAAATACTAACTGTGAGAACAGGCTAAAGCGCTAAAGGAGCTGAACCAAATTTAGCTGCAGTGTACACGGCCAATAAGTATCCTAAAGTCAGCTCAAACTATCAAACATGTTTGATATCCTCCAACTGGATAGAATTATAGTCTTAAACTAGAAAATCTGTCAACTCATACACTCCCCAAAACTGCACAGTGGCTCTCTTTTGGCATTTAACATCCACTCATCCAGACTGCAGATCAAAGCAAAAATCTGGACTAATGTAGTGTATTTTAGCTTTTACAGAACTTCAAGTCTTTCTTGGACTCCTTGTTGCATTTAACCTAGATAAAGGCCAGATCATGTAAATGAATTACAATAAAAGGAACAGATTGGAAATAATTGTATAGCCTAACACATCTTAGTCTAAAAAAATCAATAATCTCTACAGTAAATGAATTTAACAGCTCTATTTCTGGCTTTTGGCCATTGACAAAATATCCATTAGCTGAGTCATTCTGTGATCCCAAATTGCATACAGTCTAACCAGATTTATACAAATGGTCTTGTGATAATACATCAATCAGTGAGATTGAGGAATCCCAATGGTTTATGAATGCCTATGGGAAGCTCTCCAGTACTGGACATTTAATTTTTCATGGGGGTATTATATTTCCATGGGTATGAGCACATTGTTTTGCGTGTGCAAAATCTTTATGCATCACAGAGAGTGGCATTCATCAATGTCCAGTGCAATAATTCAGCACTGAAACAGTTCTGCAACCGCCATACTCATTAACAAACACAGTCACTTATCGCCACCTACTGGCAGAAACATTTATCCTGCATAGAATCTCACTAAAATTGAGTAAAAAAAAAAAAAAAAAAAAATGGATACAAAAGGTGATAAGTCCAGTTTAATGACTGGAACTTAGTGTTGTATAATGTTATTTATAAACAATAAATATTTGTTGAAGTTATAAAAACAAAGATTATTGGAGTATATTTTATAAGAAATTACCATTTCAGTCTTTCTACTTCAGTGTTACTTGTTGTTTATTTGTAATTATGACATTTAGTAATTTTGTGTAATAAAATTTTCACCTGTTATTTTTTTTTTTCAGTGTAGTTTACTGTGGTATTAAGAATGAATATGCTTGCCAAAATGTTTTGTCAGAACATACAGATAATTTTGATATCTTTCATTTCAATACAGTTATATTATGCAGTTACAGCATCTACCAGCAGGGGCTCACTGGACTGTTTTAACCATGCCAATCTTGACCTCTTTTTTGGATTAACTTCTAACCTAAATATCCAGTATATGAAGGAATTTTTTTTTTTTTTTTTTTTTTTTTTTTTTACTTGGGGCCTTTCTGTCACTTACTTTGCTTTGGTCTGCCAGCTGTTTTCGATGACCTTATTCTTTTGTCAGACCAGACGCTCTCTTCACTATAAGCGGGGCAATCTCTCTCGTTCTGTCTCTCTGTTCCTCCAGCCATACATTATTCATGCATTATGTCCACTCAGCAGAACTAATCTGGCCTGCTGGTGATGACTGCACATTAAAATGCACCAAAATGAGCTTGTTTCTTCTGTTAGGCCATTAAAGACCCTAAAAGGATCTCTGGAGAGCACTATAAGTGCATCCTCAAAATAGAAGGTGTACGTTTACATAGACATGAAAAGTTTGGACATGCTTGACTGAATTGTTGTTTCTCGTAATCTCAAACACTTTTTAATCTGTAGGTTTATGCCTGAAGTCTTGAAATGAGTTTGGTAGAGGTAGACAAATATACACTGAAAAAATTCATTATGATTTCCACAAAAATATCAACCCTCTATCTATAATTTTTATAGATAGTAGCATCAATAATATGATTGCAGTTATTTATTTATTTGAAATTATTATTGCATTAAAGTTGTATTTATGTCTAAATAACACAAAAAAAATGTAAAAAAATGAATACAGCAATATTTTTTCAGAAAGTGCAATACGAAGAGTGCAGAATTAACTCTTCCATTAGCTGTCAGTCAAGGTTAAATGATAAGGATCTACTTATTTTTGGTTTGCATGAGCTCAGAGTATATTAATATATTATATCAATTTCTAAAAGAAATGTTCATTTACATAGAAATGAATTCATTCATAACAATGATTTGTCTAATCATCCAGCGACGACACACCTCTGCTGTGGCTTCATTGGTGGCGGAACAAAACAGACAAAGTATTGTTTATTAAACACACTTGTAAATGAATTGCGCTGCTGTTTAAGAATAGCCATTGTGGCCTTATAGATACATATGCATTCTTATATGGATTGCCGTTCCTTTATTCTTAAGGAAAATGTGTGTATTCGTAATCATCTGTCAAAATGTAATAACTCGCACACCCTATAATCTAATCTAATATAGAGACTTTCCACACTCCAAGCAATTTCTGGTAGAACTCATATTTGAACATTCTTTCTCACTCAGAATTTTGCCTATTTCTAGAGAAATGAAAAGTGCTGCAAACATATCATCCATTTATATTCTCCCAGACTCTTAGTCTCTGTATATTTAATGTCAAGGTATTTGGACTTGTTGACTTGAAATAAAGTAACAGATGGTTATTTTCACGTTATTTTCATGTTCAGCACGGCACCATGTTGTTTCACTGCTTTTTAAAACCAGATTTAGCTTCTTCTTCACACCTCCCACCCTTTCCTTAATGTACATATCTTCAATAATTCAACCCTTGATTCTTATCAATAACCAAGTTACTGAGAAATGTGGTCTTCATTTAAAATATTGGGGACAAAAGAGTTGTGACTTGTTTAAGAATATTAAAGTAGAAAAAAAGAGAAAACAGATGTTTTACTGTTTTTGCTGTATTTTTTACTGATCAAATACATGCAGTGTCATAGTTAACTTCAACTGAAACTCAAGCACTGCTTGATGAGCAGACTTTCAAAAACATAAAAACAAATAATACACAACTTTGAATGATATTCTCTTGTTTTCAGAGAATATGTCTTGCAATATTTTATTTCTCTGTGTTTCAAGCTTAAACTGGGTTTTTTTATGCTTTAAACAAGAACAAAAAAGTAGGCATGTTTGTGCTGATTTGCCTTCTTTCTTCAGGAAATCGATTCAGTTGTGCTAAAACCATGCAGATAGTATCCGCAAATAAATAACACTCTCAGCAAGCACAATTCATTCTTAATGAAATCCCCCATCTAGTGGCAATTCAGAACTTTTTTATATAATATTATATTTTTATAATAGAATATTATCCCTGAAAAGTTCATTTCTGATGTTTTTTCCTGACTGTTTGAGCTCTCAGAGTTTAGCCTCTCGCTTGGCTGGTCGCACACTCACACGTTTCTTTCTGTTCCACAGGACCTGGTCAGGACAGTCCCGCAGTATTCTGCCAGTAGGCATGGGTCACCACCATCTCTACACGTGAGTCCTAGTGCACCAGATCTGTCCAAACACATCACACCATATCAAGCTTGTCCTTTCTCTCTCTCTCTCTCACACACACACACACACACATGCGGGCTGTTTGGGACTGATCAAGACCAGTTTTTGTAGATATTTTTCACTGCCCGCCAAGTCGAGCCTGGGACATCCGCACCATGCAAATAAAAGTGCTCTGAGGCAATCTGTTGGGATTTCACAAACAACAGCACCAGGTGATCAATCCAGTGATGCTGAAATCATTCATCTTTCACTGAGGTAAGACCTTTCCCAAAAGAAAAACCAATTGCTCAGAGGTTGCTCTTTCTTAGCTTAGGAGTCTTACCCCTATAAGTCTACTGTATCATATTTAATGCATGTCTATGTATTTAAATAATACATATACAATAATACCTGTAAAGTATCAACATGTTGTAAACAATCTATTGCATGCCTTCTGTTTGTCTGATTGATAGTTTATATAGTTTTATGCAAGTAAAACAGCCTTTTAGTATACTTCTAAAAATGCCCACCTTAAAGTCGTGATATTTTATTTTATTTATTTTTTTTGTGAAATTTATATGATTTTTATGAAGTGAATGTAAAAATATTTTATTTTGTTAGTAATGTTTCAGGATGAACTGGACTGAACGAATGAAGGTTTACTTTTCCTTTTTTTTTATCATGTTATCAAATGTGATGCATTAGGTTATTGAAGAACATTTATTTCTTCATCTCTCAGTCCTCATTGTGTAGGATCGCATTGTATGATTTGCTCCCTACAATGAAAACCACAGAACTTAAAATATAAAACTATGCATTAAAATATCCTCTTATTAAGATGCATTATCGGGAGATAGAGAATGACAACTGATATTCATATGCATTTTGTTGTTGTTGTTTTATATAGTCTGCTGTATAGTTTCATTTCATTCAAAAATGTCATTAATTTTCATTACAAGCCGTCAGAATTCCATCTTAATTTTTGGTCATATAAATATCAACAACTGCACCAAATTGCATACTTTTGCTCAGTATGGGCATCTGAATAATAAGTAGGTGTTTTTTCCTTCTCATCGATGAGTATGAGCTCCATATGAATATCATACTATATCGTCCATAAAAGCTAAATGTATACAATATGAACAACTTTTTTATTAAGTAAAAGCTGACATGAAACTATAGCACCCCCCCCCCCCAATCAAAACATTTTTGGATAACTTGGTCTTTATTAGTAATCTCATGAGATATGTTTGAGTCCATTTTGAGATCTCCGACTGTTTTGATTCTTTGGAAACCAAAATCTGAGTGTTGGGAAACCTGCTCTTGGTTTAATCTCATTGCCGTCTAGGAGCAACAATTCAGATCCCATTAATGATTTTTCTTCATTGCTAACACCAAACAAAGCATGTGACAAAATCAAATATACAAGAGCACTAAGCAATCATGTGTTTGATGCATTATTGAAGCTATGCCTCAATATCGTGTTTCAATAGACCTGGTGAAGTTAATTAGTTTGTAGTAGCTTCACTCTGTGCAGACTTACAGTATTAATTACATGAATTATTCACAATCTTTTGGGTGGATGTGCTTTTAAGGTGTGTGCATGTGCTGAGGTTTATGTGACAGGAGTATGTACTGTGATGTGATTCCTTTCCGGTCCTCATGGGAGAGTCCTGGGATGTGAGGAGAATTCCAACGAGGAAATCTGCGGGATTTTCCCACATCGGCAGGCAGATCATGAATCCACTTACACTTGCACAGAATCTCAAAGTGTGTTGCTTTTTGTGGTTGTGCTTCTTGGAGATTATGAAAATATGTCTTTAGACAATTGATGACGGCTATGAATTTTAACATCAGTTCAAATGAAACCTCCTCAAAAATATAATGGACATCCTCTGATCTGATTATATCTCTCTGTCCAGTTTTTTTGTTTGTTTGTGGGAAATGGAGGCTGTGTGTGAAGAGAGAGATCCAGGTTTGCACGGGATTGTGGGAGCTGTGCGTGTTGATCGCAGGAACCGGTTCTGTGTTACCTCACCTAATATAAGGTAAGACTCAACATACCAGTGCTGAAAGAAAGATGAATGTATCAAGTCAAAAGCTTTTCACAGCCACATGAAAATATAATTGATAGTAAAACGAAGAAAATATAATACAGGTTATATTATGTGTCTCAGACCTGCTACTACCCACTTACCTTCTCTCATCCTGTAGATTCACATTCGTACTGACGGAGGAAGACCAACCTGAAACGCCCGAGGTAAAACACCATCTAAAACAGCACATCATCTATGCATATCTTAACTTTAAATGTCATAAAGCTATTATTTTAATTTCCTTCAAATGTAATCTTAATCTCTTCAAGCATACACTCAGCTAAAGATGACAATTGATTTACTCCCCCTAATGTCATTCAAAACCTGTATCACACGAAAGGTAGATATTCTTATGTTGATAAGTGAATGAGAACTAGGGCTGTCAAAGATTAAACTGACAAAAAGAAACAGAAAAAAATGTCATTACACTAGTCCAATGGGTTATATTGCATTTCGTCTGTTGTCAAAAACCTTATACTTTTAACAAATGCATTATAAAAAGACCTGTGTAACAATCTCTGGTGTGACGTTTTGAGAATTGCATCCATATTTTGATAAACTTCAACCTGTTCTCAATAATCATTGCTAAATACTTCTGTTCCTTCTATTCCCCATCCACCTGTGTGTCATCAATGACCACCTGTTGAAGTGCAAGTGTTTTCTCACTAAAATTGGTGATCATCTCTTTAGTTTTTGATACTTTTTTTGATAGGTACAAATCGTACCTCTCTCTTCACTTGCTTTCCAACAGCAATGTACTCAGAAGACAGCAAGATTAGATTAAGATCAGATGGACCAAGAGGAGGTAGTGCCAAGGACATGTAAGCTCCTGAAATCAGGACAGAACATCGATCCAAAACTTTCTCAGTGCATGTAACATACTCGTAATAGCCCTTTAGATATTTATCCATAATAAAATGGTTAAAAACATCTAATTTAGATGCACCTAGAGATATATAATCCAGTTTATCCAGGGCATCTGAAGGCACTCGTGACTTTAAAATCTGAATTATAAATCTTATGTCGTACTATTGCTGTATTACACCAACTTTCCTTAATATAAACACACACCTCTTCCGCATTCTTTCCCTGTTGTATCTCTGTCTCTGTCCTGACAGACCCATAAAGTGCTATCTGAATCATCCAACCATGTTTGCCTGCTTCTGTATTGATGCATGGAACTCACATCGGCTTGTAATTCATCCAATTTATGGCAAAGCGAGCATACATTCCCAAAAAAAAAATTCCAGGCAGTAAACCTTTGAGCCCTCTTTAGTCTACGTCGAGCTCCACCTCGATTCCCTTGTTTCTTCCTTACTCTCCTTTTCAGAACAGAAGGCCAAATTAGTTCTTAGGAAATATTCCATGTGGCATCGACAGGACCGGCATGTGAATGCAAGCCCAACAGCAACTCACTTAATTTATCAGTGAATAATGACTTAAATATCATGTCACCAGAATTATCATAAGACTCTGAATACATGGAATGCACACAAGTCATATGAAATACTTTAATGATACTTGTGTTGTTTTTGTGGCCCTTCTACAGTTTAAAGTTCTCATTCATTGTGATTGCTTGAGAAGAATGACCAGTATATTTTTTTTCAGTGCTGAAATCTTAGGCTGTTTTGTCCGTTTTTTTTTTTTTTTTTTTTTAAATGCTAAGTGACAATGAACAGTAATATATTAAGAATGCATAAAGTTTTATTTATTTTGAAGACACATTCAAAATGTTGCATAAAGTTTCAGTCATAAAGAATATGGTCAGCTGCCAATATTGAAAGATGTGGTGATGGCGGAAACATATTTCAGTGCAGGTTACAAATACACCCCCATCTAAACCTTATCACCTCTTTTATGAATTCCTTGTACCACAGTCATATGCAGAGGTACAACGATTCATTTATATAATGGCTCATAGGTTGTGGGCATCTGTCAATGCTTTTAGTCCAGTGAATGGTCCATGAGTGTTGTTCCTGTTGTGCTCACAGAGAAACATCTAGACAGCCCACTCTCCTGTGATGTCATTCTGAGTTTACATGACAAATGGCAAGGAACACCATCAGGTCACCACTGACGCCACGGACAAAATCAAACCCTGGACACACACACACACACACACACACACACACACACACACACACACACACACACAGTCAGACATTAGTCAGGTTTCATATAAATCACATTGTATAAGAGGCACAACTCATATTCTCCCCTTAGCAATAATATATTTATAGTAATATAGTTTCAATGTGAATACAACATTTAATAACTATATCCTGTTAAATTGTCAGATATCTTTTGATTATCTACACTATCCATAATCTTGAAGAGAGATCCACCAATCACAGAATCGCTGCACAGAAACTTTAAAATGTAAGGAAACTATAAAACTGTAAGTAATAATTGAGATTAAAATGCCATAAAAAAATAAATAAAATAAAAATCCAGAATTTGATGTGCTTATTGTAGTCTGCACAGTTTGGCAAAAAAAAAAAAAAAAAAAAAAGTGGTTATCAATATAGCTATAAAATGATATTGATATTTATAGTAAATATACACATAAATAATTGTATTAAATTATTTATATTATTTATTATTAAATAAAAATAGATTAGAGAACAAAATAATAAATATTTATATTGTAACTGTAAATTAAAATAGATAAAATACTTAAAAATAATAATTATATATATATATATATATATATATATATATATATATATATATATATATATATATATATATATATATATATATATATATATATATATATATATATATATATATAATTTTATATTACAACTGCAAAATCACAATACTAATATTGAGCACATTTTGAGGTACATTTTTCCTTGATCTTCCAATACTCTACTCGTCTGATAGAATAATGTATATATTAAATTGTCCTCAGGTTTCTTTATTCATATAAATCATTAGTTTTGATTAATTTCATTAATAACTATATTACGTAATATATATTTGATTAAAAATAGCACTTTAAACAGTTGACACCTTTATGTTAGCAATATACTGTATACATTCTTCGTCAGATTTTCCAGTATTTTCTGAAATTAGAGTTATAAATTTTTTGGTATGATTAAAGGCTTTGTTTTATTAAACTCTTTATTGTTGAATTTCTATGGAAAAAAGGAATGATAAAAAAAGGACACTGAAAAAATTGCTGCTTGTTGGGCTGTATTAGGATGCTCAGGTAAAACACCAGCTTACGTCAGTGATGTCCATTTAGATGTCTGATAGCATTGCAGCGACATTGTTCTTTTGATTGAGATATTTTTATTGGTCAGTGCGTGATATCATCATGCTTGATCTTTACATAAGTCCTTCTTTCTCAAACACACACACCAACACTGTCAGTTTGAGCGTCAGTGGTGCTTAAGGGGGCGTTACCCTTTCCACACAACCACGCAATCTATTCCCCCCGGAAAAGAGGGCACGAGCAGGGAAAAGATAGATGGAGGAGAGGAAAGGGGAGGGCAAGAGAGAGGAATGACTCATCCTCTGTGAGAGGAGCAGTGCATCGATGTCTCAACCCACAGACTTGCATTTACAGTGAGCACACGATACTGACAGATGAACTGTGAGATGAGGAAAGACGAGAGCTGAAAGATGGGAGCGCTCAGGGCAAATATGCCCCAGATATTTCAAATGTGAGGATTAAAATCTATTTCATAGGATCTAATCATGGAGTTTGACCACACTTCTATATTGAAAATAATGGTTCCGAAAAGGTGTTTATGCAGCGATGGAATAGAAAAACCATTTTGGGTTCTCCCATGAACCTTTCAGTGAACGGTGAACAATTTTCCCCTATAGGCTACTCTTATTATTATTATTATTATTAGTAGTAGATGTAGTAGTATTAGTATTCATTTTATTCCATATAAATAAAGATTCTCCGCTGGTCTCTGTGGTTCCATGAAGTGACTTTAACAGTCATGGAATCTTAAGAACTGTTCATTAAAGGGTTCTTTACAGAACCCAAATTGGATCTTCTAATGAACCTTAAGAGTGTTAATGGGCACAGTGTTATACATTAAGCTAAATCTGTCCTCAAAAAGATAAAAATGGCCTTGCATATCAATACCTCTGACAAACATAACATCAGTATACATGTGTAGATGCATCCGTAACATCACGGAGCTGCATGATTCTGCTGCTTGCAGCTGCGTTTTCTATTTTATGAATGGATGCTGGGAGGGGCCATGATGTCAGTACTCTCGCTGAGAACCCCCCCCACCCACCCCAACACCAACACCCCACACACACACCTCCAGATGCGGGAAAAGCCTTCATAACCGCTAAGCTGAATCTGAGAGCACCCCCCCCTCGCCTCCCTCCTCCACGTATCCCACGCATCCGTCTGTATGCACTCGCCGCCCCTCTCCCTCCAACCACACCTGTTCTCCTATCAGAGGAACCAGCTTCAGCCAGTCTGCTAAGGGGCTTGCTGACGCCAGAACACCCCCCTTCTTTTCTCTCTCTCTCTCTCTCTCTTGTGCTCCTTCTTCGCTACTAAAAGAGTGGCATGAATAATCCATGCCAGATAAAGAACTGCAGCAGAGAGGGACGTGATTACAAGCCTCACTCGTGCACGTACACACACCCTCGGACACACACCCGCGTGTATCGTGAGCAGGGCTAATGGAGGCAGAGCAGAGGGGCGTGTGAGACTGCAGTGGCATCCTTCTTCTCCGCTCGACGCGTGCAGAACGACCTTCCTCTTACGCTCCGAAAGCTGAAGCTGGCATGTTCTGCTTCTGCCTGCAGGGCTCTCTGCTGAAGCTCCAGGCTCTGGAGGGAGACACCAGCCCTTCTTCAGACACATCTCCCGAAGACAGTCCACCTAGCCTGGGATTCAAAGATGAAATCCCGATTCCTTCATGCAATGGTGTTGGGGAAGAGCGCAGCACACCAGGTAAGAGAGCCAGCAGTGCTTTATGGGCAGCATGTGAGTGCCTGATGGTCAAACTGAATTGTGGGCTGCTACGTTGCATGGATGAATGAATGAATGAATGAATGTGGTCTGCTGATATGAAAACCCACTGACCGAGCAATACGACTGATGGGAGGGATGGGTTTACTTGTTTATGGGTTTTGTAAAGAAGATGGCTCTTGTTTTTTGGGCACATGTGCGTCAATCGCCCGAGCCACTTCACACTGGCATCTATTAATAACGCAGGCAGTGAGATCGCAGGCACCTCCTCACAGCACGACTTCAACTCACAAGCACACGTATCCATCCCACAGTTTGGCGAGATGCTTTATGCACTACCTCTTACATACATCTTTTCACGACATACCTTTTTCTCTGCCCTAAAGTCTAAAAGAATAATACTGGAGCATTATTCTCTCTCTCTCTCTCTCTCTCTCTTTTTTTAGAGCTAACTTCACTCTTCTGGTAATCAGCTGGTGATTTTTAGCAGCTGTATGAAGTCAGTTCTCAGGTTCACACAGGTGTCCTTGCAGAGTACCCTCACACGTTCAAGTGATTTTTACAACCATACAATAATGTTCTTAAGTATGCAATGTCATCTAATAAAGTGACTACTGTTCAAAAAGAACAGTAAAAGAAAAAAAGAAGTTACTTATGCTTATCTAGACTGCATTAATTTAATAAAAAATACAGTAAAACAGTAATAGTGTGAAATATTATTAGAATTTAAAAGAACTGTTTTATATTTGAGTATATTTCAAAATGTTATTTATTCCTGTGATGCAAAACTAAGTTTTCAGCATCGATAGCTCAGTCTTCAGTTTTTGCTGAAACAGTTTTCTTTTCTTTTTTTCACGATTCTTTGGGGAATAGAAAGTAACAGCATTTATTTGAAATATAAATCTTTTGTAACATTAGAAATTTCTTTGCTTGTCACATTTGATCAATATAATATGTTAATATGTTAATAAAGTGTACATACTTAAGCTTAACTGAACTACTGAAGCCACTGTTCTTTAATTAATTAATTAATTTTTTTTGGTTCACAATCACTGTATGCCTCAGTGTTTTCATTGTCTTCAGTGGGTCAGAGAGTGACTCAGGTGTGTGTGTGTGTGTGTGTGAAGCTCAGCATTTTGTCATTTGTTCACGCTGTTCATTTCCGCTGTCTCTTTGCATCTTTGCTTTCATTTGTGTCTGCTATTGTTCTTTTTTGAAAAGTGTGGCATGATGAAGTTTGCTTGAGTCAGTTTGAACGTTGAATTTGCTTTATTAATCATGCACCAAAACTTTATTGTTTTAAGTCATTGAAATGTCATATCCCCAAAATGTTATTAAATGATCTCATATTTTTCTCTTTTTACAAAGTTAGTTTATCCTATATACTAGGGTTGATAATTTTGTCGTTGGCATTTTATACATTATTAGTGGTGTTTGCCTAGACAAGCTTCACTATTACTGTAGTGAACAATCCCCTAATGGTAAGTTTTAAACTTTCATGCTATGAAATGATACCTCAAATCATGCATCTTGTTGAGGACAGATGTACTATTACATTTCTAACCAATCAGATTGATAATTTTCTCATTGTAGACAACTACTGTAAAAAGAGGTTGAAAGTCATATACAGTAGAGCCTCAAGCTTTATCTAAAAAAGCTGAATATCATAGGGTTTTTGTGTCAGTATATTGCAGAAACAAATTCGCTAGCAAGGCCAGTCTATTGTCACTCATTTATCTGGTTATTATGGTCATTTCTAAGGAACAAACATTTCAGAGCACTAGAAACAGTTCATTGATATTAACATTGAATCAGCCTAAGGAATGGCTCACTGGCTTGGTAGTGTACTTACTAGTGAATTAGAGAGCTGACTGAAGCACACCTTAGAAACATTATATGAATGCATTAACAACCCCTCAGGACACTTAAGCAACCACACAGCAACACCCTGGCAACAGCCCGTAACACATACATAGCAACACTGCATAGCAACACTGTAACAACCCATTCAGAACATCTTGGCAACTGCATAAAATATAAACACCCTGGCAACCACCCACAACATCCCAGCAACTGCAAAGTGACATAGAAATAACATTAGCAACTGCATTTCAACCCCCTAGCACCCCAAAACACAGTTGAAATCACACAGAAACACAATAACAACCACTCAGAACATCTTAGCAACAAGTTATAAACTTCCTGGCAACCACCCACAACAACCTACAGTAGCAAATCCACAGCAAAACATTCCAATCAGAAGACATTACTAAGCACAAAGCAACTCCCTAGCACACCTTTGAAACTGCAAAGCAACACAATATCACTCAAAACTAATATTCACCTGCATAGCAACTCCTGAGCGACAGTCCATAGCATATAAACTATCTGGCAATCACTCACCAAATAACACATTACATTAAAATTTTATTAAATTAATGCATTTAGAAGACACTTTTATCCAAAGGAACTTGCATGTTCCCTGGGAATTGAACCCACAACCTTACACTGTTTATGCAATGCTTTACCACTTGAGCCACGGGAACAGTTAAGCAATCTCACACAATACTCTGGAATCATGCTAGCAGTTTTTGCACAGCATGCACCACTCACATTGCCTTCAGATAATTTGACTTGTTTTACTAGTCTAGTATTTGAAATGGGTCGGATTGGATATCAGGCAACTGTGAGAAGATCTTATGTCTTTTCCAGATGAAGTGCTGGGTTTGAATTATAATCTGAAGGTTAGCAACTGCTTTCATCCCAGCGCAGGACTCTGATCTCTGTGTGTGTGTGTGTGTGTTCAGACTGTAGGCTGGCAGAGGGTGACTGTAGCAGTGATCTCCAGCAGAGCCCGGGGCCCAGTCGACTCATCCAGCACATCACGGACGACAACAGCCCCCTGCCCTCCCCACGCTGCTCCAGCCTCAGCCAGAGCCAACGCTTCAACACAGACCCTGAATCTGCCCCGTCTCCACCCTGCGCACAGCATCTCATCATGTACGAGCACACACACATATATTGGGTTTCCAAGATTTATGGGGACATTCCATAGACATAATGATTTTCTTTTACGGTGCAATCTGAATTTTCTATCCGCTTACTCTAACCTTACTACTAAACCTATTTTCAAAAAATATGGGTGCCAAAAATGTTTTTGTCCCCCTAACATAGGGTATACCTGAACCATTCACACACACACACACACACAGCTCTTTTGGTTGGCCTGTTCAGTCCATATACCTGCTTTCTCCTTTCCTGGAGAGCAAGTCACAGAATCAGAATCTGTAACTAGTAACACAGTGACCCACTTTTTTAACCTGATTTCCATTTCTCATTATTAACAAGAGTTTCCTGCTGACTAATGCTGTAGTGATGGAAACAGACATCTGTGACAGCCTATACTGTGTGTGTGTGTGTGTGTGTGTGTGTGTGATGGAAAATAGACAATGACTTTTCCAAAATTATTTCCCAGTGTTTCTTTTTTTTATGATTATGACTCACTAGGTCTGCACTAGTAGTTAGTAGTACTAATAGACCCATATTAGGGTAAATAAATATAGTAAAATAAACTGGAGATGACAGACAGGATTGCATGGCTACTTAGAAAATTAATTTGAGTTTAACTGATTTTGTGTAAAAACAAAAAAACAAAAACCACAGGATGATACATATGATATATATACATACATTATTTTTATTCAGCATTAATTATTAAATTGATCAAAAGTGACAGTATTTTTTTATTATTAAAAATTAAAATTGAATTTATGCATTTAGCAGACACTTTTATCCAAAGCGACTTACTGTGCATTCAGGCTATACATTTTTACCTATCATGTGTTCCCGGGGAATCGAACCCACAACCTTGCGCTTGAACTGTAGTCTACAAATACTTGTATTTTTATAGAATTCTCAAACAGTTCTTTTCACAACAGAAAATCTGCATTACTATCAAACCTGCATTTTGGTTTTATTAATCAGATTAATGTAGCCTAGTCTTTATGATCATTGTTGTTGTACTGTATGAGTGTGTTCATATATGTTCTCTTCTATTTAGGGCTCGTGGAGCTGTTAGAACAGAGGTTTCAGGAGACGCCAAGGAAGCTTCTTCCATCCCACTCCTCACCAAACACATCCAAACACTCAAGAGGAAAATACGCAAGTTTGAGGAGCGCTTTGAGCAAGAAATGAAGTATAAGGTCAGAATAATAAAAAATGCAGGATATATATCATGGACAATTCGAGATTCAGTTCAACATTCAACCTTATTGTTTAGTGCACTCTACTGGAGAAGTATAGTACTACTGTGCTGTGTGATTTCGTGTCATGATACAGTATATGACCAGGAGAATGTGCTAATTATGATTCCAGATAAGAATTCATAGCTCCTGAATTGAGTTTGTGTCTGTTCTCACCCACAGCCATCACATAATGATAAATCAGCCAATCCAGAGATGTTCAAGCTCATGAGTGAACTAGCCAGTTCTCGCAAACAGCTCAAAGGTAAGATAAAAAAAAAACAAAAAAAACTTAAAGTTATTCATTATCCTATTTTATTGTTTAAAACAATTTTATATGATTATTTGCTCCATGGCTCTTGGGACATTCTTATGCATTTTATTTAGTGTTTGTGAACCTATGTCCTGATTTTCCCTATCTTGAAAACAAAGTCAAACATTAATACACAATCAGTAGATTAATTTTTTCTTTTTTTCAGTATTAGTAAAATAATAATAATAATAATAATAATAATAATAATAATTATTATTATTATTATTATAACGTTAATAATGTTAAATGTTATTTCTAAATAAGACATCACACACACACACACACACACACACACACACACATACAGTACAGACCAAAAGTTTGGAAACATTACTATTTTTAATGTTTTTGAAAGAAGTTTCTTCTGCTCATCATGCATTTATTTGATCAAAAATACAGAAAAAACTGTAACATTGTGAAATATTATTACAACTTAAAATATATATTTTTTATTATTATTTATTCCTGTTATGCAAAGCTGAAATTTCAGCATCATTACTCCAGCCTTCAGTGTCACATGTAACATCCAGTCTATCACATGATCATTTAGAAATCATTCTAATATTCTGATTTATTATGAGTGTTGGAAACAGTTCTGCTGTCTAATATATTTGATGAATAAAAGGTTAAAAAGAACTACATTTATTCAAAATAAAAAGATTTTAAAAACATAGCTTTTTTTTTTTTTTTTACTTTTTATTCATCAAAGTATCCTAAAAAAGTATCACATGTTCTGAAAAAATATTAAGCAGCAGAACTGTTTCCAACTTTGATAATGAATCATCATATTAGAGTGATTTCTAAAGGATCATGTGATAATGATCCTAAAAATTCAGCTTTGCATCACAGAAATAAATGATAAAGTATAATACATTTCAAAACAATTGTTTTAAATTGTAATAATATATCACAATATTATATATATTTTTTTCTGTACTTTTGGTCTGTACTGTATATATATATATATATATATATATATATATATATATATATGGATGGAGTGTTACTATTTTAGCAGCATTTCATGTAGAAAAATATATTTAATCAATAGTGAAACTAAAAGTAATATTATTACTCCAAATTCTAAATGGAAACAAATGTTGGACTGGTGAAATTCCTGTACTGTGTGACCGTTGAATTGCTTTGAATGCAATAAATTCCACTTCCTGTCATTCTCTCCATTTATTATAATACAGTTCACTTCAGAATCAAACTAATGAACGTGTTCACCCGTTTCCCCAGATTTGAAGCTTAGACTGTCATTTGAGGAATCCCGGAAACGTGAGAACAACCAGTCCACAGATATTTGCAGGTACAGTTCCGGCCAGCAGGAGGCGCCAGAGCAGCAGCACAAGCCCGCTCTGGAGGAGACGGTGGACACAGTCCTGAAACGACTGCGGGAGAAACGCCAGGCCCTCGGCCTCCCAGACAACATGAAGGTGAGGCCATCTGCGGATTCATTCTGTTCGGGTAGCTAGGGATTTGATTATGTGTTTGTGCGGCCAGGGTTCGCGGTGATTAACTCAACACGCGCTCTTGTGTCCACAGGAGATGACCCAAAGACAGATGGCCCTAGAGAAGATCACTCTGCAAAAATGTCTGCTGTATTTTGAGAGCTTACACGGCCGCCCTGTAAGAGGTTTTTCACATTTAAACACAGAAATGTTCTAGTTAATTAGATACGGATTAGGATTAAAGCATTAATATTTGATCAAATGTTTATTTGAATGTGATATTAACCCCATAGGGCACCAAACAAGAAAAAAACTTGGTGAAACCTCTCTATGATAGATACCAGATGGTGAAACATCTCTTGTGTGCGACTCCCACTATTACAACCATAGTAAGTGTTATTGTATATACAGTACAAATACACTGCCAGTCAAATGGTTGAAATATATATATATATACATATATACATTTATCATTATTGTTTTAGAGTAAGATTCAATATGTTTGTTTTGAATGGCTCACAGGAAGAAGAAGAAGGCTCAGATGATGACTCCGTCCGGTACACCCCCCCACCCATGTACCTCACTGATAAGAGCGGCTGTGGGGAGGAGGAGGGAGACAGCGACCCGGCCTTTGTGTCTCCGCTGGATGAGATCAAGACAGTGAGACAATCGGTCATAACCATGTCCAACCTCCACGAGGCCTCCAGGTACTCAAAGCTTAGTCACTGTGGAACATCACATGCAATTCAAAAAATAAAAAGGTTACACTTTAGTTCAGGGGCCAGTCCTCACCATTAAGTAATTGCTTGGTATCATACATATTATTAGCGTATTGGCTGTTCATTAGTACTTATAAAGCACATACAGTATTAGTGTCTTATTCTGCTTGAGCGTATATTACATCCCTTAATCCACCCCCATACCTAAACTTAACAACTACTATTAATAAGCAGCAAATCAGGAGTTCATTCAGGCAAGAGTCATAGTTAATAGTCAGAATCGGCCCCCAAACTGAATTGTGAATAATAATGATTGAGTATTTTTAAAATAATGACAGATAATTGTTCCAAAGGTATGAAGAAACAAAAGGAGGATTTTAGCAGAATGTCTAATGTCCTGTTTTCCATCATTGGCTATTATGGAATATGATTAGTGTTCAATATTTCAATTTTGTTTTCAATTTAAGTCGTTATTCACAGTCATTTCAAATATGTTTGAAATGTGACATTTGAATTGATTGTGCAAAAGAGAGATTTGAGAACTAAAGCAAAGCATATTTGAATTTTTTCTGTTTAGCACAAAGCTATTGCATGTTTTCAAAAGCCTTGGAATGTAAATGACAAAGTCAAGTTATATTAACCACTTTTATGATACTTTATAACAGCTCTATTTCCCATTTGTTTTTGTTGCATGGTAGAGTAGGGTTGCCAGATGACTACATTTTTAAAATACATATTTTATAGTCACTGGTTAAAAAAAAGAGTCACTTTAAAACCAAACAGCACCTTTATGCATAAAACTTGATAATGTATATATAACATATATAACTTAATAATGCAAAACAATTTCAGCTTGAAAATTACTGTATAGTGGTTAAAAAATGAACATTGTAATTTTTGTACATTAAAACATTTTACTTTAAGATTGAAAGCTTCCATAGACTTTTCTGTTGACTCTCCTAGAATCGTTTTTGGAGTGACCTGGCAGTTACCATAGAAACATCCTCACATAGGCCCCCTTCCAGTACCTTTCTCTTACAAAAATCTCCTTACAGCGTCTCATCTTCTAGCACAGTTTTATCATTGATAGAATTCAAAATTGGTAGCCTAAAATATTTTATTGGAAGCATTTCGATCAAATATGCATAGTCTAAAAAAAATGTCAAACCTTAAACCAGTGGCAACAGTTTAAATTTAAATTAAATGTATGCATTTAGCAGACACTTTTATCCAAAGCGACTTACATTGCATTCACGCTAACAATTTTCTCCTAACATTTGTTCCCTGGGATTTGAACCCCCAACCTTGCGCTTGCTAACTCAGTTCTCTACCACTTGAGCTACAGGAACACTAAAAGGTTAAAAATCTTCAGGAAAACCGCAGATTTGGCAACCCTCTGATAGAGACCTCTGGACATCCTGCAATATATATATATTCTGTTGTGTCAAAAAGAAAACCTTACTGATTTGCGATGACATGGGTGTGCAAATGTTTCCTAGTGATAAATTGCAGGGTGAGATATTCATTTTTAGAAACTGTGTTTTGCAAACTGTCTAATTGCAGGTCTGAGTTGCTGGAGTGTTTGCGTGAGACTCGAGCCGAGAAGAAGAGACGACGTAAAGCCATCAGAGAGTTTGAAGAGCAGTTCTTCAGACAGATGGGAAGGTAAAACACAGATGCGTTACAGTAACATATTTTAATGGTATTTTGTTACTTCTGTCGTTTTGAACATGGACAGGAAGGAAAAAGGAAATTAACGATCAAAATAGTTAACATAATGCACATCTAATCAATAATATACAAAGTAATACCACAAGGAGAAAAAAAACTGTGTTTTTATACACAATGTATGGATTTCGTTTTTTAAATAAAATACATTTCCACTTATCTGCTATCCACTGATGTACAAAACTGCTTCAGTAAGGCAACTCAAGGGTTAAATGTGTGTTTTAACAGTAGTGGAGTCATCCGTTTCATGCGTTATCTGTTTTTTTCTTTCCCTTTCCACCAAAATAATGAAGATCCGCACAAAAAGATGACCGAATCCCCATGGCTGAGGTGTACCAGGAGTACAAGAGTCTCAAAGCCAAATTACGCTTACTGGAAGTGTTGCTCAGCAAACAGGAAACCACTTAGAATATCTGAAAAATTCTTTCTGCCTTTCAGTATCGAACCCAATGTTTGGACCAAATTGTGTTTTTACATTTGACATAATCGTGCCATTATGATGCTAAATGCACTTTAATATCATTTCTGACCACATTGGAAGTCCTAGACTCAATGGGTTGGGCCGAACCGATCAAAGCCTTTCGGTGGCTACTATCTCATAAACGCAAACATGTGCGATCTCTGTGTTGTGTACAGAGCAAGACAGATCAATACAAACCTCATTCAGAAGTCAAAGGGCAAAGGGAAATATAGAGTATTCATTTATGTTTATGGAATATGGCACTTTATTTTTGAAGCGTTTTTTTTTTGTTTTTAACCAAAGTCGAATCATATGCACTTTTCACGTTTTCTTGCTCTTGTTTGAAGCTAGTTTATGATTCTAATTAGGAACATGGTGACATTATGCACACTAATGAGGATCGGTGATTCTCTGGGGCTAGACACGATCTCTAGCCTGTCAGATAATGCAACGCTCTAGATAGAAAACAACGCAGAGCACTTAAAAATAAGGGTTTTATGCAAATTTCAGTGAGTTCACTAACATATAAACACAGCAGCAACCATGTTTATTTCTCATATATTTGTCTCTCACATGAAAAAGGGAGCACAAAATGAGACATACTTCATACAATTTAAAAGTATTTTAAAAGATCTATTTTGTTCAAAAACGTGTTAAAGTATAGTACGTGGCCATCACAGAGCACAGTTTTCCTCCTATACAAATTAAACATTAAACCAGTGGTTAATATGAATACTGTCCAATAACGTCGTACACTATAAACAATACTGAAGCCCAAAGCAGGAGATATGTTCATGAGAAGCGGATGTGCGCTTTAAGTGCAATTCTGCTCAAGTAGCTACTCTCTGGAAACGAAACACTCGATATCTTTCCTTTCCGATGGATATACTGCAATGAACTATTACAATCTTTGTGTAGTGTCTTTGCATGCCAACCAGCGTAAACTGTTGAATTGTGCAACAATCAGGTGTGGTTATTCTGTCATGTTATCGTCGCCCCAGAATTTATTTGCTGTACACATCCACAATGACAAATGTAGCTTTTGAATGTTAGCTATTGTGCACGTAATTCTACATTGGTTTATACAGTAAACATGTATATATATAATTATCTATATATATATATTTGCTTTATCGTGACCCTTTTCTTTTCCATCAACAAAATCCTCTGTATTGTGCACTTCTGGTTCTGTCCATTTTCTATTCACCGGTTAAAAAATAAATATTTTTCTATCTACATGTCGTATCACATTTATTATATGTTAAATCACAGTATACTGGATGGGTTAGAATGGAGAACATGAAACACTGCCGAAGAACAGTAATGCTAATGTCAACGTTTCCAAAAATGTTTGCAGTCATGCTACAGATACGTCCAATCACACATTTTTTGAGATATCTCACTTGATATCACCACATTCATAATGCCTTATAAGATCGGTTGTCTCGATTCACCGATTTCAGTGACTTGATGAGCATCTGGTGTTAAATTTGTGTAAACTTTGGTAAACTGTTACAATGCGGCGTTCTAACAGGAAGGTGTGACAGCCAGTAGGATTAAAGAAGCAGTTTGATTGACAGGGGTGATTAAGTCAACATCCCAATACCAAAATAGGAGCACGACATATCTAACCCAACCCCGGGTCGAGATCCATAATCTAGTAAACGAAAAAGAGCATTTTGTCAAAAGCTGTGAGACACATGCTGCCGAGGAGCCTTACAGACACCAACAGGAATTATGGATAAGTTTGATAATGGGTAAGGAGGACGGCTAAAGGAGAAGGCTATTTTCTGTGCTGTTCAAGGCAGCAGAAGAGTTCCGAGTCGTAGGTTAGCGTCCCACGCTGATGTTGCAGGTCTTACAGCTGGGATCCTTCTTGGCGTTGACTGTGGAGAGGCTCATGAGGTGGCCGCTGATCTCCGCTACCGTGCCCAGGCTCAGATCCACGGGGTCGGTGTAGATGACCTCCAGGATAAGGTCCTGTGCGTGGTGGAACACCAGCCGGCCGTCTTCATCCTCCGAGCACGTCAAAAAGTGGTTGTTGGCGATATCCAGCGCAGGTAGGCGCTGCTTGCAGAACTCGTCTCCAGACGAGCCCTTCGGAGCGATCACCAGAATGACATAGTGATAGGCCGTGTACATGCAGTAGAAGTCGGCAAAATAAAGGTTTGTCTTGGGACTGAAGAGCTCCTCGGCTGGCAGCTGGAAGCGGTAACGGCCGTACGGTGAGTCCTGTGGTGGTTTGCCCGTGTTGAATTCAGTGTTGCAGCTGAAGAAGATGCCCTCGAGCTTCCCGCTGATAGGCGAACCATGGCTGCCGCTGTTGTCCTTCACTGACAGCAACATCTTGTTATTTTGGGCCTCCCTGCAACCAGAAAAAATTACTGTGTGACAAATGGGTTCATAGAGGTGATGTTCAGTGGTACTACAAGAATTCATTTGCACTTAAAGGGTTAGTACACCCAGATAGCAAATTTATGTAATTAATAACTTACCCTCATGTTGTTTCAAACCCGTGAGACCTCCGTTTATCTTTAGAACACAGTTCTAAATACGCATTAATACGCATTAATCCACAAATGACTTAAGCTGTTAACTTTTTTAATGTGGCTGACACTCCCTCTGAGTTCAAACAAACCAATATCCCGGAGTAATTCATTTACTCAAACAGTACACTGACTGAACTGCTGTGAAGAGAGAACTGAAGATGTACACCGAGCCGAGCCAGATAATGACTCATTCACGAGTCAAGAACCGTTTCTGTCAGACGCGTCTGATTCGAGAACCGAGGAGCTGATGATACTGTGCATGTGTGATTCAGCGTGAAGCAGACTGACACACAGAGCGCCTGAACTGAACAGATTTTTTTGGTGATTGATTCTGAACTGATTCTGTGCTAGTGTTATGAGCCCAGGTGAACCGAAGGCTTGAATCAAGGGCAATCATCGCAAATGACGTCATTACGTCGAGCGCAAAAGAACCAGTGAACCGTTTTCTTCAACTGGTTTATTGAATCGAACTGTCCGAAATAACTACTGGTGATCCGAAAACTGATGCAACCGGTTCTTGACTCGTGAACGAGTCAAACTGTTGTTCGTTATCTGCCTCGGCTCTGTGTTCATCTTCAGTTCTCTCTTCACAGCAGTTCAGTCAGTGTACTGTTTGAGTGCATGCATTACTCCGGGATATCAGCCACATTAAAAAAGTTAACAGCTTAAGTCATTTGTGGATTAATGCGTATTAGAGATGCGAACCGTTTAAAACGATTCAGTTCGATTTGGTGAACTGATTCAAAAAGATCCGGTTACATCGAATGATTTGTTCACGAACCGGATATCACAAACTGCTTTGTTTTGAACTCTCTCACAACAGACACAGAAGAGAAGACAATGCTGAATAAAGTCATAGTTTTTGCTATTTTTGGACCAAAATGTATTTTCAATGCTTCAAAAAAATCCAACTGACCCTCTGATGTCACTTGGACTACTTTGATTATGTTTTTCTTACCTTTCTGGACATGGACAGTATACCGTACACACAGCTTCAATGGAGGGACTGAGAGCTCTCAGACTAAATCTAAAATATCTTCAACTGTGTTCCAAAGATAAACGGAGGTCTCACGGGTTTGGAACGACATAAGGATGAATCATTGATGACATAATTTTGCTATCTGGGTGAACTAACCCTTTAACTTCACTGCCATTGACCAACCTCAAATCAATACAAATTTTTGTAGCCGGAGAACACATTACAGCTAATTCTTTAAAATGGAAACTGGAAAAGTAATAGCAAAGCTATCTAATGGATTCTGAAGACTTGGAAAAAAGAATCTGAATCTCAAGGACCAATAGTGTTTTTTTTTCCTTTTTGGACCTTGATAACAGTTTCCATACATTTTTATTACATGTAAAAGAGCAGTGTGAACATTCTGCTAAATGCCTCATTTTGTTTTTTCTTAGAAAAACAGTATCATATAGGTTCAGAACGTTATGGTGAGTAAATTATGACTTTTTTTTTTTTTTTTTTTTTTTTTGTGAAAAATCTGTGGAAGCCGGTTTTCATCACAGATTAAAAAAAATAAAAAAGGAAACTGTGACCTTTTTATCTCACAATTCTGACTTAGTTTCTCAGATTTCTCAATTATCTTGAAAAATCTTTCTCAGAATTGATTTTTGTGTCTGATCAGAAGCCTGTTTCCTTCTTACTATCACTACAGAGTTTAGACCTGATCTTTATTGTTAATGTGGTTATTAAAGCTGAAATGATATAAACAAGTTGAACCACTATCTGAAACACATGAGGTATAATACAGATATCTAATCAAGTCAGTGTGGAATTAACCTTTGAGTCTCACATGAGGTAAGTACTACAACAATAGACTTTCACTCACCGATGGGAAACCAAATTGAATTACTTTGAAATAAAGCAAGGCAATGAATTCTTTAAATCTCACTGAAGTAAGATGAAGTGTTACATTCAGATGCATAAACTAGAGGGATATTAAAAAATATGATTTCCGAAGGGAAATTAACACCCAAACACTCACACACTCCTGTGAGCCTTTTCAGTCGGATTTAATTTGATTCCACGGTGCCGCTTATATTTCACATTTTATCCATTTCTACTGTAAAGACTGATGTTATGGCTTTTTTTATCAAATTATACTATACAGGACAGTAGTTGAATAGAGAAAACATTAAATCAGTGGGATTGCATAAAGGTAAATTCTAAGATCAAAAGAAATGTAATTCACATTTGAGAGAACATTTTAATTAAAATATAAAAACCTTCAGGATTTGGGGATTTTCTAATAAGATGAGAATGAATATTCATATGAAATGAAAAAATTGTCAGTTTACAGTAAATAGTTGCTTCTTGTTTCCATTGTTTGCAAACAAGATTGTTGCATGTTGTTCTAAATCTGTGTGACTTTCTTCTGTGGAGCACAAAGGGTGATTTTGAAGAATATCAATTCACCATTTTTTAATTATGAAATGTTGTGTCATCAAATTTAATTTTCATACAGACCTCTGCAACATTTATTGTACAGAGAACAGCAGGGAAATTCTTCAGAATTGTACTTTTTGTGTTCCACAGAAGAATGGTGTAATAGAGGTTTGGAAATAAAGCTGACCGTTCCTTTAATAATTTAGAGTAGTTATCCCTGTAGAAACAAACCTTGCATGGTCAAAGTACTCTTTGTGTTGGTTTCGATAAAAGACTGAGAACCGTAGCATTCTGCCAGCGATGACCTCTGCTTTCTCCATCAACTGTGTGAGATGAACAGTGGAATAATCTGTAGATACAAAATAAAGAAATAAAATGAATCAGAGAGGGTCAATATGAGCCAATAACAGCCTAAATAGGTCCACGTAAGTATTAGTTCAAACAACTTTTTTATCCACCAAACCACTATACCCTGAGATTTTAAGTGAATATTTCAATAATTTGATGACACATTTGCACTTCACACCCTATATTGGCTAATGGTCACGTGACATGCAAGTAAATAAATAACATTTTACTTTTTTTATTAAATGTTATAAATTATAAATGTTTTAGTTGTGATAGTTTCTCAGTCTGCATTACGTTCCCACTGGTGTAAACGGTAATGTAGCTACAAAATATTTATTTTTTTGTGTTCATCACTAATATTAATATAATTCCACACGTTCATATGTTCCTTGAGCTTTAATTTCGGTGGAATACTGGTGAAATGCTATAAACTTATACAAAAATATTAGAAATTATGTCATCGGGTAAATAACCTTGCGGCATTGAGCTATGCAGTGCTGACATTTGCATGCTCACAAATCCTCATTATAATACACGTAGACAATATGAAGGATTCATCATGCCTATGTTTATTGTGTTAGAACAGAGATTTGTGAGATTGCGATGAAGATGTTTTTTAGAGGTTATAAAAGGAGCGCTATTTGCTGGCATTCTGCCATCCAAACCATGCATGCAGCAGCATCTTGCTGTAGTTATTTAAAAATATCTGTTCTGTGAATGTTGATGCTGTAATAACAAATATTTATTAGAAGCATGTAGCCTATGCTGTGATATCATACATTTAATGGAGAAAAAATTAACATACCAATTAATGTAACTAATTACTTTTGAAATAATCATAACAGTAAGAAGTTTTTTGAATTTGATTACATTTTCAGAGTAACTTGCCCAACAGTGTCTAAGATGTAGGTGACTGTTTCTTCAGTAGAACACAAACCAAAATTTTTAGCTCAAACTGTTGCAGTCTATCAGTCTTATTATGTAAGTGGATGGGAATCACGGCTGATCTTACATTATGCAACGGGTTGAGCCTAAAATCTTGGTTTGTGTTCTACTGAAGAAACAAAGTCACCTACATCTTGGATGCCATGGGGGTAAACAGATAAACAAACAGATGAACTATCCCTTTAATGCTAGCTTTTCCCCGTTTGGGAAACCCTGCTTTAAAATGTTCTCACCGCCTGTACAGAATTCAATGATCTCGCTCCATTCTGACACGGCGTAGTCGCCATCACCCTGTTTGGACGCGGTCTGAACGGCCACAGTGTATTCAGTGCGTGGACTCAGGAACCAGTGTCCTCGCACAGTCATGGGCAAAGGGACTGCTTTCGCTACCAATTTAGTGGGGACGTCCTAGAGGAAACAGATAATAAATGAGATTAGATGTACCTGCAGTTCTCTTTCTGCAAACACATGAACCTGAGAACATTACTGAAGATCAGCTTTTGCCTGCACCAGGTCAGATCAGGATGTGTAAGAAGGAGTGAATATAGAGCTGCTGTGTTCACACACCTTGTGTTTGAACTTGTTGGCATTCTTGGTTTCTTTCTTGTTGAGGTCGATGAAGTAGTGTGTGATCCGTTCCTTTGACCTGGAGTCCATATCCCAGCAGATTTTAAAGGAGTCGCATGTGATGTTGCTGATTTTGATGTTCTGGGGAACAGGGAGATCCTCCATCTCGGCAATGCCACTGTCCAGGGACTTATTTCCTGAGAGACAGATAGAGATGTTGGGAGAGGGAACAGAAAGTCTGAAGAAACTCTTTAAGGAAGATGCCGTTTGCCTTACTTTGTCAGCCTAAAAGTGGATTAAACTGTCTTTTGCAAGATACAGACATTTAAAATGTAGTATTTCTCTTCTGATGGAACAAAGAGGACAAGGGTTCTGATGGAACAAAAAAAAAAAAACATTGAAGACTCATCATGTACTGAGGGGTGTGTCAAAATGTCTGTACAATCAAATGCTCTCTAGAATAAGAATGTCTCTCCCCCAATACCACCTTCCTAGCAAGCAGCAAGTCATCGTTGAGTTTGACATTTATTCTGACGCTGCATTACTGCATGCAAAATGAAGAACTAGCAGCTTAATCTGATGATATATTAATAATATAATTACTAATGTATGTTTTATACCATTATTAGATTTTTTTTTACATGCCATGAGATGAGTAATGAGTTATACTTAGAAATATGAAGTATTTGACAATTAATTTATCTCGTGCGTCTAACACATTGTATATATTTATTAATTTCCAGTACTGACAACACTTTTGCATTTGAAAAAAAGAAAAACATTTGAGATTTCATAACTGTAACACCAGGACGTTTCAGCGAAAAATATGCAATTATGTTGATGACTCATCATGCACTTGGGGGTTTCTCCAAACTTCTGACCAATCAAATGCTCTCTAGAATGAGAACGTCCCTCCGCTTTAACAAGTAGTCAATGTTCATGTAAACACAAGAAAGAAAACAGCACTTGTAATGCCAAAGAGTCTTGAAATGTGTAATTTTAGCAGTGATTTAGCAAATGAGGGTCTAACTTTCATCCAGGTCAATACTGAACTTCTGCACGAAGGATTGCTATCAAACATAGTCACGATTGACTTGCAAGATGTGCCACAAGGCAAAGAAGTGAAGCGCTTTTAGAAAATTCTGTCATTTAATCCATGATGAGTGTTGATGGAAGTGCACTGGAAGGAGAATTCAGTTGGTGCAGAGTAACGTTTAACCAGATTCTGATGAGCAAGAAGATGTTTTGGTTCTTGTTTGTGTAATACGTGCCAAGATCGTTGGTATGACTTTGCTAGTTTATTCTGGGTAGTTGCTAGGTGGAAAATTTAAAAGAGCCCAATTCAAGATCTCAGGTTCATATTTTTACTGCTGTTTTCTTGTCTGCCATATAAATAAAGTTTGATCTCTGATACTTTGTGTTATGATTAGTTTAATCATCAGCTGCTCAACTGGATTTGCAATTCTCTGGTTGATTTGTGCTTTTAAATTTAGTGGACTTCCAGACTACAAATCATAAATTGCACTATACGAATTGCAATCACCATATTTTTATGTGTGGCTTTTTATCATGTAATCAACACACTACACGATCAGATCCACATTTCAGCTCTGAAATAAATCAGAAGACAACACAATCATCATTGAGACCTGGTGAATGTCGAATCAGAAAAACTGCTTACAGCCTTGAATGAAAACTAGCACACAGCATAACACCACAGTCTCTATATGGGAAAAAATATTAACAATATCATCCATTCCTGCATATTAAAAAGCAAAGTGACTATACAATATTCTGATATTATTTGATTTTATCATTATAATCAGATATTATTATTTTATCTTTTATTTTATTATTTTCTCCAGTGTTGCAAGATAAAACCAAGCACAATACAAGTAAACAGTTGAAGCTTAATCAGATAAAATAATAAAATAATTAATGCATATTTAAAATGCTTAGTTTCTTTTTTTTACATTACAGTTATAATTAGAAGCAAAACATATTTAATTTACCTGGAGCATCTAACACTTTACATATTTAACTATGCTATACTTTACCAGTAGCTCTACTAGATATACATTTCATATTTCACTTGAAATTGTTGTATAAAAGGTATCTGAGAGTAATATTAATGTATAATGACAAATCTACAAAGATATCTCACATGCTGCTGTTTCTGATGTGATTTAGAGATGGGCGAATCAATCCTGAAGTATCGATATATCAATACTGATGCAAGTTTTGAAAGTATCGATACTCTAATAAAAAAATATTGATACTAAGCTGTTTTTACTGACCAGTGATTTTGATTATTAAACAAAAAATAATGCCTACAATATGCCTTAAATTGGACGAATAACCTATGTTAGCAAATAGTTGTGTGGAAGGGATTTTCCTGCTCATCTGAACACGCGCTAATGTTGCAAGGCAGAATCAATCAATTACAGAGCGTTCACTCACTTCTGACAGTGCAATTAAATAGAGCTGCGTTTCCCAAGAGTAGCCTAGAATAAGAAACCATTTATGTTTTTTTGGAAAAGGCAGACCAGAACAATGCTGAAAAAACATAGGCTATATAATTGAGTTATTTCACAACAAACCTATTGAAATTGTACCCTAGTATGTGCAGTACATTTGTTTAAATATGAATGTTAAAAGTTCATATTGCTCATGTTCTATTCTGTATTGTTAATATAAATCATACACTTTCCAAATAAAAAAGGTTGCATTTTATGCATGCAACAGCCTATTACTGGCAGTCCCTCATGACAATAAACCATGGTGAAGTGAACACAGTTTAACTATAGTATTTGTAGATTTCCTTGGTTACCACTACAGTAAACATATTTTAAGCATGTGTAAACAAAAATATAACCTAATAAATTTAAATTAAGGCACACTGAATGTTAAAATGCATTTCAAATATAAAGTTAAGTAGGTATTATTAACCATTGTATTCAATACATTTCATAATCTAAAAGTTCAGTTTAGAAGTATCGTATTGGTATCGATGATACTGGCCATTAAAAGTATCGGTATTGTATCGAAAACAAAATATGTGGAATCGCCCATCCCTAATATGATTTCTAGGCTGTAAATATATATATATATTGCTACAAATAATCTCTCTACCAGTTTCTTAGTAAAAACTCACAGAAGTTGACCCGACAACATATGTCACCATATGCCCAAATAATTTCAGATTATAACAAATACCATATAATTTGGCATCTTGTGATATGTGTTTTTAAAACAATTAGAGGCACAAATACCATGTTCCTGCTGTCCAAAGTAAAATATTTGCTTCAAAAAGATTTATGCCATTAAATTATATATATATATATATATAAATTAAATTACCAGTTTTAAACATATCATATATATGAACAGCCTCCTTTATGAAGTGGTTTTTAGCTTGGCCAGTCACTGAAGTTCTCACCTGAATCTGACAATTAAAATAAACATAATTCATAATTTTTTCATAATATATAAAATGAATATAGCAAACTCAATGAATGAGAAATATGTATAATTATTATGTATAATAATAATTATTATTATTATGTATAAATATTATTATTATAACATAATTTCTGTGTCCCACATTTTGCCTTGAACCTTGTTACTGTATGATTTTCCTAGATTTAATTTTTTTTTTTTCATTTAGCATCCTTTATAATTTTGACACCCATGAAGGAAGTGGCATCATTTTGGACTCTTTCTACAGCATGTTGAAAGCATGAATTCAGCTAGGTCAACCACAGTTATTGTAAGATAACATACATTTAATAAATAACATATCTAATACTTTTATGTGAAATTTAACATCACCTACAAACCAACAGCTGGTCCCAAAATAGCCCCCACTAAATGATACATTTCACTAGCAGAGATACAAAAAATGACTCGAAAGTATTTGAAAATAAATTTAGTAATAAAGCCAGACCTCACGAATTTGATGATCAGCATTTCCCGAAGGCTAAGCACTTTCTTTCATTGACTATTTGTTCAAAATAAGACCTAATACTTTCCCTAAAAATGTGTCTCTTATACTGGGCCTTTGAACCGAGGAGGCTAACCCTAAACTCTCTCTGTCCTGGCGCCAAGGTGGCCCGTCCATTCACTCCAGCTCTATAGGGAGACACGATTGAATGAATGAACTTCAAAGAAAGAGAGAAAAGAGAAAGCCACAAAGACGCATTACCTGCCCAGTCAGCTAAAACCGGTGAGAAAGAGAGATGAAGGCAGTCGAGTCAGAGCTGGAGAAGCACCATCAGGGAGGCGTCCTCCTGTGTCACTTCAGATGGAACGAGCTCCTCTCAGCCACCAGAGAGAAGCTGAATGAATGATTCATAGGCTGCCCCTTACTGTAGCTCCCAGCGCTGAATCAGTTCTTGTTTTATCTCTCGCCTGCACTATGAGTTCTCAGAATAAAGACTGAGGATAACAAGAGATCGCCTACGTTAGGGAGGAGCGCTCTGACACCCAGTACTGTCTCAATGGTACACTATTATCTCTGCTGAGAATCACTTGTGGAACACTTTGTTACTTTGAAGTACAAAATAAAGAACTTGTTACGTGGTAGTTTCATATCACAAGTGTTTCTAATTAACAACCAGAGGGTCTGTGAGACAAGAGAATGAGGGAGTCTACTTGTTTAGTGTAATTACTGCGATTGGTTTGGTCTGCTATTGGTTTCCAGTATCAAGTAGCTGTGAGATGTTAAATGTAGAGCAGCACAGGTCTTCTAACACAAACCCACACAGCTAATGTGATTAAGTCATTCACATTCATAAAAACAAACTCAAAATAAAATTCCAAATTGTTTGAAAGGAAATTGATTCATAATGTGGATGGATAATATTTCCAAAATATTTCATTTGATTAAATGCTGTTTTTTTTATTCATCAGGAAAATGAATAATGGTCATAATCAGCACAACCATTTGCAATAGACTATTTTAGGAACATTATGAGTATATATTTTCCATTACATTATTTTCATGACTGTTAGAAACATATTCTTTTTTTTCTTTTCTTGTCTTTTCTGGGTGGTGGGGGGTGGGGTTGGCACTTATTGACTTTTAACATTATACTGAGAAATGTATTTATTTATTTATTATTATTATTATTGTGTGTGTGTTATTTTTCATGACATTATTTTCATGACTGTTAGGAACATGTTCTGAATTTTTGTGAATTTCTTTAAATTAAATGCAACATTTTGATTATTTTAGAATAACTAATACAATGATTAAGTAATGAAGGACAATACAACAAATGATACTATGATTTGTACAAAGTGGAATCACTACAAAATGTTTTTGAATTTTTTTTTATGTTTATGAAAGAAATCAATATTTTTATTCAAAAAATATATATATTTATATCATTTTTGTAGTTGTTACTATTATTATTTTTAAGGGGGGAAATGTCTTTGTTTTTTATATGTTTTGTAACATAAATAAAAACCAGATCTGTATTCTTCATACTTTACGTCACCATTCACAAAATAATTCCACCACTGACCTTGTTATGAGATTTTTAAAGTACCAAGAAGCAATGCTGTATATAAAAATGCAATCAATGCCGTTTATCCAACAAAATTATTGCAAGGACACCGTTGTGGCATGCTGTAACTCAAATTACACCTAAAACGCCGTAAGAGGATCAAAATGCCAAACTGCTCACAATTTAGATTCTATGGGGGGTGTAATCTCAGGCTTAATGGACAAAAAGCCAGGACAACGACACATCTTTCTGAGCATGCCAAAACTCACAGATGGCACATAGAAATAATATTTTTCATTTTTATTATTATATTAATATACAAAGTATTAGCAATACATAGCAAATAATAATGTAATAATAATATATTATTTATATATATATATATATATATATATATATATATATATATATTGTTTTTTTATATAATATAAAAAATAATTTTATATAATTTTTTTTATTTGTATACAAAAATAAGCATTTAAGCATAAATAGTTAAACTGAAAGACTTTAAAGAAATAATTTAATTCAAGTTTGTCCAAATGCTTTTACTGGCATTATATATGTTTACAGTACGTATAATAGCACATAAGCACGCAATAGTGAATGACAACTCAAGCAGCACTAATGACTTGTCATGTAGAATAATCATCAAAGATCCGGACACACAGACATGCACAGGAAACCAATTTAACATATCCTCAGTCACTATATACTAGGAATGTCTTTCCATTATCAATAATATCTTCTGTTGGATTTAATGGCTGTAAAATAAACTGCCCTCTCCTTTTGAAGTTGGCATCAGTAATCCATCAACAAAAAGGGCTCAGTGATTGCATTTCTGAAAAAGCAATAGCAGAAATATACCAAAGCATCGACGCATTATCCTTTCATTAATACTGACTCATTATATATCAGTCACAAGGTCACAGCATCTGTTTCACTAATGAGCACAGATACTCACTCTGGCTTTCATCCGCTCTCCGCATCTGGTTCCAGGTAATGTTTGTTCACAACTGACTAGAAAAACAACTGGTGATGCAAAAGCCTAAGCCTGCAGGAGATTATAACCTAGGACAAAAAAACCCCATTACAACTACCAGCCGGACAAATGCTGCGCTCTCATGGACTCCTTCAGGGGACATGGTCTGCTGTCCAGTCCCAGTGTACTGTCTCCAATGCACCCTGAGCCTAAAGTGCACGCCATTGGTTTAGAGCAGCTTTAGTGTTTGTTTTACAAGCCCAGCACACTCCCATAGGAGGAGCCTAGATTATGTCATCAGCTGGACTTAGTAACTGACCGTGTGTCACTGTTGGACTGAAATATCAGATCGAGGAGTGAGGGAGGGAGTAAAAGAGAGAGAGAGAGAGAGAGAGAGAGAGAGAGAGATCTGGGTTGTCTCTCAGGTGGGTAATCTGTTCACCCGCTCCCATTACGAAAGGGGAAAATATCCTTTGAAGTTTTTCATCCGTCACTTCACCATACCCTTTGCACTGTCTGTCATATTTCCAAAAGATGACATCGTTCTTATAATGGATGTCAGTGTATTGGAGATTATTTGTCTATTGGGGAAATAGGAAAGAAGAATCACTCTTTTCTGGAAATGTGACACTGACATTTTCACAGTTATAGATTGTTACTTTAAAGGTTTGAAGTCTCAAGTTAGATTGCATAATTAGAAGAGACGTGTAGCTTGAAGATACATAGATCTTGGCTTGCTGGTTGCTAGAGTGTTCTAGGCGAAGAGACAGGGAGAGGATAGATAGATAGATAGATAGACGCATTATATAGACAAAAGTACTGGAACACAGCTCTTAATTATTGAATTCAGGTGAGTTAATCAGACCCATTTCCACAGATGTATAAAATCAAGCGCCTAGCCATGCAGTCTGCAATTTCAAACATGAAATGACTAGATCGGAAATTAAAGTATGAACATACTAGGACCAAGATCCCAAACAAATAATGATCACTAATCACCATTATGGCGACTTCAAAAAATTACAGTAGTATGTACATAACTACATTTCTCACAGTGGCACATTTAAAGACAACTTTATAAAGTGAATTCACAGTAAAACAAGGGCAGTAAATTACTGTGACATTAGCATCATTCTGATGTTCATTCACAGTGATTTGTAAGAAAATAACATAACGTGCATTGATTTCACAGCAAATTTCTGACTACAGTAATTTATTGTAAAACAATATTCTCAAATCCTCTAAGTTCCTAGCAATTTGTCACAGTGTACAGTCAACTGTAAGTGTTATTGTGGCGAGTGGGGCGGGGCCGAGAGGCGTGGAAACGAGGAGTGAGGCCAGGTGTAGTGATTGACTGTAATGATACAAACTTCCTAATCATCCGGAAGAAGGAGGCGGGAACCGGCGCACAATCAAAATGAACTTTAATGACAAAAATAAACACAAAATAGCACACCAGCCCCTCACGGACGACTGGTGCGCACAAAATAAAAAGCATTTCACTATAGGTGCTCCAGTTTTATATCCTTCCATCTCCTACGTGGGACTCGATACAAGCGGTGGGGCGCAGGTGTAGCTCATCTCCAATCACTACACCTGACCTCACTCCTCTTTCCCACGCCTCTCGGCCCCGCCCCACTCGCCACAGTTATTATTAGAAAGAAGGGCTTAGAAACACCAGCAATGAAGAAAAAAAAATACATTAAGCTGTCAAGCTGGTCACTGAGAGGCACATAGTGTACGGTGCATAAAAGTTACCAATGCTCAAACTTCCACTGGCTTTAATATCAGCACAAAAACTGTGTGACAGGAGTTTCAATTGCCTGAACAACTGGTGCAAGCCTCAAGTGGTGCAATGTTAAGTGTGGGATGGAGTGGTGTAAAGTAAATCATAGTCCCACTGGACTCTGGAGCAGTGGAAACCAGTTATGTGAAGTGATGAATTACACTTCTGTTTGGCAGTCTGATCTGCGAGTCAGTTTTTGGCAGATATCAGGAGAATGTTACCTCTTCACCGCATTGTGCCTAATGTAAAGTTTGGCGAAAGAGGGATAATGGTATGGGGCTGTATTTCAGGGGGTTGTGCTAGTCCCCTTACATTTTGGACAATGCTATGCTTTCAACTTTGCGGGAACAGTTTGGGGAAGGCCCCAAACTGTTTCATCATTTCTATTCCATCATGACTGTGCCCCAGTGCACAAAGCGAGGCCCATTAAGACATTGTTGGAAGAGTTTGGTGTGGAAGAACTTGATTGGCCTACACAAAGCCCTGCCCTCAACCCCATCAAGCACCTTTGAAATAAACTATTCTCATCCAATATCAACTCAATACAATGTCTTTAAAGTTCCTATTGGTGTACTAGTCAGGTGTCCCAATACTTTTGTCCATACTGTGTAAGGATACATATAAGGACTTTTCCTCTAACAAAATGAAGCCTCACAATGACACCATCCGCTGGTATCCTCACATGACTAGACAACAATGGACAGAGAGAATGCATGAGACCACACACAATGGGCATTTTTATACTCAACATTCTCTAGTTGGCCACTCCACGAGTCCCACAACACCCTCTTTGAGCTGTAAAAGTCCCTAAGCAGCCCTCCACCGCTCTGGAGCATGAGGAAAGAGAGGGAGTGCTTTGTTGCATTCATCCTAATGAATAATAAACAGGAAACATGATGCAGGAACAGAGCCTTTCATGAAACACTTGTGGATTAAATCCAAAGCCAAAGTTAAACGGCACCACTATCATCCTCAAATAAATGCATATGGATTAACATTGAAATCCTTTGTCATTATATATGTGGTGCTGGTTATTGCTAGAGGAAAGCCTGATGGGTGGATTATAAAACATGCCAAACAAAATCTATGATGATTGGATGACTACATGATAACACAGCACACTGACTGAACCTGGCACTGAAACTGAAACTGGGAATTTACCATAAATATCCCATGGTTTATGAAATGCTGTGGCCTCATGGGTGATGTCTTAAAGCTATGTCCACCACTTCACTTTAATAAATCACACACGGAGCTTTCCCTCACAGCCCACTGGCTGTTCATATTTATATAACCTCTCCTTCTTGAATTCCAGCTGAAGATGCAAGGATGATAGATTTGAACATCTCCAGGGTGCGGGTATTACTGGACCACTCTTGTGTCTGAGGCAGCGCATTAAAGTTTTATCAGTCCTTGGTCCCAAGACTATAAATAGACCAGCATTTCATTCTTTAATGTGTTGAATCCGAGGGGAGTGATGCTGCAGAGATGGGATCCTCAGAGCTTTCTTACAGTGCAAATTAAATGACGCATTGTTTATTTTAGTTAAGGAGGTGTTGACATGGATGCTGACACGAAAACAGAGATGGAAAAATAAAAGTGCTAATTGTACAGTGGAAGACATTGCAGTGTAAATGAAAAATGCTAAAACGCAAACTCTGCACTATAAATAATGAGTTTAATAAAGGGTCTTAGCTAAATTTCAAGAAAAAAAAAAACATCTCACAATTCCTAAAATCCCTAGCTAATAAATATTAGATTGAATTGTTTGTAAAGGCTTGTAAATAAATTTGTAAGGTTACAAGTGACTTCTATTCCAAATAAAAACAGTTCTTTTAAATTTGGTATTAATCAAAGAATCCTGACAAAAATGTATCATGGTTTCTTTTAAACAATGATAATATTAAGAAATGATTTCTGAAGGATCATGTGACACTGAAGACTTGAGTAATGAAGCTGAAAATTCAGCTTTGCCGTCTTGGGGAAAAAAACAAAACTTTTAAATATATATTAAAATAGATCTATTAAATTGTAATAATATTTCACAATATGACTGTTTTACTGACCAAGACCCCTTAACAATGGCAAGGCAACATGCTAAAACACATTAAAATCACTTAGCAACAGGAAAGCAATACACTGGCAACCACCCACAAGTTCCAATCTGTTTTAAATTGCCAATTCTCATGGCAACTACAACTTTATTTCATGATTTTTATTTCTTTGTTTGACCTTGCAGGTTTTGTTAGCTGGACACTTGAGACACAGTAGGACATTCTGACCTCAGGCAAGCAGAAACCGTACAGACAGCATCAAATGCAGCCTGTCTTCCCTTGAGTTTAATGCATGAAGTCACATTTTCTCAAAACTGTAAAAAATCAAAGGATCTTAAGCAACGGTAGTAAAGCAAAATGCTTAATGATGCACAGCTTGAAACACTCCTGAAGATTATTACCATTGTACTGGTCTCAGAGGAAATGGATCATTCTGTTAGAAGGGCTGATTTCTTCTGTGCCTTTAGACCAAAGCATAAGCATTATCAGGATGATTACAAGCGGTAAATTTGTGGACGCATCTGTCACAGCGGTTTTGATGTTTGATGAGGCCACTGAATCATAAATATAACTCTTGTAGGATATACTTGTGTCTCTGCTGTGCGGTTTTCTGATGGGACTCTGATGTAATGCCATCGGTCAGTGTTTCAGGATATTTATAGGAACATCACATTTATTGAATAATATTAGATCTTGGACTAATACTTTGCCAATATGCCATATCAAATAGATTGTAAAAATGTTTTTAGTCTTTTTTAGTTGTTGTAAGAAATGTTTCTAATTGAATTTGTTTTCAGCTGTTCACTTACAGCTTCGTCACTGAAGTGCACTGCCGATTAGGTAACCACTTGGATTAGTCTTTAAGCTAAAATGTGCCATTTACACACATAGACCTCATGAGGCCGAACAACTTTGCAACAACTGGTCAAAGAGGCAACAGACAGACTCAAACAAAGCAGGTGAGTTTATTAAGGGAACTGAGAAGAAGCTTCCAACTTAGGTGAATCAAAAAAGTGATCAATGGAAGCGAAGAAAACAGTCTTATCTGAGCTGAAACTTCTAATCCTTCAATAGCTAGTACAGGCTTGACAGGCTGACAAGGAATCCACTTAAGATGTTTGTAACCTTGAGACCAACTGACAAGCGACTGTGGTGAGTGTATATATTTGAATGGTGTGGTAAGTGGATTCAGGTGTCCGTGATTAGTAATCAGGTGATTGTGAACTGGTGTAGGAGGCTGGTTTAGCTGGTGAGGCAGGTGATTCCATGATACTTTTGTACTGACAGTCAGCACTACACCCAACAGAAATTCAGGGTTTTGTGAAAAGTGCACATTGGAATTTGCAATGTTCCTTTTTTTCATCCAATGGCCACCAAACTCGGTCAACATTACTTCAAGACACAGGGGATACAAAATTGCCAATGGATGTTTAATATCTTGAATGGTTTGCCTGTGGCGAGTCAATGAAATTATGGTGAGAGATGAAAAACAGAATGTGTCTAATAACTTATGCACACATTGCCTGATTTTAATCTAACTTCAGCACTTTGTCGTATGAGGCTGATCACATACAGTTCTGTGCAAAAGTCTAAGGCCACTAATATATTTACCAACAAAAAATGGTTTTAAGTCAGTTATATCTAACTTTTTCGCAATTGTGTCAGTAGTAAATATAAGTTCACATTTCCAAACATTATTTTTGCCATTAATCGTAATAATCCAGTGAGATTTTTGTTTGCACAAGGAGTCTGGCAGCAGCCAGTGTTCTACACAGAAATCTGATCTCATCTTCATCAGTATGTCTGGAATAACATGAAGAAACAGATAAAACTGAGACAGACTAAATCCAGAAGAACTGTGGCAAAGTCTCCAAAATGCTTCAAGAAACCTGCAAAGCTACCAGTGGCCTAAGACTTTTGCACAGTACTGTATATGTGACTATTATGAGTCAACGTTATAGAACCACCAAATGGCAGCAGAAAGTGTCATTTAATTTTTTTTTAAATCAGCCTCTTAGTTTTTATCAGTTTTTTTTTCAAACTTAATGTCAAAACATGGCAGATGCAAAACTGCAAAGGGATTCTTGATATTTTAAATACTGTTACCATATACAATAGCAACGTGTCAAACTTGAAGGTAAGGCAGCTATCATGCTTAGAATTTGGATTTTTGGAAAAATAGGGCAATGAATTAATGCATACTCCTTCTAGGAGAATCATGCAATTCTCACCAAATCTTCTTTCTGTTGAACTGATTCTTATTTTATAATATTCTAAAAAGTAATAAAGGCTATGATAATTAGCACAGCAAAATAAATCTTCATTATCTATCAATAAATTCATTTAAAATAAATTCATTATCTATCAATACCTGAGATGACTTAAAGAAAACACATAAATCAGAGATTTATTTGGTCAGACATTCGGTTAGCATTGTGAAACATAACACCTTTCTGAATGCTCCCTTTCACTCTAAATGTATCTTTGTTCAATGTTACCTGGTGACTGTTTCTGTAGAGTGATATATCATACTTTTTATAATAGCATTGTGCTGAACTGTTTTTTATTTTAGTTTTTTAGTTTCATTACGGATCAGGCTACATACAGCAATCTGTGTTATCTCATCTAACTTTGTATTTAAATATGAAGTGACATATTCTCTTTTCTGTTTGCCAACTCCTGAATAAACTGTATAACAGTGGTGGCCACTCTAGCATAAATGAACTATTTTAAAGAAAAAATTTCAATCCTGCCATAAATTTGAAGCCGTAGAGTGTAGCGGTTGTCGTCAGACACCAGGACAGGTGGATAAACAGCCGTGACTTGTCTTCATAACAGCTTACTAAAACCAGAGCGATTTCGAAGTGAGATGAAACAGTCAAGTGAACTCTGCAATGCACTAGACATTGTTCACAGGAAGCAACAGATCGACAAGCATCCATCTTTCCACCTCAAACAGTAATCCATTCATTCTCACTACTGCAAACCATACTAATGATGCATCTATCTCAGGTATGACACACTGCCCTGTATCCTCTTCACTTCAGCCATTAATTGAAATTTCAATTAAAGTGAAAGTAAACAGAAATGATGTGGCACAAAGTTTCTACACTTCCACAGCTGTATTGGCTGACCTAGTTTATTTCACTAACCCCAACGGTTTGTTTTTTACAATAACATAATCACATTAAACAGTCTAGACCCCATGGGGTATTCGTTGTAATCCTTACAGTTTGTTAAACCAACTTTCTTTATGACAGTCACATTTTCATACTGCACTGACTGTTAAAGGGACAGTTCACCCAAAAATGTAAATCCTTTATCATTTACTTTTTAGAGATCATCAGAGACATTCATTTTTTCAGTATTTACTAAACTGCTAATCAGTTTTTGTTTCTAATCTGAGACATCATATGAATGAAAATGGGCTGCAGACAGCAGGGAAAAAGCATGCAATATGCAAATAATAAAATACATACAGTATAGTCATGCAAACAGGATTTATGTATTGTTGATAATGTAAAAAAATAAAAGGACCCACTTTATATTAAGTGGCCTTAACTACTATGTACTTCCATTTTAATTAATAATTTAGTAAAATGTACTTATTGTGTACATACATGTTTTTACATTGTACTTATATAAAAAACTACATGTAATTACATCTGTATTTAATTTCTGTAATTACATTTATAATTACACTGTTGACCCATACTTTACACCTTAACCCACCCTTAAACTTACCCATACCTCCAACCCTCTCCCTAACCTTACCCCATCCCACCTCAATAGCAGCAAAAGTTTTTTACAATACAATATGAACACAATAAGTACATTGTACTTATTTTGTATGTAAGTACAGTAGTTAAGGCCACCTAATATAAAGTGGGACCAAATAAAATAAAAAAATAGATTTGTCAGCTTTTGAAAGCAAGAAGAAAGCACTCCCATCATCTTTTGTTATTGACTAGCCAAACTCTGCCATATTCTGGAGCAAATCCATCATCATTAATCCAATCTGTCATCATGAATATAGCTAATTTGTAGACATTTAGGATGCATTTATGCATTTTCTAGATACATTTACCCAAAGCAACTTACTGTACATTACACTCAAAGTAGGCATTATTTTTTCATCAGTTAATGGATTTACTTATGATTGGAAATCAAATTTATGACCTTCGTGTTAGTCTGCTAAATAACATTTTTGAGTTCTCTTGTTATTTATACATTTACATAATTATCTGTTTGTTTGTTTTTTCAGTCATTTTTTCAGTCAAGTCATTTTTCAGTCAAGTCATGTTATTATGTTAGATATTGTTAGGCAGATATGTTAGTTTTGTACGATAAACAATTTTGGTTCTGTCTTGTTTCACTGCTTGATGTCAAATTACAAATTCTGGCTCCAGAAGCAAAACCAGTCCTGAGTTAGGTGAATTTCAACAAAACATGCAAACAACACACAAATGAGCAAGAATTATGCAGACCTCATCTCAAATGAGGGTATACAGATGAGGAGAGTTGATGTTCAGTCTTGATCCATGAGAGTGAATACTCACATGACTGAATCTCTTAATAGAGCAATGTGGCGTGTAACTGTATTAACACTCTGGTCTTTAGACAGAAGTTGTGAAAAGCACACATACACTGTGTGAAACTGTGACAGCAGTGATATAACATCACAGAGAGAGATGTGATCTGAGAAAAGCAAGCCTGGCATGGTGTTTCTTTTGGTGTGATGTTTGAGCTTGAGGTGATGGAAAAACATACAAAGTTGAAGCTGAAGGCCATAATGTTGAGCTTTTATTAGACGTTTAAACATCATAAATGGAGTTTTATGAGTTTTTGTCTTCAGTTTTGGTTTAATGCAAAATATATATATATATATATATATATATATATTCTAACATCAGTGTGAATACATAATGACAGAATTTACATTTTTGGTTAAACTACCCTTTGAACCAAAGTCTATTGGCTGTTTAAAAAAATACATATTTAAGTGTCTTCTGTTTTTAAGTTGCACTTAAAATCCATTCAGTTTGCTATACCTCTTTAGTTAACTGTTTAATGTAGCTATGACATAGAAAATGTATTTAGATTTAACCCAAAAGGGTTTACTCTCAGCTAACACTCTTTGCCCCAAATTTCCAAAATTTCACTTTTTCAAACAGCATGACTGTCTCTAGAAGCATGTTCAGCTGAGAATAGGCTGATAATCATGAATCAGCTCCATTATTCATCTGATCCATTTCTGTTTTGTTGTCATTTTGCAGTGCTATATGTGCACAGCGGACACAATTAGCAAATTGATGGCCATGTTAAATCGCTTCTTTCACTAGCAGGCGGGCTTGGCAGATGGTGGCCCCTGTTTTGGAGCCAGTCCCCCCATACACAGCTGGCCAAAGCTGTATATTCAGACAAGGGTAGTGAGTTAGCACTGTCAGGCTCCTGTAGGCCCTCACACAAAGGACTCCCCATCTGAGGCCTGCCCCAAGGGGGGAAAAACATTGACTTTAATGCATGCTTATCAAGGAGTCCCAAAGCACAGGGCAGCTCGTCCATTTTTTATCTTTTCACAAATGGTTGCAGTATTCTGTGCTTTAGGTGCAAATGCTTGCTTTGAGTGCATCTGCAGTTTCACAGTGAATATATAATGGAAATATGGACTCATTCCTCATGAATCTTAGTAAAGGATGTACTTACCATATTAGCACCAAGCATTTACTAGAACATTGGTTCTTAATTCCAGTCCTTGCAACCCCCTGCTCTGCAAATTTTGTATGTCTGTCTCATCTCTTCAGACGTTCTTCTAATCGAACGTAAGTGCCCTGCGAAGTGGACATCACAGGATGATTCCAGTTCGAAGCGAACGTACATTCAAAGTGCATTGAAGTATGTGAGACGTGAATTTAAATTGTATTTATTTACAGAGGTGTATGATGTCAAGACGTTGTGCAGCGCAAATCCGTGAATGAATGTTCCGAAGTGAAGTAAACTTCAACAGATTTCCCCTGCTTAGGGTAGAGAGCAAAGAACACTGTGTGGAGACCATGTCAATCGGAACACAGTTCATGCACGGAGCTCGCTGATTATTTGAATCAGGTGTGTTAACAAAGAGAGACATGCAAAATGTGCAGAGGAGGGGACTGGAATAGAGAACCGCTGTACTAAAAGATCAACACGGGTGCCACTCTCATTCTCTGTAAATGATTATATGTGTGTCTCAATTATTAAATTAACAGGACACTGGCCTTATTTACATTGATAGATTCACATTTCTTTATGTGCAATGCAAAATAAATAATTTTTTTTAGCAAATTTACATATTGATTCATTTACATTGAATTCTTGCATTGACTAGACAAAAAATTATCTAAATTGGCTTTTAATGAGATTTAAATAGTATTTCTCACATTCTGTTTTTTTTTTTAATTTAAAATTTTTATTAAAATATGTTGAAACTGAGTGAAAAAAACCTATTCAAATTATAAGCATAATTCCAAACTCATTGTGATATGGCTGAAATAACAGTACTTTTTGATTTGGATTAGGTTTGGGCTTAATAACAATAAATAAATTGGTACTTTGCAAGGCTGTGACAATATATTTGCTATTGTGGGTAATAGTATAATAACCAGCCACTAAAAACCCACATCTGTTGACCACTGATCTCTATAATAATGGGAATCATTTCCTTACTGTGGCTCCTAGTGTAAATTGTGGATACAGCCATGATACTTTGAGCCTTGGAATCTAGAAATCATTGGATCCTTGGTAATTTGGTAAAACTAGTTAACAATTCTTCTGAACTCTGGCACAGATGTCAATCATTATGCCAACACAAATGAAGAGTTTGGCACACTGAGATGTATAAAACTCCTCTGACAGATGGGTCAGTAAAAGAATGTATCTATTGTGACTCAGTCATGTTCATCATATCTCTGTCTAGTTCCTTCTTGGCCCAAATCTGTGCACATTATTAGCCAAGATCTATTAACCAGTAAGATTTTGTGATTCTCTGCGTGTGTTTAACATGTCTAGTGCAAACAGAAGCATCCAAATAATATCTATTCTGTTAAAAAGCAATATGAATGGACAAAGTATTTACAGCACTTTTCTAAAGCTTGTCTTTATCTGCCTCTGTCCATATAAGAACATTAAAACAATAGAATCTAAATCAATAGAGTTGTATGTCTACACCCATTATATCACTCAGAGGACTGTGACAGCTTCGATTGTACACTGCACGGACCGTGTCAATAAGAACGTTCTCTCTCTTTTTTTGTCTCTCTCTCTCTGTCTTGTGACAGCATGGCTGAAGGGACTTTAAGTTCCTCTGCACATTACTGGTATAGAATACAAATCAGAGCTTGAAGGAAATTTCGTTCAGCTCAAAGCATGTTCTTTGCTTTAGCTCTGATATACTGAAGATAAACAAGTCCACAGAAATCAACACACAGCTATTTCATTATCCACTTTTACATTTGCTTTAACATATTTACTCAAAATATACTAAACATCATTTGAAACTGAAAACTGTCACTAGACTGCAACACACATCTGTCAGTTACAGCTGTCAACTTACTGTATGCAAAAATTTTTTTTTTTTTAAATGTCTAGATATCAGACAATTAATTGGCTTGGCCAAAAAGCAAATACTTATGAAGTACTAAATATTCTGCCATTATGATACACAAGGAAAAAACATAGTAGGCTATATGTTTCTGTTCTTTGACATGCTTTGTATTTTTAATATTATGCTCCTCTGTTCCAGAGCTGCACGAGACAAGAGAGCTTTCTCTAGAAAATCAATGGCTAAGAATGCCTTGAAACGCACGCACTTGGATACACCCATAAATCCTGTACATAACCATTAATCATGAATTTAGTAGATACATATGCGCATAAGACAATGGGAAATACAGTCTCACCCAGATGATTCAGCATATTTAGAGTGTGGATCGAATAAACATTTTGCTTTCATTACTATGTGAGCAAGAGAGTAAACTGCTCACTGGTCGTGTATCCTGAGATGCATGCAGCTGCAATCCGGCATTGTTTCAGTATGGTGCGCGCGCAATGACCGTGTCCATGGTGCTGAACGTTACGCGAACATCATATTGAAACAAGCATTCAAGTGAATGGAATTTTAATGCTCGGAGAGCATGCACCTCTTTCTGTGACCCAAAGGAAAATAAGAAAATGCACCTAAGTGTGCATACATGCGTCTTAAACGCATTTAATTGATACGGAATGATGTGATTTATTAAAACGTCGTTTTATGAATCACAGCATGTGCGTCTTATGGTGGTTCATGAATTATAAAAACCCCTTCTTTGTCTAGAAAGCTCAAATTCAATGCTTTTGGAAGAAAAATAACTAAGCATCCTCACTCGCAAATTTATAGCATGCACTTTCATGCACGCGCCGTCAATTTTCACGTTTTTCAAAAAGGCGCAATTGCTATTCAGCACGTGAGTTGCGTGATTGCTTTTGCGTGCATGTATTTCCAAGTGACAGTCCAGCTCCAGCTAAACGCGAGAGGATCTTTTAAAGCATGCCTTACATGCATTTGCATTTAGAATTTTGCATGCATTTAAATATTTCTCCGTCTTTAAATCTCAAACGCAATGGCACTGCTCCTCCACTTCACCTGTCAGAGGGCAAATTGAAAATTTAGCAAAAGTAACAGTTCTTACCTTCTCTCTCACAAAGCTGAATGGCGTCCAGACTGAGATTCTTCATCATGTCCTCGCACGGGCTCGTGGGGCTGCTGACACTGTGTCCCACGCGTGGAACCTCCATCATTGAGCCTCTAAATGACTGATATTCCGCCGGTGAGAGTGACTGCAGTGCCGCAGGACAGATCTTCACTCCGTGCTCTCTCTGTCTCCCACGGGTTTCCACAGTGTGCTGCTGATGAGAGCCACGTCAGCACATCGTCACGGCCGCTCCATCGGAGCTGATCTCTGATGCGACACGCGCAGTCAAGGGCAAAGAGCAGCGACCTGTTCTACTGTAATGCAAAATGCAATGCATAAATAATCAAATAAATAGAAATAAGTCCGTTTTTGTGAGATGTACTCTTGAAATTGCGAGAGAAAAAAAAATGATTTTGTATCTTGCAGAGAGAGAAAAGTCTGAGATAAAAAGTCTCATTTAAAATGTGTAACTTTTAAGTTTTAATATAATTTATACCCAAACCAAAATGACTATTTATCAGGCTAAACGGAAATCAAATTCACTCTTGTACAAAAGATGGTGCTGATTAACAAAATGTACTCTACACCTCGCAGTATGAATGCTTGAGACATGAGACTAAATATTATTTCAATTAATTTATTTTCTCATACAGTGTTTCTCACATTTTCTTCTCTGCTTGAAACAAAATGATTTGGTCTTGTGGTGAATAGGCCTAACTGCATAGGGCAGGTTTTTCTACAAATTGAGAGATGTGGGAATTGTTTCAACAGTAATTGGCAACATTTCACAGTTGCTGTCAGCTTAAGTTTGCTCACCCAGAACATTGTGTTATACATTAAAGGGATATTTCACCCCAAAATTAAAACTCTTTCATCATCTACTCCCCCCTGATGCCTCAAGCCATGTATGAAACATAATCTCAAGCTGGAATCTAATACTGAAAGTATTATCTAAAGTGTTATCTTATGAACAAAGTGTTTATTATGCTCATGGGCACATGGTGAACACAGAACAGATTAACGGTGAATGAAAAGTGAATTAAATGTTTTGTTATGTAACAAGATTGCAGTCCGTCTGCTTTCTTATTGTCCAATGGGTATTCTGGTACACTTTGTCAACCAAATAAATTTGAATCTAGTAAAGGAGAGGATAAACTGCTGGATCTCTCTCTTTCATGTACTTCTCTCTGAATAACAAAAAGGTATCACATTTATGGTTTTATTATAGTAAAATGAAGGTGCATGTCAAGACAGGTCTAGTCACTTTTATTTATATAGCGCTTTATATAATACACATTGTGACAAAGCAGCTTAACAGTGTTAAACAGGAAAAAAATGTGTGCTTACAATGCATGGTGACAATAGAAAAAAGTATGTTTAATTATCAGATGAAGTCAGTTCATTTTTGATTCAGTGATGTCATCGTCAGTTCAGTTCTCTTCCAATAACCCCAACTGGGAGCATCCAAATGTTCTCATTATGACAAAGTGACGCCAAAGGAGCCGCCGCCTTAAAAATGAATAATTTCAGGCATAGGCGCTGAATCCATATTAGATATGTGAAAAATATTAACAGGAAACATATTAAAATAATTTTGAAAAATCCTTGTTGTGAACCTTTTCAAATATTTGCCTGCAAGTTTGCAGAGTGCTGTATAGCTAAATCATGTTCCACTAATACAGCTTGAAAAATTGCACGGGTTTGGAACTTTTTCCAGATTAGCTAAATCTTAAGTGTGTATTCTCAATTCACTGTTGAAGAGGAAACTCTCAGTAAATTGAAGGTTGATTAATCTGAAAAGGGTAACAATGAGCATCCTGAAGAAACATTGGCTCAACCAATGGCATAATTCTTGGATAGGACTATTTGTTTAACCAATGGAAGACAGGGAGCGTTCGGTAGTAATTCAACAGCAATTCAAATTAACTCGATGATTCTTGTGGCTCAGGGATTATGCACCTCTACTTTATTTTCTGTTCATTACTATTAAAATTTAAGGAACAGTATTATCAGTCTTGCAGTTTGTCCTTGGAGTTATCATTGTAGTGGCAACATTAAAGATTTAAGCATTTAATCCTAAAAGCATAAGGTTAAGGAATGCTTTTAAGTGTTAAAATTTCTAACTATGCTCATAAAGTGTGAAACAAATTATGCACATTTTTTAGTAGTTCAATAGACTGTGCAATATAATGATGGGTTGAAGCAAAGTCACATGGTTGAATAATCACGGTATAGATGCTTTTCGTTCAGATAAACCAGAGAAAAAGCACATCTTAACTTGCATTTCTAGTGCCAGTTTAAGCAGGGACGGTGTGTGGTGATGTAAAGCAGCTGGAGATACAGTAGAGTTGTCATCAACCCCTGAGAGGGCAGATAATCCAGTACCCTCACCCTGCTAACCATTAATAATCTGCCGGTAAAATCCTCCTCCCCCAGCTTCCTGCAGCAGCCTATGGAAACCCAACAAACCCATCCCCCTCTGAGCATCCCTCCATAAATATCTCAGCCTCTGTTTGTCCATTCTCAAATGTAAAGTTTACATGGTGAAGAGAAAAAAAAATGCATTTTATTTTTTCCGAAAAACATTTACTTAGAAAAAAAGAGACATTTTACATTGCACAACACAGCTCTCTGTATTCTAGAAGTGCTGATGTTGCAACACAGGCTGATTGAAAAAATGTGCCTCTACCTACATTTTGGTAAAACTCCAAAAACCAGCTGAGTTAACAGCAGCAGCAGTAAAACACCAACAAATTGTATTTATTTTCAAACAAATTATGATTACGGGGCAGGTTTTCAATTAATATACATATTTTTGTCATACAGCTTCTTGCACAGTTCTGTTTTGTATGAAAACCCATTTATGCCACTGAATAAAAAAAAGAAAAAAAGGTAATTGCGACTTTGTATCTCACAAATCTGACCTTTTTTTCTCAGAATTGTATCGAACATATCAGTCCCCCACCCCCACAAAAAATTGGACTTTAATTCTCGTGTTAAAGTCAGAATTTTGAGAAAATCAAGTCAGATTTGCAAGATATACACTTGCAATTGTGAGAAAGATGTCAGAATTTATTAAAGTTTATTATAAAAGTCAGAATTGTGAGTTTTTAATCTTGCAATTGTGACTTTATATCTCTCAATTCTGACTTTATAACTCATACTTGTGATTTTTTATTATGCAATTCTGAGAATTTTGACTATATATCTAGCAATTCTTAATTCATAACTTGCAATTGCGAGTTTATATCTCCCAATTCTTTGATAAAAAGTCTGAATTGCAAGATAAATAGTGACAATAACCTTTTTAAAAATGTTGTGGTGGTGGAAACAAGCTTCCATTATGACCTCAACTAAGCTAGCAAAAATAGACTAAGATTGTTTCGCTAATGTTCCCATTAAGTTAAGAAAACACTATTTCTGAATGTTCATTGAAGGTAAATTTCCATTTTATAATTTGTGATTTTATTTTATTTATTTTATTTTTTTTACTTTTGAATGTACTCAGTACATTTTGAAACAAAACAGTAACATAAAAAAGTTCAGAAATAAAATGTTCCATAAACAATGTATAAATAATATTTCTGTGCTATGAGAACATTATTAAAGAGCAGCTAACTCAGAACGAACATGCTGTTAATATTACAGGAAGAATGTTTGTTCATAACTTCCAGAAGGTGTCAAAGTTGTGAGAATGTTTCTTGTTAACTGGGAAAAAAACTTTTGAACATAGTGCATGATTAGTGTGTACTAATGTTGAATATTAACTAATATCACATTACAAGCTCCATATGTATAGCTTTTCTGACATGGTAAACTGCTTGGTAGCAGCGGTTTATTTGTGATGCAAATGTTTTCCTCCCAGTATTAAAACCCAAGAGCTTTTACAAAAAAAACAACAACAACAACTAAGCATTTAAAGATCATCTTAAGACATATTACTGTAAAATTGGTGGGTTTTCATCGTCAGACAGGGGCTCCATATTCTTAAATTTATTATTATTATTATTATTATTATTATTATTATTTTGTCTGGGTTCAATTTCATATGTCGGGTTTTATAGGGTTCCAGCTAGACTTACACACCGAACCCAGGCCACCAATCATTCTTATCAGCCCTATATTCTAATGTTTTACTTCTGGTCACATGGTAAGGCACAATGCAGTATCTTCATCTACTGTCAAATGTGAGGGGAAGGTGGCAGATGGCAAGACTTTATTATGCATAAAGAAACCATCACATGGAGCGACAGAGCCAGATACAGTAACAAAACAGCCTGGATGTATTACAGCAATGTCTGATCAGAGAGGTAGAAATGAGGTTTGCGCACACACACACTCACGCTGACTTTGATGAAAGGGAGTGATTATGAAGCAGGGCTGTAATGGTAATGTGCTGCAGTGAGGGCTTGTGTCGCCTCAGACAGAGGACATACATTCGTTTCTGACCTAATCTTTCCTGCTGTACAATTACACAGCAGCAAATGGGCTGAGGGTTTTACTGAAGCGTGCTAGCACTTACAGTGATGGAGGCCACGCTCTCAAAACATGCTGACATATGCCATGGGTTTATGATTCATATTTTAATCATGGGGTGTAATGCATCCAAGCTGACCCAGTCATTCTTTTTCCAAACAAAAACACAACATGCTGTATTTTAGAGCCTTCTCTTTGAGTGCATTGCTCGTGTAATAAGAATTGCTTCGTATTTCTTATAGTTTGGGATTCCAAACTTCAAGCCGGCATGGATTTGACATTGCATGACACAGCAGGATTTGAGAATGTTTTGAATATTTTGTGCTTCAGAGTTCATATAATCAGTTTTTACTATCTTATTTGAATAAAACTAAGATAATCTTTTATATTTATTGATTTTGTATATATGTTGTCAACATTTATTTCATTTGGTACAGGGCTGGTATAGTAAGCTAAAACAAAACAAAAAGCATTCATTACTTAAAATAGATGTTAACGCGATAATTTTTTTTCAGACAACTATAATACTAAAATAACACTTAGCGGGGTAAGTTGTCACATTGGGAACATTTACTGTAGCCCATTGTAGCCCAGTGCTCCATATAACTGAAACCACTTGAATGACACACTGTATCTTTGATGGTAGATTTTCCTTTTCCCTGATAGAAAATTACCTTCACAAAGCTTTACATGATTTGTTTGTATTGCCACCGGTTGTAGTGACTGAGTAAAGCACAGCTGATTATAAATTATTTAACTGACATTTAAATACTGCATTGTTTGGCAAAATTAATCAGGAGAAGAATTTAATGCTCTGAAAAATACAGCTTACTGGTGTTGATCTTCTATAATCTACAGTAGGATTTTCTTCTTTCTGTTTTGTCCAGGTTTGCTTGTGTCTGAGAGACAGCGGTTTGCCGTCCGTTACATAATGGGAAATACTTCACAGTGATTGTACATCCCATAAACAGATCAGATCACCTCATACGACCTGTCTTCAGTCAAAACATGAAGGTCAGTGTCAGACGAGGTGAAATGTTTTAGTATGGATCTCTACTGATGTTTAAATCTGATCTACTAATGATTGTTATGCTGCTAAGAGATGCATGGAGGCTTCTGAAAGTAAATAAGGAGCATGAGCAAAATGCAAAACAGAGGCAAAGCACCCTGGCATGTGAAAAGATCATGAATGTGATCCAGTTATATCTTGTTCTATAGGCTATAATTAAAATATTATGTCTGCTCTGAAGTAATCCATTATTCTTATAAATGTGGGTTGCTGTTTTTAAACAATGTTTGCTAAGTTCATGTGACAGAAATGAAAATAAGAATAAGTTCTGACAGTAACTGACGAAAAAGTAAAACTTACTGTCAGATGAAGATGATTAATAATGCGAAATATTGCGGAGCAGTAGTTTAAAGTCACGCCTGGCGCCCCCTGTTGGAGAACAAACTAAAGTAAAGCATCTACATTGTAAGATGCATAAAACACTGAACTCACTAAAACTTACAGAAATATAGAGATTTTATGCTTTTTATATTTCATGCTGTAAAAAAATAATGCAGAGATAATACAAATTTGTTTATTCTACATTTTTATGTGAAACCCACATAAAACTCTTATACTCTGAGGTCCAACTCTTCTTACTCCTATGTATTATGTGCAAATGTAATAAACATAATGTGAATTAATAATGATGAATAATTAATTAAATTACCTGAAAACAACAAATGTAAAAATACTAAAGTGGTGCATAAGATGGCCTTTCAAATGAAGGCAGACTTCTCTGCTTCTCAAAGAATATACATTGACACAATGTGGTCTGTCTATCCACAATAGAAAAAAAAGCTTTTTTGGTCCGGCTTATGTGAGTACACATCTAAATGAATAAATAAGTCCCTTTCAATCATGTTTGTATCAGTTTATGATAAGATGTCTGGATGCTGCAGAGTTCATTCTTGTGTTATTTAGTTTTGTTGTGGTGAAATAAACACATTCCATCCTCTCAGTAACCCTTGGACACTCTCTTCACATTGTATTCACAATCCAGACAATGTGGCAATCTTTAAAAGCAGGAATGCAAGCTTGCCAGAGGAAAATGAAAATGTTCTCCTATTTTTTCTAGCCACAAGCTGTCCTGTTCCGTCTCCAGTCCAGGCCTGGCTTACAGTACGTTCAGAGATAATCCAGGAAAAACACAATCTAGCAAAATAGCAAAACAGTTACACCGGTTTTCAGACTATAATTCTTTATTCTGTTCCTTACAGATTCATATCTGCTTGTGAAAAAAAAAAAAAAAGTAAAAAAAAAAAAAAAAAAAAAACATTTCCCAAAAGTCTCTCTGTGTGTGTTTGTTTAGGAAAAGGTTTTCACTGTGATCACTAACATATTTGTGACATACAGTAATCAGAGCCTCATAAACCCTTACTGGGTGTTGTTCATCTCAAAGCACATTAACACTAGTCTTTCCTCTCTACTGCAATTACATCTAGTTTAGTCAGACATTAACAGTTCATGTCACTAATGAGGGAAATGAATCATTATGGAAAAATGATGCAATTTTAAATACACACAGCAACCGTATGCCACGTCCAAAAATGAATTTACCCTCATGTCTTTTCAAACCTGTATGAGTTTCTTTCTTGAATATTGACGGTAGCCATTTACCTCCATAGTATTTTTTTCTATACTATGGAAGTCAGTGGCTACCAGCAACTTTTTGAACATTCTTCAAAATAACTTTTTTTTTGGGCACAACAGATGAAAGAAACACAGGTTTGAAACAATTTAATGGTGAGTAAATGATGACAAAATGTTCATTTTTGGGTGAACTATAACCTTTAAACTCCATAGTGGAATACAGTAAGATGGACAAGGTTTGCATATGCTTTATTCTTTCATAACACCTTCAACTTATAAAGAACATTCAGCGATACCACTTTTATGGCAATTATACAAATACATCATCATAGAACAATACAATGGAGTATATTACAAAATCTGCGCCAAGCTTACAGATTTCAAAAGTCATTCCCAAAGCACTGGCCAATTAACATACATTTAAAAAGAACAATACTGGTTAATGTGCTTTAATATCCAGTTTTTACTTCACTGCTTTGTATATTTGTGCACATGATGTAACCTCATAACCCTAAAGGGTTATGCATTTGACTTTGGCCAAAAATACTCAAATATGTGCTGGCCATGTGAAGACCATGTCAAAATATTAAGACGTCTGTTTTCCCTTATTTTTCCCTCTTAGGGAGAGAACAAAACAATTCTACAAATGAATTACAATTGGTCTCTTACTAAAGAGGCATTTGATGCATATAAAAGGCACTAATCTAAGATATATCAAGCCATTTACTGGAAACAAAGTCTATAAAATTCATTCGCTTTAAAAAACAAGAGACAACCAATAAATGCGTACAGTATGTGCATAAACGGAAACATTTAAACCTACAATGGCAAAGCGATCCTTTGCATAGTCTGTTGCATATTTATTACTACTATTAATATTTTTAGGCAACACCAAGAGCTATTGTTTCACTCATTTGTCATCTCAATTTGATTAAAAACGAACAAACAGTACAAACCATTACACAAATTGATCCGTCTGTAAATTATCAAAGCAAACTGCTAAACACACTCATAATAAGACAATACACACAATACAAACTCAAAGAGTACCTCTATCACGTGAGGTACAAATTCAACACACTCCAGAGCTAAATGAAAATACAAAATATATAACGTACATGTAAAGATAAAGCAATGCACTGCAAGATTTACTTTGTAAGTGGTACTTCCTAGTAAAATGTGTACCTTTGAGAGATCGATAGTCTTTGATTGCTTTGGAAAAGTTGTCAGTGCAAGACAAAAGGCACTTGGTGGTTTCAATCCTCCGGTGTACTGTACATCTGGCAACATTCACAGCTTCAGATATAGTCAGAATTAAACGAAGAAAGAAAAAAAACGCTTTGGAAATATCTGAAGAATATGACGAGCATGTTGGATTAACGTTAGAATGGATAGAGAAGATGGAGAAAGGAGAAGTAAACAAAGCGCTTTAGAGGGCGAAGGAAGTCTAGAGCTCAAGAAAGCAGCACAGATTTTGGTCGCGTGCAAGAGAAAAAAGCCATGATCCAGGAATTCCAAGGCTTTACTAAAAAGCTGGGTTTGGGGAGTGAGGGAGTGAGTGAAGATTTGTGGTCTGTGGCATTCAGGAAGGTGGTTGAAACAGAGCTGGCGTCATTTGCACTTCTGTCACTGGCTAAACTGAGGCACTATTGAGAAAGCTAGAGTACTACTGACAGGCCAAGACTAAGCTCGAAAACCATGGCCATCCTTAGCTGACACGGGGCCCGATGCGAGGTAGGGAACGGGGCCCGCCAAGGTGGGGGATGGGGGGTTGTGGTTGGGCTTCCTCCTCGGTCCGTTTGTGCTAAACATGCAGCTGAAACATTCTAAATATCTTCTTTTGAGTACCATAGAAGAACTAAAGCCATACACTAAAAGAATGTCCATTTTTCACTTTCCCTTTAACAGTAAACCATTTCCAGTTTTAGAAATAATAGATAGAATATGAACTGTGGAACTTATGAAATACTTGTTTTCATTTGACCTGAATGAAAGCAAGCCTGTGAGGGATAGACCTACGGTCCATTTCATTTGTGCCAAATGTAATATGCCTTCCACTTTGACTAAGATCCATAAGTAATAACAACAGGCTAGTGATTTCACTGTGATGTAGCCGTGGGATGAAATAAGCTTCCCTTATGGATAGTTTGTGCAGAACACTTTGGCTTGATATCTATTTAAGTGCTTTAAATAAAATCCATGCACGTCTAGTCAGGCAAATCTGCCCATGGACGAAGTATTTAGCTTTTTTTTTAAAGTGCAAAGAATTAGTATGTTGAAGCCTAAGATGAGCATATAAATAAAATATGCCTGCTCCATATACAAGCACAGTGCAGGAGATCCTTCATTATAACATGAGTACCATATTGCATAATGTACCATACTGCATATAATATTCAACAGTTCTTTGACCCGAAACCTCTGATCCATGGACTTTGTTTAGTTGGCACAGTTTCAGAAGGTCCGGGTTTTGGTCCAGTACTGTATTATATCAGGTTGGAGTTAGGAATGGGAATTTGTGCAGTTTCTGGCTGTCCAATGAAGCGTTGGCATGGGCTCACCAGCGCCCACTCACACTGGCAATGTCTGTGTGGAACTGGCGTGGCAGTCGACCGCTGGCGCCCCCTTCTAGGAATGATGAACGGATGTTGGGCGGCTCAAAGAGCTTTCTTCGGTTCTTGTTCAGCTCTGTCAAAATAAAAAGTGGATTTAAATAATGCATACCTTCATGTTAACATCACAGTAAAATGGAAGAAGTGAAAGATCTCGTCTACCATATTGCGAATTAAAAGGTCAAAACATTTGTATAATATGGAACCTTTTTTTTGTTGTTGTTACTTTTTTGTTTTTACGTCCCTGAGGTTGTCAGGGACATAAACGTCTCATGCCAAACTCATTTTCTATCTAGTCGACTTTTACAGCCTCACTGTTTTTTTTTATTTTTTAATCACGCCCTTGCAAACTATTCAAACTCAAACATTCAGGGGAAATGTCTTAATGGTTTTGGTTTTAAATAAAGAATAAAGGAGTTGTTTTAAGCTTAATGGTGATTACATTAAAGTCATGTGACGGTGGTGTAGAACATGTATAGCCTACATTTAGCTTTTTACTTCTGGTATTGTATTTAAGCTTTAAAAATTCATAAAAGTTGTGTTAATTTGTGGATCTTATCAAGATGAAAAAAAATGTGTTAGAATAATAAACGTACAAAAGTTTGCTTACTCTGATTATACACGTACAACACATTTGACGTCTGCATTTACATCTGCAAGACGTATTTTTTAATGTTTGCTCATCTGAAATACATCTTTAGGACATTTCCTATCAGATGTCAAATAGACGTTTAGAAGATGTCTTTATGCTCATGATTTACAATTTATGTAAAACTGAGATGTTAAAGACGTCTATCAGATGTTTGTACACAGCAAATGTTTCCAGACGAAGCGGTCTATAACAGCCATCTTGCAGACGTATGTGTGCTATCTGAGAAGCTGATACAACATAAAAATGCACAACACAATACCCATATTGGGTATATCAATGCATGTTGTAAATATTTTTATTTTTTAAATCGATACATTTCAGTAAAAAATGGATATTTCAACATTTTTCTCATCTCATTTAGATTTTTTTTTCACTCAGCTTGTTGCATTCTCCCGCAGTGTGTCTTAAAAAATGGTCTAAATAAGGTATACTGCCTTAAAATGCTGCCTATGTTGACAACTAACTAGATTTTTGACAGCTCAGTCTCAGTTTAGGTGGCATTGACAATTCAAATCTTCCAGAGGAGGACATTTCTCTCTCTGGGGGCGAACTTGCATCAGCTCAGTTTACAGTAAAGTGTGACCGAGGTCCGTCAGAGACATAAACACAGTCCTTCCTCATACCTCTACTCTTTAGAATCCCATCCGCGCCAAAATTTCATTTTTAACAGTGAAAGGTCTACCTCAACCTCAGGCATTGTGTTTTATTCTCCAACCAGGGCTGATAAAACAGGAACAATGTTTTTGTTTTAGTAAATATCCTTGCCAGACTGCAGGAAGTCATTATGGTTATCGAGCAGTGGGTGGTCGAAATATATCGCAGATGTTTGTGATGTCTTATGGCCAAGTTGTCACTTCCACTTTCTGTCATGTGGACGGTCAGTCAACCCTGGCTGGTTATGTAAGTGGAAAGCCAAATCCAATTTCATCTCTGACACCTCAATAAATCATAATCATAATCCCCAAACGCTGCAGCTGTCCAAATTACTCAAAGCTATTAAAAAGGCAAATCTTGCATGGCATGTTGTGTCCATCTGCGATCACGGTTATTGTTCTTTTGGTTGGTATCAAGTTGATATTAAACTTTCTTAAAGAAATGTAACAAGACCAGTCTTTCTGCAGTAAGTATTGACTCAGTTTTATTAAAAATCTTATTAAGAAAATGAATGCACAAAATAAACTTGGTGGGAAAAAATGGGAGAAAGACGTGATATCAAGACAGAAGCATAACTATTTGAATACATAAAAAACACACTCTATTAATGGCAAGGCTAAATGGGACATTTATTATAATGAGTATATGTAAAACTTTTTTTAAAGGGATACTCCACCCCAAAATGAAAGTTTTGTCATTAATCACTTACCCCCATGACGTTCCAAACCCATAAAAGCTTTGTTCGTCTTCAGAACACAATTTAAAATATTTTGTATGAAAACCAGGAGGCTTGTGACTGTCCCATAGACTGCCAAGTAAACACACTGTCAAGATTCAGAAAAGATTGTGACATCGTCAGACAATACGCAGACGAATTAAGCTCTTTCTTTCAAAACAAAGTGTAAATATACGTAGTAAAATGTATCCTTGTGGCGTGGCTAACACAGTTTAGCATACGCCGCCTGCGTACTGCTCAGTTTCTCCAGAATGGTGCTATGGTGATGTAGGTCGAGACAGATGAGAAGAAATTGTTGAATAAAGTCGTTATTTTTGTTTCTTCGTGTACAAAACGTATTCTCGTCACTTCATAATGTTACAGTTTAAACACTGATGGCCGATGGACTATTTTGACGATGTCTTTCATACTTTTCTGGGCCTTGACAGTGTAATTTACTTGGCAGTATGGGACAGTCATAAGCCTCCCGGTTTTTATCCAAAATGTCTTAAATTGTGTTCCGAAGATGAATTAAGCTTTTATGGGTTTGGAACAACATGGGGCTAAGTAATTAATGACAAAATTTTCTTTTTTGGGGTGGACTATTACTTTAAGTTCATGTAAATAAAACATTATAATTTTTTTTTTTTTTATGATGTCACAAATTTTACTGTAATGTTTTATGGCTATATGTACTCTTTTTATCCACAGAAATTGATTAAAATCTATGTGGATGCATCAGTATGAGTTTTGGTATCAGTGATACTTGACTCTATTCATATTACAAACTAGAAAAATATTTTGTTTCAACATACATTTGGCGATTTAGTGGCAAACTATAATTATGATTATAAATAAATTGTAATGTTAGGTGTGATTAATCATCATTTACTACAGAAAAATGGTATTAATACATCAATTTGATCGATTGATGGCACCTATATAACGCTATTGTGTTAACCCAAGTAGTTTGGAAGGGAACGCACCTGAGATGGCGAGCAACATTTTCCTGCGCGCTCCGAATGTAGTAATGCCGAGCTCTTTCAGGTCCTGATCAGTCAGTGTGAGGAACGTCTGAAGGTCAATCTGAGAAATTCAAAAAATGAGTTAGCTGTTCACTCCAGTATTTCAAGTTGCTTCATAAAAGCCTATTTTGCCAAAGACTGTGTTGTTTAACAGATTTAAAGTACATTTCTCAACACGTGTTCTGCGCACGAAAATATGTGCAGCCAAAATAGGTCAAGCGCTGAAAGACATAAGACATAAAAACAACCTCCCAGTGACAGAAATCATCTAAAAGTCATAAACGTGTTCTCATTTCAAACAGCAACACTAACAGAGAAGATATCGGCAGCTCCGTCTGTACCTCCTGCTGTTGGAAGACGTCTGTATATTTCCCGAGGCCAAGTTTACTGAAGAGCTCAGGCAGATCTGTTCCTTTGAAGGAGGTGTTGAGATTACAGCCGTTAGTTCCCGTCACGGACGAGATGCAGTCCATGTAGTTGCTGCTGCTTAGGTAGTGCTCTGCTACAAAAAAAAAACAACAACAACAACAACATGGTTACAGTGTTTACCAGGTTACCAAACTTTACACTTAAACCAGTGAGCTGCCTTCCTAAACAGCATTTTAAGGCTTCGCAGATACCTTGGTGTGGCCAAACTGCATTCATAACCTTGTGAAAAAGAAGTTAACTTTATATTTTTAAAAACTACACTTGCAGATATTATAATACTTATGAAATCAAAGGCCACTTAAGTACTAGAGTAGAACATACTTATACAGGTACATTTAAAAAGTGCACTATTTTATAAAAGTTGTACTTTTTAAGTACATTTTAAATGATTGTTTTAGTATTTTTGTGGTACTTTACAGAACACTCTGATGTGTATATGATGTAAAATAAATTTATCTTAAATGTAGTGATGTTTAATATTACATTTAAAGTAAATATATTTTAAATGTACTAATTGCAACTTCATCATTACAAATAATATGCAATATTCAATAGAAATTACATAAAATTGTAGTCTACCATATAGTAAATGCTTATTAGTAGATTTGCCAGTACTCATATTTACACACACACACACACACACACACACACACACACACACACACACACACACATATATATATATATATATATATCTATCACAGCTCAGTCTTGCTGACTGAAGAGCACACCTGTTTTGTTCTGCTTTCTTTTGGGGCTGATGGGAGAGGGAAAGTCGCTGTGTGCTGGGAGCCCGCTCCCATTCCTTTCCCTCCAGTTCTCCGAGTCACTGCCACTCGCCACCCCCTCTCTACTGTTGGAGCGGGACAGGGCTAGAGGCGACCCCTTATCACATATCAAAACACATATCATATTAAGCTTATTTCCTCTAAAATCATGCAGTGATGCATCAATGCAAAATAATAATAACAAGCATATAGGCATTGCCAGAGCTAATCATCTCCAGTGAGAACACTGCACACACTTGTACACACTGAATGCACCGAATGAACTACAATCAGCATACAGCAATTCATAGGACAAGGTCAAGGTTTATTTATGTAGAATGTTGACCAAAGTGCTTCACAATCTGCTGGAGCGCTTGAGTTTACCTCATATGTAGTTGACATGGTGGGTTTATAAGATACATGGTTTGCCCTGCGCAACTCCTTAATAGTTTCTGCAGGCATAGACTTTGAGAAGCCCAGACCGCTCCATGTGTTAGTAGGGGTACGGACCTCCGTCACCACTGGCTTCTTTAACATGGCTGAACAGAGAAACACAGAAAAAATAATAATCACCCCTAAATAAAATGACATTACAAAAATTTTAAGTGAAATTTTATTACATATTTTTTATTATATTATATGTATTATTTATTTATATATTCAAAATAACATAATAATAATAATATATAAAAATATTATAAATAATAATAATATACGTCATATGTATTATAATTTACATTTATATATATATATATATATATATATATCTTGTTAATAAAAAATGTTTTCATGGTATAAAATTAAGTACAAAAAATCTGAATAAATATTTATTACATTATATATATTTATTTATATATCATATATATATATATATATATATATATATATATATATATATATATATATATATATATATATATATATATATATGTTTTTTAATTTATAATTTTAATAATGTATCATCATTTTTTTCACATTACAGTCATAAGCATGATTTTATTTATTTATTTTTGTTGGAGGAGAATTTATGAAGTAATTGTCATGAAAATAATATCACGGTGCAAAATATGTAAATAGTCCTAAAACTTCAACTTAAAGCTTAATATAATTAATATACCCGCAAAATAAACATATTTTCTGTCAATTTGTGGTGAAACATGACCGAAACATGAATGTTATTGGTGGTTTTTGTGAGGTGTAGGAATCAGGAAATATAATTAGTTCATCAAGAATTTAATGCCAAATTCCCCTGCACTGTGCTAAATGAGTCAAAACCCAGAGGTTTTACAATAAAACAGTGCCACATTTCCATACAGTTCCAACATAAATCATTAACAAAAAACTATTTACAGTATGTGGGCAAGAAGAGCGTTAACACTGGGTACATTCCTCATTCTAAGGTCCTTAGTTTACATTATGAAAGCTGGACACAGGACGTGAGGTGTGGAGAAGCTTTATGAGGCAGAGTCTATTTACCGTAAATGTGAAGCAGGATTTAATGACACCCTACTCACTGCCAGACATTCAGCCTGTGAAGACACTGTAGTCCTGCTTCGTTTATTGCTGGCACACTAGACTAAACACAACCGGTTTCCTATTCCCCAACAGCCTACCAGCAGAATTGTCTTTAACAATATAGAGGGGTGGGAGACACTCTTTAAGGCTCTGTATACAGCTTTGATTTGTCAAGCACATACCTTTGGTTGCCAATAACTTCTTTTGCTCATAGTCAAACGCCTGTAGAGGTGCACAGAGAGAAAGCAAAGAATGTTTAGACTGTTAGGAAGGATTTAAGAATGATGTCCCTCATTTCTCCTGTCAGCTTGGTTTATAGAATGAGAAAGGCAAATGGGGAACATTGCCTCATTCTGTCAAAAACATTTACTAGATTGTTGCGAGCAGAAAAGTGACGGCTTTCTGTTGTTTCAGAAATATGGCATTGTCTTGATAGATAAATAATTTTGAAAGAAGTCTCTTATCCTTACCGAGGCTGCATATTTTTGATCAAAAACAGTAAAAACGATAAATATTTTATGTTACCTATTGTAATATATTTTAAATTATAATTCATTCCTGTGATGCAAAGCTGAATTTTCTGCATCATTATCCCAGTCTTCAGAGTCACGTGATCCTTCAGAAATCATTCTCAAATGAAAATTTGCTGCTTAAGAAACATTTATTTTTATCAATGTTGAAAAGAGTTTTAGCTTCATAATATTTTTGGGGAAACAACGAAACACTACCATTCAAAAGTTTGGGATAAGTAAGAAAAAAAAAAACTCCATTCACAAGGATGCATTAAATAAATGAATTTATGATTTTATGAATAAAACATTCATTTTTTATTCATCAAAGAAAAAAAAAGTTCATGGTTTCCCACAAAAATTTTAAGCAGCAAGAACAGTTTTTAGCATTGATAACAATAAGAACCATTATAAATGATTAATCATAAGTTATTATTGATAATAATTGGGCAGCAAATCAGCATATTAAAATGATTTCTGAAGGATCATGTGACTTTGATGACTGGAGTAATGATGCTGAAAATTCAGCTTTGCCTCACAGGAAAAAAATACATTTTAAAATATAATCAAAACGAAAACAGTTCTTTTAAATTGTAATAATATTTCACAATATTATTGTTTTTGATCAAATAAATGCAGCTTTAGTGAGCATAAGAGACTTCATTTTAAAAACAGGCAGTGTATTATTGACAGGTAGTGTATTATTTCCATAAGGGATGTTACTGAAACACTGAAAGCTAATTGAGATATTGATGGCTGCTCTTTTCATTCGATAATTGTCTTTGGACCTAAGGGAAGCACTTTAAGAGTTCACTACCTGGATGTTGGAGAAGGGGGATTGGGGCGGCAGGCGGATTCTGTCTGAATTCTGCTGAGCGGCCCGTTCGGCTGCTCTTTCACTGCCTGGAGCACGTTTATCAGCCACCGGACTCTCCGAGGCACTGGAGTCTGAGTCTGACAACAGACAGTCTGAACTAGATGGGTAAAAGTGCAGATAAATAGAACAAATATGTTTAATCACATAGTGCTCAAACGTCGACTAGTCGAGGGATTGTGTGTGTTCATACTGTAGGAGGGAGTTCTTGGTGCCCTGAAGCAGTTCCAGGGCTTGCCTCTTTCCTGACGTCGTCTTGCAAGATGCCAACATCTGCTTCAGTTCATTGCTGTTTCCCGAGTGAGAGGGGCTTCGAGGCATGCCCACCTCCACAAACGTATCTGATCCTGAACACACACACGTACACATAGACGAAAGAGTGTTATTCTTTCCTCAAGCCCCATATTGAACGTTTTAGGTGAGTAGTTTGAGATTGTACTCCAGCAGCACTCAGCCTCAGAGAATCTAGCACAAGATTGAATTGACTTCGCCTCATCTGAAAGCAAAAACAGACTGTCTAAATGGCTGTTAGGCCAACTCAAACAGATTTAACAACACTGGAGCATGGGAAACCTTGGCCTTGTATTTCCACATATGTCCCGTTCAGAGAGCAGGAAGGAATGGTATAATAATTTGGAACGGAGTTTATATTTATCCATAATTAGACTGACCAAAGTTAATAAATTCTCGCTTCCAATCTAGAGAAGGTCGAGGAGTTGTTTCACGTGTTAATCAAATGGTTGACATAATTCAGCGGTGAATGTCACTGGTTGCATTAGGCTCGAATAAAGGAGAGTATAATATATCTTTCAATTAATGTGGCCTTGGAAAGTGGCATGCATGAAATGTTGATTCACACGACAGACATTGCAGTTTACATGAAGCTTGCTGGCATTTACCAGATAAAATGACTCCATTCTGACATAAATCCGGGATCAGTCTTGCAGAATATGCCATCACACTTGACCGACTACAAAGGTTTTTTTTAATTGTTGCAAAAAGTAAATAAATAAATAATAATAATAATAATAATGATTGCAGAAAAATTATAAAATGAATAAATAAAATATATTTATTTGATCAAAAATACAGTAAAAAAAAATATTATTAGGATTTAAATAACTTTTTTAAACTGATTTAACTGATTCTTTGATAAATAGAAAGCTCAAAAGAACATTTATTCTAATTTATTTGAAATATAAATCTTTTTTTAACAATATAAATGCCTTTACGGTCTTTTATCCAGTTGATGTGTCCTTGTTGAACAAATTATAAACATTAAAAAAATATATATATATAAAATGGTAGTGTGTATAGGTATAAGAAAAGTTTTATCTTATATTAAGCATTTTTTTAACTAAGAAAAAAATAATAATACTTGTCAAGAAATTGATTTTTGCAGTGTGGAGAAATGCATCTTGTAATGAGGATATAACGAGGAGCTGTGGATAATGCAGACCTTGGTCTTGACTGGATTTGCTGGACAGCGGTTCAGAAGGGCAGTGGGGACTGGCTTCCTGCACAGAGTCACCATGAGCTGCGGTCAGAACTTTATCTGCCAGAGACGCTGAAGACATTCTGCTGTACATGGTGCTGGGCTGCTACACAACACACATGCACACAATATTCTGGTCAAGAGGATACCAAAGAAGACTATGAGAAATATATACACAACATTAGCATCATTTAATAACATTTTTAGCATAAATATAGATCATCTCATGATGGTGAAAGAATACTTGCTCACTTTGCTACTAAGGGAGGAGACAGCTTTACTGCAGTCTGATACTCCGTTGACATGGGCGTCTATGGGGGCGAGACCAGGTGGAGGGGACGGAGTGTTGTGGGTGTAGCCTGACACCCCTGACAGCAAGATGCTGGTTAGAGTGGCCTGGGTGGCTGGATGGATCATCAAGTGCGATGAGAAAGCTGAAAAAAAAAGTTTGAAAGACCTTTTACCATAGTATAATACAATTCTAACATTAAATATAATATATAATACAATAGAATATAATAGAATAATGGACTGCATTCTAAAAAACAACAATGTGAATGTAAAGTGGACTGAGACTGTAGAGAAACATTCCAATTACTGTATTTTTTGGACTATAAGTCGCACCTGAGTATAAGTCACATCAGTCCAAAAATACGTCATGATGAGGAAAAAAAACATATATAAGTCGCACTGAACTATGAGTCGCATTTATTTAGAACCAAGAACCAATAGAAAACATTACCGTCTACAGCCGCAAGAGGGTACTCTATGTCTTCAGTGTGAACTACAGGAGCACTGAGCAGCATCTCACCCAGCATCAGCGCCCTCTCGCGGCTGGAGACGGTAATGTTTTCTATTGGTTAATTTCTCTTGGTTCATTTCTCTTGGTTCATTTCAAATTAATTTTAATGAATAAGTCGCACCTGACTATAAGTCGCAGGACCAGCCAAACTATGAAAAAAGTGCAATTTATAATCTGGAAAATACGGTATATAATAAAATTCCAACATTAAAAAATCTAATGAAATAGACTGGGTTCTAAATAACAACGTGAATGTAAAGTGGACTGGGACCCTACCACAACTAGAGGGGAGCAAAGTAATCTCCTTTCAAGTTCATGTGCACTGTTGTTTTATTTCAAAATAATGTGAACATATGAGATGTTGAATCCATATAATGTGTTTGTTTGAGGAGGAAGTCTGTCAGTCTTCTCCTTACCTGGAGTGCTGGCCAGTGAGTTGGGCCAGAGGGGGCTGGGTGTACCAGAGGTGGATGTCTGTAATGGGCTGATGGAGCTGTTGAGAGCGTTGAGAAAGGAGTTGGTGGAAGGTCCTGTCATGGACCTTGCTGTAGGTCCCAGAAGACCTACAGGTCAGGCAAAAAATATGAGACAATAAACCATAAACACAATTTCAACAGAAGACATATGCTGAACACTTAAATAAATAGTTCAGAAATGAAAATCTACAGCAAATTTAATTACTCTTAGGCTGTCTAAAATGAATTTTTTGTTTTTGAAAAATTCAGCATTACATCACTTGCTTAGCAATGGATCCAGCAGTGAATGGGTGCCGTCAGAATTAGAGTCCAAACAGTTGATTTGTTTCTTGCAACAGCTTTTCAAAAGACATTGATGGAATGATGGACTGGAGTGGTGTGGATTATTGTGGTGTTTTTATCAGCTGTTTGGACTCTCTTTCTGACGGCACCCATTCACTGCAGAGGATCCATTGGTGAGCAAGTAATGGAATGCTACATTTCTCCTAATCTGTTCAGATGAAGATACAACCCATCTGCATCTCGAACGACCTGACGGTGAGTAAATTTGTAGCTCATTTTCATTTTTAAAAAGCTCTTACTGTGCAAGAATTACATCTCATTCTGCTGTTCAGCTAATGTAGTGTTAATTTTTACATCATTTTAGTGATTTAGACTCCTGACTAAATTCTTTTAGTCACATTTTAGTCCCCCTACTTTTTTTGGGGACTAAAAAAAGGGGAAAAAAGGGGACTCTTTTTACTCATCTTTAATGCAAAGAAAAAAATGCAAAACTCATGTACAGTAAAACTACAAATTCAGGACCACGCAGAAGTCTAAGAAAACTGGTTTAGTCGGCAGAACCAGCAATGGCATAGTTAGTGGAAGTGGTAATCCTGTTATGCTTTGCACTCACTTACATGCCTAATAATAATGCCCCCTTGCTTTTTGTATTGTTCCCACATCCCTGCATTTTTTACTTTTGAATACTGTGAAGTGTTCTCCAGTTTCAGTCCACACATGCACACACACACACAAAAAGATGTTTAGAAGTTGATTAGAAGACTAGATGAACTTTAATAGCCATGGGAAAATAAATGTATTCTCTTCCTACCCAGGCTGGTGAGGCCGAGGCCGGCAGAGGCCAGGATGTCGAGGCCAACAGGGCAGCTGAGAGGTGGAGGTGGAGCAGGGCCAGACGGAGGACCGCTGCTGTTACTGCTGGTGATGCTGTTGGTAGGGATTGATACACCACTGCTCTCCAAACCCAACAGATAACGCCTGGCCTCATACATGTTCAGAGCGTTCCTCTCCACACTCTTCACTATCACTGACTGACAGCCCAGACAAAAGAGATTTACAGTTTAGAAATCAGCTCCCATCCACTAGTAGGTGCTATATTTTATTAACACTGTGTCTGATTGGTGTCATTCCAAAAATAACAACAGCAGAAGTTGTTTCAACAACAATAGAATAATTAGTAATCATCTAGACAGTAAAGGCCTGCTCACACCAAAGACTATGACTTTAATGATAAAGTTGTAAAAATCTTTCTCAATTTAAACTATACCGATAACGACACAGATGACAAATTCTGTTGGAGTCAGTTTCAAAGTGATTTTTCCCACTCTTCAAGTGTTGGCATAATTATGAATATAATGTAGTTAGTGTTTCCTTATAAAGGGAGTTAAATCATCATTATTATTATTATTATATATTGTGGATGTAAAAGAATCTGCAGAGTAGAAGGTGCTTCACACTGTAAGAAATAGCACTTCACTTTTATCATTAGTTGTTAGTCATTAGTTGTTTTATCATTATTTTGTTGTCTGGGAGTTTCTGCTGCTTAGATTCAATAGATAGATGCTCTTTTTTTTGATAGGAAGTAAATTCAGATTTCTGATTTCAGTATGTTTTAAAGTAAAATGTATATAAAGTATATGTTTTCATTTAACATCATGTTCTTTTATTTCAAAAGATCAATGATATTTTTATTTCTCACTATCCCTTTAATTCATGGAATACGTGTTTGAGCTTGCTGAACTAAAATGGATCTGAGAGTGGAGATTTTCTGTGGCTATACTTACATGTCCTCATATTTGCCTCTCAATTGGGGGTTTATAAAGTAATTCCTTCTTAGCACATGTACTGTATATACTAGTCACTAGCAATCTATTAGCAGAGTGAAAGAAGAGAAGCCAGAGGCATCAACACAAATCACTGAAATGGAAAAATAGAGGTTTATACCAAGACTGATAATTTACAGTGTAGGCTGCCATTCAGCCTAAAACACAGGATAGGATTTCACTCTTGACCATGACCAAGGATGTGAAGCGTTCCCAGTTTTTCCACATACTGCTAGTAAACTACCCACAAATCCTATCCGTTCCATACATTACTTTTATAAGACTAGGCGTCTTAATGCTTGATCTGAAGATTCAAGGTGTCTTACATGGGGACATCAGAAATCTGGAGACTTCAAAATGTATGAATGTTCCTATTAGACGACTGGGACTACTAGGGTCAGTAAGATGTTTTTGAAAGTCTCTTATGCTCACCAAAGCTGCATTTATTTGATTAGAAATATAGTAAACATTTTAATATTGTGAAACATTACAACTTATTTTTTTATTTTTCTGTATGAATGTATTTTAAAATGTAATTTATTTTAAAATGTAATTCCATTCCAATCTTCAGTGTCACATTATGCTGATTCGTTTTTTTTTTTTTTTTTAATTTTGTTGAAACTGACACAAGATTCTTTGATGAACAGAAAGTTCAAAAGTGCAGCATTTATTTAAAATATATATAAATTTTTTTTTTTTAAATATATGCACACTGTAAAAAAATAATTGTAATTTTAATGATAAAAGACTAAAATGATATGATAAAAACTTTTTTTAAACATTTGTTAACAAGTTTCGTTTATCTGGTGAATAACTATATAACTGTAATATATCTAACAATACATTTGATATAATACGTTTTTGGAATCATAATTTACAGTGAAAATAAATTTTTTCATTACCACGTTTCTTATAACAGTTTTTTAGGTTTATCTTATCAGTTAGTTACATTATATTTTATGTTACACACACACATTTAATATTTTGTTATAAATGTTACTTTATTTTTTTGTAAAGATCTGACAACAACAGTTGTCATTATTTTACTGTGAATTTCACTTTGAACTTGAGGAGAACTGACTTTATACATCCACTAAGAATCCCTATGTAAAAATGGTAAGTTATGAGAAAAGCTAGGAGTGTGACATCCAAAAGTATCCACCACCATATGTGATAAATGTTGCATATGTACAGTAAGGTTGGGTTTAGGTCAGAGTTTGTGGCTGTGAGTGTGCAAACCTTGCTAGGTTGCTTGGGTTTGGGTTTGACACTAATGAACACATCAAGCTGTTCCATTAGGGAAGTAATGCACTGCGGTTCCACCTCGATGTCCTCTTTGATATCAAACATCAGCACCAGTGGCAGGCAGCCCTGCAGAAAGCACAAGGAAGAAAGCGAGAGAAAGAAATAAACAAAGTTTTTCTGCACCCTTGTAAATCATTCATAAAGTCGAACTTTAAGTGTTTCAAGGACTCTGTTGGCCTATGTCCTAAAGCAGCAAAGCTACAGTTATTCAGCAGTGATAAATCACCTACTTCTCATGTTGAAAAGAAAAACAGCGGCAGGTTCTCCAGACGTAAGGCTTTCATTTTACTGGGCCTTGACCTTCTTTTTCCTCTCCCGACACAGCTAACTCCGCAGGCATTTAAGAAACTGCTACATATGCAGGAAAAGTTCTAGAGCCATTTGTGTGGTGGGAAGCCTGCTATGACAGTCATAAATGTGAATGCTAAAAATGGCCTTAATGGATCTAAACTGAGCCAAAAACTGTGAATAAATTATTCTTGAGTATGGTGTCTTCCCTCTGCCTCCAGATGAGTGTTTAAATCAGGACTTGCGGGGTCAGACGGCTGATATCTGTCTCCAGAGAGGACCACAGTGTGCTGGAGGGCTAATTGTTTTGATTTCGGAGCGAGGGAAGGCTCTCCACTTGTGTGTTCCTCAAAAGAATTGGGTTTTTCTTCTGGTGCCCCTGCCTTTGACAGTTTAATATTCTTCTGTGTTGGTTGGAGACCATTAATTTGAAAAAGACCACTACATAATTCGACAAACCAGAGTTGCTTTTTGTAATGGCTTGAGGGAAGATGAAATTAGATGAGAGTTGAGAGAAACTAAAGCTTTAAATTTTTTGAAGAAAATACATGCTCGCCTGTTCAGCTTGACAACATTCGTAATACATTCTAAGGTGTTCTGGTTTACTTTGCAGTTGATAGATGGCTATTTACTGAAAAAAAAGTAATTAAAAATTTAAAAAAGAAACCAAAAATAATCAACTTTAAAAATGAACACTCAAAAACAAAAACAAAAAAACAAAAACAAACAAAAAAGTTGTTTTTATGTATAACTTTTTAATCACACATTTGTTAGTTGTTGAAACATAGACATTTAAACAAAAAACATAATAAATATGTTTTTTTTTAAAGTAAATGTAACATTATGTAATATTTGTGATATTGTTTACAAGCTGTAAATTAATTTGATTAATGACTTTGGCCCTCTAAAATTGTTTTGTTAGAAACCGAAAATTACATTTTGGCCAAATATTTTTGGTTGCAAAAATTTCAGTGCATTGCTATTAACTCTCATAAAAATTTCAAATTATCTGATGTTGTAAGATATTTATTGACCTTCACACAAAGTCGTGAGGGTCTGCAGGGGTCTTTTCTATGATATCATTCCTATTTCTTTTTTATTTATTTATTTAATAATAAATTGATAAATTAGGACAAACAAAATAAGCATCATGTCATTGACCCTATTACTGAAAAACAAGAGTATAACAGTAAAATGAAAATGAGTCACTGCGCTGCAAGTGTGGAATTTTTTTCATTCATTTCAGCACAAACGCTGTGGGATGAGAAACAAAGAACAAAAAAAAATCTCTCACCATCAGGTACTGGCGAGCCAGACACACAGAGTCAATGGTTCCCTGCACGTAGACGGTGGATTTCTTCTGCGGACAGTTTGGGTCTGGGAAGTGGACCTGCGCTCCTGTGCGCTGCATGATGTGCTTGATGTTGCTTCCGTTGCGGCCCATCATGAAGAGGTGGTGCTGGGGTGCGATGTCAAGCTGTGTGCTGACTGTTATGGAGCTGGCCAAGCTGCCCGCGAGGTGCTCCAGTAACACTGCCGTGCCTCTCTGCAACGACACCAGGGTTGGAAATTAACGGGGACAAATGGCAAAAATGCCACCGAAATGAACAAAACTGCCTCCAAAATTCAAGGTTAGGAGGCAAAGAAATGCCCCTGCACAATTAAGCTTAATCTATTACAACTGTCACAAACAAAAAGTGTTGACTGCAGCATTTTGAGTCTCTGTTTTGTATGGAAGGTCATTTCTACTAAAAAAATTCGGCTTCTTATCTCAAACAATATTTTTTATTCTTGCAATTGCAAGTTTATATCTCTCAATTTGGACTTTCTCTGAATTGTGAGTTTACATTTCACACTCTATATGTCGCAATTTTAAGTTTACATAAAGCAAATCTGACTTTTTTTCTCAGAATTGCTATTGCTAGTTTATATACTATTATGGAAGCTTGTTTCTGCCAAAAATTCTGAATTTTTTCTTGGTATTGCAAGTTTACATCTAAAGTTCTAATATTAGAATTGTGAGCTTACTTTTTTTTTAAATCAGAATTTTATAACTTTATTTATAAATATAAATATTTATATATATTTATAAAGACTTTATTTCTTGCAATTGCGAGAACTGAGGGAGAAGATAAAGTTGCAATTATTCATTTTTTACATTTAACTGATCTTTCTCAGAATTGCGAGATACTGTATAAATGCGTGAATGTGAATTTATAAGTTACAATTACAAGATATAAACTCACAGTTCTAAGAATTATGTGAATTTGTGAGATGTCAACTCAAAATTGCAAGAAATAAAGACTTTTGAGATAAAAGGTTGCAATAACCTTTTTATTATAAATGTTTTTTAATCTAGTGGTAGAAACAAGCTTCCATGGTTTTGTTTTTATGCTATTAAGATGTTATGGTTTGCTTTTATCAAACATATTGCCATTTCAGATGCAGCTTCTGTGCCCAGTTTGCAGTCTAAAGATGGCTTTTGTTGATTAAATGTTATTGGTAATTGTCCATAGTTTTCTTATTGATAGAAGTAATTGTAATAAAAAGGTATTTGACATAAAAGACAACACATACATTTAATAAGGTTATAATAAAAATAGCCCTTACAAAGGCAAAAAATAAAAATAAAAAAAAAAAACATAATATGCTTTATTTCACATTAATGGAGCATATTTTAGTAAACAAGAACCTCTTTATGTTCTTGCTTTTCCATCTGGCATAAACAAACCTGAGAATGACCTACATCTGGGAGTTTCTTTCAGCACGCCATAAAACTAGGGGAAGAGAGGAAAGGCAAAGGGGCTCTTATGGGGTTCCTTTCTGGCCATGTTCGTAGGCGGTTTTGGCAAATAAATCCTCACTCTAGCTCTTAACACATTCCAGGCATAGCCAGCAGCCCACAGGGCAACTCCAGCCCTAGGCCCTTCCTCAAGACCAGAGATGGAAGAAGGTTCCCACACTAGACCCTCAGTCTAAAGTGTTGTCGGCAGTCATTAGCACAACATGAAGAGTTCAGTGCCACCGGCAAACATCACAGACACACAAAGACCACAGGTTGTGTAGGTTTGTGCTGGAGGATTTACTGTGATCTTTTCTGGAGCTACTGAGGAGGTTCCCTTTAGGAGATGAAAATGCTTGCAAACATATCACCCCATAGGAATATGCTTTTAAAATTTAGGGTTTCTGTAGGTTCTGTGAAGGTACATTTTATGAAATATTATTATTAATAATAATAATAATAAATAAATAAATATCAACAAATTGACTAAGGAAAAACAACTGAACTCAAATGGAAAATAAATTTTCATATCCCATTTACAGATATTGGTTCTTGTTTAAAAAACAAATGAACAAACAAATACAATTTTTACCTCATATCTTCATCTCAAGTAAATATATCTTCATTTTAGAATGTTTAGATATTTGAACTGGAAAACAAGACAAAAATACTGAAGAAGATGTTTAGCAATACATGCAACATCTAATGCCCCTTTTAAGACCTTTTTTGTGGAATCTTGAAATAAGACTTTTAAGCCCTCAGAAACCCTGATATTTTACTTACAGAAATCAATCTGCTTCTCAGATTTTTGTCCTGAGAAAAAAACCCTTACTCAATATAAATAATCAACACTTTCACAAACACTTTCACTACAAAATTTTCACAACCCTCCTGTGGCTCAGTGGTAGAGCATTGCGTTAGTAGAGCAAAAGGTTGTGTTCAATTCCCACGAAAAAACAACATAACCTGCCCCATATAGATGTTTATGAATGTCTCACCTTCACGGCTGCAGAATTATTCTGCGAGCCCCGCACCACTCCTGTTGCTCCATAGAGTCTGGACCTCTGTTTGAAGGCCACAGAGATGTTGTATGTCTGGGAGATGTGCTGGATGGCAGGAGAGCTGGGGTCAGGGTTCAGCTGCACTATGACTGGCAGCTCGAACATCAACACCAGTGGAAGCAGCTCCTGAAAAAAGACCAAAAAACCCAGCAGTTAATCTATACGATATTGAATTATATTTATTAGATGGATATCAATTTTGTGATTTCTGCTGGTGGCAGGGGAAGGATTATGGGTAATCCATCAACAGACCCAATCTGGTTCAAATGGCCATTTCTTTTTTGGGGGGCTTTTGAAACATTTTGATACAAAGAGACAGAATAGAGTAAACAGGAAACTATGAAAAAAAAGACAGGAGCCTGGCCAGGAACAGATTCAAACCTTGTGAAAAAATGAGTTGGGTTGAATGCACACATGTAAAATCCTAAAAGTATTATTTTTATTTTTAAATCCTCTGCAGTGAATAGGTGTCGTCAGAATGTGAGTCTAAACATATACACATATGAACATCCATTTAGGTGCATATGAAAAATTGGAGGTGATTGTAACCCTCCTGGAAATGGCAGAAGTCTGCCTGGGAAATACAGGCTCTGAAGCTACTGTATCCAGTGGACTTTACACATATGGGATCCACTTAGGTCTCACATATGAAACCCAGCCTTCTACCGGTTGTTAAGGATTCTGTTCTGCCACATCTGGCTGCCAAGGGGACGGAGAAGCTCTACAGGGCCTACAGTACATTTTAGCAAGTTAGAGCAAGTTAGGACTTCTCAGTGCCACTACCCGTTTGAAGTGAGAACACAGGAGGATACCAGCTCCACCCGAAGACTATAGAACCTAGCGATCGTGTAAGGGGGTTGCCTAGTCCGCATCTCTACAGATATCTGTCAGCGAGGCACCACGAGTCAGCGTCCAGGAGGATGCAATACTTCTAGTTGAGTGAGCACGCAACCTGAATGGGCAGGGCACACCCTGTGCCTGATAAGCCAGGGTGATGGCTGTTTAGAGACGACCTTCCCCTATAGCCAGGCCTCCGTAACAGACAAAGAGCTGGTCTGAGGTCCTAAAGCTTTGTCTCTGGTCTACGTAGCATCTCAGGGCTCGGACGGGACAGAGCAAATCTAGGGATAGGTCTTCCTCCTCTGGGGGCAGTGCTTGCAGGTTCACTACTTGATCCCTGAAGGAAGTAGTAGGAACCTTGGGCACATAGCCAGGCAAGGGAATCAAGATTATTCTTGATGAGAAGAACACTACTTGACGAACAGGCGAGACAAGTGTCTCGTAGATGTGGCTCTCACCACAGTGATGGTGTCAACTACCTCTTGGGATAGGTCACCTAGAACCTATGCGTTCCATCCAGGGACCAGACTTAAAGTTTCCAGAGGTCTGGAGATCCGTGGAGTCAGTGGATCCTTCCTCAGAGGAATCTGCCAGGGAGGGGCTGTCGCACAAATCCAGGGAACCAGTTCCGAATGGGCCAATAAGGCCCCACAGTAGAACAACTGACAGTGAGAGGTCTCTGGAGAAGCAAACATGTCTACCTGAGTAGATCTGAAACGTCTCCAAATCAGCTGGACCATCCAGGGATGGAGTCGCCACTCTCCCTGAAGCATAGCTCAAGACAGCTCATCGGCTGTACAGTTGAGCAGGCCAGGAATACGAATGGCATGAATTGACCTCAGATCCTTCCGACTCTTAGTCTTTTTAGTCTAGTCTAGTTTTAGTCTACGAAAACTGATGACATTTAGTCTAGTTTTAGTCAATGAAAATGGTATTTTAGTTTATTTTTAGTAATGCCATTCTATTCAACCTATTCTGTAATATTGACAAGTACCTAGTAGTATAGACCAGGGGTTTTCAAACTCTGGGTCGCGACCCACTTGTGGGTCACAGAATGGAACAAGGTGGGTTGCACAAAGTCACTTGGCTGCAGCTAAATTTGCATTTTAACTTTGCACTTTTTTTTGTTCGGGAAACAGTTTGTAAAAAGCATTTCACATGCACAGGGTGAGCAGGGCACAAATGCAGGGTTAATTGTAACACTACAAGATTTAAACATTTCCACATAACAAAATTTGCAATATTTCCTTGACGTATCATCTCTGTTTAGAGAAAAATTTGCCAAAGTTCAGAGATCTTTTGAAGATATTGCTGAACATTTAACCATTGCAAAAATACAATACATTAGTCTGAGCTAAATGTCACCCAGTTTTTTTTGTTTGTTTGTTTATTTAAAACGAGACACATATGTTTATTATTATTATTATTTTTACCTATTTCACAAATATTTTCATCTCCAAACTGTTTTAGATAGTTCTGCTTTGCTTCTTATGCTTTTCAAAAAAAGTGTTGGATTGTGCTCCGTTCTCGCCGACACACGGAAGGATCATGAATGCATTTTCTGCAACAAAACACATCAGCACAGATTACAGTTCACTGGAATGAGCCTGTTTCACGTTTTTATGGACACTTCATATTTTAACGTCTGTAAACAAAAATTAAAACTTAAATATTAGTAGTAAAATTTTCAGTTGTACTCTAAAATAAAATTGTTATTTTTCTTAAATACTTAATTTCTGTCATCAAACTTTTATGTAAGATTAGGCTTAAAGTAATGTCAACCATTTTATTTTTTTCAGAATTATTTTGGTGGGTCGTGAAATAGATTACACTTGTCTAGGTGGGTTGTAGAATGGAAAGGTTTGGGAACCCCTGGTATAGACGAAACCAAAATGTTCTTTTAGCCAAACCAATTTTAAACAAGGTTATCTCATTATATTGTTGTTACCTTATAGACTCAAGAATACATCCATTCCAGACATGGAAGACTCTCTGATTTGAATTGACAACATTTATTTTACCAACCAAACATCCTAGAAGTACACACACATACATTTAAATAAAAACAATAAATTAAAAAAAAAAAATCTGTGAATTTTTTCTCCCAAAGACGAACCCCATCGGCCCCTTTCTCTGTAACAAGGCTGATTTATACTCTACACATTTGCAAGTTTGCTTGGGTGAGCGCGGCAAATATGACATCATTGCGGTGTTGCCGCAATTCGTGTGCACTCAAAGCGAACTTCCGGCAACACCGCGATGACGTAATATTTAATTTATATCTAATTTGTCCAAGATTGGCCGTAACCCACCGCCTTTCTTTGGTACAATGAACGAAGTGCTGTAAAACCCAATCCTTCACGATCTCCGCTACGCAAGACTGGAGCATCGGCAGCCTTCACTATTGTGAAGTGGACACCACTGGATTTGGGGGGACGCCGGGTGAACAGAATCGCATAGCCGAGGCTGATGGTCCACCAAAGCCAGCAAGACAGGCTGGATAGCGCAAGCCAAGCACCCAGAAACCGTGCAAGCAGGACCAATGGAACCTCCCGCAAGGAGAGCAGCGAGGTGGAATGCAGGGTCCCAAATCTGGCAGCTTGTGAGCGGATCACAGAGGGGTCTGAGTGTGCAGTGCAATGCTTACATGGTTCCACAGGTGCTTTGAACTCATAGTCACTTGAAGGTACTGGATGGAGCAGAATGATGTTGTCGCTAAGCTCCGAAGCAAAAAGCTTGTGTGCATTACACCTGCTGCTTTCTTATAGCATTATTATGGATATTGTGGACTTTTGGCCAGAAGTGATGGTTTAGAGTTAAAACACATTGATGAATTCGTACTGTCATTCTGACAGCACCACTTCACTGAAGAGAATCCATTGGTAAGGAAGTGATGGAATACAAAATTTCTCCAAAACTGATGAAGAAAAACTAATCTACACTTAGGATGGTCCGAGGGTGGGTAAATTTTCATTTTTGTTTGAATGCTTCAAAAAATCAACTCCTGCTTAGCTGTGAACAAGATTGCATTTTGGGACTATAGCCACAGCTAAGAAATAGATTGACTGTAAATGCACACAGTGTACAATCAGCTGTGTGCATAATGATTTTATCTGAATGAATGCTGATAAAAATTACAGTTACTGCTAGCAGGGCATTTGGCCGACTTTCAAGCAATGAAGTCTTTAGAAACAAAGCGGAATAAGCAAATATTTCCCATCATTCTACTGTGATTTAGGGTCATCAAAAGCCAAGGAAACAGTGCCTTGCCAAACTGAATTGGTAAACAGAATGAATGGCTAAGCCTTAAAAATGTGGCTCTGATCAGTCCCATATGCTTCGGGGGCTCCAGTAACCCTCATATTCTGTACCGGGGGCCAAAATGAAAGACATTCTCTGCCCCTTTTGATGTGGTTGGGACAGTCACTCTCCCTTTAGACAAGGATATGTTTATTTTAAGGTTCAACTTTAGATGGGAGCATGGTATCCATCATGAAGTGAGCTTTGGAATTTCAATCATTCATCTTTGTTAATGGTTCTCCTCATTTTCAGCTATTAAAAACATAACCATGCTTATTTTTTATGCAAAGGCTTGTGCATAGGCTATGTGAAGCTTTTCAAACAAAAACCTTCTGTGCTTTTGTTTTGCTTATTGATAATAAGGAATTTGGAGTGCTGTATTCCGATCTTTTACAAACAAGAAGTCTAAGCTTTTCTCTGACTTTCTGTGGAATCAGTAACTTCTATATTTACTTTCTGTTTTCATAGACAACATGCAACCATTGTCAAGGGGCGAGACTGGGACTCAGTTGCAGGTGCTCAAAAGGTCAGTTTATTAGATGGCTTAATTCCAAAGGACAGAGAAAAAAATAAAAATGAGAATTAACAAAAAACTATCCAGGAACAGGGCAGTCTGGAGCAGATCCAAAAGAGCCTCCTGGACGAATTCCACTAGGAAATCCTCTGATGCAATGCCCGGACAAACTGACAGGGAGGCGGGGGCGCTGTTGAGGCGGGGAACTGGTGGCGCGCTGTGGCGCGGCGAAGAAGAGGAGTGACAGCGATCGGTGAGCTCTAACACGGAAGGCTGGAGAGTAGCGCTGCCTGAAAGCAGGAGGAAGAGGGAAAAAACAAACAAACTAGAGGATGAAAACAAAACGGGCACGATCTCTGTGTAGGCTAAACAAGGGATGTGGATAAAGTTGAGACAAGGACGAAAACAACTCGACGATCTGACAACAGACAGCACACATGAGGAGACTAAATAGAGAAGGAGTGATTATCATAATGCAGAGCAGGTGATGGTGACCAATAACAAGATAATAATGAAACAAGAGGGCGGAGACGGGCACCACGGTGACACAGAAGCACATGGTAAGTGTAAACAACACACACTATGGGGAAAAACAGACAGATCAGCCCGGGGGCGTGACATTACCCCCCTCCCCAGGAGCGCCCCCTGGCGCTCCAGGGAAGGTACCACCACGCTGCCGGTTGAAGTCCTCGATCAGCGACCGATCCAGAATATCCCGAGCCGGGACCCAACTCCTCTCATCCGGACCATATCCCTCCCAGTCCACCAGATACTGAAATCCCCGACCACGACGTCTGACATCCAGCAACCTCCTGACAGTGAAGGCTGGGGAACCATCCACTAGACGGGGAGGGGGAGGGTTAGTAGCAGATGGGTTAAGGCGAGAATGAAACACAGGCTTGACCCGAGAAACATGAAAGACTGGGTGTACCCGACCAAGTATGGGAGGTAACTTGAGCTTTACCGCCACCGGACTCAATACCTTGGTGATCTGATATGGCCCCATGAACCTGGGGGCTAACTTGCGAGAAGCCACCCGGAGAGGAAGGTCCTTGGTAGACAGCCATACTCTCTGACCACATACGTAGCGGGGAGCAGGAATACGGTGACGGTCAGCCGCTGCTTTGGTTCGTCTGGAAACCCGAGCCAAGGTTTCCTCAGCCCTCCTCCAGGTGCGGCGACACCTGCGGACGAAGGCTAAGGCAGACGGAACAGCAGCATCGGGTTCCTGTGAGGGGAACATAGGAGGTTGAAAACCAATGGAGCACTGGAATGGAGACATACCTGTGGCCGCCACTGGCAAGGAGTTATGGGCATATTCAATCCAGGATAACTGTTGGCTCCAAGAACTCGGATTATGGGACGTGAGGCAGCGGAGAGCTTGTTCCAAAACCTGGTTTGCCCGCTCGGACTGCCCATTGGTCTGAGGGTGAAAACCTGACGACAGACTCGTAGAGGCCCCGATCTGTCGACAGAACTCCTTCCAGAATCGGGAGACAAACTGTGGCCCCCTATCAGAAACCACGTCCACCGGAAGGCCATGAATCCGGAAGATGTGGTCAACCACCACTTGAGCGGTCTCCTTAGCTGAAGGCAGTTTGGGAAGGGGGATGAAATGGGCCGCTTTAGAGAAGCGATCAACCACCGTCAATACTACGGTGTTACCCCTCGATGGTGGAAGACCAGTGACAAAGTCAAGGGCTATGTGTGACCAGGGGCGGGAGGGGATGGGTAAGGGCTGTAGCAGACCAACAGGAGGCTGATTAGAACTCTTGTTCTGGGCGCAAATTGGGCAGGCAAACACAAACTGCCTGACGTCCTGGGCCATGGATGGCCACCAAAATCGCTGGCGGATGGCAGCCAGAGATCTCCGAACCCCAGGATGACAGACTAACTTGGATGAATGCCCCCACTGGAGGACTTCAGGGCGCAGCCCATCCGGCACGAAAAGTCTACCCTCTGGGCACTCCCTCGGCACCTCTCTCTCTCGTATGGCTTCCAGCACTCTCCTCTCCACGTCCCAGGAGAGGGACCCTACCACAATCTCTTTAGGGATAATTGTTTCAGTAGATACACTGGTTCCTTTTGTATCTCTGTAAAGACGGGAGAGGGCATCAGGTTTTATATTTTTGGAGCCTGGGCGATACGAGAGAGAGAAGTTGAACCGGCCAAAGAAGAGTGCCCATCGGGCCTGGCGTGAACTCACCCTCTTGGCCGAACGGACATATTCCAAGTTCTTATGGTCCGTCCAAACCAAGAAGGGCTGTGCTGACCCCTCCAACCAGTGACGCCACTCACCCAAGGCTAGCCTGACCGCCAACAGTTCCCGGTTCCCTACGTCATAATTCCGTTCTGCTGGGCTCAGGCGGTGAGAGTAGTAGGCACAGGGATGTACCTTCCCATCTCTGGGGGATCTCTGAGAAAGGACCGCACCTACTCCAATCTCAGAAGCATCCACCTCCACAATAAACTGGCGTTCAGGGTCTGGAAATGAAAGAACAGGAGCAGAAATGAATCGGGACTTTAGGTCATTAAAGGCCTCCTGAGCCTTCAAATTCCACCTAAACGGTACCTTAGTGGAAGTAAGAGCTGTCAAGGGTGCAGCAACCTGACTAAAGTTTCTGATGAAGCGCCTGTAGAAGTTGGCAAATCCCAGAAACCGCTGCAGTGCCTTACGTGAGTCTGGAGGTGGCCACTCGGCTACGGCCCTTACCTTAGCGGGATCAGCTTTGATTCCCTCCGCCGAAATGATATAGCCCAGGAAGGGAACTGACTTGGAGTGGAAAACGCACTTCTCCGCTTTAACATATAGCTGGTTCTCCAGCAGCCGTTGTAGCACCTGGCGCACGTGTTGGGTGTGTACCTGAAGTGAAGGAGAGAAAATAAGAATGTCATCTAGGTACACAAAGACAAACTTGTTAACCATGTCTCGCAACACGTCATTAACCAGGGCCTGGAAGACAGCTGGGGCATTTGTCAGGCCAAAGGGTAGCACCCGGTACTCATAATGTCCCGAAGGAGTGTTGAATGCTGTCTTCCACTCATCCCCCTCTCGAATCCGAACCAGGTGATAAGCATTGCGGAGGTCCAACTTACTGAAGACCTTGGCTCCCTGCAAAAGTTCAAAGGCAGATGACATTAAGGGCAGGGGGTACCTATTCTTAATGGTAATGTCATTCAAACCTCTGTAATCAATACAAGGGCGCAAGGAGCCGTCCTTCTTCTTAACAAAGAAAAACCCTGCGCCAGCAGGAGACGAGGAGGGACGGATGAGACCGGCATCAAGGGACTCACGAATATATTTGTCCATAGCCTCTCTTTCTGGACCAGACAGGGAATATAACCGACCCCTGGGCGGAGAAGTGCCTGGGAGGAGGTTGATGGCACAATCATAAGGCCGGTGAGGAGGCAGGGACACAGCCCGGGACTTGCTGAAGACCTGCCGCAGATCGCAGTACTCCTCCGGCACCCCGGACAGATCAGCATCATCCACCTGCACAACAGGAAACACAAAACCAGGAAAAGAGGCAGAACCCAAACAAGACTCAAGACAAGACTGTTTCCAAGACAAGACTGAGTTTCTGGCCCAATCCACATGAGGACCGTGCTGCACCAACCACGGGTGTCCCAGAACCACGGGGGCACTCGGGGAATCAAGAAGGTACAGCTCGGTTATCTCATGGTGATTGCCAGAAACGATAAGACTTACAGGAGGGGTGAGGTGAGTGATGGTAGTGATAGGGGAATCATCCAGAGACCGAACAGAGATAGGAGTAGAGAGGGGAATGGCGGGAATTCCCCACTGCTTGGCCAGTGCCGTGTCCAGGAAACTACCACCAGCCCCAGAATCCACCAGGGCCGAACAGGAGTGACGAGAACCTCCGAACTGGACACCCACGGGAAGTAGTGTGCGGGAGGAGTGGGGGAAATTAAGCGGAGATGTGCCCACCAGAATCCCCCTGGCTACTGATGGGCCTTGGCTTTTAGCGGGCATTTTCCAATGAAGTGTCCGGCCCTCCCACAGTAGAGACATAAGCCCCGGGTGAGTCTCTCTTGCTTCTGCTGGGAAGTAAGACGCAGTCGTCCCACCTGCATGGGTTCAGGGTCAGCAGGAGATGGCAGAGGCAGGACCGGGGTGGATTCGCTGGTCATTTCACCCACCCTCCAAGAAGTGCGAGCAGTCAGTTGTTGGTGACGAAGGCGAAGGCGGTTCTCAACACGGAGGGCCAGGTCGACCAGATCATCGAAACTGCGTGGAAGCTCTTGGGTGGCGATCTTGTCTTGGATCTCCTCGTCTAGTCCAGCACGAAACACAGCTCTGCAAGCCCCCTCATTCCAGTCACAGGCCGCTGCTAAGGTCTTGAATTCAATGGCATACTCGGTCACTGAGCGGCCTCCTTGCTGTAGCCGTGCCAGCTGGGCCGCTGCTTCATCACCCCGAGCAGAACGGTCGAATAATTTGACCATCTCCTGTCGAAAAGCCCCAAACGAGGCACAAAAGGGAGCCCGGGCCTCCCACACTGAAGTTCCCCAGTCACGGGCTCTGCCTGTGAGGAGGGTTAGAACGTAAGCCACCTTAGTCTCCTCCTGGGCATATCGGCGGGGCTGGAGGGCGAAGACTAGGGAGCACTGAGACAGGAAGGCTCTGCAGGAGTTAGGGTTCCCATCATAGGGAGGTGGGTTGTTGGCATGAGGCTCAGGATCATGACGGGTAGAGGAAAGGCCAGTGGGGTCCTCCGATCTTGCAGGCGTCTGTCTCTGAAGTTCCTGGAGCTGGGCAGTCAGCTCCGACAACTTGGCATTAAGGAACTCAACCTCCCGCGATGTGGACGTTAGCTGGGAGGCATGTTGGCCCAGGAGAATGCCCTGCTGGGTGACGGCTGATCTGAGGGGATCTGCACCTGCTGAGTCCATGGTGGTCAGATCGTTCTGTCAAGGGGCGAGACTGGGACTCAGTTGCAGGTGCTCAAAAGGTCAGTTTATTAGATGGCTTAATTCCAAAGGACAGAGAAAAAAATAAAAATGAGAATTAACAAAAAACTATCCAGGAACAGGGCAGTCTGGAGCAGATCCAAAAGAGCCTCCTGGACGAATTCCACTAGGAAATCCTCTGATGCAATGCCCGGACAAACTGACAGGGAGGCGGGGGCGCTGTTGAGGCGGGGAACTGGTGGCGCGCTGTGGCGCGGCGAAGAAGAGGAGTGACAGCGATCGGTGAGCTCTAACACGGAAGGCTGGAGAGTAGCGCTGCCTGAAAGCAGGAGGAAGAGGGAAAAAACAAACAAACTAGAGGATGAAAACAAAACGGGCACGATCTCTGTGTAGGCTAAACAAGGGATGTGGATAAAGTTGAGACAAGGACGAAAACAACTCGACGATCTGACAACAGACAGCACACATGAGGAGACTAAATAGAGAAGGAGTGATTATCATAATGCAGAGCAGGTGATGGTGACCAATAACAAGATAATAATGAAACAAGAGGGCGGAGACGGGCACCACGGTGACACAGAAGCACATGGTAAGTGTAAACAACACACACTATGGGGAAAAACAGACAGATCAGCCCGGGGGCGTGACAACCATAGAGTGAGGAAGATACTCTGTTGATCATTCCATTGAGATGAACTCCGTTCCTCTGAGGAAGCAAGGCTAAACTTTAAACGTGTGTTGAGACGTGGCCAAACACGTGCGGTTTCATACACAAACATGTAATACAAGCACTCTGCTTGTGGGTCAATGACATGATGCTCAATGTTGAATACAACTTTCTATGATGATGTTTTTAATTTCTGAATTAAAATACATTTTGATAGTTACTGGGGACCATAAAGTAAAAAATGTCAGGGTAATACAATTGTCCTTATTTCATAAAACTTGAAATAGAAATTACTGTCATTGTTTACTCACACTCATGTCATTCCAAACAGTTGACTGTAGCCGTTGAGTAAATGATGAAAACATTTTCATTTTTGTGTGACCTATTGCCTTTAAGTTTGGAATAATATGTTATTATTATTTTTTTGAGACTTTTTATGACAAGGCAAGGTTAGTTCAGGTGGTAAAATGTAATGCAATTCCCCAAAATGTGAGGATTTTTATTTGTAAAAAAACAAAACAAAAATAATAAAAAAAGAGTCATTTACATTTAAGCTTTTCTTGAAAATGGCCAATTTACCAAAACTACCAATAATTTAATTAAAATAAAAAAAGTGAAAATAATTTTTATCTTTTCTTTATTGTTGACACTGTAGTTTATCATTGACATAAGACATCCCTATCTTGCACTTAGACTTTATCTAAGACTTAGATTAAACAGCTTGATTTTAATGGATTTGTTTAAAAACCTTTTCGTATCTTTTAACTTGTGGTTCCCTTCACTTTTAATGGAAAGACTGAAACCTGTCAGGTTTGATAACAACAACAAAAAATTCTAAATTTAAAGCAGCAATCTGCATACAAACAACAAGTTGGTCTGATACTGAGACTAAACTTTTGACTTGAGATTGTGCGTGAGAATTAGGCTCGCACTATACCATTCACATGGGTGTAATGGCCCAATACGACTGTGGGTGAAGATCTTTTGAAGAGAGTAAAGTGGAAAAAGTGGAGATGATTAGGTGGTCAAGAGAAGAATTTCCAGCATTTCTGGTCACGCGAACGAGGAAGAGAGGCTGCCCCACTAACATCCTTCCCTCAAATGTACATTTCACCCACAGAACGTTATATGTTTTGGATATGAAAAATGGAGCAGCCTGGGTTTTTCAAAGGTACTGATTTTATACAAATTGCTTTGTGAAACAATAGTAAAGTGGGTCATGATCAATGATCTTTCTTGTGTAGAATGTCCTTGAGTTAATTGGGGCTCAGTCTTTATGCAAACACTTATAAAGCCCACTGTGCTCGAATGCTTTGGCTTGTTTTTCTTGGTTCTCTCTGAGGAGGAAGCACGTGTGCTGGTGAAATCCGAGGAGAGAGTCTGGATGGAGCAGTTATCACTAGAACTGCAGTTTCAAACCAGCTTCAGTTGGCACCATGTGTTTCGCATCCCACCATAATTAAAGCTGCTCTTATAAGTAAAACTCAAGACCCTGAGTGTCAAATGCTTTTTACAACCTTCTTATTCAGCATGTTCTATCATATTAAAAAGCTTTTGCGTGTACAGCTTTGTGAAAGGATGGTATTTATGCCATTGAAACTGCAATACCAACAGAGGGCAGCAGTCCTGATCCAAGCAGCATTTTCTCAACTACTGTAGAAACATCCGGAGAAAGATGAATGCTGATTGTTGTGTTGCCAGGATGACTGCTGGGATGCTGAGGAATGTGTTTATCTCATCCAAAAAATCATTTATGTTAACAACCCCTGTACCTGTCAACTTCCTCAAGATAAATAACAGCCTCCCCACTTCTACTTCCTGCCTTTATCATATTATAAATATTTATTTACCCGAATTCGGGCTCTGGCGGCCTCCACTCCTCCTGGCTGGCCAGCTATGGACACCTGCAGAAAAGGACCAAGAAAGTCACATGTTCATTGAAGTAAAGAAAGTGGTGTTTAGTACATCGTTTGGTATGACTTAAAACAATAAAAACAAATATTAACATATGACATGATGAATGAATATACTGCAAACGTCATACAGGATCTTCCACTGACATTTTTATTTGATTTTCATTTGTTTTCCACAGGAAAAAACAACAACAAAGGAATGCATTTGGAACGAAATGGGGGCGAGAAAATTATTTTCATTTTTGCATGAACTAATCCCTTAAGAATGAAAAATACTCGTCTGCCAAATGCTATCGTGTGAGCACCATGAGGTAAGATTTCTTCATTCTAGCCTGACTGGCTCTCATTCACCTGTCAGCAAGTACCAGCCACTCTGAACCCAACACACGAGCCCACACCGAGGGAGAGCCATGACATTATTCAATTTCCACATTCCCCACGTCATCAAGGCTGAAAAGCCGTCTCACACCCAATTATGGCTCAGTCTTAATTCTCCCTAAGGCTACAGACATTATGCAAGCATTCAGCATCTCAGTTACACATAAACTCATTTCAAGAAATCAAAACAGGGCCCCAGAACCTGATATGAAAATTATGAGTGAATCTCAAGAAACCTGTCAAGAACATGTCCAGGTCATGTTTCATCCCAAAATAACAAGAATGTAGTTTTAAATATACATATAATTTATACGTTTAAATAATATTATTGTTTTTGCATATACTCTTCCATTCTAAAGTTTTTTTTAAGGAGATTAATACTTCTATTCAGCAAGGATGCATAAAATTGATCAAGGACTTACATAAATAATGTTACAAAAGCATAATCCGGACAATAAACAGCACTGTTTTCAGCATTGATAATAATATGTAAAAGTTTCTTAATCATGCATCAAATCAACATATCAGAATGAATTCTGAAGGTAGTGATGTTGAAAATTCAGCTTTGACATCACAGGAATACAATTACATTTGACACTATAATAAAACAGAAAACAGTTATGTAATAATATTACAGAAAAGCACAGTTTTTTACTGTGTAAATCTGTAATACTGTTTTAAATCGAAAACATGCAGCATAATATATTTATTTTATTACCAACCGATTTATTTAGTTTTATTATTATTTTTTAGAACATTTAGAACAATTTTTGACATTTATCATGATTTATATGACAATCAATCATACCCCCATTTTCAGTATTGCAGTTATATTTATGCAATTATCTTATGATAATAAAAAAATACTGTATTACAGCATACTGAAAATAATAACAAAGTAAACCATACACAGTATGTAAATGAAAACTTGTGCTTAATTGCTAAGGATTCTACAGATCCTAAAAATAGGCATAATTTTTTGTTTATGCAAAAATTTGAGTAGTTTCTTATATTTTCTCTTTTTTTTTCTGGACATGTTTACATGAGCTGTGTAAGTCAGATTCCCACCTGGTTGCTCTTCTCAGCTTGGTTGTTGCGGTTGGAGTCAGGGAAGTGGATGTGACAGCCCGTGTCCTCCATCACCTTCTTGATATTGTTCCCCCCTTTGCCAATGACATGTGAATGCTCGGTATGTGAGACGTCCATCTTTAGAGTCACGCGATTGCTCTGAGGAAACAAAAGAGTCAGATTGTATTAACTGCTGTACCATAGCCATCTCGGTTTAAAGGTGTAATTTCTATGCCATTATTTGTCCAATAGCAGTACCGCATATATACCAGAAGTATCTGATTTAAAAAAATGTATCACAAAAATATGAAGCAGAAAAATGTAATTTAACATTAATAACAATAAAGTAATGTTTGCTGAAAATTCAGTTTTGCGATCACAGGGATTACATCTGAAAATATATTCAAATACAAAACAGTTACTGTAAATTGTAAAGATATTTCACATTATTACTTTTTCTTTACTGAATTTTTATTTTTTACTTTTAGTGTTATTTGCTTGGTCTCTGATGCAAAATATGCCCTGTTTGCTCATGGTGGCTAATTGTGCTTGGAATTAATGCAGTGTTTTTTGAGCCGAGGAAGTTGCTTGCACTTTCAATATTAAAACACTGAGCATATTTTAAAAGTGAACAAAATTGCTTCACTTTTAAATACAGGAAAAAAGACCCCGCCCCTTTGAGCAGGTTCATTAATGTTGCAACAACCTGAATTAGATCTATCAGCTACAGCCAAGTCAGTTTTTCATTACATCAAGTCTACAGATAGATTTCAATACACAAAATTTCCCATTTCACATCCAAAATGTGAGGGAATATATAGTGATGTTACAACAAACTCTTCAGTTGGAGTTGGTGGATGTTCTGCATTATGTCTGGCACAAATTACCAGAAGAATGGATATAGTCTGAAATCAGTTGTATAATTTCTATAACAATCTCTAATGTTTTGATAAAGCAGATACCACAGATGCCAGCTGCTCCTGAACCCCCAATGTCTTCACAGTCACCCAATGGTATCATGTAATGGCATTTGTCTTCCTTTTACCCAATGTGGTTTAAGTCATGATTCATTCCTTATAAATATATGCAGAGCTCCTGATGTCAGGCTCCACATATTTCCTCTCAGGATCTTTAAATTCCATTGCTTCAAATGTCACAGCTGTCCTTAAACCAAATCATCCAGCTACTACAGCAACCAAGGATGACAGGGATGACGAATGAGGCATTTTGAAAGAATGCGCAGTGACATATCAAATAAGAATCACTCAATATGACTTGACATGCTCACCTTAGTGTCCAGGACAGACACGATCTTCTCCTTGGCTTCCTTCACATTGTCCCTCTTACCACTAACTTTGATATGTGGATCTGAATGACAAAAATAGATAAGTGTAAGTCATGTCATAAGGTTTATTTACCCCATATAAAGCATTTTCATTAGCAAAAAAAAAAAAAAAGGAAAAGTACTTAAGCAAACCAATAACTAATCAGCACAATTGTTTTGAGCAGCAAATCAGTATATTAGAATGATATCAGAAGGATCTTGTACTGAAGACTGTAGTAATGATGCAGAAAGTACATCTTTGCACCACAGGAATAAATTACATTTTAAAATATATTTAAATAGAAAACAGTTATTTCACACTAATAAAATCCCATATTATTACTATTTTTACTGTATTTGGTGAGCATATTATACTTCTTTGATTTTTTTTTTTTTTAAATCTTACCAAACTCAAACTTTTGAATGGTTTTGTAAAACAACAACAACAACAACAACAACAAAAACAACACACCCCAAATTCCTCACACTAGTAAGTCTGCTCTGCATAGGGAATCAAAATGTACACTTTCAGAAAATGTCAAAATCTAGTTATTATTTTCATCAAGAATTTTTATCAACAATATAATCGTTCATCGATATGATCATTCATATATTCATTGATTTATGTAGCAGTTATATCTCACATGAAGTAGGGCTGGCAGAAAACTGCATACAGTGCCTCATGGTTAAATAATTCCAGACAGAAATTATATAATTTCAGCACTTGCTCATTCTGTCATTGACTTCCGCACCATAAACATCTGTCTTATTGTGCTGCAAAAATAAAAATAAAAAACATTCCCCTGAACTAATCCACTTTCCCAACCTTCTTGCCAACATGAATTAAACATCTGCTTAGTGTCCCACAGAAAGACTTCTTACTAATTGCATTTATACAAATGTCTGGTCCATTTACAATGTTTTCCACCCAAGAACCGCCCACTGAAGGCTGATTTATACTTCTGCTTCAAAGTGATTGTGCGTAGCACGCATAGCCTATGGCGCAGCCTGATATGCACCTCTCCAGAAATGTAACAGCACGTCAATTCTACATGAACTTTAAAGAGTTAGTTCACCCAAATATTAAAATTATGTCATTAATAACTCACCCTCATGTCGTTCCAAACCTGTAAGACCTCCGTTCATCACACAGTTTAAGATATTTTAGATTCAATCCGAGAGCTTTCTGTCCCTCCATTAAAAATGTATGTACAGTATACTGTCCATGTCCAGAAAGGTACTAAAAAAATCTTCAAAGTAGTCCATCTGACATCAGAGGGTCAGTTAGAATTTTTTGAAGCATCACAAATATACATTTATAAAATAAAGCAAAAACTACGACTTTATTCAGCATTGTCTTCTCTTCTGTTGTGAGTGCGTTCCCTGCAGTTTAGTGATATCCGGTTTGCGAACGAATCATTTCATGTAACCTGATCTTCTTGAACCAGTTCACCAAATCGAACTGAATCGTTTGAAATGGTTCGCATCTCCAATAAGCATCAATCTACAAATGACTTAAGCTGTTAACTTTTTTAACGTGGCTGACACTCCCTCTGAGTTAAAACAAACCAATATCCTGGAGTAATTCATTTACTGTAATTTACAGTATACTGACTGAAGTGCTGTGAAGAAAGAACTGAAAATGAACACCGAGCCGAGCCAGATAACGAACGAAGGATTGACTCGTTCTTGAGTCAAGAACCGGTTGCATCGGTTTTCGTATCACCAGTAGTGATGGAAAGTTTGGTTCTTTTCCGCGAACCGGTTCTTTCAGACAGTTCGATTCAATAAACCGGCTGAAGAAAACGGTTCACCAGTTCTTTTGCGCTCAACGTAATTCGATGCTTCAAAAAATTCTAACTGACCCTCTGATGTCACATGGACTACTTTGAAGATGTTTATATTACCTTTTTGGACATAGACATTATACCGTACATACATTTTCAATGGAGGGACAGCTCTAGGACTAAGAGGTCTTACGGGTTTGGAACAACATGAGGGTGAGTAATTAATGACACAACTTTAATATTAGGGTGAACTAACCCTTTAATATACCTTAATGTTATACCTTCTAATTTAAAATAAACAAAGCATAGAAGTGTATTATCATTACATACACAACATAGCAATGTAGTTTGCCATGGTACAAGACCTTATGGAGATTGTAAGAGTGCCATCTTCTCCAGTTCAGTTGTCGTCTCCTTTTTGTAGTTGTAAATAAATAATCTGTTCTTGGATATTTATTTGCCACTGTCACAACTGCTTCTCCAACAAGCTGCTTCTTCGGCTTTGTGGACGAGTGGAATTTGCATGCCCAGTCACTCCCCCATACGGGGTAAACAAGAGGCCGGCATCATGTATTCACTCATTTAGATTTTTACTTCAGAGCCGAGTGGTTGCTTGTGTTTGAGCGGTCTCTCTTCCATTCATCTCTAAAAGATTATAAGAGAAGTGAAACCTCTTCTGCTGTTGGTGATTCTGGCGATGTATTCAGTGGTTTTCTGTCAGTGAGCAACTTTTAATAAGTTCCGATTTGGAATGCCAGGTGTTACTTACATCTGAAACACCAACCCTCTTAACACAGTTCAGTGGTTGTGGTGTTTTCCATAGGGACCCCTAACATCAGTGTTGTCGAACATGACTGACTGAAAGGGAACGTCTTAGGTATGGTTACCTAACTATTTTTTATAGTTTCATAAATTAATACATAAAAAAAAATTATGCATTAAGTTGAGAAGATATACTTTCTGAAACTAACATTTATTAAAATGTAAAAATGTAAAAGGAAAACCAGTAATATGGGAAAAACGTAAGTGTATCTTAAAAAAAGAAAGAAAATAATAATACCACAAAATACTACAAAACACTCCAGCAACATTCCATGCAACAGAAAACATACAGAGCGTTTAGAGTTAGCCACTACAGAAAGACTGGCCTTAGATAAAATTCTATGTAATGTGACCATTTTCTGTGGTCAAAGTGAAGTGCTCACCAGAGGTTCACAGTTTATACTGTGGTGTTAGGTGGGAAAAATAATATAATCGCATACAAAGTGGCTTTTCTCATGCAAATGTGCTGATCCAGTGTGATTTATCGCTTGTAGGATTACAGCCGATGATTTGGATCTCTCAGCTTCCACGTGTGCAATTATTGTCCACCTCACCAGCTTTGAGTGGCATAGGGTGGTAAGGGTTGGATTTACAAGAGTGGTTGAAACGTAAGGTTATGTGTCTATTGCATACAGAGTGAAGCAATGTTGGTGTGGATGGTGTTCAAGGGTGCCACAATGCGCCAAACTTACAAATTTGTGCATGCAAAGCAAAAATGGCTTATTAAATTACTTCAAAACCATAAATCTTCATACCGTCGGTGCAGTTGTTGTTATGAATATGATGGAGGGTGGCTTTGTGGAACAAATTGTTTGGGATTCTTGAGATGTTCATGGAAATATCTAGGCTTACACTATATGTTCTAGCAATTTAAGACCTTATTAAGAAAACAGTTACAACATTTAAGTTAAGGTGACCAGATTTCTAAAAAATTAAAAACAATATCAAAGCCAAAATCAAAGCCAAAATAGCATATTTTCTTAGCGATAGAGGCTATTTACACTACACATTTTTTGTGATATGCTGTTAAAAAGAGAAAAAGAGTGACATGACATTTAGCCAAGTATGGTGACCCATACTCAGAATTTGTGTTCTGCATTTAACACATCCAAAGTGTATTCACACACACACACACACACACACACACACACACACACACACACACACACACACACACACACACACACACACACACACACAGGAGTGGGCAGCCATTTATGCTGCGGCGCCCGGGGAGCAGTTGGGGCTTCAGTGTCTTGCTCAAGTCGTTATATTGCCGGCCCGGGACTCGAACCCACAACCCTAAGGTTAGGGGTCATACTCTCTAACCACTAGGCCACAACTCCCCCCCCCCCAAGTTTACACTAAGTGCAAATAGTTATAGACTCTATTTACACTGATAACATTTTTACTATTAAATGGATGCCACCTTATTGGTACAACAAAGCCCTCCCTATGTCACATGTATGATCTATTTTGGTTTAGTTTTCTCTGTCTCTGTTTTCCTGCCTATTTCGTTTCCATGTTCTTTGATTAATTAGCTTCACACCTGTTTCTGTTCTTCTTGATTACATTTTCAATATTTAAAGCCTGTGTTTTGCATTGTTCCTTCCTATTTCTGCTATTGATGTTTCTTCGTTTGGATTTGTGTTTGGCTATGCCCTTTCTCTCCTATGGATTATTAAAATAACTCTTGATTATACTTCATTGTGTGCTTTGTTTTGCACACCAGACAGTGACACCCTACAGCTGTCCTAACCCTACCTGATACCTCATTTTCAACTTTTTAAAAAATCATATTCTTCATTTTCATTGAAAATAAATGCCTTTTTTGGATGTGATTCAAACCCATGTAGATCGTGTCAAAATGAATACGGCACACATTTTTCCATCTGCACCACTGATGCTGACTAATGTCGTTTGTCTTGTAGTATTGACTAGCCAAATCACACGTTGGTGGATGGAGTTAGTGTAAATAGCTTCAGCCAACAAGACGGGGTATTTGGACTTAGTGTAAACAGTCACTCTGAATAGTTTGATTGAACTTAATTCACCAATACACACACAGAGACACCATGAAAAACAGTAAGTATTAATCATTGCAGATAAAAAACTGATCAAAACAGTATTATGACAAAATTACAACTTAAAAAAAAAAACTTTACAAAAATAATTGGTTATTATTTTGCCTATTAGGCTAAGTTTGAGTATTTGTTTAATATAATATAATAATTGATATATTTACTATATATATATATATATATATTCATGCTACTGTAAATGACATTAAATTGCTTTTTTTAATCAATAAATGCTTATTAATTCATAGCCTTATACAATAATTACATATATAAATTGTCAAAACTATTATGACATTACATATTTAAATTTCAATGAAACAGCCAGTATTTGTATTTGTGTCTGTACCAATCACTCGTATCTGCATTCGGATGCAATGTCGTACAGTAAGATCGTTATCTTTTTTTTTCATAGTTATCACTGAATAAGTATGCCGTGTTAAACTAAAATAATTATTCATTTCAAAAATAATATTTATCATGCAAGCAGAGAGATGTCATGACAAACGTTTAGTGATCGTTTGAACACGACAGAATCAAGAACTGGTTTTTAAAAGACTGAGACACGCAGCGCAGCTGTTTGATTTGTGAGCGCTGTGCTTAATCCATTCATTCATATCATATCGTAGCCTAAGGTTCAAAGCATTGCCTTTTGAATATATACAATAGAATGTGTATGATGTATTATTAAAGGTGATATTACCCTTCCAAGCTCTGATTTCTGAGAGATGCACGGAGAGACAACAGCAATGCTGTGTTTGATTTGTGCTCTTTTCACTCATAAAGTTTACTTCACACTCTTGACTTTAGAGCTCTCCGTATAATATTGCGCTGATCCCCTGGCTCACCTGTTATCTAGTAAACTCTGGACTGTGCCAGCTTCAGCCGAGTATTCAGGCAGAATTATTCCTAGTCTGTTATTCATTTTTGAAGTCATTATCCGTGCCATTCCGAATAAGGTATTCGGCTTCAGGCACATCCCTATTTACATATTCTAATTTTACATGCAAAATAGATAAGGTCATAGAAAGTAACAGCTATATATACACAATATTGTAATCCTAAAATTCACGTTGTATTTGCAAACTCTTTGCACGCATTATGGTTAATACATGCTCGAGTAGTCGATTGTTTCCGACAGCGCCGACTAGTGGTTGAAGTAGTCGATCACTCGACTACTCGACTAGTCTATGCAAGCCCTAATATATATATATATATATATATATATATATATATATATATATATATATATATAGTTGTTTGTTTTTTAACAGGAACATTTAAAATTGTGTGTAACACAATCTGGCACCTTGTTCAGGCCCTGTTACATGGTAAATACAAACAGTATTTAACATTTATAGTTAGTATATGAACTACCCTGACTTATCCAGTTAAAGGTGCTGTAGGGAACTTTTGTAAAAAAAATATTTTTTACATATTTATTAAACCTCCTCTGGCTCCTCCCAGTGGTCCTATTGCCATTTGCAGAAACTCCATCGCTCCCGGTAAAAAACAACCAATCAGAGCTGCGGTCCGTAGCTTTGTTTGTGTTCAAAATGTAGGAAAATGTATATAATAAGCGATTACACCATGAATCCATTTTCCAAACCATGTTTTTAGCTTGTCCTGAATCACTAGGGTACACCTATAATAAGTGTTTATATTCGGACTATTTTAGATTGCTTCGGGGGTACCGCGGCGGAGTAACCCAGTACCTTTGTGATTCTTCATAGACATAAACAGAGAGAAGTAGTTCCGGCTACGATGTTCTTCCACAAGACGCAAGCAGTTCTGTTTATTAACCGCTAGAGGGTCAAAAGTTCCCTACCGCAGCTTTAAATGTGCTGTAAAACAAGGACATTTCCGGGGACAGGACACCAAAAACTGGTCACTGTCTGTCAACAGGAAAATGGAGATGTCTGGTCACTCTCATTTAAACCATCCTATAGGTGGATTTCCAGCATCCAAATGGATTGCAGTTCTAGCCCAGAGCTTTACACACTATATTACAATACCTGTAATCAATCCATAATACATGAAAACAGCTATTTGTTAGATTTCTCATTCACCCCAATTGAATTTATGCAGTATTATGCAAACTTTTTTTTATTTTGAATGGCTATCAATGAAATACCCTAATGATGTACATATATAGTAACAATTAGCAGGAGCCAACTAGAAAAACCCATCAGGGATGTTCTTTCACATGGTTTGCTCACACCTTTTGACTAGTGTTTAAATATAGCTTCATCTATGGATGCTTTGCTGACACACACCTCCATCCACAGCTGGCTTTGATAAGCGCTACACTGCGCTGACTGTGGTGAGAAACACATCTGTTGAAACACATTCCTCTGAGAGTCTAAATCAGTCATTTCAAACACAGTGGGGGAATGTAAAAAAAAGTGGAGAAATCAAACAACCAACAAGCTAAATACACCAAATCAGTTCATTACAGTTATGATTCATCATGCTGAATCATGTGGAAAGAATTTGCTGGACTGCCACTGGCTATAGAAAGCTTGACATTTGGTGATCGGTTTAGGATCCATTGATTTGTTTTTATATTTTCTAACATTTGGATTAGTGGGGAAGTTGAGTTTAAGAGGGAAATGTCTTTTCAGAGAGTTGTTCATCCACCCAGGGGGTGGAGTGAGCTAAATGGAGCATGCTGTTTTAGGGGCTGCAGTGTTATATGGACTGCTTGGAAATGCCCACAGTGGGTTGTGTCATGTGCTGAGAGACGTGCAAACTGTTGCAGTGCTGCCACTGTGAGTGAAAACAGCTGCAGTAAAAGACAGCAATAGCAGTTAGTATTAAAAAAAAAATGTCCAGGGAGAATGCATCTACATCCTGAGAAACATGTTTGTTTGAGAAATATACATTGGTCACTCTCACTTAATAGCTGGGGCGTATGATGATATATACTGCATGAATACCATGTGACAGTAGTAAAACAGTCATTTCATTTTGTTGACATATTGGAGTCAATGTTCCAAACAGGCCTATATCACAAAACTGACTAATTAAAACAAATAAAAAAGTGTAGTTATTCTGTGTAGTTAACTTGTTAAATGATGGAAGGCACAACAGCATATTTTTATTATTTATGGCTGAGAAATTGATGGCCATATTAATTCAAATGTTGTGTAGTAACAGGTGTGGGTATATTTTATGTACTGTATAACAACTGCACGTACTGCATTTACACTACACTTTTAGGAATGCTTAGCCACTAGATGGCAGCCTCAAGACTTACTCTGTTGCTTTAAACTTTAAAGGGGGGGATGAAATGCTATTTCATGCATACTGAGTTTTTTACACTGTTAAAGAGTTGGATTCCCATGCTAAACATGGACAAAGTTTCAAAAAAAGTTTCAAAAATTGTACGTTTGAAGGAGTATTTCTGTTCCAAAAATACTCCTTCCAGTTTGTCACAAGTTTAGGAAAGTTTTTTTTCGAGTATGGCTCTGTGTGACGTTAGATGGAGCGGAATTTCCTTATATGGGTCCTAAGGGCACGTTTGCCGGAAGAGCGCGCGCTCCCGTATAGCAGAGTACTGAGAGCACAACAGACATTCACTGATCAGAGCGAGAGCGTCGCGAAATGTCACAAAAGAAGTCTATTTTTGGTTGCCAGGGCAAGACAACCCTGCACAGATTACCAAAAAAAAAAACAGCATTAAGAGACCAGTGGATGGAGTTTATTTTTACAGAGCATCAACGGAGTTGTGCAAGTGTTTGTTTGTTCCCTGCATTTCGAAGATGCTTGTTTTACAAACAAGGCCCAGTTTGACGACGGATTTGCGTATCGTTTATTTCTTAGGATGATGCAATCCCAACGAAAAAGGGCCACGATCGTGTGTTGGAACCGCAGGCGGTGAGTAAAACTGCTTAAAATATCTCTGCCTCCTTGTTAGTGCGTCCACCTCCGATGCCTGAGACCCGGGTTTGAACCCCGCTCGGAGCGAGTCGTTGCTGCTGCTGCTCTCGTTCAGTTTCAGCCTCGGGTCTGATTCTGGATCATAAATATACGCTGAATCTGACTGTTAGCCATGGTTTGTTTTGGTTGGTTTTTTCCTCACGGTGTCACAGCTTCCAAACACTCTCAACACAAAAGCCTACTGGCGCTCGTGATTCTTTAGCTCCGCCCACACGTCACGCCTCCAGCCGGTCGTGTTTTTCCGGGAAAAATCGGTACAGACTATCTTTCTCTTATGAATATAATAAAACTAAAGACTTTTTGGAGTTATGAAGGATGCAGTACTACTCTATAGGTACTCAAGATTAACAGGATATTGAGTGAAAACGAGCATTTCACCCCCCCTTTAAGGCGGTCTAAGGAGGAAAGTATCCTAACCAATATATTTACCACTTTTTCCAAGAGGCTTAAAGTACAGATGAATAATATATTTGCGTTCATGTTTTTAAGATTCCACAAAATACACGTCCTATAAATTTCTTCCATTCATTAGCTTTTAAATTTGTGTTCTTTTGTGCTTCATAAGTCACATGATTTAGCACATCTGGTGTCAGGACATCTTGCACAACAAACAGTGAGAAATCTATGGGCCTCTACTGCTGTGTGTGACTGAACAGATGTTCGTGAGCTAACAAAAACAAAATACACTATGGCACTCTGAATTCATCCTTGTCCACATGAAAGAAAGAAAGAAATGTATTATGGAAGCAATTAATTCCATTTCAAATGACATTAATTTTTAAAATGACTCTTAGGACACACAGGCCTTTTTGCGTGGAGGAAAAGCATGAAGCTGTTCTGTTTTTCTAATACATACTTTGGATTGCTGCGCTATAATGAGCAGACAGATGTAGCGGCAGCAATAGAGACATGATAACATCTCCTCGTGTGAGGGCTGCAACCAAAGAAGGCTTGATGATAATATTGAGACCTTAATGGAGAGGCTCAGGCTTTCCTGTGGCCCTCCAAACATCAACGAGTTCTCCCAAGTGACTCTGGATGTTTATTGCTGTTGTGTTCCTATAAAGTCACGGAGAACATACACGTGAGCTCTGAATGTCTTGTTATGTAGCAGAACACTGCTGTGTACTCACTGCACCATAAAGAGCTCAAGCACACATAGGTGACTGAGTCAGTTTTTATAAAGGTGGGAAATACCTAAAGGACTTAAAGGGAATAAGTCATATTTTTTAAGGGATAGAATACTTTGGGTTCCTGCAGTGTTTTGAATCTTACAAATAAAAGCATCAAGATTATATATATATATTATATACTATATTATATTATTCTTATAAAGCATATTTTCAATTATAACTTATACTTAATAAATGATAATTTATTACAGGCAAAAGAGTCAGTAGTCCTGTTGAAGAGATTATCAAAATAAAACAAAATTAATTAAATAACACAATACAATGAAACTAAATTTTACATTTTAAAACTAATGTGACTATAGGTGCAGCTGTGGCCTTATGGTTAGAGACTTGGACTAGTTACCCGAAGGTTGCAGGTTTGAGTCTCGTTGCTGGCAGGTGTTGTGGGGGGTGAATGAACAGTGCTCTCTTCCACCCTCAATACCCATGGCTGAAGTGCCCTTGAGCAAGGCACTGAACCCCCAGTTGCTCCCCGGGCGCTGGATATATAGCTGCCCACTGCTCCGGGTGTGTGTTCACTTCTCACTGCTGTGTGTGTGTGTGCACTTGGATGGATTAAATGCAGAACACCAATTCTGTGTATGGGTCACCATATTTGGTAGATGTCATGACTTTTCACTTTCACTTAAAGTCACAAAACATTGTTGTATGTGTAGTTTAATTTACAAAAGTAAAAATGCAGTATTATGAAATGATCAATATTAACCTTGGGTATAATAAATAAATACATAAGTAAATAAAAGTCCTAATGCATGAACTCTTACTTTTTGATGTTTTGTCGTTTCATTTATTTTATTTTATAAAGTTTCTTGCAAATCTGAATTAGTAAATACATTTATGGAACTATTTATAGAACTTGTTTTGAATCAGCTATAAAATCCTTCCAATATTATATTACACTGAACAAAATTATAAACCCAACACTTGTTTTTGCCCCCATTTTTTATGAGCTGAACTCAAAGATGTAAGACTTTTTTCTGTTTACAGAAAAGGCCTATTTCATCTCAAATATTGTTTACAAATCTGTCTAAATCTCTGTTAGGGAGCACTTCTCCTTTACCGAGAAAACCAGTCAATATCTGCTGTGACCACCATTTGCCTCACGCAGTACAACACATCTTCTTTGCGTTGAGTTGATCAGGTTGTTGAGTGTGGCCTGTGGAATGTTGGTCCACTCCTCTTTAATGGCTGTCCGAAGGATATTCAAGTTCAAGTTCAAGTTCAAGTCTGCCAGGAACTAGAACATGCTGTCGTATACGCCGATCCAGAGCATCCCAAACATGCTCAATAGGTGACATGTCCAGTGAGTATGCTTCACGGTATCTGTGTGCATTCAAAATGTCATTAATAAAATGCACCTGTATTCATTGTCCATAACATATGCCTGCCCATACCATAACCCCACTGCCACCATGGATCACTCAATCCAAAACATTGACTTCAGCAAACCGCTCACCCACACGACCCCATACACACTGTCTGCCATCTGCCCTGTACAGTGAAAACCGGGATTCATCTATGAAGAGAAAACCTCTACAAAGTGCCAGACACCATTGAATGTGAGCATTTGCCCACTCAAGTCAGTTACAATGATGATCTGCAGTCAGGTCAAGACCCCAATGAGGATGACGAGCATGCAGATGAGCTTCCCTGAGACAGTTTCTGCCAGTTTTTGCAGAAATTCTTAGATTATGCAGACCGATTGTTGCAGCAGCCTCTGGGTGGCTGGTCTCGGACGATCTTGGAGGTGGAGGTCCTGGGCTGGTGTGCTTACACGTAGTCTGTGGTTGTGAGGCCAGTTGGATGTACTGTCAAATTATCTGAAACGTCTTTGGAGATGGCTTATGGTAGAGAGATTAACATTCAATTCACGGGCAACTGCTCTGGTGGACATTCCTGCAGTCAGCATGTCAACTGGACGCTCCCTCAAAACTTGGACATCTGTGGCATTGTGCTGTGTAATAAAACTGCACATTTTAGAGTGGCCTTTTATTGTGGTCAGCCTAAGGCACACCTGTGCAATAATCATGCTGTCTAATCAGCATCTTGATATGCCACACCAGTGAGGTGGATGGATTATCTCGGCAAAAGAGAAGTGCTCACCAACACAGATTTAGACAGATTTGTGAACAATATTTTAGATGAAATAGGCCTTTTGTGTACATAGAACAAGTCTTAGATCTTTGAGTTCAGCTCATGAAAAATGGAGGCAAAAACAAAAGTGTAGTGTTTAGAATTTTGTTCAGTGTATATTATATTATATTATATTATATTATATTATATTATATTATATTATATTATATTATATTAAAGAGTTTTACTATATAAGTATACATTTCAAATGATAATAATCCAAAATGTTTGTAATAAAAACCAAAAATTAGGCAAAATAATCTATTGTATTGTTTGTGAGATTAACAAACTACTTAATTAAAATTGTACAAATTAAATAATCATGCCTAAGTTTAATATTTTAAAACTAAAGTACAATGTAAAATGTATTTTTTCAATGTAAAATTAACAAAAATAAAAATGAAACAATAGTCTTAAACTTAATTTTTATTTACCTGTAGTAAGTGGGAGAAATAACAATGCTAAGGCATGAGCACTAATTTCCATTTGTATTATTTAAAGTTCATTGCAGTAACTATTAGTGAATACGTTTATGGAACTTTTTTATAGAACTCGTTTTGTATCAAAATGTAAAATCCTGTTGGAGCCATACAATTCCAATGTACCTCACATCTGTTGATATGGTAACGTCTCATTTGCTCCTTACACATAACAAAGTCATTCTGGGAAGAAATTTATTTCCATGGGATCAAGAGGGCAACTCTATTGAATCCAAAATCTGCTGACAAAAGAGCCAAAGATGTTCATTTAAAGGAAGTAACCTTAAATTCCCTTTCGGTCCACTGTGGGAGCACACTGGGCAGCGCACGTCAGCAGCCTAGCAGCTCTCCATGGAGACAAGAGCCTGGTGTGATGCAACAGAGCGGTGGACCGGGTGATAAGCACTGGAAGAACGGAGCGTTTCGGACTGTTTTTACAGCTGCTGCCCCCTTTAAGAGCAGACCAGTGGGAGTTCTGTTCTCCTGTCCTCCTATAAATCTCTACATACAGCAGTCCGAGATTTACAGCACTCCGAGAGGGATTGGCCAAGTTGGCCTAGGACTGAGTGTGAGTCAGAAATGTCAGCCAGGTGCTGGGTCTTTGTATGTGAAAAGATGGTATGGCCCAGACAGAGGGGGCAGCGAAGCATTCAAAGTTTGTGCGTGACATGAGTTTTCACATTTTAGGGCATTTTAAATCAATAATTTACCGTATTTTCCAGGCTATAAGTCACACTTTTTTTCATAGTTTGGCTGGTCCTTTGACTTATAGACAGGTGCGACTTATTTATCAGAATTAATTTGATATGAACTAAGAGAAATGAACCAAGCAAAAACACTACTGCGCCCTCTCGCGGCTGTAGACGGTAATGTTTTCTCTTGGTTCTTGGTTCTAAATAAATGCGACTCATAGTCCAGTGCGACTTGTATATGTTTTTTTCCTCGTCATGACATATTTTTGGACTGATGGGACTTATACATAGGTGCAACTTATAGTCCGAAAAATACGGTAAGCATAGCTAAACTGATAATTGTTGCTATAGCTACACTCTCAGAAAAAAAGGTACAAAAGCTGTCACTGAGCAGCATCTTTTTAAAAGGTACTACTTGGGTATGAATTTGTACTTTTAAAGTACTAATATGTACCTTTAAGGTACTTATGCATCCTTTATGATAAAATAAAAGTATAAAGGTGTACCTTTTGAAAAGATACTGCCCCATTGCAGCTTTTTTAGGAGGAGCCAAACCAGGAAATATGCAAAAATCGAATCACTTCTCACACTTTTCTACAAAAATTCTTAATCCAGGGTCATTTTATCCCAGGATTAACAATTCTGGGGTATATTAATCCATGTTCCACACAATTTATATTTCATTAGAAAATTTAATTCTGGCAATGGAATTAAGTTCTTTTTTCAGCAAGGATGCATCAACGGTGACAGTAAAGGCATTTATATTACAAAACTTGCTGTTTATTAAAGAATCCTGGAAAAAAAAAGTATCATGGTTTCCACAAAAATAACTTTTTTAAACATGGATAATGAGAAATGTTTCCAGAGTAGCAAATCAGCGTATTAGAGTGATTTAAAGGATCACGTGACTCTGAAGTAATGAAGCTGTTAATTAAGCTTTGCATCAGGTATAAATTACATTGTAAAATACATTTAAATAGAAAACTGTTACTTTTTTGTGAAAATGCTGTGTGAAGGTCTGCGGAGTATCAACCTTAGCTTTACAATGGCAAATGAGTGAAATAGACCACGAGTGATTTCAGAGACCAAGATGAAAACCCTACATCAGCTCAAACTCTGCAGAAATGGAATGCACCCTCAGGAGCCACATATAAATATACCGCACGCTGCATTTCCACACTTTCAGTGTATCAGGGCTGTTTCTAGTTCCTAGCATTCCAGTTAGGGCCCATCCGAAAAGCGATAATGACTGCATTAGTTGCGATGGCTATTTGGCCAATAGAGGTGAGAGATAATAGCACACAACTGCGGGTGTTGGTCCCATCCCAGATGATTCAGGGTTCCAGAGACTCTTAGGAGCCTGTAAATGTGTCTGCAAAGTATCTGTCATTATTAAACTGTTGAGACTCTGAAATTACTTTGCACTTTCATCCAACAAGAGACATGCCTAGCATACAGATGAAAATATTTAACTGTAACTAATCTACTTTTTGGCAGACAAATAAAATGCACAAATGCTGTTTCCAGTAATGATGCTTATAGTGAAAAACAGTGCAAAAAGAATAAAGACAACCAACAAAGGTGCACTGGGAAAACCTCAAATGATTTTACCATAGTGCATGATATGCAAACTATACATTTTGAAGTTTGTATCACACACCCAGCTTTACATTTGCAGATTTTCCGATTAAGTAAACTTGCTCAGTAGCTCACCCGGTTACAGCATTTTACTTTAAAAGAGTTCAAAGACTTGTAGAATCAAGCTAAAATGGCATGGTTGTTTCAGTAAATGTATTTTAAATCTCACACTTGCTTTTCTTAACAATATTGGCTAGGTTTATTGGGTTCAGATTAGTTAGTGCATTATTTTTGAATGCAATAGAACATTAACCTTTCAAAGCCATTTCATTTCATTTCCGAACTGCCTACAGTGTAATAAAACATTGGCAGGTTCAAGTTCATCTGTTTCATAACTGATTTTGAATACTTGTTCAATTCAATCATAATTAAATTCATTTATGGAAAGAATTCCAATGGTTCTACTTTTTTAGACATCACATATGGCTATGATTTATGGGATATGAAGTTTTTTTATAGAAGTTTTTCCTCCATAATTTACTATTAAAAGAGAGATAGAGGACAGATGTGCAAAATACAATACATACAGTATGCAATTGCAAATTTGCAAATAACTGAAAAGTGGAATTACAGCCGATAACTGTAATCAGTAATTTGCTATGGTATGCCTGTGCCAGTGTTTTTAGTTTGTACTGTAAATGTAAGTCCTAACCAGTGTCATATGTCTAGCAGCGTGCCATGACGGCTTTCAAATATAATTTAGAGATTTAAACACTGTGACACCTGTTGGGCTTGTACTTATGGGTATATGAAGGGTTTTAGTGAATTAAACAAATACTTGTACAATTAATATTTAAATTAATAATTAATACAATTAATACAACAATTAATAATAAATAATCTACTTATCAAATCCTTTCACATGACCATCAAACTTGTATGATGATTTTACACCTTGCCAGTACCAGCTTGGAACAACTGCCTTAATTCTTCGTGGCACAGATTCAACAAGGTGTTGAATCTGATTTTGGTCCATATTGACATGATAATATCACACAGGTATGATAATATCCACCATATCCCAAAGCTGGTCTACTGGACTGAGCTTTGGTGACTGTGGAGGCCATTTGAGTAAAGTGAACTCATTGTCATGTTCAAGAAACCAGTCTGAGATGATTGGTGCATTATACTGCTGGAAGTAGCCATCAGAAGATGGTTACACTGAATAAAGGGATGGACATGGTCAGCAACAATACTCAAGCAGGCTGTGGCGTTTAAACGATTGTCAATTGTTACTAAGGGGCCCAAAGTGTGCCAATAAAATATCCTCCACACAATTACACCACCACCACGAGTCTGAGCCGTTGAGACAAGGGAGGATGGATCCATGCTTTATGTTCTTTACACCAAATTCTGACCCTACCATCTGAATGTTGCAGCAGAAATCGAGACTCATCAGACCAGGCAACATTTTTCCAGTCTTCTATTGTCCAATTTTGGTGAGTCTGTGCAAATTGTAGTCTCCGTTTCCTGTTCTTAGCTGATAGGAGCGGCACCCAATGTGGTCTTCTGCTGCTGTAGCCCATCTGCTTCAGGCCGGTGACACACTGGATGCGTGGCGCAAGAGTCTCAGCCGCGTGGCGTGTCGGTATTTAATTCGGCTCCCATGTTAACAGGTTAGAGCTTACAGACCGCCTGCGTGAGACGCGCGTCTCAGGCGCGGCTTGAGCCGCGCGGCAAACGCTTGCTTGCTAGAAATAGAACCGACGCCTATTTTTACCGCGACACGCGCGCGTGTTGGAAGCTTTTCCAGGCTAAATATAATAGGAAAATGTGTTTAAATGTCATTTTGTACACAAATACATATGATTTCCTGATATTTTGATATTTGAAAGTCCATAGGTTGACATAAATTCAGATATAAATGTAATAAAAAAAAATAATAATAATTATCGATTTTCAAATATTGCACCTATCAAACATAATCTATTTCGTCCTTTATCAGTAGGCGTAGGTGTAGGTGTGTAGAAAAAAGTATATATTGTTGTAATGAAGACATGAGCCTGGTCTGTCAACGGTCTCCCTCTACAGCAGCAGCGCGCCAGCGTCGCGACAGGCACGCTTCTGGTGTGTAAAGACACAGAATCCGCCACGCTTCTGGGACGCTTCTGGGACGCTTCAGACACGCGGCGCTCACGCCACGCATCCAGTGTGTCACCGGCCTCAGGGTTCGATCCGCTGTGTGTTCAGAGATGGCATTCTGCATAGCTTGGTTGTAACAAGTGGTTATTTGAGCTACTGTTGCCTTTCTATCATCTCTAACCAGTCTGCCCATTCTCCTCTGACCTCTGATATCAACAAGGCATTTTCATCTACACAACTGCCGCTGACTGGATATTTTCTCTTTTTTGGACCATGCTCTGTAAACCCTAGAGATGGTTGTGCATGAAAATCCCAGTAGATCAGCAGTTTTTTAAATACTCAGACCAGCCCATCTTGCACCAACAACCATTCCATGTTCAAAGTCACTTAAATCCCCTTTCTTCCCCATTCTATTCCCCAATGCATTTTGTATGCTGCCATGTGACTGGCTGATTAGCAATTTGTGTTACCAAGCAATTGAACAGGTGGACCTTATAAAGTGGCTGCACACACACACACACACATATATCATAGGGCTGCTCGATTAAGGCAAAAATCATAATCACGATTATTTTTTTCAATATTGTAATCACGATTATTTAACACGATTATGAGGAGGCCTTATGATCAAAACATTATAGGAGTGATTTATTTACAGATAGTGATGAATATCAAATACTGTATGTATTTCTGTCACGGTTGGGTTTGGGAAAACACAAAGAGAGGGTAGATCCAAATGCAGGTAAGGGTATTTATTTAAACAGAGGGGTAACTACAAAAATAAACAGTCATGAGAGACAAACGTAACCAAAAGAGGGAACCGGATGAAACGGGGAACTCGGAAGAATGAGAAGGTAGAGGAAGTCTCGGGGGAACGAGAGCATGAGACACATAGGGTAAGGACTCCATAATGACAACAGAGAGAGACAGCTCTATATAGGGAAACTAATGACAGAGTATTGTCAACACCTGTGCGATTCTAATTGGAGTGCAATTACTGTGAAGACACAACCAGACTAGCGGAATTAAAGTGCCTATGGTGAAGTGCCTAAGGGGAAGTGAGCTCACTAGGGAACACCCAGGAAAACAAAGACTGGCAGCGTGACATTACCCCCTCCCTACGGAGCAGCTACCAGATGCTCCACCTAAACCCAGGAAAACCCCAACAGAAAAAGAGGCAGGAGGGAGGTGGAACGGCGGCGGACCAGGGGGAGGGACGGAGGGACAGAAAACAGGGACAGGAGCAACCAGGAGAAATGGAAAAGGTGCAACACAAAACAAGGAGTCCAGGAGGGAGGCGGACAGGTGGAGGCTCAGGGGGAGGGAAGGAGGGCCAGACTAAACTAAAAGGAACAGACAGAAACAGAACTCAAAAAACACAAAACATAAGTCCATGAAGGGCATGTTGAGGCGTCCACCAGGACGGAGCAGATGACCACCACATCTTTGTGGTCGAGGCCGGAGTCCACCAGGGCGGAGCAGAAGACCACCACGTCCTCATGGTCACCGCCGGAGTCCCCCAGAGCGGAGCGGACGACCACCACGTCCTCGTGGTCACCGCCCGAGTCCCCCAGGGTGGAGTAGAAGACCACCACGGCCTTGTGGTCACCGCCTCGGGAACTGTATCGGGCACCGCCTCTGGAACAGCATCGGGCACCGCCTCGGGAACTGCATCGAGCACCGCCTCGGGAACTGCATCGGGCACCGCCTCGGGAACTGCATCAGGAACTGCATCGGGCACCGCCTCGGGAACAACATCGGGCACCGCCTCGGGAATTGCATCGGGCACCGCCTCGGGAATTGCATCGGGCACCGCCTCGGGCACCGCCTCGGGAACCGCCTCGGGAACCGCCTCGGGAACCGCCTCGGGAACAACATCGAGCACCGCCTCGGGAACAACATCGAGCACCGCCTCGGGAACTGCATCGGGCACCGCCTCGGGAACTGCATCGGGCACCGCCTCGGGAACAACATCGGGCACCGCCTCGGGAACAACATCGGGCACCGCCTCGGGAACAACATCGGGCACCGCCTCGGGAACTGCATCGGGCACCGCCTCGGGAACTGCATCGGGCACCGCCTCGGGAACTGCATCGGGCACCGCCTCGGGAACTGCATCGGGCACCGCCTCGGGAACTGCATCGGGCACCGCCTCGGGAACTGCATCGGGCACCGCCTCGGGAACTGCATCGGGCACCGCCTCGGGAACTGCATCGGGCACCGCCTCGGGAACTGCCTCGGGCACCGCCTCGGGAACTGCCTCGGGCACCGCCTCGGGAACTGCCTCGGGCACCGCCTCGGGAACTGCCTCGGGCACCGCCTCGGGAACTGCCTCGGGCACCGCCTCGGAAACTGCATCGGGCACCGCCTCGGAAACTGCATCGGGCACCGCCTCGGGAACTGCATCGGGCACCGCCTCGGGAACTGCATCGGGCACCGCCTCGGGAACTGCATCAGGCACCGCCTCGGGAACAGCCTCGGCCTCCGGAGCAGCAGCGGGCACCGCATCGGGAACGACCTCGGCCACCGCCCCGGCCTCCGGAACAGCAACGGGAACCGCATCGGGAACGGCTTCGGCCACCGCCTCGGCCTCCGGAACAGCAGCGGGCACCGCCTCGGCCTCCAGAACAGCAACGGGAACCGCATCGGGAACGGCCTCGGCCACCGCCTCGGCCTCCGGAACAGCAGCGGGTACCGCCTCGGCCTCCAGAACCGCAGCGGGCACCACATCGGGAACAGCATCGGGCATTGCCTCGGCCTCTCGAACAGCATCGAGCACCTTCTCGGGAACAGCCTCGGCCTCAGAAACAGCATCGGGCACCGCCTCGGGAACTGCATCGGGCACCGCCTCGGAGACTGCATCGGGCACCGCCTCGGCCTCCGGAACATTAGCGGGCACCGCATCGGGAACGGCCTCGGCCTCCGGAACAGCAGCGGGCACCGCATCGGGAACAGCCTCGGCCACCGCCTCCGGAACAGCAGCGGGCACCGCATCGGGAATGGCCTCATGGACGGCAGCCGTCCGCTCGGGAACGTTCTCCGGGTCCTGAGGAACAGTAGCTGCCTGTCTCCTCCTCCGTCCTCTACGATGGAGAGTCGGTGGCGTTGAGTCGGCCATCTTGTGCTGTGGTGCTGGGCTGGCGGCCATCTTGGGCTGTGGGGCTGGGCTGGTGGCCATCTTGGGTTGTGGGGCTGAGCTGGCAGCCTTGTCTGGAAACTCTGGTGTGGTTGTTGCATTCCACTGAGCACGATGGTGCAGGTAATTGGTAAACCCCCAAAAGTCCAGGATCTCTAACCCCTTCATCTCCCATTGAGGTAAAGGATCATCCAGGCAATTATTAAACCAATCCTTTAGTGCTGCATCATTGTAACCTAACCCGACTGCCAAAGTCCAAAACAATTGCGCCAGGCCACCCACCTCCCTTCCCTCTTGATGAAGGGTGGTTAAGTTCCGGAATCTCCCCCTCCGTTCCTCCATGGTGGCTGGGGAACCGATTCGAAATCTCACACCGCTGGATCTAGGCATGATGGAGTCCTTCTGTCACGGTTGGGTTTGGGAAAACACAAAGAGAGGGTAGATCCAAATGCAGGTAAGGGTATTTATTTAAACAGAGGGGTAACTACAAAAATAAACAGTCATGAGAGACAAACGTAACCAAAAGAGGGAACCGGATGAAACGGGGAACTCGGAAGAATGAGAAGGTAGAGGAAGTCTCGGGGGAACGAGAGCATGAGACACATAGGGTAAGGACTCCATAATGACAACAGAGAGAGACAGCTCTATATAGGGAAACTAATGACAGAGTATTGTCAACACCTGTGCGATTCTAATTGGAGTGCAATTACTGTGAAGACACAACCAGACTAGCGGAATTAAAGTGCCTATGGTGAAGTGCCTAAGGGGAAGTGAGCTCACTAGGGAACACCCAGGAAAACAAAGACTGGCAGCGTGACAATTTCCTTTAAATAGATTGCTATGACATCTACATTGTAGAGAACAGAAGAATTTCAAACAAACAAACAAGAAGTCCTCAAAATTATTGAAAATAATTAATAAAAAAGCAAAGGACAAATACAATAGAATAAAAATAAAAAAAATGAAACAAACTGTGCTTTAATGTTTTATTTATGCAAGTCTCAAGCAGTATGATTATTTCATTATTCACTATACTATTTTTTATTAATGTCTCATTTACGTTTTAGTTTGGCTCTTGTTTTGTATTTATTGCAGTTTATATGAAAAAGTGGCGTGGTATAGCCTACAGAAATGAATAATCAAACATAAAGTAAAACAGCCTGCTGTCACTTTAAGTGTCGCATGGATCCAAATTACTGTTACACACGTGTTTTCATTCTCAACTCTTTACGTTCATTTGTTACATGACTGATGAAGGTATACATGAATAATCCGCATGTGCAGCATTTTGACACTTTTTTGCATGTATTTGACCATTTAGGCATGCACCTTGAGCTTCTGTTCCGTCTCTGAGTGCATATCTCTTCCTGAGGAGCAGCGCAAGTTCTCTTTTATGCTTTTAAAATAATCAATATACTTTAATAAATCAAGAACGTCCCATTTTACAAATACCACGTTACATGATTTTACTGATTTGCACAGGCAATCTGGCTTTTATGGAGGAACGAAAGCACAGCGCTTAAAAAGGGATGGGAATGGGGCGCAATAATCGCTTTATCTCGATTATTGTATTTTCATAATTGTTGGAATCAAAATCGAATAGTTTTTTCAATTAATTGAACAGCCCTAATAAACACACACACACACACACACACACGTTTGTTTTTGTGAAAAGTGGGGACATCCCATAGGCGTATTGGTTTTTATAATGTAGAAACTGTATCTTCTATCGCCCTTCACCAACCCTACCCCTAACCCTAACCCTCAAAGGAAACTTTGTGCATTTTTACTTTCTCAAAAAAACCTCATTCTGTATGATTTATAAGCGTTTTGAAAAATGGGGAATGGGTTATGTCCTCATAAGTCACCCTCTCCTTGTAATACCTGTGTCATACCCATGTCATTATACAGAGTTGTGTCCTGATATGTCACAAAAACATGCCCACACACACTACATGCAATAAAAATAGATAAATCTATGAAGTCACATACAGTACATGATAATGTCATGGGCTTGAGGAATTATACATTCACATACTTATTTTCTGTCAAAAGATATCTGAATAAAGTGGACTAGTTTAGGGCTAGCACATTCAATGCCCTGAACTATAAACATTTCTACTCCTCAACAATCACATACACCCACCACATCACTTTCAAAGTCAAGGCTGTTGGCTCAATCGCAAGCTGTGCTATTGAGGTGATCAGAGCCTGTTTTGTTCCAGATTTGTTGCACAGGATCAACACATTTTAACTGTCTTATTAAGCTGCAGACAGACCCACAGGAAACAGACGATCCCTGAAGGCCAAATGGGCTAAGCCGGGCCTGGTGCAGTCCACATGTCAGAACTGCACATGTGTTTTCCATCATTAATTAGCTGGGATGTTTGCTTTCCGTTCTCTTGATCGCTACGTTATTACATGAACACGATTGATTGACATTATGGCTTAGAAACAGCATTTCTTTCATTGATTTCAGCATCAAATGAAGCTCAGCAAAGTTCACCAGTAGTTTGCTGTGACCTCTGTAAAGGAGTACATAATTTGGAAAGTGTTGAATTGTACCCTTAAGTGCTATGGTAGTACCATGGTAGAGTGATGTTTCAGATGGTAATACCATGGTTCTGCAGTTGCTTCTTGGTTTACCAATTAATTCCAAGTATACAGTTACTTAAAAAAATTCATAGTAAATGTCAAAACAATGGTGTGCAGGTCCAAAATACATGTAATATGGTATTTTTGGTACTTTGTACTTTATTATTAAACAATTTGGTTTATTTATAATATTTATTTATAATGTATTTATAATACATTATGTATATAATACATTATGTATTTATAATACATTATGAGGGTATTCTTAAGGCATTATAATGAATGCATAATGCATTATAAAAAAACATATAATATGTTGTATCATCTCATGAATATTCATAGCAACAGTTTCAATATATAATAATATTTACTTATTTTTAGTTATAGGTTTTAAGAGTATGATGATTTATGACACAATGAACACGTTGCATCCACTTTTACAACAGATTATATTTTTTCATAGTTATAATAAGGCATTATAAGTCTCATATCTTGCCATTTTTCTGATGCTACTTTACTTAAAGCGGTCAAAGACCACTTATAAGTAGTAATAATAATAATAGTCATAAGATCAGATCAATGTGTAATATGACACATTTGCTTTGAACTATTTGTATTGTAATATTTGTTTGATTATTTTGATGGTACCCTTTAGACAGCTGTTGATAAGTAACTCTGCAACTACATGTCAACTAGCAGTCATTAGAGTATTATTATGTCTGCTACGGTAAATTTATGCTAACACTTTATTTTGATGGTCAACCAACCGATAAACTGACTATAAGTGTCTTTGCAAGTAGATCATCTTATTCTACCATACTAGATTCAACCATTCTTGAGCCTACTGATACTCTAATGAGAGTTAGTCGGCATGTAGTTGTAAAGTTGCTTACAGTCGATTGATTAGGGGGACCATCAAACAAAATGTAACCATATAAAACACTGAATTTTTTTCAGTTAGAGTATTAAACTCACATCAATTAATTAACATTAGCTCCACAGGAAACACTCTAATAACACTCAACATCTAACCACTCACAAGCTGTAGTAAGATACTGTGCAAATCTTAAACAATGTCAAGACATGATACAGTATATTATACTGTAAATGAAGTAGATTTAATATGAGTTTATTGTGTGTTATAAATAATCATACTCTTAAATTTATAACCACAAATATATTATAATTGTTGTTATGATTATTCATGAATACGGGCTTCATAGAAAGTGTTACCAAAATCTCTTATCCTCATTAAGGCTGCATTTATCCTAACTTTTGAATGGTAATGTAAGTAGTCGATAGGGCTAAAACGATTAGTTGACATTATCAACAACGTCGACAATAAAAAATTGGTCTGAGGAGGAAAGTATCCTTACAAATATATTCACCCCTTATTCCAAGAGGCTTAAAGTTCAGAAGAATGATATACTTGCGTCCATGTTTTAAAGCTTCCACAAAATACAAATCCTATACATTTCCTCCATTTATTAGGTTTTAAATATGAGTTCTTGTGTGCTTCATAAGTCATAAGTGATTTAGCACATCTGTTGCCAGGACATCTTGCACAACAAACAGTGTATAATCTATGCGCCTCAAACTTTTTTCATAGTTTGGCTGGTCCTGCGACTTATAGTCAGGTGCAACTTATTCATCACAATTAATTTGACATGAACTAAGAGAAATGAACTAAGAGAAATGGACCAAGAGAAAACATTACCGTTTACAGCTTGCGGCTGGAGACTGTAATGTTTTCTCTTGGTTTTTGATTCTAAATAAATGCGACTTATAGTCCGGTGCGACTTATGTATGTTTTTGTCCTCATCATGACATATTTTTGGAATTATGTGACTTATACTCAGGTGCGACTTATAGTCCGAAAAATACGGTAATTGTAATTACATTATATGGCGGAAGTAATTACCTTTATTTGTTAGAATGTGTATATTTTAACTAACTGCAAAAGCTGAATAATCAAAAAATGTCTAACGGTGAATCAGTTAAATAATCAATGATTAGTTGACCAATCAGTGTAATAAATATTAGATTAATAAATTATCAAAATAATCGTCTGCTGCAGCCCTAGTGGTCAAAATCGATTAAACAGAGCAAATTCACATAAGTCATAACCTCTGCTTAATGTTTTAACATTAAATATTTGAGCAATGTTTCAGATGAGAAACCACTATAAACAAGACATCTTCATTTTCTCACAAACTGCTTTGTGTTTGCAGTGCATGCTTGTTCTGGGTGGTTGCTTACTTTTCCAAATCGAAAGATTCAAATATTGAAAGTCAGAATGTTTAGGAAAGCAATAGTGCACATCTTCTCAAAAAGCCACATGATTTGATCATTCATTTCCACATTCAATTTTCTTCAGCAAAATAATACATTTTTCTATAGCAATAGCAGTTGAGGTTGAGTTATGTGCCAAAGTTTAATAGGTACAATGGTAAAAAGGAAGAACCAAAGTTTCTGAAGATTCCAAACTAATGAAGCAGCGCAGTGCAAACCTCTCATGAATATCCACAGAAACACTGCAACTATGATGATATTCCAAACAAACATATTGTCAAAACAGAACTGATAATCCAAAGAGCAAGTTGTCCTCTTCTTATGATAACTTAGACAAAAGACGCCCATTATCAGGGTAGCCAATGCTGAGATACTACTAGAAGGATCCATCTGACCCTGAAGCCAAGATACTGTCAATGATGACTATGTGAAGATATGTAAAATGCTGTTTTGCAACCACACCATTTATGTAACACTTTGATAAGACAAATTCCAGTTAAACAAGAGCAAGAGTGTTGTATGCTAAACAGTACTGTAGGTACGTTTACATGCAATCAAATAATGCATTTATAATCAGATTGACAATTATTGTAAACTGTTTTAAATTTTCTAACTGAAGGGTCGGTGTAAATCATAAATAATGTTTAACATGAAAATTTTAGCTATGTAAACACCTGAATCTTACTACTTTTTTAATCTGATTCCAAAATAGCTTGCACACACATACAGGTACTTGATATGGATGTTGCAGAGAAGACCGAGGAGCCATTTACACAACACCATTCATTTACATGACAATGCATTTTGGAAACCTGACCATGAAAAAAACAGGCTACAAAATGCAAGTTATTGAAAACAATACTATTATTGTCTCAGTGTAAACTATGAACAATTTTTAAAAACAGTGAAATCATAGGCATATGCATTATGTGTTTAGTCCACTGTTATGTATGTTGGCGCATAGAGTTTCTTTACCAAGTGAAGATCGCCAACTACTGGCCTGGCAATGCATAATAAAGCATTTTTACAAATCCATGTGAACAGAGATCGTTTTGACAAAGTTGTCATCTGTGCACAAACTTTTCAAAAAGGCAAAGATTTTTTTTAGTACAGTCATTGTTGTGTAAATGTACCCTGAACATATTGAATATTTGCTAAAAAGCTTTTCTGACAGGTTTATCAAATTTCTGTTCAGACACATTATCAGGGCAAAAATGTCAATTTTGCTTACAGTAGATATGGTGACATTTTTGCAGTGGCTTTTTCCAGTTTTGAATATGTTCATCAGAATATGTTTCAGATGTGGGATGCCAGGTCTTACCTTTCTTTGACTTGGCACCAATCTTTAGTTTGGAAGGCCATGCAATCTGAGTATCTGTCTCCTCCATGACCTGTGGGGCATAAAGGACACACGTTAAAATGTCAAGGTCAATTCCCACTATTACATTTAGTGTGTTTTTTTTTTTTTTGCATCAAAAAGTTTTAATCACAAACTCTCACTCTCTTTCTGACCCTGGACAATCATGTTAATGTGTTCATTGTTTCGCATATGTTCAGTAAGAGTAAAATAATACATTTATTATATACAAATATCTCAAAGTATCTAGAGCAATAAATCAAAATATCTGGAAACCAAGGAAATATATATGGAAAACAGAAACTATCCCTTTTAATACTTGCATCATTATAAATGGGGCATGTAAATGCCCGCAGCCATTGGGAGAGAGTTTGAACAGGATATGAGGGCCAGTAAAGCGATTGTGAAAGCCTTTGTGCAGCTGTATCTAGCAATACAAGCAGTGACCAGTACAGTTCTGTAGGGTCACTGATTCAGATTGTTGCTGCCTGGATAATTACAGGGTCTAGAGGTCTTACAGATGATTCTGAGGTGTCTTCACCAAGTACAAAGCAAATAAGCTGATGTCACTTCTGGGCAGTAGGTATTTCCCAGGGTTCTCACTAGCAGATGTCACTGCTGGCTCTGTTCCAAAACCTATAAGCTCCCTCCGTAGGGATCACAAGCTGTGAAGCCTGTTATAAGAGATTGGCAGTAAGTTGCATTATGCCTCCTAAGATGCCTTCTTTTTGCTAAATTCTAAATCAATATTACACAATATTGAAAAATTGTTGGAAATATATTTTTGCAAAACTCCAAAGATGTACCTACTGTGTATATACACAGCAGTTCCCGCTAAAATTAACACTAGAGGCAGTAAAACACCAACCATTTTTATTTCTTTAAACATTTGTGCAGACTATAGATTGATAAACACTTATTTCTGCAAAGTTTTCTTGCACAATACTGTGTTATGACTTCAGCAACACATAAACGGTTCCATATGTATGGCTTTTCAAGCATAGTAAATTTGCTCTTTAGCGCACCTGGTAGAGCATTGCACTTGTAGCATCAAGCTAAAATGGCATGGTTTCTCCAGCAAATGTATATTTTTATCTCATGTTTGCTTTTGTTAACACTGTTGGTTAGGTATAATGTAGGGTTTTGTTTTGGTGGTACGTTCATCTCCTAACTACCTCAATGCATACTGAAATCAGCGTAATAAAATGTCGCCTCATTCACATTCATCTGATTCGGACAAAACATTTTCACAGAGAATGCAAACCTAGAATACACAGCAAAATTAAATCCAACATGGTGAACAAAGTGAGAGAAATCTTGATTACAAATACTCATAACTCATCAAACAATGAAAACTTTGACCTAGCATTTGGACTGTATGCTCAAAGTATCACATGCTTAGCAACCTGCTTGAAATCAGTTGTAAATCAAATCTTTATGTGAGAAGTGCTACTTGTTTGATACGTGAGGGCTTGTTGACTATCAACAGTGTTCAAAATGAGCTTTCATTTCAGATGCTGCTTTAGAAGGCAGCTGACAACAAGGCAGTACGTTATGTTTTGGAACAGTGTGTTGAATGCTATTGTGCCACTGTAAAGTAGGTCTCATTTTCCTCTTTTACGGTTCTTTATCAATTACTCACTCGCTCATTTACTCACAGAACTCTGGCTGGCATCCTACTATCTAACAATGACCTGCATAAACCAGTCTGTGAATGCGGTTTTTGGCAAAGCTGTACCCGCTTGAAAGACGTTTTCAAACAGACTACACACAGCTCCCGAAAACTCACACAGCCAAAATATTTGACATGTTATAGGACACCCCCGTAAAGGGCCTAATGTTCTAAAGTGGGTTGTTAATTTAACAAGCCCAGAATTAATACTCAACTCTGGTTGCCCACAGATACACTTTCAAGGATATTAATTATCCTTTCAATAGGATATTATATTTTTTAGAGGAAGATTCAATTTCAGATTTATTCTATCATTTTATAAGTTGGTATGTGAATTTTAAGCTGATGAAAAAAAGCACAAATATAGCCAAATATGTCTAAAAATATAATAAAAAGTTGATTAAATTCATGTTATGCAAAGTAATTTTTAATGGGAAAAGCCCCCACAGGAAGATAATGTAAAGCCATGTGGCAGATGAGTAAAATAGACAAAATATTTATTTTGAGATCAACATATAGTTACATTTACATAAAATCATTAGTCCACAGAAATCCAATGAAGCTTGCGTTGGAAGCATTAAAAAATGGGACCTCTGTGAAAAGCTTGTAAATCACTAGTATACACTAAAAGGTATTTGCATTATATATTAAACCATGTGATTACTGTATATTTATGATGTGAGCACACTCCTGCTGTGCTCCACCGTGAGAATGGACAAAATGATGCAAGACTGTGTTTGCCACCTGTTTCCTGTCCCAGTCCCGCTGTGAGGTGCCACAGGTGTTCGGCAAGGAATTCTGGGCCTTAAGACCAGACTCATTTTGGGCCTTAGTTCACATAAACAACTTTAAGTGTCATAAAAAAAATGTTGGGCCTTCTATTGACTCAGCTGAGGCTCTGAAGTGTGCTTGGTCCACTGGGTCGGGGTGACACTGTTCCTGTTTTTTATCAAGGTTTGGGTACATAGGGAACGTGAACTTACACAAGTGAGAGGGACACGTAATACAAATCCAACTCAGCATCAGAGACATTTGACTTGCAGGGAAAATAACAAGAATCAGTTTTTACAGAATCACATGCTTCTACAGCAGAGGACGGATCTGTATAATATCACCCTGTTTTTCTTGATCTCCTCAAATATTGCTATCTTTGAAGATTCCCCTCCATAAATAGAAAGCATCGGGAGAGTTGAAAAACAAACCAGGGTGCTTTATTCACCAACAAAAGCTCATCTACTGTTTAGGCAAGAAACCAGATGATTTCCTAAAGCTGTTTTACATCAGTAAATTAACAGTGACTAAACACTCAACATCACTCTGGTCCTCTGAGCAGCATGAAAAACAAACTATTGCTACTTTTAATGAATTATAGAGGGAAAGCAACCAAAACAACAAATACTAGAATGCTCCCATCCTGTTATAATCAACAAAGCAGTCACTGAATGTTTACAGCTTCGTGTGACGTTTGCACCTTGCATTATAGCTTCAGTCTCTTGTGGATTCTCATCAATACTCTCATTATAATTTACTAGGAGTCTCAAATCTCTTCCATGAGTGATATTTACCTTGATACCTCAGATATTATGTTTTATATTTCACCTTGATTAATATCTCAATTTATATAAACTATGTTTACATGCACACCTATATTCTGGTTGCAGCAATATCCTGAATATGAGGTTCATACAGTATGCACAATGTTACTACTTTTCGCAATAATGTAATAATAAGGAATAAGGATTTCTAGCCTTCAAAAATGACTCACACGATAAATGGAATAGGTCATACAATCACTAATTTGAATTGGAATCAGAATTAAGGAAATCATATATTTTTTTAAACCAGGGAATCGGATTGTGGCATTTACATGGCTAATTAGAATATTGCCAAATTCTAAATAAACTAATGAATAGTGATGTGCATGCAAACATAGTCACTGGCACTACTCTCTCTCTCTCTCTCTCTCTCTCTCTCTCTCTCTCTATATATATATATATATATATATATGTTTGTTTTTTTATAATAAAATACATATAATACATAATTAAAATTTGTATTGAATACCTGTTGCTGCCATAATAATGGCCCATTTTAAATGTGCATGTGCTTTTCTTCTCCCACTCTCTGTGGTGGAGTGGTGAAGATATACTGTTCTAGTAAATTCTTTCCAGTATTTCAGTAATAAAAGTGTATATCTTTTATTGCATGCAAATTAGAGTGAAGTACAACAGTTACCGTACGGTGCTTAGCAGTGGTCAAAATGATTTAAACAGTTCATTTTGAATCAATGCCCTTCTTGTAAACTCAGAGATGTGGATTCAGACGGCAATTGGTGTTAGTATAAACAGTAGATAATTCAGCTGGGGATTTTTTATGTGGGTGGAGGAAGAAAAACACTAACATTCTGGATTCGGATGCCAATGAAACCACTGGCTAACCCCTCTAAATACTGAAAAATAGTTTACATTCCCATAAGAAACATTTAAACAGGACTTTTGTCAGGTTTTTCTCAAAACTTACAGTTTAGATTCTTTTACCGGATAAAATAACACATTTTAAAGTGCTAAGCATTTTTGATTTAGGATCATGCATTTAAACACAAGCATACAGCAACACAAAAAAAAAAAAAAAAAAAAAAAAAAAAAACAACACACACTCAGGGCTCCCAGAGTTTTTAGCTGCAGTCCTGCATATAAAGACTGAAGAAGAGGAAGAGGAATGAATTACTGAACTTGAAGATGCATGGACATCTAGACAAACGATCAAATGGAAACCAACACTGTTAATTGCATTCAATAAATTTTCTCATTTAGAAACTTGGACAGAACAAGGCTGTTATTTTCATTGATGGTATCCATGATCAAAAAGCACATGGCTAGATGGCCAGATATCTGTCACTTGCATGGCTGAGCAAAGCATTACTCTTCAGCATAATAGAAACCAGTCCATTTGGAATAAGAAGGCTGAACCTCCATCATATATTATGACCAACGCTATCTCATGACCAATTCGTACGTATTTTACGAGGTGGCTTATTCGTACGAATTTGTATGACCTCACTCGTACGATTTTATACGACCCCAGTGACGGTTAGGTTTAGGGGCGGGGTTAGGTGTAGGTCATTCGTACAAATTCATACGAATTGTGCAACTCGTAAAATACTTACGATTTGGCAAACAATCGTATGAAATTGTACGAGTGTGGTCGTACGAATTCGTACGAATAAGCCACCTTGTGAAAAATGTACGAATTGCCGTGAGATCGGGTTGATGAGCGAGTGATTCGTTCACTCAAACATACTTTTATGACCAATCTTACAAATCTCAAATGAAAATGAGCTCAGAGGATTTAATATTCAGTGGCACAGAGTTGCATTTATATTTAGAATTTATTTATATATTTTAAAATATATTTTTTAATCAACCATACACTCACATTGATCTACAACTCATTTCAAACAGCTCAACTTAGGATGACAGCAAGAAAGCAAGTCATTCTTCATAATGTAGAATATTTCAAAATGGAAATTTTTACAGCACAGTTTGGTTGAGATGAAAGTAGTCTCTAGAGGCCCGTAGCACTGTTAACCAATCAAGGATGTGCCTTTTGCTCCTTTGAAGGGATACAACTTCGTCCAACAAAAGGAAATGTACAATCACTTTCAAAACAGCTCTCTCGATTTGACTTAACGAGAACTTATAAATAATATTCCGACCTCACACAAACATACACCCAGATCCAGGCCTGGGAAAATCCCTTGCCTTTTGTTTTGGAAAAAAAATGTGTGGTAGGAAGGTCAAAAAAGAAATCCAGCCAACCAGAGCACTTCATTATTATACTGAGCGGAAATCAGGCAGACAGACAGTGAGCAAGAGCGCGTCGAGTCATCTATCATGAGGTGCGGGAAATGCCTGGCAATATTACAAACTCGCAGAGTAATTCCATATGATCCCTATCCCAAACAGATTCTCTTATATCTGTGTGAGGCAACAAACACCCGCTGAGGACCAGGAGTTTGATCCATCACGTCAGCGCAGAGAGGCTTACCTCACAACTTGTGTGTGAACGGGATTGTGGGTGGAGGGCTAGGAAACATCCCAATTCAGTGTTTCCATGATCACATGGCTTCAGCGTACTGTGCGAGATGTTGTTGCTCACCCTGTGCATCGTTGAGACTGGCATCCCGTACGACTGATGAATCATGTTTGTTTTTCTATAATTCATGACATCTTGTCAAATAAAGAGGCAATACTAAGACTTAGAGGAAAATCAGACCAAATGTTTTCAAAGACAAAAACAAGGCTTCAGCAGCGAGAAGAAATCAAAAACAGGAAGGATCAGGTAAGGCTGAGAACACCACAGGTGCAAATTAGTAAAAGTAAAAAAATAAGACATTTTGTAGCATGTTCATGTTGCTCTTTTCCATGCAATTAATTTAAACGGCCACCAGAGGCTGTCAAGCTCCAAAAAAAATAAAAATAAAAATAATAATAAATACAGAATCATCATGAAAGTCGTCTATATGACTTCTCAATTAATTCTTCTCAAGTCTACAGTTCTGCTGGTATAATGTATTTTGTTGGACAAAACCCGTAAAATATTTTTTGGTTATAATTATTATATTTGGTTAAATGCCCGAAATAAGGTCCGTCAAACAGGATATTTTCACAGTTTATTTGACGACATAAAATAAAGCTTTTGCTAACATGTGGCTACATCTCGCTGAACAGAAAAAATCTCATCCAATCAGTCTTCTACTTGTACTATTCCAACTCACACTTTTAGGGAAAATGTTTTTAAATAAAGAGTTGCCGGATGCTTAATGTTGGTGATCTCTGTGTAGTTCATGTATAGCCTACATTTAGCTTTTTATTCCTGGTAATACGTATGCTTCAAATTTCAAAATTGTGTTAATTTGTGAAGATTATCACGAAAAGCAAAACATTTAAGAATCATAAACTTCTGTTTGTCATGGCAATAATCAAAATCGTATGGGAAAAAAGTTTTTTTTTTTTTTTTTGTTGAGGGAACCAGGGTGACTAACTTCTGAGCTAACCTACAAAAATACAACACTATAGCTTTCCATGCTTAATAGACAAATTTCATTAATTCAATAGACAGAAGTTAATTAAAAGTTCACTGTTCTTTAAAAATTATGAGACATGTGGAGCACTTTTTATAAAGGATGGATGCACTTTAATTTGCTTCAAAATCTTGACCACCATCCACTGCCATTATAAAGCTTTGAAGAGCCAGGTCATTTTTTTTTTTTTTTTTTAATAACTCCAATTGCATTTTTTCTGAAATAAGAAAGTAGGATGTAGGTGTGGAACAATACATGTATTTGTACCGATCCGTCATGGTATAGACATCTCGGTTTGGTTCATGAGACCTTACAACGAATACAGGCAATTTACCCCAATCCAAAAGGTGGGTGCTCGCAGCAATGCAGTGCTGTTTGATAACCAGCCGCCAGCAGAAGAACAGCGAATGCTGTGAGTTTTGGCACTTAAAACAAAGCCCACAAGACACTGACCATGTACTGAGTCTGTATGCGTCTCTCACAGACTGACAAAGGAGTATAATTTAAAGTTGTGTCCAATCAACTCTTTGCGAAATGGAGCTTTGTGCTCGTGTATCCTACCGCTCTCATTTGGCACAAATCCAAATATTCCAGAATATTTCCATATTTGCGATGTAACATTATTTATTATGTCAATTATGTAATTTGTGTACTTCAGTTGCATTCCAACGGTGACACAGAGGCAGGCGTGTTGATGTTTGGTTCACTGTATTTTATTTGGATAATGTGCCAACTGTGCTGTGAAGTTAGCAATGCTGGAACTGATGTGTTGTGTGTGTGTGTGTTTGTGCACGTGAGCAGGAACGATCACTTCAACTATTTCCTTATACCAGTATAATCAGCTTTAAACACTTATTGTCTTATTAATAATCCATCATTGCATAAAGTTCTGTTTTTATTTGTGTACACTCACAATGAAAACGAAACATTTTGCTTTTGTAAAATAAAGAATTCAAATAGATGTCACTTTCTGCCATTTTTTTCCTTTTCTGTGAAAAAATTAAGCCTGTCACAAAAATGAACTGAAAATCAGAATAAAGTATACGTTATATGTCGCACTGTTTTATTCTTGTTTATGTATAAACTAAATCAAATATATTTCAATATTTTTTTTCTTTGTATGTATATATGTACCACAGATTATATATGTATAACATAATGTAATAATATTTAATATTTTCACATATAGGTGGATTTATTTTTTTAAATTAGTATTACTGTCTGTTCAAAATAAATAAAAATAAACCTAGCATGGTAGATTTTTATTTCCCTGAAAAAATCGTATTGAGCTGTGACCCCGAACCGAGGTATGTAACAAACCGTGACATCTGTTTACCATTCCATCCCTACTAGGATGGCTTGAGTCTGATTAAATCATGGGATCATTTTCATTTTCAAATATAAATATAAAAGTACCTCCGAGGGAGCTCAGATTTCATAGCTGTTTAAAGGCCCAATATGAAATTGATTAAATTATGGCACACCATACAATACAGGTCTTTGTACAGGCACAGGTGGCATGTTAACTTTTTATGCCCACCCTTCTTGTTGAGGCTTTTTGTCATTGCTCCAGCCAACATGCACCTGTTTTTCATTTCCTTCCCAAAATTCCACATCAGTCCATTGACAAATAACTTACAACAGTGTAAAATTTTTCCTCATTCTGTAAACAACTAGGAGGGTTTAAAGGGACAAAGAAGAGTTTATGAATGAACCCATTAGTTTATAAAATACAACATGAAAAACGGCATCATGCAATACCAGACAAAAATGTATAGATTTTAATTGTCTAAAAATAAATAATCTACACTAAAACACAGATTTTTTTTATTACCTTTTCTGAATCATGCAAGCCTGTTTTACCACAACGCTAAGGTGTTGTGGATGCTGGAGGTTTTCTGACTGTTCATTAGCAAATTTATATGCCATTGTGAGTGTTTTATGAGTGAATTCTATGTGATTGCTTACTTGCTTAAGTCAAAATGTCATGATAAGTCATGATATTCTAGGCTCTAAATATGGGAATTACAGTATTTTCTAGGGCTGCAAGATGTAGGGAAAAAATTATTGCAATTCTTCAGATAAAAATTGTGGTCATGAATTAAAATGTGATAATGTGCTTGTTTGTAGGGCTGATTAAATCTGGGATTTTGTGTTTATATATCAATATATATATATATATATATATAATATTTGTATTTAATAACAACAATAATAATAATAATAATTATTATTAATTTTATATTATTGTTAATAAATACAAAATATAAATATACTTAATAAAATATAAAAAATTTATAAAAAATATAATATAATACATAACTTTTTTTGTATATTATTTTTTTGTGCAGCCCTAGTATTTTCAAAAGCTGTCAAAAATTATAGTAAAATTAAATAGAAAAGTCTAATTACTTAGAAAAGTAATGGCACTCCTCTCCTTAACAAGTTTCATTTGATTTATTACTCTTATCTATTCATAACTGTGCAGGACAAGTTACACAAAAAAAGATTTTCCCCAAGTATGAGCAATAGGCCTAAGAGTGATGCTTGCATTGGCAAACACCTCCAATAAATTAAATAAATGAAACACTTTCATTTTTTAGTACTGAAACAAAAAACACGATGCAATAAATGTGAAATGCATTATTTTGTTAAAAAATTGTCTACAAAGCAACTATTTACATAGCAGTAGGAGTAGCTAAGCCAAAAATCTGTAAAAAAAAACTCGTATTATTTCTGCATTCTTTGAGAGAGATGAGGCGAGGTTTCCTGAGGTTTCTTCGTTACCTGATCGAGGCTCTCAGCATGAGGGAAACATCTAAGCAAAAAGGGCTGAATCCCATCATTGTGCAGGATCACGGAATACCTGATGGCTCAGACATGAAAACGCAGCCACCATGATGGACAGGAACGCAATGTTTTTATTGAAAACACACAAAATTTCAGCGCGCTGTTATCACTCTAACAAAGACATGCTCTTGGGACGCGGGACGCTGAATCAGCAGAAATATTTTCCTCACAGTGAAAAGACTCCTACAGTTCTTTTTTTCTACTATTTTTAAGAAACACTCCTTTTAAACGGATTGTTGTTGTTTTCAACATTTGTGAGATCATTTCTAAGGTCATTTTCCATGAATTAATTTGTGAGTCTGGGTGCAGGCTGAATTTCACATTTTTAAATAGTGTGTTTAGATAAAGTATTTGTTTTCAGCACAAGTATGTTGACGTGAGCAGAAAAATACCACTCTTATCTTTTGATCACAATTACAAGGTTCCTTGAGAGATACACTGTGTTATTTCACAGAGGAATTATCATATCCTTCATTCTTAACGTTCCCTAATTGCTAAAATGAAAAACTGGATGGCCTACATTGTAAGCTGTATATAAAATAAAGATTATTAGAGTTTTACAAGATTTAAAATTTAAAGCAACAGTGCACCAACAAAAAAAAAAAAAAAAAAAAAAATTGCTGAAAATGTTTTCACCCTCAGGCCATCCAAGATTTAAATGAGTTTGCTGGAATTTAGATCACTTGCTCAACAATGGATTCTCTGCAGTGAATGGGTGCCGTCAGAATGAGAGTCCAAACCGCTGATAAAAACATCACAATAATCCACAAGTATTCTACTTGACTCACAAAGTGAAAATCTGTGTTTGTAGTAAACAAATTCATCAAGATATTTTTAACTTCAAACCATTGCTTCCAGCTAAAATATAAGTGCTCAATTCATAATATTGCTTTCTCCAGTTAAAAAAAATAAACTAAAAAAATGAATCAGGAGAGAAATATGCACAGATAGAGCACTGATTACAAGCAAAAACAGAAATAAGTAAGTCAAATGGATTACTTGTGGATTATTGTGATGTTTTTATCAGCTGTTTGGACTCTCATTCTGATGGCACCCATTCACTGCAGAGGATCCTTTGGTGAGCAAGTTATGTAATTTCTCAAAATTTGTTCTGATGAAGAAACAAACTCATATACATCTTGGATGGCCTGGGGGTTAGTCAATTTTCAGCAATTATTTTCTGGGTGAACTATTCAATTTATTTAATATGTTACATGGCATTCCTTTGTAACTGTTCCAGAAATGTACTAGCAATTTCTGAGTGAAAATAGCTATAATCGTGATTGTGCCGGAGCACACACACACACACACACACACACACACACACACACAGACTTCATGGATACACACGGTCAAAGTCCATAAGACTGCAAATCCACATATATTGTGTTGTTTGAGAAATGGCCATTGTTAGCACACTGTTCGTGACATGATAGGTTTTGTTTATTTGAAAAGCAGGGACTGGCGTTCCTGAAGCTTTGCATCAGCTGTAACTACCCTTGTGGCAGCCCAAGGCTTATGGTTCAGCCAGCCGTATCTTCCAGAACAGGCACTTTCCAAGCTCTCTTAACTGGGTCTGATTATTTTCCCACACCTTACAGGTCAAAACAAATGGAACATTGACATGGACTGTAATTCATACCAATATAGACTTGCCTGCAAGTGTGTTTATTTTGTAGGCCAGCATGCTCTGATTCAGGTGCTGATTCTCATTCCTGCCCTGAGCTGTCTGGCTTCTCCAGTCTGTATTTTTTCACAGCCTGCCAATCAGTCCAGCTAGTGTTCGCCCCAAATACTGTTCTACCCCACTGAGTCCAAATACGCCAAGTGAGCTTGTTTTGGCGAGGCCATAAACACACAGGAGTTTGAGTATCCTTCAGGGAGAGGTGTTGTGTCACGAGTAACTGACTAGGCTCTCGAAGCAAATGTTATTTATCACACACTTCACGCTTTTGCAGACGTCCTGTACACTTTTGCAGAGATCCATTTCAATGTAGTTATTTTGCCATTTTACCATGCAGATTTTGAACAGGGGGAGTTTAGCTCTGCCACGTAAATTAAGTAAAATATCACATTTCTCACTCATGTTATTTTGGATTATTAAAAAACAAATTATATATATATTTTTATATTAAATATGGTAATAATTAAGCATGAAAGGTACTGTCACGCCCCTGGACTCATTATGTTGCAGTTTCATTCCTCATGTTCTCTGTGTAACCTAGTTTCTGTCTCGTGTTAATTGTGTCATTATGTTCAGATGTGTCTTGTCAATTACCCTCTTTAAGTTCCAATTAAAAGTTGCAGTTTGTTCAGTATTAAGTTGTCTGGTCTCGTCAATGTGTAAGTGTGTTTCTGCTTTCACCTTATAGATTACCCCTATGTGGATTATTAAAGACTTTGTATCATCCTCTGCCTCGTTTAAGGGCTTCTCTCCATCACCACACCATGACAGGTACACAACATTACAAAATTTTAGGGACACTAAAATGTGTAAATATTTTTTAAATCAGTATCTTATGCTCTCCAAGGCTGCGTTTTATTTGATCAAAAATATAGTCAAAAACAGTAAATGTGACATGATTAGAATTTAAGTAATCATTTTCTAATGAATAGATTTTAAAATGTAATTTATTCCTTTAATGGCAAACTGAATTTTCAGCAGCCATCACTATTTCAGTGTCACGAGCCATCAGAAATCATTCTAATATTTGACTAATTTCTGATTATTTTGGCCATCAAAGATGTTGATGGGTTTGTTTCTTCTGAAAAGATCTGAGAAATTTACCATCACATCATTTGCTCACCAATGGATCCTCTGTAGTGAATGGGTGCCATCAGAATGAGTCTAAACGGAAGATAAAAAACATCACAATAATCCACATGAAGTGATGGTTTCAAGTTAAAATGCCTTAACAATGGTTTTGTTTCTTACCAACATGAAGCTTTTCGCTTCCCAAGATGTTAATTGAGTGGTGTGGATTATTGTGATGTTTTTAGCAGCTGTTTGGACTCTCATTCTTACGGCACCCATTCGCTGCAGATGATTCTATGGTGAACAAGTGATGTGATTCTGAAATTCAGTATATATTTAAACTTTTCTGGCTGAACTATTCCTTTAAACACATAAATGTGTCACACTGTTTGTGTTCTGAAGGACAGGGAGAAAGTCATATAAGTTTGGAATGACAGAATTCATATTTGTGGATGAATCTCTTTAAAGGATGTTGTTAAGCACAACACACAGCAGAGTGACTATATTCACAATGTCCCATATATTCTAAAATACAGAACATTGTTAATCACAAGCCATTTTTATAGAAAACTGAATCTAGACCCTGTCTTTTTGTAACTGACAGTTTACTATTTTCTGTTGCAGAATATATAAATTTGATTCAGATTTGGCTGAGCAAATACACACTGAGCCTACAACACTAGTTATGGATGTCCCGTATTTATTCTATTACCACAATGATAGTATTTTGCGGCTTGAGAACCACAAAGATATTGCACTGTTGTATCGTGCAGCACTAATTGCAGAAATAATTACACGTGACTGCCGCATGCGTCTGCCAAAACAATGTGGTTTTCCTTACCTTTTGAAAGAAGTCCTCACCTCCGTTGACTCGCCCCTCTGTGGCAGCTGCAGAGAAGAATGGGACATTTCAGAAAGAGCGTAACATCAGGAATCACTTATGCTGGCGTATTGACAAAATCAGCAATTCATATCAACACATTCTTCCACATGGCCTTGGGTGGAAAAATGTCTGCAATTTAAGCAGGACGTGGGACATTTTCCTGTCCATTTGGAGCAAGTCACCTCTACAGAAAAATCAATGCACTTCTCCTTTTTAAAGCTTTATGCAGGATTGTAATACACTTTGTGAGCATACTACATTTTGAAGGTTTAAATGACATGTATATTTTTAATGTGCATGGTGTAGTGGGTAAAGCTGTGGGTTCAGTTTCAACCCCATTTAGGGGTTCCTATATTTCTTCTTGAACATCAGGCTTTGCAGACTTTTTGTCAGCTTAACTACTTCGACATAACATATTTAGTGAAGTACACCCCCCCCCATGTCACATTTGCATGTTCATGGTTCGCTAATGGTCACATGACATGCAAGTATTTTTTATTTAATTTTTTCAAATGTTTTATAATTACAGTTGCAATATAAAAGTTATATTCTTAAACGTTTAACTTTCAAATATTCACGCTTTTAATTTGGCAGAATTGGCAGCCTTTGATTTGATAATCACATAGCTAGATCATGATTATACGATGATAGGCTTTTCATCAGCTCATTTGTGAAACCCTGATGTAGATCACAGCACTACCAACGCTAAGTGTCAAGTGATGAATCCCAGACAACACGGTATAAAAGGTATAATGTTTCTAAAGCATCTGCTAAATATGAAAATGCTAAATGTAACCCACATCATACAAGGAAACTGACATGCTTGCTTGGTTTTCCAAGAACATATGATTTAAATGAATCAATAAAATACAAAGACATGACTTGTTGGGCAAATTTTGATGTTGTTTAAGAACTTCAAAACCACAATATGCAGATGTCGATAGACGTAAACCACTTTATTTCTTTTTTCTTTTTTGATTTTCCAGATCAGGAACATGACCTACATTGAGAGATGCAGGCATAGTCTTGTTGGGCCAAGCTTTAAAATATGTGTCTACTGTAATCCAGATGAATGCAACATGTTTATTTATATCCAATGAATTACAGCGAGGGGAGGTTTTATTTTTTTTTTTTTTAGTTAGATTGACTGAAAATTGCTCAAACCACAGGCACTGGCTGAATCAGCCCTGCTTTACCGCTAAGACATGCTATCCAGTGGAGGAAACTCAAGAAGCCCTAAGAACAAACTGAACTCTACAGAGTTAACTACATTCAGGGGGACAGAATTACACATTTTTCTGTGATTGGACAAGAAACAAACCTAAACAGGTTTATGAAACTCAACATAGATACTATGACCTTCTCAAAAAATTATGAACAGAATTTGACCATTTAACTCCATGTTGCTCAAAACATCTGATGTGTGGCCACCACGTAGGCTACCAATGACAATGACAGTCTCACCCTCACACTCTTGGGACACACACAGATTGTTCTCTGCCTGTTATATATTTGCACACAACACTGGAAAACACTTGTTAAACTCCAATCCAATCAGACTGCTTGGCAGCATGGCAGCAACAACAGCAAAGTCATGGGTTCAAATTCCAAGAAATGCAAGAAACTGTGAAATATATACCTTGAATGCAGTGTTAGTCACTTTGGACCATACATTTAAGGTAGATGTAAGTTCCAGGAGTTGGTTCACAGGTCTTTAATCAATAAATGTTTAAAATAGTGAGACAAAAACATTTTGGCAACAGAAAATGAAACCACATAATACAGACACATAAACACAGAAGTGACAAATATATGTACACAAAATTAGCAAGCAAAAAACAAAAGTAAACATATCAGCACTTCACCAAGACCAAAAATGATGCTAGAGTAGCAATGTGCAAAATTTGTTGTGCTAAAATGAGAAGAGACTCATTGTATCACCTGACAACAGCATCAAAAGTGTCATTTCACCCATTTAATTACTGATATCTTTATTTTCAGCTTTAGAATCTGGCTAAATGAAAACTTTCATTTCAGTTTCTGAGTTTATGTACAAAGTCATCTCAGTGCATCACTGGGTTAAGTTACTGGGTTGATCTTATGAGCATTTCTAACTAACAAATCACCGGTCTTGCCAAAGATTCCAAGGTCTGTGATATTTATTTTTTTGAACACAGTTTCGGTCAGATTGTCAGGTCTCAGAATAAGCTGTGGAACAGAGAGTCAAAAGTCTTACTAATGAAAGGCTAAGACTCCACTGACTTCCATAATATGGAAAACTTTTGAAACAAATATCTTCTATGCAGCCCGCGGCTGCAGCTTTCTCTCATTTGGGGGTGTTTTGTGCAGTTGGAGCTGTGCTTGCGTCGCCGATTCGGCGATTCCACGCAGAACATAAATACAACTGGAAAAACCTGTGAAATCCAAGTGGAAAGGTTCAACATCTGTATTTATTGTATTGCTTTGTTTTCTTTAAGAATCCTGTTAGCACTTTATTTTTCATTGATATAAAGTAGATGTAATTCTTTTGTTCAGATCAAAACGTTATGACATTGTATATCACCACTGTGCACTTAAATTGTGAACCTTTAAAGAAGGGTCTAAAAATATATATGGTCTTTTTATAAAATATATTTTATATGTATTATACATTTAATTAAAGGATCCTGAAAGCAATTAAATTTCCCCCCATTTTCTCATACTGCACAAAAAGTGTATCAATAACACTGAATGTTACAGGGACTGATTATTGCAAATGCAAATCCCACTGTGTTCTGGTTAAACAATTATTATTTATTTATTGCTAAGGTTTGCATATGGTGGTGTGTTCTTAATGACAGCTTTCCTTACAATATATACTATTCCTAAAATAAGAAATATCCCAATATATCAACCTTGCTTACAGTATCGTAATGTATCTCAACATATCGTACCGCAGCCCCGGTATCCTGATACATATCGTATCGCTAGATTCTTGGCAATACACAGCCCTATTTAACATTTTTCATGATAACTAGGCTACTCCTGGGAGGTCAGGCAACTGCTCTTCACTTTACTTCACGCCAGCTTCGGTATAATAGCTTGATAGACTGATATCTTTTTTTTTTTTTTTCTTGGCATTTAGTATCTTTAAGCCACAGCCTTATGGAACATAAGAATAAATCAACAAAATGCTCAGCTCCACAGACAAATGTCAAGGCTTTGTTCATCATCCCATACAGTGAATATGTATAAAATAAATATCTATGAATTGCTGGAGCAGGTTAAACTTTCATTCTTATCCGAGATGGGCTGTGTTTCCCAAAGCGGACTTGTGACCTAAATGTCTTTTTTGTGACTAGATTTCTTCCCTTCAGAGCAAAGTGCAAAGTTAAAGAGTATAGCGCTGCCAACATCCTCTAATGCAAGATTAGTGGTTAACCTCTCTGTATAGGCTCCACCGGTATAAGAAATGGGTTCTTACTTTACAGAGAACTTAATCTTCATGTAATGTCTCACACCACTTCCTCCACTTATGTCAGCTTACATTAGGGTGCATTACTACTATACCTGGCAGTGCATCTAGAAACTGAATAATTTCAGTATATAAATGTATAGAAATGATGTTTATTTACTGCTGGTCATATTAAATTTGTATTTACAGGATGACTTTGTAATCGCAGAGACCCTGTAATAATATTTTTGATCCACTGATGTTAATAATGAGGCAATAATTATTTTCATTTTATGGCCGATGACATTAATTTTCATAACCATTTTAAATACTACAAGAGAAGTTAGGAACCACAATATTATATTGTAGAGAATGAAAAGCTGACTTGAAAAACCACTTCACAAGATGTTAAATGATGGACTGGAGTGGTGTGAATTACTTGTGGATCATTGTGATGTTTTTATCAGCAGTTTGGACTCATTCTGGCGGCACCCATTCACTGCTGATGATCCATTGCTGAGAAAAGGACGTAATACCAAATTTGACCAAATCTGTTCTGATGAAGAAACAAATTCATCTACATCTTGAAATGCCTGAGGGTGGGTACATTTTCAGCAAATTTTCATTTTTAGGTAAACTTATTTTAATGATGAGCCAATAAAAATGTCCTTTTTATACTATACTCTCCATATAAATAATTTCTTATTTTAAATAATAAGATATTTATAAATATTATACCTCCTTGCTTTGCTCAGTGGTAGTATTTTAGTTTACATTTTAGTATGTAAGTGTAAAGCCTCTGTCTCATATAGACTCTTAAATGGAAAAATACTGCCGTTTATATCCTGCTCAGTCATAACTGTTAACATTATTACATATTGTTAGCACTCCCGATCTTACTTAAGGCACTTGAATTAATAGTCAAAGTCCTGGCCTGCAAAAACAAGGGTTATACGTTCAATTACAGGTGGGAGTTACCCATCAACTAAGAATTAATGAGATCCCATTCAGTTTTTTAAGAATATTGGCACTTGACACAAGATTGCTTCAGAGGGACTCTTATTTGTGCACTTTAAATTGCTTATGATGGAAAGTGTATCTATTAAATATGTCATTATGCTGGTTCAATGGACCTCTGTGGGAACAAGGGCCCGCTGTTGCCTGGAAACTACCAAACAATCGCACAGATGTGTGATGCTGCTGGGTCCAAGGCTCCAAATGGATTTGCTGACCTCAGAATTGTTGTCGGCAGAATACTAATAGTCGGATGGTTTTTGAATGCATATACATTGGCAAGTTAAACACATCACAGATTTTATATATACCGTATATAAAGGAGTAACTTTGATTCTCGCTGTAGTAATGTTGCCGCCGCCGACATGTTGTGGAGACGATGTGTATTTCATTGTGAAAGCGAAAATACTTTGTTTGGCCTTCCAAAAGAGGACACAACTAAATCAGTGGTTAAGTTGTATATACAACACTGTTCCAGAACAGTTCGACCCAAATATTCAGATGTGTGCAGCGCATTTTATGGAGGACGAGGTTTGTTTCTTGAACCAGTAGCCTACAATGCTTCTGTGCAAAGGCTACAAAGGCTGTTTCTATAAAGTGGGTCAATTCCAACTTCGCAAGGACAGTCTGGAGCTTCTGACTCACAGCCTGTAAGTACATTCACATATTGAAAGAATTGGCCACTGACTCCAATCACAAATGCAGACATGGTTTTATGTTTATGTGGTGTGACGCATAAAAAAAGTCAGTATTATCAGTAATTTTCTCCCCACTCAATGCAACAAATGCCTCGTTAGTAAGGGGTTTTACTGTTTTTGTCTCATCGTGCCGGGAGACGATATCACAGTATGGTAAGGGGTGAAACATTTCCGTCACATGCTTGAGGAATTCGACCAATCACAATGCAGTGGATAGCTGGCCAATCAGTGTACACCTTGCTTTTCAGAACAATAAGCTTTGTAAAAATCGACATGATTAGAAAGACGGGGCATAGAGGAGCAACAATAATGTACATTATGTGGAAAATAATGTGATTTTTGAACCTTAAACCAATTCATACCACTCTCTTGATAATAAAATAATAATAATAAATAATAATTTAAAAAGAGATTAAAAACAATAATACTTGAATACACTAAGGTTGGGTGATATGTACAAAATCTTTTTTCAATATCGACTTAATAAATATGGCAATATCCAATAATATCATCTATTCCCTGCCGAAGACAACATAGCCGACACGCATCGTAAACACAGTTTGGTTATGCTTTATATGTATCTGTATCTGACGATTACAAATGTTATGAAATCCGGTCGGATTAACTCCTCAAAATATGCATGATTTGCACGAATACTTTCACCACGCCTCATTTATGCTAACCAGCAAACTTGAAGTAAAAATGAGCAGAAATGTGTTCTGCTCATGTTGCACGAACAAGACACTTTAAATGAAACCTATTATGAAAAAAAAACAAAAAAACAACATGAATAGACTACCATGAGTACCCCTCCATTAACTTGGCTGGCACAAACAAAGTTTTACAAGATTTTTCCTTTCATCATCTCGGACATCCTTTGTCTCTGACCCGTAAAGAGAGTTAATGGAAACCATTAAAAACGATAAACAAAGCTTGCAGTTTGTCTGCAGATTGTGGCACATCGTTCACATGTCCCAGCTGAGTGTGAGTCAGTCTGGAAGAATGCACGCTTTCTCCAGATTATCTTTGGATGGAGGGTACATATCATCAACATACGCACTATCCACCAAAAACTGAACCCAGCAGGGTATTGAGAAACCATTATCTGCAGCTGCCTTTCTTGGCTCTGTTTACTAGGATAAGCATCCGCCAACAGAAGTGTTTATTATATGACCCCTGCTATGGGGTCATATAATAAATAAATGTAAGTTTAAAATGCACATGTTTAATGCAACATTTACAATTAGTCTATTTTCTAAATGCATCCATCCAACCAACAACATATGGATAGAAAGTCCCCAGCCCACCCTATATATTTTTTTTATTTTATTTGACATTTAGATTCACTAAAATGTACGTCATAAAATATATCTGTCGTAGGGGTGTGCGATATCACGATTTTTGATTGTGGACAATTAAAATGTCTCCACGGTCTGCATTTGAAGAAATATCGAGCTACAGCGCACATTCTACCAGTTGCAGTGCCTGCTCCTCTGTCTCAATATACTGTACAACATGACATACATTCACATCAAATATTACTCAGTGTTACATTCATGGGACACTCCACTTCGCAAGCACAAAAGTAAAATGGTTAAACTTTTCATTCGCATCTGTTCTGACATGCGCTTTTTCTGAGCGCATACACCTGAAGCTCGTGCACACTAAAAAGCCTCTCAAACACTGCCTGATAGCACTAATAATGTCAAAAACACACAAGGTTTACATATAAACACAGTTGTTATGTCTAAAGTTTAAGTAAACTTGAGAGAAAAACGGATGCGTGCAGCTCTTAGAGTGACAGCAAACTAACGCCGGTTTCAAACTGCAAGCGTGAGCAGCACATGTTTTTTTCGGCATGCATGTTAAGCAATGAGTGCATTCACAACCAGCAGCAGGAGCAGCACGTGAGCGTCAACCTGGAGCGTCGCGTGAGTAGCAGTGAAGCGGGTCTATTTTTGTTGCGCTGCTGACGCTCAATTAAAGTGACAACACACTTCTGATGGACAAAATAAACATGATTTCACACAAAACATGATAAAAATGCACATAAAAAGCATGTCCAGTTTGTTTTAACACGAATTGGAGTATGTATGGGAAGAAAATGAAGAATAACTTGACAAACTTACGCCTTTTATTTATTTTCAGTTCCACAGTTACAGAAATGGAGCTATAGACACAATAAATACACATACAACATATTGATATCTTTAATATTCGGCCTAATAAAAATATTATGAACACTCAGCATGTTCACATCGGTTTAGAACAAACCTTGCTGAACACAGAAGAAGATATTTTGAAGAATGTGGGTAACGAACAGTTGCTGGTCCCCTTCGACTTTGATAGTAGGAAAACATTTGGGTGACCCATGTTCTTCAAAATAACTCAAGTTCAACTGAAGAAAGAAACTCATTCAGGTTCATGTCTAAAGAGTAAGTAAATCATGACAGAATTTTCATTGGTGGGTGAACTATCCTTTTAATGTTTATAAAACTTCAAAACACACAAAAAAAGCGCTCTTGACTGAAGAACTTGAATACAGTTGCTTTAAGAAACAATGCATAATTTATATGGTGATGTGTTTATAGTGTTTTATTTTTATATTTATTCTTTCAATTTATTGAATGCTATGGACAAATACACCTGCTGTACCTGAAAAATAAAGCACTGTTTGCTTTATTTATATATTATTTGTATTTGTAATGTGTACCTTTGTTCTTATTTTTCAATAACAAATATAAAATAATGACAAAGATTTTTATCTTCGCCCACTTTGGCCTAAATATCTGATTTTGTTACCTTAATTTAAAATTAGTATTGATGTGATAACTTGCAAAATAGTAAAACTAACTGACAAAGAATCATGATATAATATTTCTGCCTAATCCCCAATTCTAATTTGTAGGTTCTTCTGATATGTGCAACATTAATGTCAAGTGGCGTAACAATTACTTTCAAAACAATTTTTTTTTTCCTTTCTTTCTTCCACATTATCAAGATTATGCTCCATTTGATGTTGAACTTCCCATTCCATAAAGGGGGGGGGATCCATACTATCCTATATTATTATAGGACAGTATAATATTTTTTACATATTTTTTAGGAATTTAAATATGACAAATAACACAAACAATAAAAAAAACTGTATGAATTTTAATATCTAAATTAAAAATATCTCTCACTGCATAAACACATAAACATACTGCATGTATAATGTATTTCTTAACAACATCTGGACCAAAAAAATAAATAAAATTGACTCCGCAGGCAGTTTAAGCCAACATCTGGGAAGCCAAAGCCAGTAGGCATGAAAAAATCCTGGAATCCTGGGAAATAATCCATTATATAACTTATGACTTAAACTGTACATATTTTTAAGCGCAATAACTGTATAAAGATTAAAATGCCAATGACATTACTCATTCTGCGGGGAAACTATTGGGTGGATTCTACAAAATTGTTTTAAATGAACAAAGAGAATCACCTAAACAAAAACTATGAAATGCAATTACTGATTATTTTTTTTGTATATAAAGTCAATCAATGCCAGTGCATAAAAGAAAATTGTCTGTCTCTTTAACACAACAGCTATGCCTATAAACATAACGTGACAATCCAAGATGTATCAAATTTACAGGTTTGACTGCTTTGAAAAACAACCATTTGGTTTTCAACTCAGATGAGTTGAGTTAGTAGCTATAGTGTAATGGCTTGATCTTTTTCTTGTCATAACAAAGTCTCTGGTCTATGCCAGCATTTTTTTAAAACAGAGACTATCCAACAGCTGCGGTGAATTATGCGCTGTGAGCACTGGGACTCTTCCGCCCACCACCTCTCAAGGGTCTCTCAGACCCGAACAACACAAGCCAGGGTTTCTGAATGGTCCCAATATACTTGATTCAACCACCTTTTATAGACTGATTTCCATTCTTTCCAACATGTATTGGCCTTTATATTGGTCTTTTGCATTGTATTTCGCTTACTATGTGCCAACTGAGTTGCTTTGTCTGTCAGATGTGCTTAAAACTTAAGAACTCAAGATCAAGGCCACAAGCGATTAACCTCAGCAGTGGTTCTCGAGGAAAATGCCACGTTTACCCTCTGAAAGCTACAGAGAAAACTGTTTCCCTAGGCCTCCATCCAGTTAGCCCCAACCTCAGCGGATTCACTTCCTGTCTCTATACTTTCATCCAATAGACAACTAAAAGATAAACTTTTAAACCAAGCCTCAGTCAAGCACGCACTCAAATATACCCAGAACACATTCAGCCAAAGTACACTTAACACACAAGCATTTTTAGAATGTACTCTTTGTATTTCCATAAATGGAATGCCATTTTTGTGTCTCAGTTTACTAGGAATTTAGTAAGCTGGGACACATAGTAAATAAATGATTGTCACATGTCTTAAAAAAAAAGTGATGTTTATGTGAAGCTTCTGTGATGGTAAAACTAACTTAACCTAAAATTTCCACATTATAAACATGCTATAAAACTGAAGCATTTTACAAAATCACCAGGCAGCAACAATTTTTATTTGGGATGCCCAGAATGAATCAGTCCCATTTGTGATAATAGTTATGCTTGTTAAACAAGCCATTTGATCCCTTCCTGTTTGGACTATCAAACAAGCTGCTAGTTCACTTCGGTGCCTGACTCTGACTTATGCTGATCAAAGACATTGACTCTGTGAGCTATCGTGTAAACTTCTACAAGCATTTCTTTTGCAAATCTCTAGCCAAGATGTGGGAAGAGAAATCGTTTCCGTCTTATCTAAGACATAATGCAAAACAATCTGGACTTTGGAAATTTGGAAAAACCCAAAGCTCTTGATGTAGACTGGACACAGAAAACTACTTAATTGTGCAGACACTATCTAGAAAGTCTCGAACAATAATCTCCAAAATACGGAGTCAGTGACTGCTAGACACCACTGTAATCCTACAGAATAGCTTGAACAATAGGGTTGACTGCTCCAACTCTGAACCCATCTCGCTTGTTTCCATGTGTCTTTGCCATTTGGTCTCAGAACAAATAAAACTGGATATGAATCAGCTTAAAAAATTGATGCATGAAGAGGAAGTTAGTTCAGTTGTATAGCTACTATTAATCTTTACAAAAGACTAACTGATTTAAATAGTATTAACTATTAACTTTATGCCCCTGTATAAAAATCTAGTGGGTGACCATCTAAGGCAGAATCTTAACTGAAAGGAACCTCATGAGTTTCTGACTGACCATTGCCACAATTGATTCGATAGAGTTTGGCATTAGCATGTTGCTAAGATAATGATGTAATGCTCTAATAATCATACAGATACATCATAGACACTTTAATTTAATTTAATTTAATTTAATTTAATTGCCTCATCAGCTAACAGAAACATTTAAAATGCAACATATTTTATTATGGATGCACCAATTCGAAAATTCTGTCCCATACCAGTACATCAATAATTATTGTTAGGTTATAGCCAACAAGTGATATTCAAAATTCAATACTATTTTGTTTTTATAAAACAAACAAACAAACAAATAAAATTAATTTAGGAATCACCACACATTTATATTCATTTTGATTACATTTAACAATGTTATTAAAGGGGTCATATGATGCTTTTTTAAAGATCATTATTTTGTGTATTTGGTGTAACAGAATATGTTGACACGCTTTAATGTTCAAAGAACACATTTTTCAAATACTGTACACTATTGTAGGTCCTCTATGCCCTGCCTTTCTCAAACACGTAATTTTCTACAAAGTCCCTACTTCTGACAAGCGCAGTCTGTTCTGATTGGCCAAATGACCCAGTGCATTGCGATTGGCCGAACACTGAAAGCAATCGTCAGAAATGTAAAGGCTGATTTATAGTTCTGCGACAGACCTACTCCGTAGCCGTTATGCTGTAGGCTAAGCATCAGTTTCATTTATACTTCTGTGTCGTTGACCGCATCGACGTGCAGTACACATCCAAAGCGCTAGTCTGCAGTGTCCACGGGCATGTTGCTGGTGTAACCTGCAGTACCACGACAAAGGCTGTGCAGCTTGTCGGAGAAGCATTATAGCCGCGACGGTGGCAAATAAATATCAAAACATTAAATCATTATGTAAAACTACAAAAGGAGACAACAGTGGAACAGGAGAAGATGGCATTATTTCCGTCTCCACAAGGACTTGTATCACAGCAGATCAACACTGTTTGTCATGGACAACCACTGATGTTTAATGCTGTCTAGTATAATAAATGATAAGAGTCTTGTTCTTCGCTTTGTTTTATTTTATATAAGAAGGTGTAACATTAAAATATACTAAAGTGCACGTAAACACACACAAAACTCAAGAACATACAGAGGAAAGGACTCTTGAAAACCAATCACAGCACTTGCAGTCGGCGTAGAATTGAGGCCCCGTTAGATGTTTGGAGAGGTGCATGTCAGGTTATGGTGTAGGCTACGGTTTAAGATGTGCGATATGTGTAGGCTATGGCGTAGGTTCGACGCAGAAGTATAAATCAGCTTTAAGACCCCTTTCCATAATCACAAGCTTCAGCTTTCAAAATAAATGTAAGGACAGTTAATAATGTCCTTAGTTTTACCATCAATTCAGTGATGAAGCTCATATGTGTTTGCAGTACACAAGCCACGGACGGTTAAGACAGCTGACTCCACTGTGTTACCCTCTTTCTCTCTCTCTCTCTCTCTCTCTCGCTCTCTCTCACACACACGCAAATGACCTCAGAATGACCTCCTCTCCTAGGTTCACAAAACAGTCATCCATAAAATGCATCGCTATTCTGTAGTAAGTAATCTTAAAGATTCCTAAATGCATCTACTTTCTGAAGGCCAGATAAAGTGCTTTTGCTTTTGCCTAGAAACACACAGCATCTCCCTGACATGGCTGCTTCAACACTGCGATTACTGAAACCACGCCTTCTTTCTTTGCGTGAACATTTAGGCGGCATTATGGAAATATTTCCACATAGTGATGTAGACATGCGGGGGCATGTTTGAATGAGGCGTTTAAGGGGACCGTGGCAGTGTCTTAACTTTGATAAAGAATATCTCTTAGGATTTGAGACTTTAGTCTTTGCAACTTTACAGATCTTCTTTATGCAACAAGAGTTTGAAAAATTTAAATTGCCTCATATGTTTCTAGTTACTATGTTACATAAATTACTAGTGTTTAAAGATTAACTTGTGAGTTTTAGAATGCAATTGAAATGTAAAAATGTGAGAAATGAGCGAGCACAATTAAAGCTGCAGTCCTTAACTTTATTTGGTTAAAAATTATCCAAAATCAATATTTGATCAAGTACATAACCAGTCAGTATTTGAAACTATCACCCTTACTTTAGCCCGATTCACATACGTTAATTTATAATAATGTTTTCAAATTTGAGCAGTACAGATAGGTTTCTGCGGGAAATTCGAGCATGGCACTGTGTCATTATGTCACATAAAGAAGTTGTCCCGGCTACTAGGCTACCGCATTTGAGGGTCCTGCAGGTGGCAGATAATTTAATTATAGTCCATTCCCACAGCAGCTGGAATAATTGAATGTGAAAAAAATTATTTTGATTCCGGATTTTAATCAAGAAAGATTATATGAAACACATGTGAATTAAATTAAATTATATTCCAGTTTTAAATGTGCTTCTGATTACAGATCGTCTAGGTTTACACAAGATGAGTATGTTAAAGACAACCTCTAAAATCAAAATATTTGATAATAATATTTTGCAGGGTTTGATGTGATATGAGCTAATCGATCGTTAGATTAAGTCACCAATGGTAGCGTGATGTATTGTAATGCTTTTTTCCTCAGTTGGTCGAAGTAAAGTATGACAAACTTGTTACTTAATGTTACTTGTTCAGATGACAATATATGGTGAAAATTCTTATTTGGGTCATATATTCCAAGACATAGGCTAGAATCTGTCATTACTAAGTACAGTAAATTTCCACACTGGTGACTGAGAGCTACACATTCACCTCAAACAGATTCATCCGCGCTGGAACACAACCAAAGTAGATAAAAACATGGACTTATTGTCCGTGACATCACCCATAGGTTTCCGAAGAGCGTTTTTGAAGCTAAAAGTAGGCGGAGGCGGCCATTGCCATCTTGTCAGCGTGTCACCGCACGTCAATTCCGGATAATCAAAAATGGACAAAAAGGCGGGAGATGGTTTTTGAAACCTAGCCCACCTAGCTCGATGGCGGTGTCAGAAGCGGCAATCCTCCTGTCATTCAAGTGGTCACTCCCTTAGTTATCCAGAACTTTAAGGCTTAATATAATTTAAAGGATGAGTTATAAAATAATTCACACCCCTCACAGTTGAATTGAAGGGCATTAGCTATAAAGACCAAAATTTATTGAACTAGGCTGTAAACGTTTTTTTTTTTCTGCTGTAAAGTTTGGCATTGGCATTTGGCATTGGCATTGGCATGGGCATGGGGGAAGTCGTGGCCTAATGGTTAGAGAGCCGGACTCGCAATTGAAGGGTTGTGAGTTCGAGTCTCGGGCCAGCAGGAATTGTGGGTTGGGTGAGTGAATGTACAGTGCTCTCTCCACCCTCAATACCACGACATTGAACCCACTGCTCCGTGCGTGCGTGCGTGCGTGTTTGTGCGTGCGTACTTCGGATGGGTTAAATGCAGAGCAAGAATTCTGAGTATGGGTCACCATACTTGGCTGAATGTCAACGTCACTTTCATTTTAACATGGGGAGTCTATGTGATTGACTCCCTTTTGCGGCCAGTCGATGAATTACAGTTTAAGTCACTTCCATATGGGTTTCACAAGAGAGAGCGGGAGGTTGCTGCTTGGAGCGCTTGGATCACAACCATATCACAGCCCATGCCAGGAAGGAACTGCAATTGCTGGTTTTCAAACATAGGTGGCAACAAAGAGATAACATTTATGGACTGCAGCTTTAAGCATGAATGTAAATATATATATATATATATATATATATATACATATATATATATATATATATATATATATATATATATATATACATATATATATATATACACATATATACATATATATATATATATATATATATATATATATATATATATAGTAACAATTCTTTCATGGGAAGAAGGAGGCGGGAACCGGCGGACAATCAAAGAAGGCTTGAATAATAAAATAAAGACAAAACAGCATGACAGCCCCTCACGGACAACTGCTGCACACAAACAAAATCAAAACCTGGTCCTCTCTCATCCTCCACTGTCGTCGCTCCTGTTTTATATCCCTCCATCTCCTCCGTGGGACTCGAGACTGGTGGGTCGAGCAGGTGTCGCTCATTTCCAATCACTCCATCCAGCCTCGCTCCATTCCCACGGCTCTCGGCCCCGCCCTGCTCGTCACATACATATAAATATATATATCTTCAGCAGACTGCATATTACATTATATGGGTGCTGACCTGCAGCCACAGAAGCATGTATATCTTCTTGATACTACGAATCTACAACACTGTAGTGCATTAAACGTAAGATTAAACAGACGGGTCACAATTAGAGATGTTCCGATACCCTTTTTCTCTTCCCGATACCGATTCCGATACCTGGGCTCAGGGTATCGGCCGATACCGAGTACTGATCCGATACCTGGGTGTGTATCTGTATATACAGCTGTATATACTACTAGCCCTGTGTAAATTGCTAGAATTTTTTTATGGTGTGCTTCAGACAGATCCCTCAATAAAACATGAACAAATACATGGTGAACTACTGTATTTATTACAGTATTTTTATTATCTAACATGAATTTGACAGTATTATTTATTTTCTTATGCAAAAAAGAACTTCAAATGCAGCCAAAAATCTAACACCGCAAACTAAAAAAGGTATTTAAGTTTTACAATATAACTGTATAAAAAAACTGCAACAAATAAGTCTAGGAATATAAAAAAAGATCTATTAATCAGATAATCTCTTTACAACAAAACAAGTAAAAAACAAGCAACCATCTAGGCATAATTATTATTATTATAGAGACGTATTATTATTACTGTAGGCTACAACAGTAGCTTTATATATTGTCAATTTACTCATGTAAACCAAACATTTATTTTAATGGGCTGCCATGAAGATCTTTGAGTGTCTGTGTTTATGATATGACAGTATTCTCAAATGAAACGGTAAATTCTCATGAAGTGACGGTTTATGCGTTCGTGTCCTCATGACACACAGCAGAGACTACAAAACAGCGAGCTCTCGCGCATCTGTGCCAGTCACCCACAGAGATGTAGATTTTACGGGAGTAATATTTAAATAGTATTTTGCAGTTTAATATTCACAGACACTAGTATATATTCGGCTACTGTCTGGAGCCCTGCGCTTTGACTTACACGGAAGCGACTGAACGCAGCTGCCGGTACTGAATATACTCGAGAGTCTGTAACTACCGGTACTACAGAGACATACTGCTAACCACTGATCTATAATATAGAAGCGGCTTCACTGTCTTATGGCAGTTTAGAATGTGATGAGTGATCCAGTCATATATAGATCAGGGCTGCTAACGCGTTTTCATTTCTTCTTCGCTGCTCTAAACAGGGGTTGCTTGTGGCAACACAGCACAACTTCCTGTGTTTTCAATGCATTTTGAGCAGCGAAGAAGAACCGTGCAGCGGTTAGGCAAAGCTTGCGGTCATAACTAGGTCTTTTTTAAGAAAATGGTATCGGATCGGTATATGGGTTCATGTATTCGCCGATGCCGATGCCAGAATTTGTTGTGGTATCGGAGATATTTCCGATACTAGTATCGGAATCGGAACAACTCTAGTCACAATACATCTTGGTATGAACACATTCCTTCTCAACATCGACTACACAAATGTAATCATTAATACACATCTGGAACAAAAACAAATTCAGACCTCCTTTATGCGATTCGTTACTGATTCTTGAGAATTCCAGAAAAACACCGTGAGCCATTTCTCTACATGAGCCAGCTAAAATAATAATAAAATGAAATGATTAATAGATGTTCCTATCCAAGATATATAATAAGCTTCAGAAAACTTATCTTGAATGTTGCTTAACTCTTCTCATTATATCTGATGAACTAAGTGCTTTTTGAGCGAGCACCTGTGATGTAAACTTTGCTGAAAACAAGCAGTAATGAGCAGTTCTCTCCAGTCACAGCTATTAAATGTGAAGATTGAACAAGGAACTTTAAAATGTGAGAACTGCTCTTATGATTAACAACTTTCAAATCCTCCTTCAACAAAAAGACTATAAATGTTGCCAATGAAGTATACATCCATTGACAAAGTGGTAAAGTCTGATACCAGAATGTCTATTCAAATTTTTTTTTTTCTTACAATAAAAGTGCTTTCTACTTCTATGGATCACAGAATGGTTATTTTGGATATATAACACAAGGTCCCTTCATGTTTGTACTCTAGTTTTATGGTTGATCTTAAATCGAATTGTGTAATGCTGAATTCCAATCATTTGGTTTGGCAATTAAATCTCAAAATGTACACAAGTTCGGTTGCACTTTATTTTACAGTACGTGTACTAACATGTAGTTATAGTGTACTTACAGTGTATTTATCTAAGAAAGTTCTGGTAACACAAGGTAGCTACATGGGATAGGGTTAGGTTTAGGGTTAGTACCTAGTTATTACATAGTTACTGTGATTACTATAATAAGTACATAGTATGTACATGAGGAACAGGACTGTAAAATAAAGTGCTACCAAACTTCTCTGTGCATCTTCTAGGAAAATTCCCAATCTTAATAGCATTCCTTCAGCAAGCAGGTTGACCAAATGCACTCTAAAACCCTGTGAGGAGATGCTGAATGACCTCAGCAGGAAGGATTGCTGCGGTTAACTGAACCTAGAGACTTTGTGAGTGTAGGATGATGATGATGTCCCTTTCTGAACTCATACGGTACCATGAAACAACATGGAAAGCATGACCCGACATGGACAAAGTATTACAGAGCAGAGAGCTTCAAAGTGTTTTACCATCCTTACAGAGAGGCCCCGTCGATTTCTATCAACTACTTGATAAATCCATTAATTTGAAAACAAAACTATTTTTCTTTGCTCAGTTCTGTGCTAGGCTAGTAAGTAAAAATCACATGCAATCCGAATCGTAAGCCGAAAACATGTTAATTCATCATCCAAAATTTACATTTACTCTCATCCTCCACTTTTCTGAAGCGGTTGACCACACTGTCATTTGTTTTAAAATTACTTCAACAAAATGAGAAAAAAAAGACAACATTCAAGACCAATGTCAAAAGCAGAAATAACACTGCCTCTATTGGTTGAGTTATTCACTGCACACACAGTTCATGTCTTACAGTACAGTCTTCACATTGAAACAAAATTGTGATTTTACACTAAACACCAAATATCATAAGAAAAAACACATAAATCAGTCCTTAAGATATGTATATTCAAACTATACAACAACACTACAAACTTTCTTCAAAACATTTGGAAGCTCTCTATGCAAACTGAGCAATGGGGCCTCAACTACTGGCTTTTAGTCTGGATTTCTTAGCTAGATTATTTTGATAAGATTTTCATTATACTATTTATTTAAACTTATTTTTCTGAAAACAAAATGGGCATGGAAGTGAGAATTATACATAGGAGTTGAACAAAGGAAAAGAGAAACAACTCTGCAGATGCAGTCGATTTTACATTACTATTATATTTGTTCAGATAAACAGTACAATTATAACCAACAATTGTGCACTTGGAGTAGTAAACATTTAAGTTTTACTTGCATAATGTTGGTTTATAACTCTTTAAACTCTCTAAAAAAATGACAACTGTTGTCATGGAAACAACAGTTTTACCTAATAACATGATCTCCAGTTTTTTCCGGTCCACTCGAAACCTCTCCTCGGTCCACTCGGGGTCCGGAGGTGCAGTGGGTCCGCTGGAGTCATCCTCAGACACGGGCAGAGGGGAATCAGCGCTGCGCTCGCTGTTGGAGCCCGGATCGGACTGCTGTAAGTATTCGCTCAAAGGTTCACACTGAGCGGCCATGACTTTCACAGAGCACCGCTGACTCTCCTTAGCCGTCAGATCAGATCATTCCCGCGGAGAGTAAGCGCCAGTCATAGCGGCCACGGGCTCTGTGTGACTTACACTGACCCGACGAGTATAAAGTGAGGGCAGGCACAAGCAGAGCGCCGCCCTTTGTTCAATATGAGCCAAGGGCGAATGGAAGGGGTCTGTCACAAAACTTAGTGAGCTGCCTACTAGTCAACATTTTGTTTACTACATTACTGCATGCTTTGTTTAAAAACTTATGTAGCTATAGATAGATTTATTGATATAATTGTTTTATTGTAATATATAATCGTTAGGCCTATATTTGTATTTGTTACTATTATAATAGCCTAGGTAAATATAATACTGGGGAAGTTTTTTAAAAGATGCAGCATACAACACGAGAACACAGCAGAATTACTCAAGAATGATTGATCTGATGAGTGGTGATTCATACTAATAATAAAACAGTTTAAGACACCGTATAAGACTATATCAAATAAAGCTAAACTACTTTTACAATTAAAATTTGCCGCACCAATTGCCCCCCCCCCGCGTTTAATTTATTATACAAAAAATTTATTATAAATAAATGTACCTATTTATTATTACAAATAAGTAAAATACAAAACAATATAATATACATATTTTAATATGTATGGAATAATTGATTATTATTATTTAATTTTATTTAACCATTACACCTCGGGTGTGCATTATTTTCTAATAACTCAATGGACCGGATAAATTATACCGCTTATACCACGGTTACCACACCTCACATATTTTTCACATGTTGTATTTAAAGACATTCGTCAGGTTTTATCCTTAAAACACACTTATTTGCAGGATTAATTTCTTACGCATCTCATCCACAGCTGTTCATTTTTTTTTTTTTTTACAATATAAATGCTATAAATTATTATTATATAGGCCAAAGTATGAATTGTTTATTAATGTGATAAAATAACTGTATAAATCAATACAATGGAATATAAAGGATGTTAAAATATGTAACACAATATTAATAATATAGAAGTAATAAAATAGTTGAGTTTAATAGTAAGACAATTATGACAATATAAGACCATATGAGATGAATATAGACTAAAAACATTTTTACTATATGCATTAAAATGTATTATTCATTAATGTGATAAAATAACAACAGTACAGAATAATATAATATAATATAATATAATATAATATAATATAATATAATATAATATAATATAATATAATATAATAAATTCTTTTGTGACTTTATTCTTTGGTAAATCCGTATCACGTGACCAATGATGCTTCTGCAAGGATGTAACGTTAGCTGTCAGCTGGACTAATTTAACAGATATTATTTAAAGTGTTTACACCAATTTCAAGTACGTACGGTCTTTAATTTCACTTATTATTAACGTTATTCGGTACAGAAGTATTTCCGTCATGATTCCAGCGCTTTTCCAAATCCACCGGCATACACTGGTATTTAAGGCTTTGTTTTGATAGCTTAGGTTGCTAACAAAATGGAGGCGCGCAGCAATTGTGTTTGAATGAACGTTTGTTTTATATAACACCCATAACTCTCCGAGGCTCTTTTTGCCATTGTACCACTCTGGGAAATCACGTTTGACCAACAAAACAAATGTCTATGAAGGCATCTCACTAGGGTTGTTGTTTTCAGTAAGTGATTCTGGGTCTCGCAGGATGTCTGAACATGGAGCTGGAGATGTGGATGCAGAAGCGAGCTCATCTGCCTCTTTCAGAACATCAATTGCTCTGGGTCGAGGACTGCCAGGCCGAGCATCACTGAATCCACCTCCACCAGGCAGACTGACCTCTCTGCGCTCCAGAGATCTGACTCTGGGTGGCTATAGAAAGGTTTCACCTTCTAATGTCAATGGTTCAACATCAGATGCTGCTCTAAACTTTGTTTAAAACACAAACATATTAGATGAAGTCAGTAGAGTTATTTTCACAATACACTGCTTAAAAGCAGCTTTATAGAAAATAATACATATTTTACTCTAATGTTTTCAGTGCAACATCTTAAATACTCGTCCAGTTTTAGAGAGCTGTCTGATGTAGATAATATATATAATTATTATTTTTTTTTCCTACAGAAAACCTTTGTACCGAATGTTCACTCTGTTCGCAAAACTAAAGATGGGTAAGTATTTTAAACCTCGTAATAAACTTGATTCAGAGTTTTAAAACAGTTAATTGAAACGTAATAAATAGTTCAAACCCTTTTTTCCTCCCAAAGTTTAAATACCAGAGACTCATTTTCACTTTATTTTCAGCTTTTATCAAAAAAAAAAAAAAAAAATCTTTGTGGCTTTACCGTATAAATCACTTCTGTGTTCTGGAGGTTACAGGAGGAGAGTCACACTGCACCAAAGAAAAAGAGAAGAGAGAAGGAAGACAGACAAAGAGAGAGACGACGGCGAGACAAACCTCTGACAATTCAGTCTCACTCCATCTTTGAGCAGGGTCCAGCAGACACCTACAGAAAACTAGGTAAAGCCATAGACTGTATAAAAACAGGGTAAATCACATTTTTAAAGCACTCAGTTACTGACTTTCAGTTAACTCCTCTGTTAAATTGTTAAGCGGTGGGTGTTATGATTGCAGTTTTAACCCTGTCATTCTTATGCATCATTTAACCTTGATATGCATCCCAATGTAGTAATTAGGCTTGTCACTACATCAAATCGTTATACAATCTCAATATAATCCTCAGTATAACCACGTAACAAATTGGTAACGCCAACTTACAACTACTGAAAGCATATTCATTTTTACCTATCTATGTACATACAGTAAAGTTCCATAATGCAGCAATATTGTACCATATAGCAAATCGCAACTGTTTGGCTGTTTATATTGTCACAAAATGTAAACTCCTTTTTTTTGTTTTGTCGCACAACTGTATATATGAAATTGGATTTATAAGTATATCCAACTTTATTTGCAAATAGTATACTCACAACACATTATATAAATTATAGCACAGCTCAACTGCTTGATGTTTATATCAAATGTAAACAACACTATTGCTCATCAATCTGATCTGCAAAATGCGTCTATAAGGCATGAAGTTATGTGCATTGTGAAATAATGAAATAAATAAATAATTGAGAATTCTGACTCATGCTAGTACAATGAATATTAAATATCAAATAAAATGTCGTCAAGTCACTTTTGTGTGCCTGATCTTACAGGTAACTGGAGCAGCTCTACCCTGAGTGACTGTGATCCTGCACCTGTCACAAAATGCGTTAAAAAGGAAAAGAAAAATACGGAGGATGATGACGATGAAATCTTGCAAAAACTCCAACGAGATGATGTAAGCCCCAACGAGCCTTTATCGTTTTACGTATTTCTTGTCTTGAAAGTTAATCAGTAGCATTTTAATATTTTTCCTGCTTTAATTGAGCAGTTTTTGGATGATCCTGGATTACAAAATGATCCCAAGCAAAGACCAATCAGACTTCCATTCTATCAGTCATGCAGCTTTTTGTCAACAGATGCAGCTAGTTCATGTAAGTTACAGTTTATGGCTTGTTTTGATGCTAGTTTTTGTTCCGTTTACAGTAAACAAAGAACTAAATCCAAGATATTTTTGCAGTTAAAGAAGAGACAGCATCTAATAACGCACTGAAATCACCCAGAGATGAGCAGACATACTCTGTGCCAGTGAGGGGCACGCTTGCATGCCCGCCGCAGCAGCCGACGGTTGGAGAGCTGTTTCATCAGCTGAGTGTTTCAGATAAGGAAGATCTACTGTTTATTCAACTTCCTGATACCATACCCGGTCAACCTAAAACCTCGAGCCTAGAGAAAACCAGAAAGGATGGCAAGACCGAAGACAAGCGCTCATCGCAAATCAAAGCTCTTGTAAGATTTCATACTGTGCCTTAATAAGGTGTCATATCCTATATTTACTGTATATTGTGATACTCTTTTGAAAGTTAAACTTTTCATTATAATTTTCCAAATTCTTTTTCTTTTTTGGCTGTTTTTTATGAATTTTTTTTTTATGAATGTGTGTTCGCACCGGAATTTCATAGTATGATTTCAAAGCACATTCATTTATTATCATCTGCAGTAAGGATTTTAATGCTGTGTTTATATCATTCTTCAGGATCAGCCTGATAAAGCCGCTGTACCTATGCTGTCTGACTTCTCAGAGGGCCTGATTGGAAAACTGCAAATTAGAAGGTCTGGTAAAGTCCAACTGGTCATGGGAAACGTTACATTAGATGTCTCAGAGGGAGCGGCCTTCTCTTTCCTACAGGTGAGTTAATGCATTCTCATTTTTAATAGTTGCAATGTAGCAGAATAAAAATAAAAATAAAAACTTTTCAGTTCTGAAAAAAACATCAGAAAAAAGTTGTTCGACATAATATCCAAAATATCTGTAAGACCAGTTTATATTAATAAAAAAATATATATTGGAAACACAATGCAAGAAATTGTAAACAGTGTTATTCTTCAGTATTCAGCTTTCATCTAGTTTCAGCATGTTTATAACATACATTATTTATTTATATTGCTATTTTTATATATATATATATATATTTATTTTTTACATATAGTGAAATTGTGACAGCTGGGCCTGCCGGTCTTCAAAAATGTACCATTTATCATAAATCACCATTAAAGTAAACTTTTCATACAACTATATAACTGGTGTTATATGGACCACTTTTACAATAAATTTGGTTGATAATGAAGCCATTGATCAGTGTAATTATAAAATGTCTTTTTTATTTCATGGAAGAAAGTAGGGTTTGGGATTTATGGTTGCATTCAGGTGTTTATATTTTTGCACGGCTAATGTTGAAGTCAACTGGATCTGTTTAATTTATTAAATCAATAGTTCACCCAAAAATTACAATTGGTTGAAAGTTTACTCACCCTCAGGCTATCCAAGATGTTGATGAGTTTGTTTCTTCATAAGAAACATATTTGGAGAAATTGAGCTTTGCATCACTTGCTCACCAATGGATTCTCTGCAGTGAATGGGTGCCGTCACAATGAGAGTCCAAACAGCTGATAAAAACAGACTAGTCCATCAGTTAACATCTTGTGAAGTGAAAAATTGTTTGTAATAAATCCATCAAGACTATTAATTATTATGGATTATAGACTGGTATTTAAAGTTAAAACACCTTAATGACGGATTTGTTTCTTACTAACACAGCTTTTTCACTCTTCAAGGTTTTAATTGATGGACTGGAGTCAGGTGGATTATTATTATGAGTATATATATGTTTTTATAATTTTGGGTGAGGTGTCCTTCAAATGGACTGAAGATCTCCCAACATGAAGTGTGTTTCATGGGATATGATTGTTTTTGTATCTGCAGCAACTTGTGTGTGTGCGTCTGTCAGAGGGTCTCACCGGGGACATGACTGTGCTGGGAAACATCACACATAAGCTGGTGTGTTCACCTGATTTTGAGACTTTACTGCTAGAAGCCAAACTGCCGTCTGATCCCAGCTCGGCTTCCAAGTCCTGATCTTATCCCTCAAGAATATTACAAATTATAATGTAAATATCTGTTAAATGTAACATTTTTAAATGTGAAGTTTCATGTCCAGAGTTGACACTTGCATTAGAAGATAATTTCCAATGTTCATTTGAGGCCACTTTATCTGCATTTAAAGGGATAGTTCACCTAAACTGAAAATGGACATTCATTCACCCTTTATGCTATAAGAGCAACTTATTTAAGGTGCTTTCCCCCCATATAATGTATTTAAATGTACATTTGCACATTTAGTGATTGAGGCGTCGTATGGCAATTACCTGTATTTGTTTTACACAGAATAAAGTCAGTTATATATTTTTAATTAGGGGAACTATAACTTTAATCTTGGCACACTTTTGAAATTCTTAATGAAGTTGTGTAGCATTCTTTTGTAAATGCCTCCTGTTGCTTTTATTAAAAAAATGTTGTTTATTTTGTAAGTAAAGACATTATACAAAACATGGTGTCCTCTTTTAAAGCATGATATACAAACTCATTCTACGAAGCAAATGAAAACTGATGTCAGTCTTAGTTTTATAGCCAGCTTGCCTTCAAGAATTCTTCATCCGTGAGAAAATGTAGCATTATAAAAGCAATGTAGCATTATAAAAATGTCAGGACAGTGAGTGAATGAAAAAAAAAAAAAAAACTGAAAAGACGAGTCATCATGAAGGACTCGGTTTTCACAGTTTTAAAACCTTCATGCTTTGAACACTATATAAATGCAGCTCTACTAACGGAAAGCACAGTTTTTTTTTTTTTTAATTGAGGACGGAACTGGCCTTTGTACAGCACTCTCTGTCTAACAGAGTCGTACACATCATCTCACTTCTTGGCGCTCTTCACAGTCTTTTTCACTGCTGTTTCAGTCTTCTTTTTTGGCGCTTTTGCCTTTAGCACTGTTACTTTGGATTTCTGCTTTCTGTCTTTAGTGGCATTGGCTTTGATGGCTCTCCTCTCTTTTCTCCGAACAAGGTCTTCCCTTCCAATCTCTATCATGTGTTCCTCCCACGATTTTATTTCGTTCTTGTAACGGACTTTGTCATCCTCAGCCAGCTGAATGTACATCTGAAAATAAAGCAGTGAAGTCAGATAAAGAATCTTTTTCAAAACATAGTAAGCTTTCAGTTTTTTCTAAAATGCCTAATTATAGTGAAAATCTGCGGCAGTATCACATATACCCTACACAGAGAAGGAAATCTTAGAACACATTTCAGCAATTTCTATTTTAATTTAAAAATTTAATTTGTTCCTTTGATGGTAAAGCTGAATTTTATCAACATTTTTTTTATGTTGAAAACAGTTGCTGCTTAATTTTGTGGAAAGATTTAATTTGATAAACAGAATGGTCAAGATAAGAGCATTTATTAATAGAAATATTTAAAATCAACACTGTAAAAATCTTTACTCTCACCTTTGATCAATTTAAAGCATCACTGCTGAATGAAAGCTTTAATCTCTTTCCAAAGGAAGGAAAGAAATTGTACAGAACGTTTGAATGGTAACAAATACAGTTTTAAACCAAATTAAAAATGAACAATTTTAACCACTATATTTTCAAGCATTCGTTTCATTCAAAGAAAGGGAAAGACGTAAAGCCCTAATGTTAAATCCTGTGATGCAATCCTGAGCATGGCTAACAGACAGTTCTTGTCAAATGTAAAGTGTAATTGGTAATATTGATGTTGTCACAAGTTTATTAATTGGTGGGGACCCCTATTTGTGAGTGTTATTTATATGATTCACAGAGATACTGCTCATGTAGTGTTTTTAAATTGGCTAGTTTATGAGGTGCCTTAGAAGACAGTAGGCAGCGCACTGGGTGATGGAACAGAGCCATAGCTTGAGCTCCAGATGCTCAAGGCAAAACTCACTTGTTTCTGTGTTGCACTGAAACGCTCCCAGTCGTCTCTTAGCGACTTCATCTTTGTCTGCAAAGAAAAAAATGACATACTCCGTTGTTGCCACCAATAGACATGGTATGAAATACCTAAAATTCATATTATGAAGATTTTTTTTTGGTTTTAATGGTCTGTATAAACTGTATACAAGTCAATTTTCACCTGCATATTATTTCCTTTTGCTTCCTCAAAGTGCTCCGACATGAAGATGTTGAAGGCGCTCCTGGGGCGTTTGGGCTTGCCAAGACTGTTCAACTCCTGCAACAGAAGTACAATATTCCTTTACTACAAAGGTCATCAAAATACTTAATACTTAATTTCTAAAGAGCAAATAAATTAAAACAAACCAAGGATAAATATAGTGTAGAAGGGAATAAAATAACATTGTAAAGAGTCTTATTGGGTTATTATAGTAGGCAAAACTCACCTTCTTCCTCCTGATTGCTTTTCGTTTGGCCACTTTTTGTCGTTTTTCTATCGCAAGAGCAGCAGTCTGTGCAGGACTCAGTTGGGCTTTGTATTTCTCCACCTCAAGCTTATATTGCTCCTTTGAAGCCAAAGATGCATCCTGAAATGGCTGCACAATGAAATAGAATTCAAATTAGTGGCTGAATGAGATTTGTTTTAATGGCCAATGATATATCATTGAGTGTTATATCTAAAAATAAATAGCATATATACATAGAGAGAGAGAATTTGCAGTATTATAAAAAATAAACACGTTCTGTACCTGATTTATTTAATTGAATATATCCATGGAATATATACAGCCCCAGGTAAACATGCCACATAAATCAATTCCAATCTGTTAAATACTGGCTCTTAACTTTATATTTTGTTGCCTTATGTTAAACTACTTAAGAATTCTTTTTCACATCAGTCTACACTCTATAAACCAACAACAAAAAGAGTTAAAACAAAAGAAAAAATAAAATAAAACATTTGTGATTTATTTCTCAAGTTTGAAAATAATTAGCAAAAGATTACATTGCATTAGTATTCATACCCTTTTCTGGGACACTTTCTGGGAAATTTAGCTCGGGATCATTCCAATATCACTTGTAGATGTTACTACACTTCAAGTGGAGTTCTTCTGTGGCAAATTCAATCCAATGGCTATGATTTGGAAAGTCACACACTCCTTAATAACAGGTCTAACAGCTAAAAAAAATCCCATCCGAGTAAAGACCACACCACAGAGAAGAAGGACAAACATCACTGCAACACTCCACCGATCTGGGTTTTATGGCGGTGTGGCACCACTCACTCTCACTACTTGGAATTTGCAAAAAAAAAAAAAAAAACCTTAAGGGCTCTCAGACTGTGAGAAACAAAATTCTCTGGTCTGATGAACCTCAGTTCTAAGCAGGCACTGCTCATCAGCTGCACAGTACTGGTAAGCTGTACCACAGTAAATGGTGGGAGTGATTTTCAGTGGCAGATTAAAAGGAAAACTCAGTTCACTAGAACATAGTGATAGCCTTAATGAAAAACTAGTCCAGAGCATTCAGGCCCTCAGAATGGGCAGAAGGTTCCCCTTCCAACAGGACAATGACCCCAAGCACACAGCAATAGTGGCTAACGGAAAACTCCATGAATGCCCTTGAGAGGCCCAGCCACAGCCTGGGCTTGAGCTCTGGAGAAACCTGAAGTGTCTGCTGGCCCCCCACCCAACAGCTTGAGAGGTGAAGAGGGGAGGAGAAGAATGGCAGATGTGCAAAGCTTTTTGCATCATACCCCAAAAAGACTTGAGGCTATAAAGGTGCTTCAGCTAATTACGGAGTTAATACTTATGCATTTCAGTTTTTTCTTGAACACACACACACACACATATATGAAGCAAGAATGTACCTGCTTCTGTTCAGGAGTCAGCATTTTCCACTGCTGTGCTAACTTTCGGACAATATCCACATTTTTGACTCCTGAACAAAACAGATTGTTCATTATCTTATTTCAAAATAAATCAGAAATGCAAGGTAGCCTAGTTGCAACTAAAGCGGATACATCGGTAACCCAGAAATATTACAAAATACCTGGATTTTGTCTGCTGATGTTGGGATGCATCTCTTTCACATATGTAATGTATGCTGTCAGGGGTCTCTTGGGTGGACCCCCGGTTGTGGTGCTAAAACTCTTTAACACTGGAGCTACACATGAACACCTACAATTGCAAAGCACTGTCACTGTACAAAAACTGTCACTAGTGTTATATTATTAGTATTGTTGTGTAAAAACAGAACAAAACGCTTCTTACACTTTACAAGAAATTACATTTTAACTTTAGCTAACTTACTGAGCTAACGCAGCGTTGTCACTATATCTTACATTAATATATATGGCTGTTCAAATGTGAAAATATGAGTGTATATCCCTCTCTATTGTAGCTGCATTTAAATACAATATATTTTATATATGATACATTAACTAATAAACAAGTCATGCATCAATAAGCTTAAACTCGAAGCATGCTCACCTCACAACAGATGCGCTCGAGAACAGAGCCAAAGACTTCGCCAGAAGATTCGCACCGACTGACATCAAGCCGAACGGAGCCATCATGCACGTGCGATTATCTTCCCAATAATATGAATCAAATATTTAATACGCACGGTGAGAACAAGACCCACACAGGCTGTCTGGAAGTGAATGTTATGGTTGTGAGTTACAGTTCCGCCTCCGCTAGTAAAGGCGCCATTCCATCTGCCATCTGAGCGAAATGCATTATGGGAGAATTAATTTTATTGAAGTACTTGAAATAAATGAACATTTGTGAAATAAAATTAGATTTACTAAATTATTTACGTTCGTTTATTGTTTTGTGGAAGCACGGTGTTATTGTGCTATTCAGTTATATTTGGTAAAGCGTGTACGTAAATGGTTTAAGCCTGATATATATTTTATATAAAATAAAAGTTGGGGGAAAGACCCAGTCTAAGCCAAAATATGCTGCTGGAGTTATCTATATGGCCAAAAAGTAAGATATACAGACTACTTACATACAATACATTGACATATCAGCTGCACGCTATATGTAACATTAGTTTTAATAAAATGTAATAGTTTATAATGAAATGATGATTGAGAGATGTACAAACAAACATTAACTGAAAGCCTGATATTTGATACTTATAGTATATGAATTTTCTTAATAAAAAGAAGATAAATAATCAAGTAAATATAAGTTGCTTCAGTCCACCAATGAAGCTAACATGTCATTAACAAAATAAAAGTTATCCTTACGTTAATATTTACTAGTATAAAATATTTCACTTTAGAATTTTTTTTTAAAACTAATGGGGAGCTCAGTGGATTGCCTAAAAGCTCATCATGTCATCGCTAAATTTTGTACAGTGCTAAAGACTTTTCTTTTCAATTCATTTTTGTCTTTCTTTTATTTGTTAGTATTATTATTTTTGTTGATACCCCCTTTCACTTCTAGTTTCTTTAAAGTTTGCGTTGCCTTATTCACAGTATTTTTAATTTACATAATTTAGCAATTTTGGTAATATTGTAAACTGCTAAAGTTCGTGCAAATAAGGCTCTGTATTTTCAGCGTTTTTTTCCTTTGAGCTCTTCTGGAGGTGCAATTATACATGGACTTTTATTTTATTTCCTCAACCCCGCACCGGAAGTGTGAGCTTGCTGAGCTACAGCTGTCTCTTTCTCGCCGCTCACATTTGTTTTTTTACTCAGGGAAACCCAGTATTGCTGATCTGATTCGTAGCAATAATATCGGACAGATTAAATAATCGCGTAAATCTGGGGCGGTACACACAGTAAAGCAGCATGGCATTAAAGAGAATACAGAAGGTAAGACCCTGGTGCCTAAACGACCAACATTAGCCAAGTTTTTGTTGATCCGCTAGCGCTGTTTATGTCGATTATAGCCGATAAAACATAGCACTTTTGTATCAAACTAATAAAATATAATTTATGTTTGTTTTTAGTTTGTAGTCTGTATCAAGTCAATCTGTCTCGGGATGTTGTAGATCTAAAATGTCGACGGAATATATAAGTTACTATATAACACAGCTAACGTTAGCTAACAGTTTTTCTTCTCTATTTTTCTCCGTTGACTGTCTGCTTGAGGTAATGCAAATACATAACGTTTTTATTTTACTGTAAATTAAGCTGGTAAACCAAAACATAATACGACGTCAGTCAGTCGTCTATCGTATTGTGTGTGCTAGCAACATACGCGTCAAAACCTAACAAATAATGTATAAACTAACGTTAGTAATTTGTTAACATCTCCACCTATAGTTTATTACATTCCTCACTTAGGAAACGAGCTGAAAAGATGTATGATTTTAATAAAAAAAAACCTGTTCTGTGGTCTATTCCTCCGTGTTCGAGAAGGCCCAGAACTAAACAAAGACCGCAGTCTGCTCTTGAGGCCGATCTTTGTGTGGATTCATCCACTTTTGTGTGCTTTGTTAAACCTCACAGCTGATGGGACATTTCGAGGGACGTGGGCTACAATTGATTTGGTGTAGTTTATGAGTGTATGGTCGGTAGGCGCTATTGTCTTTGTCGTGTTGTGTGTTTGACACAAAGCAGCACAAACCTGATTCTCTGAAGTTCCAGCATGACGCCATCACTTTGTCATTTTGACAGTTTCTGTTTCGCAACACTGTGATGTGTATCGCACTCCGGCAGTGCTGTCAAACACCCTTTAAAGGTCCCAAAGTCCTTGTCAGAGGGCACACAATCAGATTATCTACGTTTATTAAAATGGGTTTATTTTACGAATTATATACATTGTCTTCTAAATTAATATTGATATTATTATTGCATAGTGTTTGTATTAAAATCGTATGTAGGAATTGGTAAAGGTTACAATTAGAATGGATTATATTTGGGGCAGAACTATGATCCTTAAACAGTCTTATAATTTGATCTAATATATCTATATATCTAATATAATCTATACTATAATCTAATATGTAATAAATATAGTTCATATATATATATATATATATATATATAAGTATACTAAGATGCATCAGTCCAGTAAGAATTTAACAAGCTATTATTGTTTACTTTATTAAAATCATTATAGATTTCACAGACCCATAAAAATAAAAACATGTAAGATTGGCTTTTTAAAAAAAATAATTGTACTAAAAAGTATTTTTCTTGCTAAGAAAGTATAAACTATCAGTCAGAGAACAGAAGGCATGTAGATTTTTCAGCAAAAAGTTTTGTTCATGTTGATTAGATGCCTTAGAAATTCACATATCAAATGTGATACTGTATGCTGCTTTATGACTAAATAATATAGTTTGTTCAATGGACTTTTAATGTTGGCAATTTAGATTTTTTTTTTTTTTTAACTCAATTTGGATGCCACAAAACCTATCTGAAGCCTAACTTAATTATGATTGCCATTTTTATTGCACAACAAAATACCAAGCCAGGTGGCTTTTATTTTAATGAGTTTCCACATACGCCACTTGACATTAGAATGGCTAAATAAATATATAGAGAAAGGCAAAAACAGAGTAATAATGTATTTAATTTCTCCTTCTGTTCCAGGAGCTTCAAGACTTGCAGAGGGACCCTCCTGCTCAGTGCTCTGCTGGACCAGTTGGTGATGACTGTAAGTTCACTCTCTGTCTTTCTAGTTGAGTTGTTTTACATAACATCTGACACATTGGAAAAATTTTAATACGACTCTTTTTCTTTTTTTAGTGTTTCACTGGCAGGCGACAATAATGGGACCTGTAAGTACTCACCTCATTGGCCTTTAGCAGTTTGCTTTGCTTAATAAGACATGCAAAATGTCATGTTTTAAAGTCGATCTTGGGAATCATTTTGGGAAAATAGGGCACAGCTGTCAAACTGTCCCAGCTTTGAACATATTAAAATAAATAGAGTATATAATATATATTTTTTTCTGTGACTGCTTATGTCTCATATATTTCATACAAACAAATAAAATTGACTGCTGCTTTTCTTATATCTATTTTATGATATTTTTCTATCTTAACTTCAGTTGTGACTTCACTTACACACTTAATATTTGTTACTAATCAGCAGCATCTTCTGTTCGAAGCCAATCTGAAATGTAACCTTTTTTTAAACACCTATAAAGTTTGTCTAATTTCTAGTGTCATATCTTTTGATTTGTAGAGTGACAGTCCATACCAAGGAGGGGTCTTCTTTCTCACAATTCACTTTCCAACAGACTATCCCTTCAAGCCTCCAAAGGTAGAGACACTGATCCCCATCTCGGTGTACTTGCCACGTTTTCTCAAAATACAGTTTTAACACCCATCTCGATGTACCAGGTAGCGTTTACGACAAAAATCTACCATCCCAACATTAACAGTAATGGAAGCATTTGCCTGGACATCCTGAGGTCGCAGTGGTCTCCAGCTCTAACAGTTTCAAAAGGTATATTGTATTTTGAATCTTTTTTGCTTATTAGTTGAACCACAGAATTAGTAATTTCCAGTTTGCTCATGGTTTCATGATTGTGATACTTGTTTTTATCTCTCTTCAGTTCTTTTGTCCATATGTTCTTTGCTTTGTGATCCGAATCCTGATGACCCTTTAGTCCCAGACATAGCACATATCTACAAATCAGACAAAGAAAAGTAAGTATTATATTATGTTATTAAAAATATTAATTTTTAAAAAAATCCTAATTCATTTATTCCCCTCATGTTGTTCCAAACCTACATATTATTCTTGGACAGAGCTCAATTCGAAAGAATTTGAATAGTGTTGGTAGCTCTTCCACAATCGATTACAATCAAGGAAAACAAGCATTAAAGGGATGCAGAAGCACCATAAAACTATCACTAAGTGCTCAAGTCAAGTGCTGCATATCTGTGTGCTATATTTCACGTCTCCTGAAGTCATACATTAGCTTTGTGTGTAGAAGACCAAAATTTAAGCAGTAATTCACTGATAATATTCTCCTCCAGAGTGTTCGGATCATTGTGTGCCTCTTATTAAATTGCGCATCCTCGTTTCATTTCCAAGAAATCACTTGTGTTGTTGAGGTTAGGTTATTAAAGAAATTTATAACAAATATTTATAAAGCAAGATGCCTGGTTGAAATACACACTTTTAAGTCTAGATGTATTTATTTATACTTTTGTATAAATAAATATATATATATATATATATATATATATATATATATATATATATATATATATATATATATATATATATATATATATATATATACAAATATTTTTATAAATATATAAAAATAAAAAAATTGCATTACCAGTATTATTTTTATTATTATTAATATTATTAGTTAATAATAGTTGATCATAATTATTTTTGTATGATTAATCACGTGTTATGTATTTGAATTTCATATAAAATTTGAATACACAGTTTTAAGATAAACTAATAAATAAGCAAAACTTATCTATATTTTTATACCAGACCTGTAAAGCGCGCACAAAAAAGTGTAACTTCTAACTTGAAAGGAATACTCCACCCCAAAATGAAAGTTTTGTCATTAATCACTTACCCCCATGTTGTTCCAAACCCGTAAAAGCTTCGTTCATATTATATATCTATACCAAAATATCTATATCATATTATATATAGATATTTTGGATGAAAACCGGGAGGCTTATGTCTGTCCCATAGTAAGTGACACTGTTAAGGTCCAAAAAAGTTATGAAAAGCATCATCAGAATAGTCCATCTGCCATCAGTGTTTAAACTTTAACATTATGAAGCGACGAGAATACTTTTTGTACGCGAAGAAAACAAAAATAACTTTATTCAACAATTCCTTTGTCATCAGTGTCTCTTTACATCACACAAACACCTCTGTAACAGCTGCGCCACAAGATGCACTGTTTTCTTTCTAATCAAAGCATAAATACACGTAGTAACAGCGCATCCTTGTGGCGCGGCTGATACAGAAGAGCGTAGGCAGTTTGAGTGATGTGGAGAGACACAGAGGAAACTGTTGACAACGGAATTGTTGAATAAAGTTGTTGTTTTTTTCTTCACGTACAAAAAGTATTCTCGTCGCTTCATAACATTGAAGTTGAAACACTGATGGCAGATGGACTATTCTGACGATGATTTTCATACTTTATTTGACCTTGACAGTGTAACTTACTTGGCAGTCTTCTCAGTTTTGTCAACTATTCTAAAATGAGCATCATTTAGTTACATCATTATATATGTAACAGTGCTATGTTTCCAAGAAATTCTATTAAACAATCTCACGCAGATCAGTTCAATTCTTTGTAATATATATTATAATGTAATATGAAAAAAATAAGCAGATATTGCTCATTAATTCTCTTTTTGATGTCAATTATTTATTATGTTTATAATATAATGCAATTATAATATAATGTAAAAACAAGCTGAAGCAAACTGTTAGAACAGAATAGAAAACAAACTGAATCGTTTAAACTGAGCTCTGTAAGCTACATTTCTTAAAAAAACAAAAACAAAGAAAAAACCTAGAACTCAAATACTTTCTTACTTACCTAAAACATCCCATGCAGTAGTTTGCACATTACTACACCTGTGTGTAACTGTAAATGTCTCTGAGTTTTGTGAGTGTTCTGTGCTCCTTTTTGCATTTGTCCTTTGTGCGGAATATTATTTCTTCTGCGTGCTCACGACACAACCATAGGCCTATATTTTATTGACTTTTTGCATTCATTTAAATCGTAAAACCATATTTTCAAAATGCATTGATGCATATTGCTTATATTCAACATAAATCTGTTCACAAATTTAAAACAAATCTATTCAGTTGAAAATAATGGTTAAAATATAGCTAGCTGTGAAACAACCGCTATTCAATTAGCTAAATAAGATTAAAACAAATTAGATTTATTAGTGATAAATATATTAGCTTGATTACAGTGTATTTAAAACACATTCAGTTCATTGCTACTATTACAGAAATCTTATCTGTTTTATGTATGACTGACAAATATGCATTTCTTACATTGTTTTAAAACTGGATGGAAATTTGATGTGCAATTCAAATACATATACTTTGCCCTACATTTTACTTGAGTGTAATTGAAATGTAGAGATAGTTTTAACTGCAGTGGCAAAACTGATGGTGACTGATGTGAAGGGGTGGAGAATTTATGAGCATCAGGGATTTCATCAAGAAACACTTCCACATAGAATACAGCTGTGTATCCATGCTCTGCTTTAAGCTTCCTCCCTCCTCATTCCTTGCCTGCTCAATTAGAGAATTAACATATCCTCCTAGATGGCTGACCTAGATCGATTTGCAAGTCATGGGCTGGAGGATGGAAGAGTGAAGAAATGAGGAAGCACCTATTTGAGAATCAAGTAGCATACGTTAAAGACATAGTTCACCCCAAAATGAAGATTTTGTTTATCTGCTTAACCTCAGGGCATCCAAGATGTAACTGACTTTGTTTCTTCAGTAGAACATAAACTGAGATTTTTTAACTCAAACCGTTGCAGTCTGTCAGTCTTATAATGGAATGTGAATGCCAATCATACAATAAAACATACAATAAAAAAAAAAAACATAAACAAAACCAAATTAAACCCTGCAGCTTGTGACGATACATTGATGTGTAAAGACACAAAACGATCGGTCTGTGCAAGAAACTGAACAGTATTTATACCTCTGATTCACGCATAATTCCCATTTACCTCTATTATACCTCTGACAGACTGCAACAGTTTCAGTTAAACATCTCAGTTTGTGTTCTACTGTGAGGGGAAGTCGTGGCCTAATGGTTAGACAGTTTGATTCCTAACCCTAGGGTTGTGGGTCCAAGTCTTGGGCAGGTAATACCATGACTTAAATGCCCTTGAGCAAGGCACTGAACCCCCAACTGCCACAGCATAAATGGCTGCCCAGTGCTCCGGGTGTGTGTTCACTGCTGTGTGTATGCATTCTGTCCAATTCATGAATTAATTCAGACCTGTTTTTTGAAGTACATTATTTGATTCATTGAAAAGATCAAAAAGAAAGTAGGATTATTTTACACCTTGGATGTCGCTAATACACTATGAATGCTTGAAGCAGTGAAAGTGCAGATATCAATCATTTTATTGAACAGTTTTGCAAATTCTTTCTCTCTTCCTACAGACAGCTGTCATATGACTTCAGATGACTTTAATTTATTGCACCGACTACAGTATTTTTACTTAGCTACAGTATTTTCACTTTCATTATATTGACAAGAGGCACCAGGTTATTCTTCAGGAATTCACCTTTTGTGTAGCATTCAACAGGTTTGGAACATCACGAGTGTGAGTTACATGGACCGTACTTGTTACTTAAGACTGGAATATCTGGGTAGACTAAGACTGCATAATTATTTTTTATTTTTTTTGTACCAGGTACAACAGACTAGCGAGAGAATGGACCCAGAAGTATGCAATGTGAAGACTTAATGGACATATTTTTTTAAGTCACAAATCACTGTAAATTCTAGCATCTAAAAGTATGATTAGGTTATATTATTAAACACATTGTACTGATAACATTTACCATCTGAAATTACCAATAATAATAGCTGAAGTAGTATTTTGGAGGGGACTGAGCGCTGCACAAAATTAAATTAAGCTTTTTATTGGTTTTGTGCATTTTGGTCATTCCCTGCAGTGGTGTTGGGCACTTTGTTTTCTTGTTTCATAAATCCTATTTAAGATTGGCATGATGTTATACAACTACAGTTACCCTACAAGAGGGCAATTAAGAAATTGAAAACAGTTTTATTGTATCTCTCATTCAATTGATTACATTTTCTTTTAGATATTTTTATTGTATAGTTATGAGCAGCTATACTGGATCTATTTTTTTTTCTTTTGCATTAAAATTTGTTTAAAAGCGTGAATCTGTGATTCCAGTATGTTGATTTACATTTGCTCCTATTTGCACACAATCATGTTTTTATTTGGCTTTATAAGTTGCCATCTGTTCAACAAAGCCTTGATTTCCACTAGATCCGATGCAGTGTTGCAATATTCAGTGTGTCTGGTTTCAAAATTAATTTAGCATAATATGTATCCTTCTGAAACACAATGTTGCGTTATTCTTGCTTCCTAATCGAAGATTTAAATTTATTCAGTTGTTTTTCTGTGTCCTAAACGGTAAACAAAGAACTTAATTAGAGGTTAATTTATATATCCCCTTAGGAACTGACGTAATGTTTAGCTATAAATTTGGTTGCTGTTTATAAACAAGTCCTAATATATCCATAATTACAACGATATTTCAGTGGGATTACACAAATTATGCCTGAGGGATTTTCTTAATTGCTCAGTTCTCTGAGAACACGCATCGTTATGTAAAATGTTTATCCATTTCGATGTTTGTTCAGTAACTTCGTTTTTATCAGCGTTCTCATTCGTCGTCGTAACAGAACGTAAATCCATTTAAACATACTTTTATCGTATCTGAAGATTACTCGTTTTATTACCCGGAAGTATTTATAATTAAGGCGAGCCAGCTACCCTCCGTTTTTAGAAATAATTTCAACGTTGGAGTTTATGTTTTTTGCTGCTAAACGTTTCCTATTCCCGAAATGATACCCCATGTAGACCTTTGATTAGGAGTCATCAAAAAATAGCTCCACGTATTCCGTTTCGTCCCCGCTCGCTGTGCGTCGTGACATCACACGCAGCGCGTCTCTCGGGAGTGTGCGTGTGAGGGGCGGAAACAAACAGCGAAGCGTTCGCAGAGCTGTAGTTCTCGTGAGATATGATTAACTCCGCCAGAATATCGCGTCGATCTTTGTACTCCGCTCGTTCCGCATCTAGCATCTCGTACCAATTACTGCGGGAGGAGTGTAAACATTTCTGAAGTCAGGAAGTGGGATGTGGCCCAGGTGAAAAGCTCGTTATATGGTTGCGAGCGTGGGTACCGTGACTGATGGCACGCGATCGGTCACACACTTCATGATGACGCGTAGAGAGTGTGCGATCAATATGTGAATTTGTGTGTGGACAGTAGTTGAGAGAACTAAAGAGCCATTTCAGTGAAGTCTTCGGTGTGAGTGTCAGCACAGCATCATTATGGACTCCGTGGCGCTGGAGAGGCTGGAGCTCGCGCGTCCGGTAACGACCCGCGGCTCGTGTTTACCGGAGGGCGCGCAGGGCGCTCACCTGAACGGCTGCGTGCCGCTCTCTCATCAGGTGGCCGGACACAAGTATGGCGTGGATAAAGTGGGTCAGTATACGATTCTGTTTTTTAAAAGTGTGTGCGGGGCTAGTAGTCAATATCTTTACCCCATTAAACATTTCTCTTGGGCGGTTTTGTACAGTAAATGAACAAAGTTTTATCTGCAAAAACGGTTGTTTAATAAAATACCGTTTTTACCTACAAAATAATGTGCACGGTTAACCCCTTAAGTGTCACTGGCCCACCGGTGGGCCCAAAGCCATTGCATATTTAAAACCGTAATATTCTATACTAAACCTAAACTAATCTTGACAAACTATATATCATTGGAGACCTTAGAGGTTGTATTTTTTATATTTGACCACTGTTTTATATTTAAAATTATGTAGTGACAGTAATTCATTAATTTGTGACAAGAAAATTTTGCAAAAAAAAAAAAGTAGTTGCCTTTTGTTACAAAAAGCTGATACATACATATACAATCACGAAAGTATATATTTCTTATATTCTTTTGGCTGCCAATAATTCAGACAAAACATCTTTTCTAGTTTTTATAAAAAAAATTGAGAATAAATTGAATATGTATATTTGTATATCTATGATTGATGTTGCAAGTATTCAGTAAAAAATTAAATGAATGTCAATTTCATGTATGATCATAATATGATGTGATAATATGATCATGATCATGTATGAAGTTTCTGTAACAACACTCTAGTAGCTATGTTTGATTAAAAAATCATTTACAACCTATCTAGAATGTTTTATTGCTGTTTGAATAAAAAAAATCAAATCAGTCGTCCATTACAATTCATACAAGGAGCATGAATAGTACCTAGTGGACATTGTTGGTATAGCAACTAAAAATAACACAGAAACCTCATTTTTTGTGATATCAATGTCAAATTTGGAACACAACTTCTTTAGATTTTAGGCTTTTCATTTGACATGAAATTAAATTCAACACATACTTTTTTTTTTTTTTTTTATAAAATATTAATAAATATTAAATTATTATTTTTTTATTACAACAAACTTAAACAACTATAACTTTTTTATTTTACATTTTATTCAACTTCTTTCACATGTACAAGAAACTTCCAAGTGTGTTTTTAAAAACGAGCCCACAATTAGGTCCATATTCCAAACCGTTCCAGAATTACATTAATTTGAATCTGGACATGCCCTTTTCAGCTCTACCCCCAAAAAGGGGGGGTGACACTTAAGGGGTTAAGTTGTCACAATGGAACTTGTCATATGCTTTTTATAAAATCAATTACACAGTAAAACAATTATGAATGATATGTATACCGTGCCATTAAAAAAAAAGTAAAATGAAAAATAATATTACATTATAAACCAAACAATCTTTCGTATGTTCTTCAGTAAAATTTAAATAGTAAAACAATTATGGAGCTCAATGTTATTAATGAAAAGCAAACATTTATTAAGGAACACTTAAAAGTAATGTTAAATAAAAAATCTCACTTCTACTTTATACATTAAAACAGACAATATATGTAAAAATGTATGTGACCCTGGACCACAAAATCAGTCTTTAAGTGTCAATTTTTCGAAATTGAGATTTATACCATCTGAAATCTGAATAAATAAAGATTTTCATTGATGTATGGTTTGTTAGGAAAGGACAATATTTGGCCGAGATGCACCTTTTGGAATCTGAGGGTGCAAAAAAATGAAAATAATGAGAAAAATCACCTTTGTAGTTGTCCAAATGAATTCTCAGCAATGTATATTACTAATCAGAAATTAAGTTTTGATACTTTTACAGTGGATAGTTTACAAAATATCTTAATGGAACATGATCTTAACTTAATATCCTCATAATTTTTGACATAAAAGAAAAATATTTTTGGATATTGCTAAAAATATTCTCCAGCGACTAAAGACTGTTTTTTTGCTCCAGGGTCACTTATTAAAAAAATAAATTATATATATATATATATATATATATATATATATATATATATATATATATATATATATATATATATATATATATATATATATATATATATATATATATAATATAAAATACCACATATAAAAATCAAGACAACTCGAATATGATGGAAATTTATGGGGAAAGAACTCATCTCGAGAACAGGATGATGTTAAAAATTTTTTTGTTGTACTATTGAACTTTACCTGAATGTGTGGTGTTTAAACCCAACAGCAATTCATATTAAAAAATATTTTTTTTGTATTGATGAATTTTTAGCCTATAAAAATGACACTAATAAAAAAAAAAAAAAAAAAACCCAGGTGCTTTAAATATTCATATAAAAACCACTGTTAAAGCGAAAGCAAATAATTGGGTATTTAGAGATTGATTTCAGATTTTCTAGTTACTGACACATAGCCCTGGTCTCTGATTAGTAATCATCCTGATGCTACAACAGATTTAATGAAAAACGGGCTGATAGGTTTGGTTTGTGTCTGTATAGTGCTGCTGACTCAATTTGGATTTGTCTCATGACTTGCAAAAAAAACAGCTCTACATGTATGACCCATGTAGTGAGTCAGCGGTAATGCAAATTTAAACGGAATTTGACCAGTGCGGTAAAACACAGCATAGATTTGATTTGCATTTGCGTCCACAATTGTTCTTTATTACTGCAACATACTTTTTGGTGAACCTCACAAGAGCCTGTCAAACATTTGTTTGGGCCATACAAAATATCTAAAAATCTTTAAAAGTCAATTTTATTACCATAACTTCTTAAAAAAAAAAAAAAAAAAAAACTTTAGTACATAATGTGCATTTTTGTACATTGTTCACATTAGTGTTTGTTGTAGTTTATGCTTATTTCAATAAGGGGGGGTTTAATTATTTTTGTTACTGTATTTTCATTTATTTATTTATTCCATTATTTAATTTGATCCCCATAAACACTTTCTCATAATAAATGTGCACAGTTTTACATTTTTTGATTGAGCGTAATCATTCAAGATAATGAGATAACAAACAAACTGAAGTGTAAAACATCCAGATACAACACAGTAATGAAAATAAGAGGGAAGTGTAAATGTGTAGTACATAATGTACCGTGAATCACTGGAAGAGTTGCTTCAGGTAAAAGAGTTGAATGGTATGAATTTAAATTACTATTATTATTTAAACAGAGCGTGTGGTTGCAAATGACCCCTGGTTGATCATGTTTGTTGTCATAAATTCACGCTTGTCGTGTTTGCTTTGGTTTATCAATGATGTGTGTAGCTTTTAAAATAGCTATTTTTAAAGAGGGGGAGCCTGACCTAAATCCAGAGCTGCACAGTCTATGAGCGTAATCTCTAAGCCCTGTCAACCCAGTTCTCTGCAGCATATAGGCCAGCCTGTGATGTGATGTCATACACACACACACACACACTGCTGCGATCTCCCCTCATATCAGCTTCAAAAGAGCCTATTCGCAGTCATTCACTTAAACCTCTCAATAGATATGAGCATTCACTCAACTATATGAATCGATGTGTATTTAAAAAATGTTAGCATGTGCTTATGGGTTTGGTCAACAGTAATGATTCTGGGCTGTGTTTATTTATTTAATATATAACAGGTATCTTGCAACATCCTGATGGTACGGTCCTGAAACAGCTGCAGCCTCCTCCAAGAGGACCCAGAGAGATGCAGTTCTACAGTATGGTGAGTGTTACAGGAATGTTCTGCGTGAGGTTAAGTTCTGACCATCACCACGGTCACTGTGACACGTCCTTCACAATCAAAAATAAACCTAATTGCACCCGGATAAATATAAAATATATGTCCTGTCAAATATAAAAGTTATCGTTCATCATGCATGCATGGATACCAAATAAGTGTATTGATTTCATAGAAGAAAATTCTCCCACAGGAATTACATTAGTAAAGACCCGTTCGCACTAGGGGCAATATTTATAACTATAACAACGTTTTAATAATCGCTCAAACTCTGAGAACCGGGCTTAAAACTTATTTTCTAAGAGAGGACGTGTGCATGAGTGCATTGAAAAACTTTATAGGCCCAATGAAAACATATCAAATAATTTGTTTTCCTTAATGAAAGGATACAAGAAGACATTTACAAGCAAAATTATTTCTATTTTTTTAGAAAACAAAAAGTACACTAGATTTTTTTTAATATTTCTTCTTCAAACTCTTTTTATACTTATTAATGTGTAACCAAAAAAAAGTAACATTTCTCAAAATATCATATTTTATATTCCACAGAAGTCATACAGGTTTAGTCTGACATGAGGGTGTGTAAATTATGACAGAATTTAGTTTTTACTTGTTTAGAACCCAGAATTTTCCTTTTGGTGTATCTATTTGTCATCTGTTGTTTTTGGTGATCTTAGAAGACTGGAGCATAGCAGAGCCATTAGCGTTTCTGATGAAGTTAAAGACTCTTAAACCCATTAGATCCGTTTTGGTCAAGAAATCGGCTCTATGATGGAGTTTGAAATGTTGTGTGATATAATCGCTGAAACCACTTAGTTAGTCACACAGAAGTGAACGTGAAGTATTTCTAGTGCAAACACTAATGTCCTGGACTGCAGTGAAGGGCCACCCACTCACCTGTCAATCAAACTCTGCACTAAAACAAGGGTTACCCATATAGGCTTTTTTTGATGTCTTACAGAGCATGGACAGTAAAACAAAGCATAATAATTGCTGCGGTTACATTTTATTTATTTTACATTTACTTAACTAATTAGAAATACATGATAAAAAAATTGCAATCTGTAAAATAAATGGCTTTTTACTGGGGTAAATTCTGTAATACTGCATTTTTACAAAAGTTAAGAAATTTAAAAAATAAATGCATGAAAATACAAATTAATAAAAACAAAAATGCACTCATTAATCAAGTTTGTGTGCACTGGAAAATTTACCAATTTGTCTTACAATACCCACAGAAAACAACAAAGTGGGAAGCCTGAAATAGCATAGTTTGATAGTTTGAGTGTTTTTATATAGAATACAATGTGGTGTTCAGCTGGATTTGCCAAAGTTTGCAAGGTTTTTGGAATCTGAATGCTGTTGGTGTATTAAAAATATTATAGCCTTTTTGTAATTAGTTCCCTGCGCAGATTTAGCTTTTGTTCAAGTTGGTCACGAAAATTCACCACATTGAGCAGCTGTAACTGAACGTAGACCAATCAGCCAATCAGAACGTAGAAGTCCACCGCTTGAGAGGATTCCACAAACGCAGCTCCAACCACATCAAGCAAAATAGAGGACCGGTTGATTATTGCTGTGGCGGGTTTGCAGTAATCTATGATGTGTCCCTGTTTGTGTACAGGGACATAAAAAATAAAATAAAATAAAATAATGATACGTGGACCAAGGTGTCTTAGCTTGTTCATGTTCCTGGTGAGTTGCTGATGTGCAGTATAGGAAAGATAATCTAATGATAAAATAAATAATAGTACATAAGTCCAAGTTTACATTTAAACAAATTTCCTTGATTATACTTACATTAAGTAACATTTTCAATGCAGGGCTTTTACTTGCATCAGAGTATTTTAACAGTGCTTTATACATTATTAGGTAAAGGCTCTTAATACTTCATCCACAACAATATTTAATGAGGTTAACTTATAACGTTAGCCTCATTTTGGCTAGTCTGCACACGTTTAACAAGCTTTAAATACAAGATAAGCATTAGATCTACGTCAGAGCGCTCACAGATCTTTCTGGAGTGTTGTGAGCAGGGCTGCCAGAGCGATTTTTGGCGCTCTCGATGGCAGTGGTGTGAACGCACAGTAAGCTGCTTGGTTTGAAAAGGACTTCTGTGTGAGTTATGCTTCATGGATTAATACACTGTTGGACTTTTCTGTCTGTAAAATATAGCCAAGTTTCACTAATTTGAGTACATATTTACAGGCTTGTAAGTGATGTATGCATTCAAATTGTCCAATATTACCGAAACTTCACAGTGTGATCTTATGTCAGGTGTATTCTGAAGACCACTGCGACCCCTGTCTTATAGACCTCCAAGCGCAGCTTCCCAAGTACTACGGGACATGGTCCTCGCCTGATGCTCCCACAGGTACACGGATGGGTGCATGGAGCCGTGACAGGATTGGTGGATTTACTGCACAGCATGAGTTTAGTCAGCATGTCTGCTCGCTCTCTTCCACAGACCTGTACCTCAAGCTAGAGGATGTGACTCGCAGGTTTCAGAAGCCATGCATCATGGACGTGAAGATCGGCCAGAAGAGCTATGACCCTTTCGCTTCACAGGAGAAACGGGAACAGCAGGTCAGGAAATACCCGCTGATGGAGGAGATCGGCTTCTTGGTTTTGGGAATGAGGGTATGTTTTCTTCTTTAAAATCAATGCAGATTTTATTAATTATTTCTGAAGCGCTAATGTGATGCATAACATTTAAGTTTTCTACCCCAAAATGGGATGCATGTACTGCACGTGTGCCAACCAGCTTTTGTAATCGGTCACACATGTGCATTGACTCGGCATTGACTTTTTCTTTTTTAAGGATTAAAGGGTTAGTTCACCCAAAAATGAAAATTGGCCCATAATTTACTCACCCTCAAGTCATCCTGCACTGTGTATATGACTTTCCTCTGAGACCTATCCAGTCAGAGTTATGTTAAAAATTGTCTTTGATCTTTCAAGATGTTTACTGGCACTCAGCAGGTGTTGCAGTGCATCAGTCCAAGAGAAATAAAATAAAAAGTGCCCATTCTTATTAAAAAGTGTGTCACACAGCTCTGGGCTGGGGGGTGAACGGAGTCCTCCTGTAGCGAATCGATGCATTTTTGTAAGAAAAATAACCATATTTAAAAGTTAATAATCAATTTAATCTAGCTTGCGCTCACTGTTGTAAATGCAACCATTGTTGTAAGGCAGATGAAGCATGAGGTCATCGTTGCGCATGCGCTGCTGATGAACGCGAAAGCACAGGGGAGAGATCAAAACAAAACAACGGTCACTAATTAGAAGTACAAAACAAGGTGAGTGTCATTTAACAGCTTGAAAGATCAAAGACCATTTTTAATATAACTCCAATAGGATTTGTCTGAAAGGAGAAAGTCATATACACCTAGGATGACTGAGTAATTTATGGGCAACATTTTGGGTGAACTAACCCTTTAAGGCTTGAATACACTTGCCGACATTGTAAATATTTACAGAAAAAAACTGGTCATCGCACACTACCAGACTCTGAAGCTGTTACACAACAAATGCAGAAACATGTGCCTTGTTACTAGGAGAGAAAGGACAAATCAAAACAATGTGTTCTAAAATTTGCTAAAAAAATTACATATTCCTACCGAATGGAATCATAGTCTGAGGCCACATACACTACATGATTTTCTATGAAATCTGGCAAATCAAATCTGCAGATTGATTTACAGCCTGTAACTGTAAATTTCATAACTAGCCATGCAGATATAAAAGGTTAATTTTAGCGTGCGTATATATATATATATATATATATATATAGTAGTGCTGTCAAAATTAGCGCGTTAACGCATTCGATTAATTTGAAATATTTAACGCGTTAAAAAAAAATAACGCAATTAACGCGGTTGCAGTTTTTTTTATTTCCAGTTGTGGCCTATGTGTGTTCAACGTGCAAAGAAATATGGTTAAGACCAAAGATGGACTTTTAGACGGAAAGTTTCAGTATAAAACTCTGCTGGATTACTCTTCAGTCTGCCACAAGAAACATTACTCTTCATTTAGTCTGCCACAAGAAACAGCAACATTAAAATCATGAACTCAAATGTCATTGTTTAAAAAAAAAAAAAAAACAATGACTGTAACAGTGCGTAAATCAGACCTTTCTGTAACGCTAACGTTAATAAGCTTAAACGAAAATAACCAAATAATTGTGTAGCGGAGTATTTTTTGTACACAGTGCCGCGAACTGTCAATCACTCCTGTGCGCGCGCATCACTGTCCTCCTCGCAGCTGCAGCAACTTGCGCTCTCTCTCTTCATCAAGCTTTAAAACAGAAAGATCATATTGTCTTTGTGCATAGGCTATAGATTAATTAGATAAATGAATATCTAAATTTGTGCCTTGCCGTCTACGGTATTTTTTTAGAACTTAGAAAAAAGATGCTGCAGCCAATGAGCAGCCAGCGGGGGCTGCAGGACGACTCAACCTCCGCAGACAGTTTTTAATGTTTATCAGACAATAAATACTCAAGATTTTGCTTTAGTATAACTCACAACGAGTTTCACACACATTCTCCGGCCACGTTGAGTTGTTGACACTTAACAGTGGGAAAAGCGACACATGCGCTATTCACTTGTATAACTTAAGGGTGAATGGGTAATGTAGTTTCTGCTCTGGGTGGGATGAATTAGGAAGCTTGCATTGTGAAGGGCGCTCTGAAAATCGGCAGTGCAGGTAAAAGATTAAAACCTCTATTAAAACAGATGTCCAAATGAGTGTACCGGTACGCTACAAGCACGTTCTGGGCGCACGGAGAGGTGGCGGTAAGCTCAAGAGCTATATTTGGAAGTGGCAGTACTGAGTACCGGTGCTTACTGGCCCACTTAAAGCACTGGCAATGACTATACTTTGGAATTTTTTTGCAGTCCACTTAGAATTCAACATGGAAATCATTTTTGTTTTTTATTGGCATTGATTGTTTTGAAATTCAAATGGTACTTACATGCCTGTGTTTTTATTTCTGTAATAAATATGGCTTTCAAGCCAACAGTTAATTTGGAGGATATTGATGGTTTATTGCAGGTATGTTGTTTACATGAGAAAATCTGTGTTACAAGTTAAACAAAAATTCCAATAAACAATCATATTTTGAATTTAAATAGTTTCTTTGTCTTGAGTTTACATTAATTATTTACATTTTACATTTACATATCCAAAAAGTTTCAGTCTTTTAATTGCGATTAATCGCGATTAATCGCGATTAATTTTAAAAAATTGTGCGATTAATTAGTTAATTTTTTTTAATCGATTGACAGCACTAATATATAGCAAGGTTCAAAGTCTATTTAAGTCTATTTTTGAATGCGTTTGAAGTGATAGCTGTTCTCACATTCACGTCATGAAACTTGGTAATTGCGTGGGGGTCATGTATGCTGTGTAATGTGAATCCGAACCACTAGGCTTGAGGTGTCAGAATGTCTTTGTATGCAGCAGACACACAGAGTCTCGGACTCACCTAACACGTTCAGAGGTGGTTGTTCCACTCTCTACCGGCTCTTTTGAATCATCACTAATTCCTGTGTACATCCCAAACACTGCTGTCCTCAAACAGGTAGCCCTTGTCTTTACACAGATGCTCTTATCCAAAGAGAAAGAGGTGTAGTATTTATAACGCCTTCCACTCAACTCCAAGGCACATATAATTTTTAAATATTTTTTGATCTTTCAATCCTGAATGTGGCTTTGCTCTTCCAGAGGTCCTGCCATTTTATCTAATGATGAGCTTCGGTACAGCTGGTGCCAGAGCCTTGTGTTTAAAGAGGTTTTAATTAACGGTCAGCAGCTTTAGAGCAGACAGAAGGGGGTTCAACTCAGTGGTAGAGCCACAGTGCTGTGTGAACTAGAGTCTCAGATTTACTGAGCTCTGGACACAGCAGGCAGTAAGCACTGCTGTCAACACTGCTGGAGTGAAGTGTTTGGATAGCTTGGGAGGGAAATTTGGTTCCTATAATCAAACGGAGCATGCAAGAACACTTGTGAAGAATCCTAGTTAAAAATAAAACTGGACCAGGCATTTACTGCAATAGTGGTTGAAGAAATCCTTGATAAGCTGGTGATCTTTGATCATCTCGACCACTGTAGTTAATAAGCTATAATAATGTTGTTTAAACAGTTATAATCGACCACAATAAAAAAATTATATTTTAGTCAGAATTGTTGCACAGTTATTACATTTATTGATTATTTACTCTTATCGATTAATATTGTAATTATTTTTTTTTTGTTTACCATTTTAAAATAACCTTTTTCCAATTTTATTTATATTTTTTATATATATATATATATATATATATATATATATATATATATATATATATATATATAAATTACATGTAATTTATAGTAGTTCAAAGGATCACAAAACTCACGGTTCGGATCATATTATGTTTTAAAGCTGCAGTAGGTTTTTTTTTTTACATATTTGTTAAACCTGTCATTATGTCCTGACAGTAGAATATGAGACAGATAATCTGTGAAAAAATCAAGCTCCTCTGGCTCCTCCCAGTGGTCCTATTGCCATTTGCAGAAACTCGATCGTTCCCGGTAAAAAATAACCAATCAGAGCTCCGGTCCGTAACTTTGTTTTTGTGTTCAAGATTTACAAAATGTATATAATCGAGTACACCATGAATCCATTTTCCAAACCGTGTTTTCAGCCTGTCCTGAATCACTAGAGTACACCTATAATAAGTGTTTATATTCGGACTATTTTAGATTGCTTCAGCGGAGTAACCCAGTACCTTTGTGATTCTTCATAGACATAAACAAAGAGAAGTAGTTCCGGCTACAATGTTCTTCCGCAAGATGCAAGCAGTTTTGTTTATTAACCGCTAGAGCGTCAAAAGTTACCGACTACAGCTTTAAGTCACAGATCAAATATTTTTCGTACCAGCGAGGAAAAAAAAAATTAAGTAATAAATGGATAGCAAAGTTAAAGTACTTCCATGCCACAGCAAAAACTACTAGCCTTACAAAGTTCGAACAGTATTAAAGGCAAGTGAACCAATACACAAATTACAGTGCAGTGTCAGTGCAAAGACGTGAATAAACGCATATTCGTGCCGGACTAAGCAAAAGAGACAAATTCGGCAATGTGATTGTCACGTGCTTAATTTGCCTCAATCATGTCTTCGGAGTTGAAAAATATAAACTTAAGCAGGTTGTCACAAAAACCAATCAGTGAAGAGCTTATTGACACCTCCGGTTTCAGCAGATTGTGTAGGAGAGCACGTGATTGTTTTTATTAGTGCGAGTAACATGAAAAACATCCTGCTAGTAATCTAGAGCAAGTAACGTAATGTAAATAATTAGCTTCATTTTTGGTGTGCACCCACCGTAAATTTTGTATTCAGGTACATTGATTATCATTAAAGGGATAGTCCACCCCAAAATGAATATTTTGTCATTAATCACTTACCCCCATGTTTTTCCAAACCCGTTAAAGCTTTGTTCATCTTAAGAACACAATTTAAGATATTTAGGATGAAAACCAGGAGGCTGGTTTACTGACAAAACTTTCCTTTTGGGGTTGAGTAACCCTTTAAGGACACTGACAGCAGCAGGTATTTATAGCTGCTCTCTTTCTCTGTTTATGTTCACCTGAGACATAACCGACAGTGTTTAGGAGAATATTTGCAGATGCTATTTTGATACATTTGTTTGTAAGTGTCTGTTCAAGCACAATGAGATGAGAAAGGGCAATCAGTTTGTTTTTTGTGCATCTGAAATGTGCTTGTGTGTGTGTGTGTGTGTGTGTGTGTGTGTGTGTGTGTGTGTGTGTGTGTGTGCCCAGAAAAAATGGTCGAGTACCGAATTTAGTTTTCTTTTGTGTGCTGAATCGTGGGGCTTAGTCTGTATAGACTATGATCCGTTTAACCACTAGTAATTTAACCAAGGTGTTATTGGTCAGTTATTTCATTGAGCATACAGAGTCATGCACGTGTTTTTTTTTTTTTTTTTTTTTTTTTCTGTTTTTTCCATTTTGATTTTTCTTGGCTGCTTTTTAATAGTTTAAATGTTAAGACCTATTTTTTATTAGAGGGTTAGTTCAGCCAAAATGTCGTTCCAAACCCGTTCGACCTCCATTCATCTTCGAAACACAGTTTAAGATATTTTAGATTTAGTCCAAGAGCTTTCTCTCATGTACTAATTATTATGTATGCTTATTATCATGTAATAAGTCATTTTAATCTATTTTAAAATATCATTTATTCCTGTGATTCAAAGCTGAATTTTGTCGCATATTGCTTTCTACCTCCTTAAGTTTTTGCAGCTTTTTTTTTTTTTTTTTTGGTCAAAACCATGATATACCACCAAAGAATTTTTTTTTTTTTTAATTGTATTATGCAGGAACTGTCTATTTACCAAAGAATCCTGGAAAACAAAAAGTATCGTGGTTTCCCCACACACACACACACACGAAAAAATCAGGCAGTAAAAGCTCTTTCAAATATTGATAATAATAAGAGTTGTTTTATTTTCAGTATAATAATCATTTCATAGTATTACTGTTTTTACTGCATTTTTGTTCAAGTAAATGCAGCCTTTCAATAATAATAATAATAATAATAATAATAAGAAAAAATAAACGTAATTTCTCCAAACTTTTGACCAATAGGCTAGTGTATATATTTCACTAAACCATTTTAAAAGGAGAGGTAGGGTTAGCATAATTCAAACATTATTGGCATAGTATGAAATGACTTCACCAATATTGCAACGTGTGTGTGTGTGTGTGCTATTATTCAATACTTTATTAAATTTTGACCTTATGGGGACATTTTTTTAGGACCCCATGAGGAAACAAGCTTATCAATCAAACAGAATGAAGTGTTTTGAAAATCTAAAAATGAAGAAAGATTTGTGTGAGGGGCTGGTTTAGGGTAAGGGCGTAGAAAATAAAGTAACACTTTATTTTAAGGTACAGTTTTCACTTTTAACTAGTTGCTTATTAGCATGCATATCACTAGCATATTGGCTGTTTATTAGTATCTATAAAGCACGTATTATGCGTTATTTTAGATGCCTTAATCCAACCCGCTACCCAAAAATAACAAATACCTTACTAACCCTATTAATGAGCAGCGAATAAAGAGGTCATTGAGGGAAAATGCCTAGTTAATAGTGAATATGTGTTCCATAATGTTACCGAAAATAGTTTGTCCAGTATAAAAAGCATTATATAATGATAGCAATGCCTGTGTGTGTGTGTGGGAGTGAGAGAGAGAAGATATGTTTGTATATCTGTGCCATCAGACAGGATGAGCTTATCACGGTGTGGCCTCTCCCAGCATCCTCAGGGTTTTCGCTTCTCTCTTGAGAATCACGGGTGGAGACCTCTTAACTCTTTATCATCAGCTCGTGATGGATGAGCTTTCTTTATTATCTCAGAGGAAATGTGCAAGTCGTCCGAGAACAGGCTTTATATTAATTGCCTTTCTTTGTTTGTACATGGATTTAAATATCTAATGTACAACCTTCCTTATCATATAGCTTGCAAGAGGGAAGTAAAACGTGTCTGTGCATAAAATAATGTGTAATGCACAAATAATGTGTATTAACTTTCTAATAATTCAACGGACCAGAGTCCGTTATTCCGCTTTTACTACCCCTTTTTTTTTCTTCAGATGCATTTCAAAACATTTGCCAGGTTTTTTTCCTTAAAACACGCTTAAGACTAATTTCTCATGCATCTCACCTCAAGCCTCCATTGCTAATACCGTAATGTCATTTTAGAGCTACTGTTATAGAGGCTTGAGCCACTGATAATGCACTCTAATGTAGTTATTAGAGAGAGAGAGATGAATTGTAGCTGTGTGGAGCTTGTGTTAATAGAGTGCTGCAGGGATGACATTAAAACCCAAAAGACTAATTCACCATAGGTTCCCTCGAGATTTTCATATTGGGGTTTTATAATGGTGTTTTTCAAGTAAAATGAGATCTGTGGTAAACACAACTTAACAATACTTAAATGTTTTGCTCTACAATGTAAATTAAACACACCTATAATGGAAGACACATTTTTGAAGAAATGTTTAATTAAATAAAATAAAACACTATGATACGAATAATACATATTTTTCTACACAATACTTTTTTGTGCAGTTTACATTGTAGAACAAAACATTTAAGTTTATATACATTAAAATCTAACTTATTTCTGTGATTCAAAGTTGTATTTTCAGCATCATTCCTCCAGTCTTCAGTGTCACATGATGCTTCAGAAATCATTCTAATATGCTGATTTATTATCAGTGCTGGAAACTGTTGTGCTGCTTAATATTTGTTTGGAACCTGTGATACTTTTTTTCAGGATTCATTGATGAATAAAAAGTTAAAAAGGAGCAATTATTTAATATACACTGCTGTTCAAAAGTTTGGGGTCAGTAAATCTCAGTTCTTAATTTTTTTTTTAATAAATTAAAACTTTTATTCAGCAAGGATGTGTTATGTATGTATGTATGTATGTATATATATATATATATATGTGTGTGTGTGTATGTATGTGTGTGTGTGTGGGTGTTCAGCAAAATAAGAAGCTTTGTTTATCTTGTATTATCAACTCTAAAAAAGTGACTGTCATCTGTAAAATATGTATAAAGTGTAGGCAGAATAGGAAAAGCTTCTGCTTACACCTTTTCGGGAAATTATGTTCCTTTTTTTTGTGAAAAGTTGTTTGTAAGGACAGAAATAAACAGAATTGATTTGATTGAGGCTTTTGGCATGAATACATGATTTGTTTAAACAATACATCTGTTCTTATTTTATTAGAAATGTCAATCCTTTGTGTATTTCCCATTGATTGAGCTTGATGCAGCTTAAGAGTCCGATTTCTTTATTTCCTTATTTATTTCAGGATATTTGTTTTACTGCTCCTGGCTCAAAGGGCAGCTGAAGTAAAAGAAGCACAGTCCAATAGTTTAAGGAAAATGATTGGTTGACCTTTTACTATGTAAAAAAAAAAAGGAAATTTGAAGTCTTCAGGACAGCAGTTGTCTAAAATTGCACATAGAAAGGGCAGCGAGGTCCAGTTTCTTGGTGAAATATTGATGGGGAGCAGACGGTATGTAAATTCTCAGTCTCAGGCCGTCCCAGGGGTTTAGCTCTCTGCCAGCCTGTACGGAAAAACAGATGGACGAAAAGAGCCGATCTACATAACCACCAGGCAAACAGAACCATTACTCATAATTGTGCCGTTGATTTGGATGATATAGAAAGGAACTTAATGCCCCTCTCAAAATAAACTCAAATTACACAGTACATTATTACACTGGCTCCCTCATCACCCTTTCCAGAAGTTCAACTTGAATTTTATTTCCTTACTAGAGTTAATTCAGTCAGAGGAGATACTGTAGTGACCTCAGATGTCCTCTAGAGGGAGAGCCAGACCTCTGAAGAGAATATTCATATTCAACTCGAGATTCAAATGTTTCTTGCTGTCTTTCAGGTGTATAAAGTTGGCTTGGACAGCTTTGACACCTATGACCAGCATTACGGAAGAGGTCTCGTGAAGGACACGATCAAGGAAGGTAAGATCGACCACATGCTATTTACCCCATAACACTGTTACTTAAAACAGACTGTGTTTCTGGTGCGTTTATCTGAGATGAATAAGGAAAACAAGCTTAATTTACTCTTGAGGTACCCTTGAAATGCCTTGAAAAGCACAATGTTCTTTGCTGGATTTAAATTCTGTCTTATAAAATGCAACGGGGTTGGGATATATCAAAGTTATTCTCTTTTTACTTTGTGAACTTGTTCTTGTCAGTCAAAAGCAGCTAGTATTAGCCATTGTTGCCCTGTATCTTTATCTACAAAAATACAGTAAAAATTGTATATTTAAATGTAATTATCTTTTCTCTTTTTAATATATTTTAAAAAGTAATTTATTATTTGATGGAAAGCTGAAATCAGCAGCCATTACTCAATAAGCATTTATTTTCATTTTCAGTGCTGAAAATAGTTGTTGTTTAGTTGAAAATAATTGTTGGTTGAAAATAGTTTTCTCTCTTAAAAAGAAAAAGAAAAATCCATGTTGTTGTTTTTTTTTCTAGAATTTTGGGGTTGAGTAGAATTTAAAGTAATAATAATAATACTTTTATTGAGCAAGGATGCATTAAATTGATCAAAAGCAACAACTAAACACTTTTAATATGTTACAAAAAATATATTTCAAATACATTTAGCTGTTTATATTTATCAAGGAATTCTGAAAAAAAAAATGCTTGACTTTTTTTCACAAAATTAAAGTGCATACATTGATAGTAACCATAACTAATAATTGATCAAAATTTCTATGCAACTTTAAAGACTGTAGTACTGATGCTGAATATTCAGCTTTGTGTCATAGGAATGAATAGAATTTTTCTATTCCAGTAGAAAAAAACTGTTGTTTTTAATAACAACAATATTTCACAAAATTTAATTTATTTTTGAATGTAAGGTGAATCAAATCTGCTTTGGTCAGCAAAACAGACTCTTAAAAAAAAAAGAAAAAAAAAAAAAAAAGTTATTCCAAATTTTATACCGGTTGTGAATTTACATATGTTTATTTGTTTGTGTTATTATATGTACTATTATAACAGTGCATATTAATGAGCAGTAGTATTCATTTGCACGCTAAAAACTGTAATGTCACATGAGGACATGAACACGTGTGATGATGCAAATAAATTGTTGAATTCTAACAGGTTTTTTTCCTTTCTTTGATCTGATTCACATTTTGTCCTTTGTTTATTTGTGTAAAGGCATATTTTCATTGGTATGTCAACTGGGCCAGATACACGGCCTGCATATCAAATTTAAACCGTTTCATATTTAACTGTCACAATATAAAGCATTCGACGACATCTGTGCTTGTTTCCTAAATGATCTTATTCCACTGATGAACAGCATCCTCGTTGTACTGCAGGTTTATCCAAGTTCTTCTACAACGGCGACATTCTTCGCAAAGACGCCATCACTGCCAGCATTCTCAAAGTCCAGAAGATCCTTCAGTGGTTTGAGGGCCAGAGTCGGTTCAACTTTTATGCAAGCTCTCTGCTCTTCGTCTACGAGGGCATCTGTGCGCCCGGTCTTGTCTCTCAGAGCCCGCGGGATAGCAAGATGGCACCCGAGGCCTGTGAGCAGAACAACAACATCAGTCAGAGCCTCTCTACGATGTACTCCCTGCACAAGAAAAGCTGCGCCCAGAGCCACTACCAAGCCAAACAGGACAACGGCGTCTGGAGCTCCTCGCAGCAGCCCAACGGCAACCGCGGCTTGGCAAGACTGGAAGAGGACAGGAAGGAGAGCAAGAGCGCAGTGGGACAGGAAACGGTCCGTGACGTGGAGGTAAAGATGATTGACTTTGCACATGTCTTCCCTAGTGACGTTCCTGACCAGGGTTACATCTATGGCCTGAAGAACCTACTGAAGGTCCTGCATCAGATTCTGGAGGAGTGATGGGACTGTTGAAGGTATGAATCTTGTAGCCACTTTCATGTCCGCCTACCCGGCTTTCTCTAATCTGCACTACCTACACCATCAGTGGAGTAACACGTTTGTAATCCTTCGTCTAATGTATGTGCGTTAGTCTTTTAAAAGCTTTGTATAATTTATGATATCTAACTCAGGTAAATGAATCTATAGTGCTTGTATATTTATCCCGACAGAAGAAGAGACACTCATCATATTATGCCTCAGATATTGCAAATTAGTTTGTGTTTCCAGAGCCATTGCAGGATTTCTTTTTTTTTTTTAAATCAATGTTATTGAAAATAGGAATTTGATGAGTGAAGATGCAGGAAAATAGATTTGATATTTCTTTCACATATGCTGCCAGTATGACCCTGCCTGTTTCAGACCTGTTGAATTGTGAATTTTATCTCTCTTTTTTTTTTTTTATGTGATTTGAAAAGAATTAAACCTTTGTGTGTCGATGTTCTGTGATTACTGATGCAATATGACTGAGACGACAATGAAAGTAATGAAGTTGAGATCATTAATTTTTTTATTGTACAGCCCCTTCGGTGTGTCTACATCAAATGCCAAAGTTTCCATCAATGAAGTGAACTTGAATTGTTATTTTAATAACACAGTCTTTCTTCTGACTACTAACCAATTCACCTTGGGTGTCCAGATATTAGTGACTGCGTAGGACATGATAGGAACTACTGAAAAATACTCAATATGAGGACAAATAAGAATACCCTAAAAATCATAAGCAAATATTTGAATCTCAGAAATGGATTTTTATTTTTATTTTGTTGTTGATCTCATTGGTCTTTTGTGTGGGAACCCCGTCTGTTGCATACTTTTTCATACAGTATCTCAAGCATAGCATTTTAATAAATTGGTCTTATGCTTACATGTATAACAAACATTAATTTACAGCTCAATATGTTTAGCTGAATTCATCAGGAAATAGTGTCCTTTTTTAAATCTCACATGGATCTCTTTCGTTTGTAATTTGTGTTATGTTTTATTTGCTTGGTTGTGATTGATGTCTAAAGACCACAGCTGGTTTAATGCGGCAAGTGTCTGAAAAACACTTTCATGTTCTTGTTCACATGCACCTTTAAAGTGGCACAACTTGGGGACTGTTTGGACCAATAAAGACAAAAAAGTGCATGAATAGCATAGCTCTGTGGAAATATGTCTTCGGGCAAAGTTAAAAATTGCCTTTGTGCCTAACAAATAAAAAGAAATAGTCTTTTTCGCAGTTCCTGGTGTAATAAAGGTTTCCAGTAGACCTCAAGAACTGAAGTGGTCTACATAAGCTCTGGAATACTATAGTGCTCTCCATTATAATATGCTTTTGTTCACAAATAAATGAACTGATGTCGTGTTTACATTCTACCTTTTTATGGTTATCTGGACAAAGACACGTTGTTATATAGTCTACATGCATAACTCAATAATTGATGTCCTTTAATCATTTTATCTTATTTATGCACTGAAAGTATAACAGAAGATACTATGTGTACATTTATGCTTTTTGTTAATTACTAAAAATGATCTGTCATTTCTTTTTCTGGTTGTTATATAATTATTATTATTATTTTTTTGATAATAATGATTATAGGATATAGCACCTGATCGGTTATTACTGTATGTGTGGTGCTGAAAGCACTTTAGTGAGCCTTTGGTAAGACTGGATATTTCCCTGTGGAATAAATTGATCAATCTTATTTAAAAGTATGAAACTGTTGAATCTCAAATGGAGAAATGAGATCTGAACACTCCCATCAGCATTTGTACACTGGCTAGGTCTTTTGCTCGTTGGAACGGCAGGAATATTTCCATGGCATTGATTTTCCGGAAGATATGTTATCTCTTTGGAGTCCTAACGCTTTCTGTTCAATATGCTGAAATATAACAGTCCTTGGTTAGCTTCAGCAGTGATGTCTCAATGTACGTCCTTTTCTGAAAACCTAACCTGAACCTTGTATCAAGCTAAACTTAGAGATTAAGATGGTTTCCAAATTAATAATGTATTTTAAATGTCAGCCATGGTTTCCTGGGAAGAATCGCAGCCCTGAACTGTTTTTATAGTGATTTTCCATGAAAATCAAATAAACTAAAGTTGTTGTAATGGGCATTTGTCATGGAAAAGTGAACAAACTCGAAACCGATCAATGAACACTCTGGTTGAAACAAATCTGATGCTTTCTGACCTGTATAGAGTGTAGTATTTGGAGATATAATGTCTTTTCAACCCTGACCTAATTGTTCTCTAAGCAAAGTAACACTTTTGAATATAGATACATGAACTTGATATTTACTCTGATGATATTGGGTGTATATTTGGCAAATTTTCATTAATAAAATCTACATTTAATACCAGTTTTTGTTTCTTGTGTTTACTTTATGGAATGGTTTATACATTTAAACTTGGGAAATTCATTAGTCACACATAGTCGTAGGTTGATTTTCAACCTCTTGAAGGAATAGTTCAACCAAAAATTAAAATTTACTCACCTTCAGGCAATCCGAGATGTTGAGTTTGTGTCAATATCTGCTTTAATTCACTTCTTGTGAAGCGAAAAGCTGCATGTTTGTAAGAAACAAATCTAGCTAAGTGTTTTAACTTGAAACTATTGCTATTGGGTAAAATATCTTTCTGTAATCTATAATAACGCTTCCTCCAGTGAAAAAGCCTATCCTGTTGCCATCGCACATCAAAATCCAACACAATATCAATTTGGAACTGTTTTCTCTTGGAAACATTGGTCCGTGCATATTTCTCTCCTGAATCAGCCGAGGCAACCTTTTTTTTTTTAACTAGAGAAAGCAATTTTATCAATAGCAGACAGTTTTTCACTTCACAAGATGTTAACTGACGCACTGTCAGTGGTGTTGATTACTTTTGGATAACTGTGATGTTTGTATCATCTGTTTGGACTCTCATTCTGACGGCACCCATTGACTGCAGAGGATCCATTGGTGATGTAATGCTAAGTTTCTCCAAATCTGTTCCGATGAAGAAACAAACCCTTCTATATCTTCGATGTCCTGAGGGTGAGCAAATTTTCATTTTTGGAAGAACTATTGCTTTAATATAACTCTGGAGACAGAAAACCACTGCATCATAGCATGTAATGTCATTATCATTAGTGGTGTTTGGCAAGGCAAATTTCATTTGTTATTCAAATAGAATCACTGCTCAATTGGACCATTGTCATGTCTTGGTCTTAAAGGCTGACTATCATAATCAGTAATGAGCTCATCTTTATGGAGAGGGTGACTGAAAGCGGTGAGCTGGTCTAGAACTCATGCTGTATCTACCATATGCTGCAAACATCAAATTGATCTGAGTGGGTGTAGGTGATGTGATGAATGCACACACACACACACACACACACAGGTCCATCATGTTGTTGTTTTTTTATGTCACATATAACAGACCAGTGCTGAACCGCTTGTCTCTCCTCGCCTGCACGTGGCCAGGTGGACCCGAGTGTCATTTAAATATTCATGAGTGACTGATGTGAAGTTGAATGTTATCACACACGGATCGAGATGTCTTTTGACATGTCATATTATGTCTTTGCAAGCCTACCACTGTGTAGCCTATTTGCACTGAACTAGCTTGCTATACTCTTAAATTGAGATTCTGAGATCCATCTAGCATTTTTTGAGCCTAATATCATTTCCTGTTTTGTTAACAACATAGTTTAAGGATATGAACAATCAAAAGAAAATGTAATTATCTAGAATGGTAATGCATTAATGAAAACTGAAATACCCCATTATAAAACACCATAGGAGAACCTAGAAAGAACCAGTGGTGAATTAGTTTTCTGGGTATGATGTCATGCCTGCACAGCTCTTTCAAAAGGAATAAAAATAAATCTAAATACATTTTAAAACATGAAAACGTCATTGACTTTATATTATTTATTTTGAATTGTTTTCCTAAATTTGGTTATGCTTCTGTAAATCATGCTTTGAATGATTTTTGGTTGTGAATACATGAATTGCTGTTTATGCATTAGCTTACTTATTATTATTATTATTATTATTATTATTATTATTTTGTAAATATCTTCATTTAGAAACTATTATAACTCCATAATGGTGCTACTAATTTCTACACCATATAATAAGTTATATATTTACCTATATAATTTAACTTATTTGTAAAGATGTACTTTCCTTCTATTTTACTTAGCCATATCTTAAGTATATTAATTAGCAATATTATGTGTATAGACCATTTTTTTTCTTGTCATTCAGTATTCATTTAGTATAAATATATTAATATTTTTTATCTTACTCTATAATTGATAGATTTATTTATTTTAATTTGTCATCCGTAACATATAGACAGGAGTCAACAAGTTGCATGTTTTTAAATGTTGAATTTTATTTTACAGTTGAGTAATTACAATATCTTGCATATTGACCAAAGAAATGGTTAGATGTTTTTATATATATATATATATTTTTTGTGCTGTTTAATGTTAAAATGTTTTACTGCTTAAATGTTTAAAAAAAAAATAAATAACCTTTAATACACTTTAAATAGCCTACAGATAATTAAATCAAGATAGACATTTTAACTTTAGATATTATTATATATCTTTTTAAAAAAGGGATATATATATATATATATATATAGCTATAAGCACAACTTTTTATTTTATTTTATTGGAGTTAACAGTTGAAATATTTGCCAGCTTTTTTGTAGCAAAGACCTTTTGTACAGAAATTGACTTTCCAAAATAAATCTACCCTGGGAAATATTTATCTGAAAAAAAAAACAAAAAAAAAAACGCATGATCACTCTATTTCAAAGCAAAACCAGGACTGTAATGATCAGAGATAGCACAGTGTCCTCTTGGTGGAGCCAAAAACCTTCACAACGTGAATAAACACAGTATATTTCAAGGCATCCAAAAGCTGTATACAGTCATAATGAACAGTGTCGCAAGTAAATGTAGCCTTAGATTCACCAGAAGAATGAATATTTCAGAAGTAGATTTGTCTCTTGGAAAACATAACGAGCAATTAAGAGAATTCATCCTTCCGTGGGGTCCTGTCCAGGCGTGCATGAGGTATGAGGAATGGGAGCTCAGAGGGGGTTGTTGGAACCTCTCTTAATAACCAAGCTTCATCATTTACTCACTGTGCCCCTGGGGCCAAAAGAGTGACGTCTTACAAATACGGCTGCCAGTAATCTGACAGCTCAGATGTAATGATTCTGGGTGATTGAATTTTGGGATCCAGAACTGTGGAGCCCGTCTGGCGCATCTCTCTCCAGTATATCGCAAGGGAAGGTGTCAGGCTATTCAGACCGCACTTGAATATATGGAGTGACTATGATGCAATGTCATTTCTCATGTCGTGCTCTTTGACCAAGAGTAGGAATGACGCACAATTGTACTAATTTTATAAATTATTAATAAATTCAAACCACTAGGTTCAGAACTTACTCTTTCAAAGCTCAAGAGACATTCCCAAGTTCTCATTTGTTTTATTTATTTGTCATCTTGCTCTCAGACGTTTCTCCTAAACATAAGTCCTGACATCTATGTGGGTACAAGCTCAGATCATTTGCTTTAGGAAGAATTCGTTGAGAAATGTTTGAGTTCGAACCGAAATCTCTTATGATTGCAGACTTTGAAATCAGAGCACAGGCTGAGACATTGTTGAGATCCCTGAGATGAGCATTAGATGAGATGAGAACCAGAAAGGGAAAGTAGAAGACTTCATTAAAAGTCTCCAGTGAAGTGTTCGATCTCATTTGGGTATTTTCTTTCCCCTGGACAGTTAATAAGGGTTGTTGTAAAATACTGAGCAACTGAATGTTCATGTGCACTTGTATTTCAGTTGTGACTAGGAGTCTTAACAGAGCCATAAATAATGCAGGCTTGCACGTTCAGTGTATTTAGATGGCCTTCAAGGCAATAAGCACACTGCTTCCCTTGGTGGTTATCAGAAAAAGCCTCGCAGGCTTCAGAGATGTTGTCTACTATGTTAAGTAAATAAAACAGACGCTTCCTGAATTTTTCACTGCCAACTTTCCCAGAAGATAATGTGGAAAAGTATTCCCTCCAGATAAGTTGATAAGTAAAGTTTGGACAAAGTGTTCAAAGTCACGATGCAGTTTTACACAATAATCATTGAGGACATTTTTATTAAGCCTGTATTAATGATATATCCCAAGAGAAATCTGAGGGATAATTAAGTAGGCTGTTTGGTTCAGAGCCACCGCAGTGACTGAAACTCGCAGGATACTTATTGTGTGTTGGTGCATTGTAGCGGAAACAGCAGGTTTGCCAAACGTCATGTCACCATGCAAACATCCCCTCAAAACATTTTGGTTTGTTTGTTTTGAACTACCTATAGTTGTGGCGGTTCTCTTTCATTGACTGATATGTCTATACCAGTGATCATGATTTGTGTTCCTATAGTTTGGACAGCATGCTTGAGTCATGTTTTTAGTGGTACACACTGGGGGGAAAATGGTCACCTAAAAACTGTATCTAAATTATCTGATTTTATTAAAGTAAAAATATCCACATCACTCAACCAACCTATAGACATCAAGTTATAACAACAAAACTAAATGTAATGGATAAAATCAGGTAGAAGTCTCAACATTTTGTGAGGGGTTTTATTATAAAGCTCATTTCCCAGAGGGAGCTTAATTTTGTTGAATAATAACATGACATTTTAATTAAAATGTGTGTACTAAATGTGTAGTACATCTGTTAAATAAGGCAGTTAAGCACTCAGTAAATCAACTCCTGCTTGAGCAAGACCTTTAAAAAAAAAAAAAGAAAATCCTGAAAACTTTGCGTCCAAATTTAGCACAGTAACCACTTATAAAACTGATTTTCCTCATTATTGAATCATATTTCTGTAGAGACCAGCACAGCATTGGCTCTGACACTGTGTGCTCCCCAAGGAGTTTGCTCCATGAATCAACCCTTGCCACAATCACCTCCCTCATCAAATATAGATGAAGAAAAGAAGGCAGTGGTAAGTCTGCAGCTCAAAATCCCCTCACATGGTGAGTCTTTGAGAAGAAATTTTGCCGGAGAGATATAAGACAGCAACATATGCACTGCACAAATTGAACGTCAGTGTTTGTTTGATGTATACAGTATGTGCTTGACTTTGGAATGCGTCATTCAAATTTGCTAAATATAAACAAAGGTTCAGAAATCAGTCACAAAAAATAAGATGGAGCATCAAAACAGTGTTTAAACCTTAGCTCTAATCTACCCAAGGGAGTAAAACATTTTAGAAAATATGCTCTTATTTAGTTAGACATTTCATCAATCTCTTTCCCGAGGGATGCCAAACTCAAAAGCAAATAAACAAAAATCAAGAATGCAAGAATTAGAATTTTTATAAATATTTGAATTTCACAAGTCAAGTATGGGCAAAGCCGCATAAAAGGGAAGTCAGTTTGCATTGCAGACATGTTGTAGCGATCTGTGTATGTAATAGGTGTAGCGAAATGGGCTAGTGAGAAATAGTGAATAGTGAGTGAAGTGACATTCAGCCAAGTATGGTGACCCATACTCAGAATTTGTGCTCTGCATTTAACCCATCCGAAGTGCACACACACAGAGCAGTGAACACACACACACACTGTGAGCACACACCCGGAGCAGTGGACAGCCATTTATGCTGCGGCGCCCGGGGAGCAGTTGGGGGTTCGATGCCTTGCTCAAGCGCACCTAAGTCGTGGTATTGAAGGTGGAGAGAGAACTGTTCATGCACTACCCCCACCCACAATTCCTGCCGGCCCGAGACTAGAACCCACAACCCTTCGATTGGGAGTCCAACCCTCTAACCATTCGGCCACGACTTCTTCATATATAATAATCATATAATAATAATAATAATAATAAAACTAAGGGGACATTTACATAACACCATTTTTAGCTAAAAACTTAAATCTTTTTATACATTTTGGCAATTCATTATTTACACCACAACGGCATTTTGGGGAGCCTGAAAACACAATTGTTTTGAAAACAGGTTGTCAAAAGTTTTCAAAATGATGCCATTATTGTCTCCTTGTAAACTATAAAACTATGAATTTGTGAAAACAGTGATGTCATGTGCAGTCTAAAGGCATGCACAAGTTTCTTTACGAAATGACATCGCCAGCTACTGCCATAATACAGCATTTTTATATGTTTCATAGATCCATGCGAACGGGGATAGTTTGGCAATGCTAAAGCTTTTCAAAAATGCAAATGAAAACTATTCTGTAATACATCGTTGTTAAGTAAATACACGTAATTATATAGTTCTTACATACTTATATTTCGATAACATATTTCAGATTAGCAGATTAAAATTTTCCAGTTTGTTTCACTTAATGCACACCATCCAAAGACATGCAGCCTATGTGGTGGAATGTGCATGTGTGCGTGATTGTTAGTAAAAGGTGCTGTAGGGAACTTTTGTAAAAAATTTTTTTTTACATATTTATTAAACCTGACAGTAGAATATGAGACAGATAATCTGTGAAAAAATCAAGCTCCTTTGGCTCCTCCCAGTGGACCTATTGCCATTTGCAGAAACTCCATCGCTCCCGGTAAAAAACAACCAATCAGAGCTGCGGTCCGTAACTTTGTTTGTGTTCAAAATGTAGAAAAATGTATATAATAAGCGAGTACACCATGAATCAATTTTCCAAACAGTGTTTTTGGCTTGTCCTGAATAACTAGGGTGCACCTATAATAAGTGTTTATATTCTAACTATTTTAGATTGCTTCGGGGGTACCGCGGCGGAGTAACCCAGTACCTTTGTGATTCTTCATAGACATAAACAGAGAGAAGTAGTTCCGGCTACGATGTTCTTCCACAAGACGCAAGCAGTTCTGTTTATTAACCGCTAGAGCATCAAAAGTTCCCTACCGCAGCTTTAATGTGTGTCTTTGTCTGTTTATGCTTTGTAAAGCACCTAGAGCACTGAAAGCGCTATAAATAGTAAACTTTGCATTGCACATCATTTTAATGACATTTCTCATTTCTCACAAGTGCTATTATTTCTTTAAGTGTAAAAGTTTTAATTAGCAAAACTGCAGATTTAAATCCTTGAAGCCTACGCACACCCTGGGCCACAACTAATAAAGATATCTGTAACAATAACTATATTACCATCCACACCAACACACAATAACATTGTTTATTATAAAACCTAAAAGTTGAGTGGATTCTAATTGGCTGTCAATGTTTTTATCATGCGTTTTTGTTTTCGCTATAGCTGTGGCGTGAACTTGCCTATTCTCATAAAAATAGAATGTTTATTAAAACTTTATAATTATATCCCTTGGTGTGAACAGGGCTTTACGATATAAGCAGCTATATTGGGGATTTTTATATATTGAGTCACCTCAACATCTTGTGCATGTCAATCCAACATTTTCGTCTGTGTTCACTTAAAACATTTGCTTGAACAAGGGTTTTAATTTCCTACAAAGAATTTAAATGAAAAAAACCCTACTTGCGTCACTAAGATGAAGGCCAAAGCTATTTTCCATAAATTTGACTGAAACTCACTAGTGCTTCATCATCATGAGATGCTTTTTAAAGGAGGCTGTTCTCGACCAATTTAAGACAGCCACTTGTGATCCTAAAAATGCCTGAATCTTGGTTATCACCAGCAGAATTGAGCTTCCTGAGAAGACCATGAATAATGTTGTATATTTTATTCCACCTGAAGATGACCTAGTAGTCATATGATGAAGAAATGTATCAAAATAACATGTATTTTTACTTATAATAATGCACTATGCTATGACAAGTTTGAATGGCCTTCATTTTGGAAAGCAAAAAAGCTCTATAAGACCACTGTATTTCTCACATGTCCCTGTCTGTCTCTGTCAGCGAGCGTGACAGACCAGTCAATGAGCAGGTCTTACTTCGCTGTTGAGGTGATTTTTCACCAGAAATGCTGCTAAGAATAAAGAGTTCTAATTCAGTCTGGGATTTCATAGCAACTTCAAATACATTGAGTCCTGTCAGAGTAGCCATCCTTTTGGGACTTCCAAGTAAGCGCTATACTGTATAATACGACAGAGTGCTGTGTACCGATTTCCCCATGGTTCGTAATAGCTGACGCTATCCTGAGAGACATTTCTGTGTGCACATATCTGGAAAATGTGCTGCAGTCTCTAGAAGGATAACAGAGGGGTTTCAGATGCTCAGCAAAGTCAGAGTTTGTAATAAAGTGGTACTTTATTCAAATGCCATGAATACATTCATTAAACTTTAGTGATTGGCTCCATAGAGGGGTTGTGAATTAAATATACATTAAACAGCATGCATTAACATGATTTTCTTAGCTGCATGGCCTCATTGTGAGTTATTTTCATCAGTCTAATTCATGATTTCCATTTTTTTTTCATCCCAATTCATTCAGACACTCAATCCTTTCATATGCACAGAGATTTGGTTTCCTTGAGTGGAAAAAAAGAAGCGTGACATTTTCAAGTAAATTGCATTTAAAATGTCCATAGATGAACTGAATGTCATTGTATGCCGATCAAGAGTCAATAAGCCATTTTTATATGTGCCACTCTCTCCTGCAGTCTATTTTCAGCTCAACTGCTGGAGATTGTCTTTAAAGTTCAAGCTCGATCTTGAGTATCGCTGCTCCACAAGACAACACTCTTACAGTCTAGAGTGACGCTCATCACACTGCCCATTGACCCGGTCACCTAAAGAGGTTCTTATTGCAATGCTAGCAAACTGAAATAATAATAATAATAAAAAAAACCGGATCTGATGTATATTAAAAATTGTCAAATCGATGACCTTTCAGTTTTTGCTGTATGGAATCCCAGTTGGAAGTCCTATTTTTATCGAATGAACTTGGTGATGTTATGAAGTTTCTGACCAGTTTTAACAATTAAGGATGACTCAAACTACAAATCAGGCACCGACAGGCTTCAGCTGGCAGCACAATTGAGACCAATTAGCGTAAACCTGAATTCACAGCTACTCTGCCCTGCTTTTCCCCACAGGCTTTAATTCACAAGGGTGAACAGACAATTGTGCAACAAGCAATTTAATCTATGTGTGAAATATAGCAAAGATATGTTTATGTCTAAAGTTCTAAGGCTTTGTATCTGGCTGAGATGGAAGAATGTGATACATATATATATATATATATATATATATATATATATATATATATATATATATATATATATATACATATATATATATATATAAATGTCAGTGTGCTAAAGGATTACCTGGTTATTTATGAGTGCTTTAGAATATTATTAGAAATGACAGTATTTGTCTGAGTGAGAACATGAGGGATTATCCTGACAGCAGAGGGAAAATCTGAGCTCTGACTGACACCTACTGTAGTCCCATTGCTCTTCTCTCCTTCTTGTTTTCAAGCGTCAAGTAGTCCTTGGATTAACAGTTAATAAAACACCAGGATCATCATCAATAACCACAGTTGGGCTTTCCTCTTCCCCCATGGGCCTGTAATGATACATTAAACTACTAAACTCTGCCCTCACGTCCAGCAAATCACCTTATCATCTGTTTTCTGTCCATCTTTGACAGACAAATCTTGCCAATGGCTTGACAAAGAAACCGTGAAAGCTCTGAAGACCTCCAAATTTAATAACGTCAACCCTCTTCCAAGAACACTTGTGTGCATTAATAAGTGAATTCAAATGAAATGAAAAAAATTTGCACTCTTAAAAATAAAGTTTCTTTATTGGCATTTATGGTTCCACAAATAACTTTTAACAAACTTTTCAATGTATAAAAGTTTCTTTATACTGGAATTTAGATGATTAAAAGGTTCTTCGCACTTCTTTTAAGAACTGTTCACTGAAAGGTTCCTTTTCAGGAACTCGAACTGCATTGAACGCTTTGGGGAACGTCCCTGACGAGACCGACTCTTAATATCGTGTGCAATCTGTCCAATGGAAGGGCGTGACATCACGGGGCGGGGTGACATAGCGACCAGGAAGCTATAAAAGCCCGTGCCGCACAACTGACTTCAGCTTTCCCTATCTCCTTCTTCAGCTGCCAGATCGGTTGTTGGTTTCTTCCCCCCAGGGTGAGGGATTAGCCCTTCACCTCTCTTCCTCAGAGGAGGTCAATGTGGAGGCTGTTAGTGGGAATTCGCCACTCCTATCCTACTTTTGGAGGTGGTTACTTGCGCGGTAGATAAATAAAAAATCGACTGGCCTGCCGAGAAACATTCTGAGCCACAGAAAAGCAAGCTACATGAACGATTTCTGCGGCCGAGGCAACCACCTCCACGTCGGAGCCATTCTTCCCCGATCTCCATGATGAAATCGCGAGAATCATCCATATTTGACCTGCCTCTTCGGCCCCGATTCACTATATTATGGCAACGTGATTGGGCTGGGAGAGCGGGGTTATATAGCGATGCCACGGGTCGAACAGACGCTCACGGGATATCTGTCGCCCGGTTCTCTCTAGTTCATCCAGCTCCCCTGGGACTGGAGGCTATGGTACAGACCTGGCCGAGGCTTCGTTTGTACGCATTTCCCCCTATCATTCTGCTGCCGGGAGTTCTGGTGAGAGTACGCCGGGACGGGGTCCGTCTGTTGTTAGTAGCCCCGTTCTGGCTGGGCCGAGTATGGTTCGCAGATCTGATTTCTCTCCTCGACGGCTCTCCATGGGAGATTCCGTTCAGGACAGATCTACTCTCTCAGGCGCAGGGCAAGATAATTCACCCTCGCCCGGAGTTGTGTAAACTGTGGGTGTGGGCCCTGAGGGGGCACAGCTTATAGAATCCGGTCTCTCAACCGAGGTTGTTGAGACCCTCCTCCAATCCAGATCTCCCTCTTCGAGGAAACTGTACGTCCTGAGGTAGAAACTCTCCTCCCCCCTTATGGTGCAGAGATCGCCAGCTTGACCCTGTTAACTGCCCAGTTGGTACAGTTCTGGAGTTTCTACAAGCTAGGCTCTCTGTTGGGTTAACTCACTCCACCTTAAAGGTGTACGTGGCGGCCATTGCTGCTTACCATGTCCCTTTCAATGGTCAGTCAGTGGATAGACAACCTCTAGTTACATGTTTCCTCCACGGTGCGCTGAGGCTGAGGCCTCCAGTATGGTCCAATATTCCCTCCTAGGACTTGGATGTGGTTTTAGAGGCTCTATGTAAAGCTCCATTCAAGCCGATACATGGTATCTCAGATAGACATCTGATGCTAAAGACTGCCCTGTTACACCTCACTAAAGAGAGTTGGAGATCTTCAGGCTTTTTCGGTGGCCCCTACTTACCTAGACTTTGCCCCTGGTATGGCCAAAGCATTTTTATACCCTCAAGCGTGTTATGTTCCTAAGGTTCCCTCTGTTATGGTACAACCCATAGTACTGCAGGCCTTCTGCCCTCCTCCCTTTCAGGAGCCAGACCAGGAAAAGCTAAATTGTATGTGTCTAAATTGTAGAGCTGCCCTGTGGAGAATATCAGACCAATTGCTTGTTTGCTACAGTCCTCCTAAAAATGGTTTTCCTGCCTCTAAGCAGACGCTAAGTCGTTGGGATAGTCGAGGCTATCAACATCTCCTATGAGTCCTCTGGTCTTCCCCTTCCTTTGGGAGCCAAGGCTCACTCCACTCAGGGTATGGCGGCCTCTAGGGCCTTCTCGGCAGGTGTGTCCCTCTTGGACATCTGCAATGCTGCGGGGTGGTCCACACCCTCTACATTTGTCAGATTTTATGACCTAGATATGTGAGCCACTCTGGGCTCTTCTGTTCTCTCATCTTAGCTGTGCTCTTCGGATACACACTAGGCAGGGATTTGGAAGTCTGGCAGCATGGGCACATCATTCCCCAAAGCGTTCGACACAGCTTGAGTTCCTGAAAAGGAACGTCACAAGGTTCCGAATGTAACCCTGGTTCCTTGAAGGAATGAGACACTGCGTCGTATCGCCATACTCCCGGCACCCCTGCCGGCGCTTGCTTCCCTACTTGAAACTGAAGCCAGCTGCGCGGCACATGCTTTTATAGCTTGCTGGTCGATACGTCACCCCGCCCGTGACTTCCCGTCCTTCCATTGGACAAACTGCATACGATATTCAGAGTCTGTCTCATCAGGGACGTTCCCCAAAGCGTTCGACGCAGCGCCTCGTTCCTTCAAGGAACCAGGGTTACATTGATAACCTTGAGACGTTCTTCAGGTAACTCAAAATGGTTCTTCAAAAGCATCACTTCTAAATCATTCAACCACTCAATAAACAAGTTTCTTAACAGTGTTTTTCTCAAACACAGTATGGATGGTTTTACTCATTTATACTTTAATTAAAAATATGTTTATTTACTCAAGATGTAAGAGTTTGATCAAGTAAAACATGTGACAACTAATCCCGGTCCTATATTAGGGCATACTTTTGCATAATAATTCACAGCAATACTTTTCTAATAATGTTTTGTTATAAAATGATTGTGAGATTGATTGTGTTGAATTTCTTCAAACTGCAATTCCATAAATTCCTCATTCTGGCTAAAATTGCTCATCCCATTCAAAATCCTGTACACTGTGGCCAATTCCCGCTTAATTATTCATTGGACTCAGAGACTCATGGTTAAGATGATGAATTTACTGCTGCCACTAATGAGCTTCAGGGCTCCTTCAGCTGAACTGTCACGTGAAGTCCTTTAGCAGATAAAGCTCCACTCAAACTCATTATATGACACCATTAATCTACAAAAGATATCTTGTGTCTGCGCTCAGGCTGATGTATTATTAGCTCAAGAGTCTAAAAACAGTGTTGATTGACACTTTTTCTCTTGAATGTTATGCATTAAGCCTTGATCCATATGCTTTCTGGCCTTTAATTTAAGAAAAGTCTCTTGAATTAGGCCTGACTTTTACACAGGTCGACTGCCCTTCACGAAACAAGGCCATGGTTTCCCGTTATTACTATTGATTCCGTGGACAATATGCGTGGTAGCTAAAGGCAAGAATGAGATTGTGTCTGCTTTGCAGGCTTCTGTGTATCAGTATCAATGTCTGAAGGTCTCTTCTCCCATCCCTGAGGACAAGATGATGAAAGTGAATTTGACAGTCTCTCAAAGCGTTGTGTGCAAAGAATGTGCTATGCAGGTGTTCTCATATAAAAGATGCAAAAGTAAGACTTTGTTTGGGCTCTGTTCCGAAACTCAATGAGTTTGCTGTGTACTGCCTACACATCTTAAATGAAATAGACCCAATAAGTGACACTCTACAGGCATCAGACAGGTACAGAAGACTCCGCTCACAACTGTGGGGTTTGCATGTTGAAAAAATCAAACACAATATTTTAATAAGCAAGAAATAAACAACACAAAATATTAGGTAAAACTGTTTATTTTTAAAGGAATACATAGGGTTTAGTACATGTTAAGGGCAAACAAAAGAATCTGATATAAAGGTGAATGGATGAATGGGTAAATACATAAATTTCCCATTTCTCAAAAAAATAAAAAGTGTGTGTGTGCGTGTGTGTGTGTGTGTGTGTGTGGAGGGTCAGTGACACAATGGAGGTAAATGGGGCCAAATAAATATAGTCAAGAAAATAAAAAATCTAAATGCAACATACATTTAGATTGAGAAAGTTTCTTACTAACCTTTTTAGTTATGTTTATTTCCTTTAAACCTATTTTATAAATGTATATCTTATTTTAATTTTATTGCCATGACAATGCAATACTATAAACCCTACAAATGTAAAACTTTATGATTTATACAGCTATCAGATAAGTTTAACAGAAGAATTAAAATGAGTTCATACATTTTCATTCACAAATTAATTATTCTTTTTTTAATGTACAAAAATCAGCCATCTTTACTTACACACACACACACACACACATATGTGTGTATAATCATATTTTTTATTTCAGCTAAGCAACATTTCTCATTTTTAGTTTTACCCTGATGTATTAAACTAACAAACTACAATATATATATAATACATTTTAATAATATATAATAAATAATAAAATCATAACAATAAAATGTACACATTCAAAATATGAATAAAAACTAATATTATATCAATGATTAATGATAATCATGATGTTTGAATTGCAACTGTAGAATTTCGAAGACTGTGGTGAAGCCCATTTACTTATAAAGATCAGTTGTACCTTCCCCTCACTGTACTTTGTAGTCACATTTTGTATTCTGCCCAAAGCGTACACCCACTACAAATGTGCAAATGAATCACAGCTCTGCTGCACGCCGCTGGAAATATAACAATTTCATTATGAGCAGGCTGTTTGAGCATCGCACAAAGAAAAAAAAAAAAAGGAAAGTATCATCTGCATCGTGTGTGCAATGGCAGTCGGCCCTACAGCTGTCACAGGCACAATAGATTGGCGTGATTAACAGTGTTACATTCTAGCCACACAATCAGCGTGTGGGCTGTATTTCACCACTCGCACAACACGTCAAATCACCCTGCTCACGGTGACATTTTTTATATCCCCTACATTTTAATGAGACTTTCTTTCATTGTCTATGCTTCCTATTCTCTATACTTTCTTTCTCTTTTTTTTCTTCACTTTGTGAATTTTTTTGAATGTTAAAGTTAATTATGAATACAGTACACTTTGAACATGTCCCATTTGTTAGAACTGTTAGACAAACTACTATCTAACAAAAAAATACCTTAACTTGAAAAGATGCTTTTTTTTTTTTTAAAGTTTGCTACCTTAACTTGAAAGTTGAAATTTTAAACAAAAATGTCTTTATAAAAATAACTATGTCTTTATCCCTTGAATTTGTGATTTTGGTTTGTTAAAAGGTCTTGACTTTGTTGCCTTTAAGATTATTTTATACAAACTCAAATCAGAAAGAGTTGGGATGTTTTGTCAAATGCAATGAAATGAAGAATCTGTGATTTGTCAGTTCCCTTTAACTCGTATTTATTTGAAAAAAAATAGAGCGAAAAGTGTACTTAAAAAAAGTATTTGTAAAAAATAAACACATTTTGATTATGATCAACATAATGCAAAAACACAAACACAAAAAAAGTTGGGGCAGAGACAAAATAAAATTGAAGGGTGAAGGGATCATGTTTAAGTAAAAAAGGAGAATCTCAGTCTTTGCAAGTAAAACTAAATTATTGCTCATCACTTTGTGCCACATTTCATGATATAAGTGTCAAACAAATCAAAAATCTGATTTCTCAATGCAAAATTCCAAATAATTTAGGTCTGTCACCAACTAGCCTAGATAGCCTGTAAGTCCTAATATTAACGTTATAAATAACAAAGTGTATTAATCCCATTGATTAAAAACTTGCTATCAAATGCTCACTCTACTGGTCATCTTCAGCGTGCGCAGCTCAAAACAGAAATGCAGAACATTAATAACTACTGTCATATAAACTATAATGAGAGCACTATTGTAAAAATTGTGAATTGTTAAGGTTTCGCTGATGTTTAGTGTTAACTATCTTTTAATCAAAACATAAAAACATATTAAGCATATGGTTCGACTATCAGTCGAATATCAGCAAGATTTGAAAATTCAGATTCGACTATCAAAATCCTTAGTTGGGGACACCCCTAATATATATATATATGTAAGTATGAACTCGTGAAAAGCATGTAATTCTGCATGTAAAATTTCATGTGTCAAAATCACGTTTTAGTATTCAGAGCATGTGAAATGTGTGCTTCTGGAACATTTTTATGTGAATCCCATGCGAAACCCATGGTATATTCCTTTGTGAAACCCATGGGATACCATGTGAATCCCATGTATATTCTAATGTGCTCACATGTATTTATTGAGATATCCTTATACACTATTCATATTATGAAGAATTTAAAATGAATAACTTTTTTTTTCTTATAAATCTTAAAGCTATAGTTTAACCAAAAAAAAAAAAAAGAAAAAAAAAAATCGGTCATTAATTGCTCACCAGCATGTTTTTAGAAACCTGTAAGATATTTGTTAGTCTTAGGAACACTAATTAAGATATTTTTGGTAAAATTAGATTTCTGACCCTGCATAGACAATATAGCCATCATTATTTAAAATCAGCATAATTGTTTTTTATTTATATTCATTCTTTTTTAGTAAAATCATTATAATTAAAAATAACTTTATACTTTACGAAAATTATATTATTTTAATTATATTAAAATGAATAAGATGTAACATTTAATTGTGTGTGTGTATGTGTATATATATATAATCTTGAAAGCACACATCCTCTGTATCTAAAATTGAAAATTGTAATTATAATTTAATACTTAAATCATGCATGTCACAATTTACATTTTGAAACCGACATTATAGAAATCACATTCCTTCTTTGTATTAAAAACATTATTCTCAATAATAACTTTATACTATACTAAAATAACTAATTTTAATATGACTTAAGTATACAGTAATATTAATGTGTCTCACATTTTGACATAAAAATAAAGTATAACATTGAAGCTTAATGACTTCTAATTTTTAAAGAGCAGATAAAAAAAAAAAAAAAAAAAACAATGTTGATTTTCAATTTTAAACACACATCCTCTATGAAAAATATAAATGACCTCTGTTTGGGTCAAATATAAAACATAACCAAATGCAATGAATTTTCTCTTGTTTGATTGGCAAACCCCTTCAGAAATGTACTTATGATAAGTCTTTTCAGCAGATGGAAATCAAATGTTCCTGTTCACCTCTATCTCAGGAAGCTTTCATTTAATTTCAAATGTCAACAGCGGTCTTTTATCAGTCTATACATAGATCAGACTACTAGGGTCAAAAAACAAATCCTCCAGAACTTTGTGCAAATTTTATTTAACAGCTAGTCTGCTTTATTTATTTAATTCCCAAATATATATCTGTGAGCTAAATGTATTATAGTGTAAGAACAAAGTGTTATGGTGTATGGAAATTGCTGATTCCATTTGCATAATATTTTCATAAAGCTGACAGTTCTTCCAGCGTTTGCAGATTGCTGGATTTTGAATGTAAATACAATTGTGTTATGCTCTGCTTGTAGTCTACAATCCATGAAACTTTCTTTTGGTTTTATTGTTGTAGCTAAATTGTTTCTGCTTATGAGGAATAAAATAGGTAAGATTAGTCTATTTAGTTAATTTATACAATAATGATTTTATTAATGTAAGGAATTAACTGAAAATAAATACTCCATTGTGGTGATATCCAAAAATCAGTACCTACTGTATCTAATGTGAAATGTAAGTTTTTTTTTAATACAAAGAGAAAGAGAGAGAGAGAGAGAAAATAATAAATATTTAAATAAACAGATTAAATAAATAAATATGATATTATATATTACAGAATTATTTATTTACTTATCTATGTTGTCCACATATTTGTCCATGGTTCATACAATTTGTGTTAATGTGAAAATCATTAGTTTTCCTGATATTATTAATAAATAAAGTAATTAACAAATAATGATAATTACAAGCAACATTATTTTCCTAAGAAATATTTGAGTATACATTTTTTATTGGGCAACTTTTAAAACAATTAAATAAATAAAAATAAAATAAATGTCACTAGTAATGAGAGTAGTAAAAGCCTTTTGAGGAATATTTTTACATTATAAATGAATATTTATAAATTTTTGGGGGGAGAAATAATAAGGAACTTTTGCATATTTTAATAAATAAAATTATATGACACCTAATTTTGCTTTAAAAAGCCATTGAAATAAATAAATGAAATAAAGAATGAATTAATGAATTAATGTACTTTTTTTCTATTGTCATAAACATTTCTGAATTGTCATAAAAACCTATATCCCAAAGAACTCTTATTAGCTCAAAATGTAATCTTTAAGACAAAGGGCCCTATTTACAAAGTGTAAATTACACAGCGCAGGTGCACTCAGGATGTGTCCAAATCTACTTTTGCTATTTTAACAACGAAAAAACGGTTGGCGCACCCGGGCGCATGGTCTAAACGGGTTGTCCCTATTTTCTTAATGAGTAATGGGTGTTTTTTGGGTGTAACGTGCAATAAACCAATCAGAATCTCATCTTCCATTCCCTTTAAGTGCCAGTTGCACTTGTGCCATGACAGATTTGCTATTTACACGGCGGAATTTGGCAAGCGCAAAGAAAGAACGCATCTCAGAGATGAGGCAAATACATAGCCTAATTCTGATACATGCGATGACTATCCAGTATTTATTTGTATATATTTAATTAGCCTAGAAAAAAATCTTATACATTGCAATCTTTTAATTTTTAATATTTGGCATGTTTGTGTGCTGCTGTCGTCCCTGTGTTTATTAATAAGCAGAGTTTAATTCAATTCAATTCAAGTTTATTTGTATAGCGCTTTTTACAAAACAAATCGTTACAAAGCAACTTTACAGAAAATTATGTTTCTACAATATTTAGTAGTAGCTAGTAGTTTGTGCACATTTGACAGGATTTTAGAAAAAATAATAATAATAATACAAGACGTAGTCAGCTAGACGATGAACTATCAATATTATTAATTAAGTTATTATATGATTCAGTCACACATTTAGCAATAATTGTTAGTTCTGTTTGTTGATTCAGGGTTAGCATCATCTGGGGTCCTCTGAGGGTCAGCATCATCTCTTCTCAGGTTTTCTGGATCCAGACTGGAGCTTGTGTAAATCCTAGTTACCACGGGATGTGAATCCTGTGGCAAAACATAGAAACAAAATACAGACATCATTAGCATAGCTGCTGATCCAACAAAGTAAAATTAGTTTAACCCAAGCTAATGAATAAAAATGCACCTTTGATCAGATGCAACTACACTCACAATTAAAAAGATACATTATTCGAATGCTTGGTGAAAGAGATGTGTTTTTAATCTAAATTTAAACAGAGAGAGTGTGTCTGAACCCCGAACATTATCAGGAAGGCTATTCCGGAGTTTGGGAGCCAAATGTGAGAAAGCTCTACCTCCTCAAGTGGACTTTGCTATCCTTGGAACGACCAAAAGTCCAGCGTTTTTTGACCTTAGGGTGTGTGATGAGTTGTAACGTGGTAGAAGGCTAGTTAGGTATGCAGAAGCTAAACCATTTAGGGTCTTATAGGTAAGTAATGATAATTTGTAACTGATACGGAACTTAATAGGTAGCCAGTGCAGAGACTGTAAAATTGGGGTAATATGATCATATTTTCTTGACCTGGTAAGGACTCTAGCTGCTGCATTTTGGACTACCTGTAGCTTGTTTATTGACGAAGCAGGACAACCACCTAGAAGTGCATTACAATAGTCCAGTCTAGAGGTCATGAATGCATGAACTAGCTTTTCTGCATCAGAAACAGATAACATGTTTTGTAGCTTGGCAATGTTTCTAAGATGGAAGAATGCAGTTTTTGGAACATTGGAAATATGATTTTCAAAAGACAAATTGCTGTCTAACACCCAGATTTCTGACTGTAGAGGAAGTAACAGTACATCCGTCTAGTTGCAGGTTGTAATCTACAAGATTCTGTGTAGTGTTTTTTGGTCCAATAATTAGTATCTCTGTCTTATCTGAATTTAATTGGAGAAAATTATTTGTCATCCAATCTTTTACATTTTTAACACACTCTGTTGGCTTAGATAATTGGGAAGTTTCATCTGGTCTCGTTGAGATATATAGCTGAGTATCATCAGCATAACAGTAGAAGCTAATTCCGTATTTTCTAATAATATTACCAAGGGGCAACATGTATATTGAAAATAGAAGGGGACCTAGGACGGATCCTTGTGGCACTCCATATTTTACTGATGATAAATGAGATGACTCCCCATTTAAGTAAACAAAATGGTAGCGATCGGACAGGTAGGATCTAAACCATCTTAGAGCCTGCCCTTGAATACCTGTATAGTTTTGTAATCGATCTATGAGTATGTCATGATCTATGGTGTCGAACGCAGCACTAAGATCAAGTAAGACTAGAAATGAGATGCAGCCTTGGTCTGACGCAAGGAGCAGGTCATTTGTAATTTTAACAAGTGCAGTTTCTGTGCTATGGTGGGGCCTGAAACCTGACTGAAATTCTTCATACAGATCATTTTTATGCAGGAAGGTGCTCAATTGAGCAGACACAACTTTTTCTAAAATTTTAGACATAAATGGAAGATTTGAAATAGGCCTATAATTTGCCAGTACACTAGGATCTAGTTTTGGTTTCTTAATAAGAGGCTTGATAACCGCCAGCTTGAATGGTTTTGGGACGTGACCTAAAGATAACGACGAGTTAATGATATTGAGAAGCGGTTCTTCGGCTACAGGTAACAACTCTTTCAGTAATTTACCGGGTACAGGATCTAATAAACATGTTGTTGGTTTAGATACAGTGATAAGTTTATTTAGCTCTTCCTGTCCTATAGTTGTAAAGCACTGCAGTTTATCTTTGGTTGCGATGGATGAAACTGAAGTGTTAGATGTTGTAGAATCTACATTCACTATTGTATTTCTAATGTTATCTATTTTATCAGTGAAGAAATTCATAAAGTCATTACTATTTAACGTTGGTGGAATATTTGAATCAGGTGGCGTCTGGTAATTTGTTAACTTAGCCACTGTGCTAAATAAAAACCCTGGATTGTTTTGGTTATTTTCTATGAGTTTGTGTATATGCTCTGCCCTAGCAGTTTTTAGAGCCTGTCTATAGCTGGACATACTGTTTTTCCATGAAATTCTAAAAACTTCTAAGTTAGTTTTTCTCCATTTGCGTTCAAGACTACGAGTTACTTTCTTGAGAGAGTGAGTATTACTGTTATACCATGGTACAGTACGTTTTTCTCTAACTTTTTTCAATTTGATCGGGGCAACAGCTTCTAATGTATTAGAGAAAATAGTGCCCATGTTGTCAGTAATTTCGTCCAATTCATGTGTATTTTTGGGTACACATAGCAGTTGAGATAGATCAGGCAGGTTGTTTGCGAATCTTTCTTTGGTGGGTGGAACAATAGTTCTGCCCAGACGGTATCGCTGCGACATATAGTTAATATCAGTTATACGCAGCATGCATGATACAAGGAAATGGTCTGTAATATCATCACTTAGAGGTACAATATCTATAGCAGTAAGATCGATTCCATGCGATATAATTAAATCTAGTGTATGATTAAAACGATGAGTGGGCCCGGTGACATTTTGGTTGACTCCAAAGGAGTTTATTAGGTCAGTAAACGCAAGTCCTAATGTATCATTTGCATTATCAACGTGAATATTAAAATCTCCCATGATTAGTGCCTTATCAACTGTAACTAGAAGGTCTGAGAGGAAATCTGCAAATTCTTTTAGGAATTCTGTATACGGCCCTGGTGGTTTATACACAGCAGCCAGAGCAAGAGATACATTAGATTTCTTTTGAATGTCTGACAGAGTAACATTTAGCAGAAGTATTTCAAAAGAGTTAAACCTGTATCCTGTTTTCTGGGTAACATTGAGAATATCACTATATATTGTTGCAACACCCCCGCCACGACCAGTCTGACGGGGCTCATGCTTATAACAGTAGTTTGGTGGAGTAGACTCATTTAGACCAAAATAATCATTTGGTTTTAGCCAGTTTACGCGCGTTACAGACCCACCTATACTAACACGCTCTTTAAATAACAAAGAAAAAACATTGCACCAGACTTTAGACCAGGTTTGAGTTGGTCTATAGCGGAGTCTATTTTCAGTTCCTTAAACTAGCAATGCGCCAGCAATGCACCTGAACACACCTCTTTTTTAGATGGGCGCACAAATGAGCACAAATGCATTTGCTAATTAAACGACGTGGTGCTGGACGGGAAAATGCATAAAGTGCCGGACTGAAACTAGCAAACACACTTGCACTGCGCCTTGTATCGACTTGTATGAATACACCAATGGCTTAACTCTGACAATGGGATCTCAATAGGCTTCCTGTTGCGCGGTTGTTGCATCAGCGGTGCATTGCATGCTTACACCGTGCTTAAGATATAAGACAAGATGTTGATCAAAAACAAAAGAGCTTTTGAGTGAACCCATCTCTGCCTCCTCAGAGACTTGATCAACTGCCATGATTATAGCTCAGCAGCCTTATTTGTTCTGCACTGATATGATGAATTTTTCCAAGGGCATCTAAAAAACACATGAAGCAAAGACAGTTCTGAAATTTTACTAGTAGGGCTAATTTGACATCTCAGTTCACCTGAAGAGTACCTGACCTGAGAAAAACGTTTCTATATTAGTCATCCCAGCCAAATACAGGGGTGACGTTCCTTCAAGCGTGCTTGATGATGTTGGTGCACTACCACTAACCATCTCCAGCAACTGTTGCAGTGATCTGATCTTACATTTCAGTAAACTGGGGGAGTGTTTTTGTGTGTGTTCAAGTCACAAATGAAAGCTTATGTTCCCGCTCTGTTCCTGAGCTCCTAATGGCTGACTGAGATTTCGTTGGCTTGAAGAAACCACTGCCATCGCTTACATTTTATTTCATAGCAGAATCTAAAAACTTGTCATGTTAAAACATTATTTAGACAGTTTTAATAAATTGCACTACACTATGTCAAGGTGAATTATTTTTCCCTTTAGTAATGTAACAAGGTTTGACAATTAGTGTGATTAGAAGTTGTCTGGTCATGACACAGCAAAGAACTTACTTGAAAAAGAGGTAAACTAGTTTTAAGCTAAATACACACTACCAAACAAGAAATCATTCTAATATGGTTATTAGCTGATAAATTATTATTGGTGCTCAGGAATATGTATTTAAAATAACAGTTTTAATTTTTTTTTAAAATATATTTATTTCAAATTTTATATTAAAATTTATAGTAATCAGTTTGGCATTTTATAGCCAGCTAAAAAAACAACGTAAGGTAAAGTGATGGAAAATTGACTTGCACAGTTGACTTTCTCAAAGGATAATGTTACCATTTGATAGATTGTTTTGGTTATGAAACAGTTAATAGACTTTGATATAATGCTAACACAGTTTAACTGAAACCTAGGGACATAACTTCTAAATATGGTTCTAAATATATATATATTTTTTTTGGTATGTAGAATGATGATGAAAAAGGACAACACACACAACAAATTTAGAAGCATTTTCGGCAACACTTCAGAATAGTGAAAAGATATTCATTGTTTACTAATAATAATATAAGAGTTTCCCTGAACAAACTTCTAATTTTCTGCTTATTAATAGTTAGTAAGGTAGTTGTTAAGTTTAGGTATGAGTTCAAATTAAGGGATCTTAATTATGCTCATGCAGAATAAACTATTAATATGTGCTTTGTAAGTACGAACAACCAACCAACCAATATGCTTGTAATATGCATGCTAATAAGCATTTTCTTTAAATAAGAGCATTTAAATGGCAAATATGATTCTTTTGTGAAACTGTAACTGGAGTGTACTGTAAATCTGAACTGTAATGTCAGTGTAATAGCATCAAACTGAACCAATGTCAGTGCAGGAATGTGTTATTGTATTTGAGTTCAGTTCACATCTATTGTCATACACTGTACTGAACATACTATAAACAGCCATGCGATTAACAAAAGCATTCAAGTTCAAGTCAGACATCTGCTGACATAATTGAGAATCATAGAAATGACTGTAAACGAACAGATCTTATCTTTCTGTTTTTCAGCTAAATGGTAATGCTTCTAATGTGTCATTGATCCCAGGAAGGAAATTAGAATCAGAAACACCTTGAGATCCTGGCATGGTCTGCTGGTCCCAGAGCATCGCTAAACTGTGCGTCAGATACTCTCACCTTCACTCTGTCAAGGAGAAAAAAAAAAGAGCAAGAGAAAGAAGACTTAAAAGGATTTCCAAACCTTCCCAAAAGAGGTTAAAGCTGATCGGCTGCTTGCTTTCACAGGAATTTGATAAGACTCTTTTGCATCATTTAAATTTGAACGGCTTTGCAAAATCTGTGATTGGCCTAAACATCCCCCAGTGAGAGGAGAGACAGACGCTGCTGATTGAGAAAGTGTCTGCTGGTGACAAATAGCCATTTCTACACTTATATTTGACCTTGTGTTGGGAGAGCTTGAACCGAACATTACTGAGAGCTGTGGAGCCAATAAAAGATCACAATAATCCACACCACTCCAGTCCATCTATGAGCATCTGGTGAAAAGCTGCATGTTTGAAGGAAACAGATACATCGAGACATTTTAAATATAAATTGTAGTTTCTGGCCAAAATACCAGTCCATAATCCATAATAATCTCCTGTCCTCTCACATCAAAATCAACCAACCTTATTATTTACAACTGTTTTGAACTGTCTTCTCTTGTAAAAAGTGCTCGATCTGTGCATATTCCTCTCCCGATTCAGACAAGACTTTTCACTGGAGAAATCAACATTATGGATAGAGGACTCATATTTTAGCTGCAATGGTTTGAGTTAAAACATCTTGATGAATTTATCACAAAAACACTTTTTTTTTTTTTTTTTTTTGCTCAAGACATCAACTGATAGTCTGGAGTTGTGTGGATTGTTGTTATGTTTTTATCAGCTGTTTGGACTCTAATTTTGACGGCACCCATTCACTGGAGAGGATCCAGTGGTGATCCTAGTGATGTAACCCTAAATTTCTCAGAATCTGTTATGATTAAGAAACAAACTCATATTAGATGCAATGAGAGTGAGTGAATGTGAGTGAGATTGTGAGTGACGAGAGAAAGAAGAGCAGGTGTGTGCAAAGAAAAAAAATAAAGAAAAAAACCCACCAACCATACAAACTGGTATAACTTTACACAAACCAAAAATGCTTTTTTTGAGCAATATCAGTAAAGTGAAGCATTTGATATTGGTTGTCAAAAGGGTTGTTGTGTGGAAAACAGTGTAAAGGGTTTTCACACACTTAAAGGTTGTTTATTGACTATCTGTGGTTCCATGAAGAACCTTTAACATCAATGGAAACTTTCCATTCTACAAAAGGATTGGAAAAATGCTAGATTATTAAAAATATTCTTCACACTAAGAAAAAAAAAATAAAATAAAAAAAAATAATAAAATGGCCACTAGCAGCTTCTTTGCACACCCAAGAATGATTCTTCTATGGCATGGCTGTGGAAACCCCATTTTGGAAAGTGTGTGTTCAGAAAGCAAAAGTGAAAAAATACTGACATTTAGTACAATTTTAAGTGAAAGTTCCCTTTAATGCATCTTAAATGCAGCAGTTACATGAGGAAAAGATGAAAACAAGCAGAGACAACAAGCTTAAATGAAGATTGTGAAGCTTGGTGATGGTATCTATCTCCCCTATGGAGCTATATCATGGAAAGGCTGAGAAACACGAGCTCGCCTTAGGCGGAAAACCACCATCCCTAAATTCTGACACTGACAGATTTGCTGAATGATTCATTGTTGGGCCTTGGAGGAATTTTGCTCTGCTTTTGCATTTTTAAAAATCTTCAGTGTGCTGTGAGCTGAAAAAAAGCCCACACTTAACAATGGATTGATCCCTTCTGCTTGAGCGGTCTCTAACATTTCAGTGATTGATCAGAGGCTAACCTTCCACCATTCACACCGCAGCCTGTGTGATAATGCAAACTAAACACACATGCATGATTAATAATTAAGATAGAGCATTGATGGGGCATTAAAATGCCTCTCCAGGGAAGCATTTATCAGCACTTCTCAGTGATCACGATGACATTTATCCTCTTGGTTTGGTTCCGACAAGTCAACTGGACAAATCTGCTCAACTGGAACCATATATTCCACAGCAAATTGATTTAATGCAAGGAGCTTGTGTGTGTTAATGCCTAGAGGCTTCAGACTGGTTATAGATCTTTTAAAAAGGCTAAATGAAGTTTTCTGTTTACTCTTTAGCAAGAGAATGCAGCTTTTGTTGGTGCACCATTTGTACGGAAGTATTGGATTTTCACCAGACAATTTCCATGAAAACTGCTTGGTTTTTAAATAATTAGAGGCACAAATTATTAGATATGTGAGATCAGATTTTTTGTGATATTAAAATCAGCAAAGGGGTAATTAAATGTAACAAATCACATAAAAATGTCTCATATTTTATTGGAAAATAAACAGCATTTTATCAAACTTTGATGCCTTTTAAACAACTCACTTTCAACAAATTTATGTTTGTTTATATTGAACTACATTTGTTTTTGGGGTATTATAATACCATGTATACTATTATTAAATTTAATATGTTCAAAATACGTAGTTCTTTATATTTATTTTACGAAATGTACTTTATTTCATAGCTTAAATAAATTGCATGTTCCTCAGAGACTGCCATGTTTGGATTGCCAAAAATGTTACATTCAGCTGCTGCAAATTTGTTGATTTGTTTTTCTTTTCAAATTCAGTTCATTTATAGTCTCTTATAACAATTTTTTTTTTTATTTAAGCTCATCAAAATGCAAATCTTGTTGTTAAAAAAATTATGGAAAATCACTAATCACCCCTTAGAAGATTTAGACTTTATCATGGGACGTAAATTAAAATGGTATTTATTATTATTATTTTTTATTTTTTATTTTTTTATTTTCCCATCTCAACTATATCATACAATGTTGCAATTTTAAAAGTTATTTATTTTTGTTTTTAAAAATATTTATTATTTTAATATTTTTTAGCACATTTTAATTGTAATCTGTTACCTCATTATTCCCCCTCTATTAAAACAAAACATTTCTTAAAAATCATTTTCCGAACTGTATTTTGTTATTTCCTTTTGAAACTATACATTTTATGAATATATTTGTTTTTTTTTGTTTTGAACTCTCTTTGTAGAACAGGCCACTATTTTTGACTATAAGTCTTAAAACATCATATTGTATTTTTATTTCAAGTTATGCATTTAAAATTGAAGATATCTATTTTGTTCTTGTCTTAATCTTTATTTGTAGTTACATCTGAAAAACTAACGAGGTTGGTTATTTGAAGTAAGATGATCTATTTTCCTATCCCAGATGTCCTCTGTGTTTTAAGGCTCTGTGTGTATCGTTTGCGTGCAGGCTGTGAAACTCTTTTCACATTAGATCTTAAAATAGGCAACAGTCACCTCTTTCCACAAGGTCTAATGCAAAAAATCATTAAAACTATTTGCTTCCTCTTTCAAGCACATAATTCAGAGTTTTAAGTGTCAAAATGATTAAGTAGTGCTGGGCGGAATAATGAAAACCATTTTATATTTTCGTTATGATGTTAATTTTTAATATACCACCATACCGATGTATTTAATTACTCAACGTTCGGAACGCACGTTATGCTGCTCCGAGGCCGCGCGACACTGTTTCAGACGGTACCTTTACAATGTTGCACTTCTAAGCAGCGACTGCAAGGCGTGGTGAGGTTACACACAGCAGTGCTCTGGTGCTACGTTATAACGCCTGTTTCACACATACTCCTCCTGCAGTGTGTATTGCGTATTTTTTTACGCACCCATGTTAATGGATACCAGCTGCACGAGGTTGCGGACCTTCGTGCGTCTGCAGAAGTGCAGCGATTGTTTATGTACCGAGTCTATGAGAGTCTAAGTCGAATGAGAAGAAGCAGAGTTGGGAGAAAGAAAAACTATGTTAAAATCGCAAAAAGGTTGTGGGATTTACAGGGATACGCTAGATTTGGATGCCAGGGACCGGTATGCGGACAAAATCGGCACTATTAACGGTTTGGATCCATATGAAATTCCCAGCAAAGAGTGGATCACCGACGGCAACTTGCTGCCGCACTTTTGCGTTACATTACAGATCCTCGGCTACCTTGTTTATTTTATGAGTGCCTACACTTCAGATTAGTTCCGAGGCTACATGCCATTGGAGTCTCATGTACAGTTCACAAATCGATGGGTTCAGGAGCTGCGGATCATAAAGCGCTGTTAGTTTAATAACCATTAGTGCTAACAACCACTTACACGTGTACTTTTAACTAAATGTTTCAAAAGTGTAGTTTCCCGTGGTTCTCATGTATTTGAGCTCTTTTCCCGCTGTCTTCCCATTTTTTTTATTTTCCTGTAAAATATCCCGTTAGCGTTTCCATCGGACCTGTCAGTCTCTGTGCTGTTGTCCTGTTGCTACCCCCTTGCCCTTCCAGCGAAACAAAGCGTCGTTTTGCTTACTTGAAAGCAACCTTAGCGTGATGTCAGGCTTTTTAAGATAGCGTGGTGGTTGTGAGAGCACGATTTCATGCCAATCTGTAAGCAAAGTCACGTCAGACCTAGCTTCACAACTTGCTTAGTTAATGCAGCTGTCTTGTAGTACGAATTTTTGCTGTCAGCAGAGGGATAGCAACAGAAAGATGAATGTTGAAATATTTCCGTATTTTGGATGAATAACTCGGGAAATTTCCCTTATGTTCAATGTTGACTTAAGCTATATAAAGTAATATTCAGATATTATGGTCTCCGTGGTCGCGGCTCCAAGCAGGAAATTGGTGGAAATGAATCCATTCTAATTTTTTCCCCCATGGCAGGTATCTGTTGAGCTATTACATCCCACAATACAGCAACGGTTTGCCATGGTTGAAATAGATTTTTAATTAATCAAATTAAGACACACGGATGAGAGGGAGTGCATCTAGACACTTCGCAGTAGTCTGAGTAGCATTAAAGGAGCCCATCAACAAGTAATGAAGTCACGATGCGCAAGCCCTATTAAAGTGAAAGCGCATTGTTCGCTGGAAAAATTTACATGGATGGACACCGAAATGCAGTCATTTCACAATAAATGTATAATAATTAATGCTGTTTCAGATGCAGCACATGGGTTTTTGGGTAGGTTTAAAACAAGAAAAAGTGCACGTTTAGATAAACAAGAAAAACAATATATTCACTTTTATGGAGGCAGAAAAACAAAGTTCATTAAGACCCGAGGGACTGCTTCTGATAAAGATTTAAATGCAAAAGGTTCGAGACTGTTTCTGTCTGTGGTGTTTTAATTTTAAATATTTTAACAAGACAAGTAGGCCAATTATTGGGTTTAAATATTTTGCCGCTTGCTTGAGCAGCTTATTATACAAACCTAGATGTAAAATGCACGAATAATGCATTGTTTATATTTATTGACTTTAAACTAATGTCTATAACTATGAAAGATTGTTACTGTTCTGTGATAAAAGACTCACAATGCTGGGAAAAAAATAATATATATATATATATATATATATTAGGGGTGTAACGGTACGCAAAAATCACGGTTCGGTATGCACCTCGGTTTTAAAGTCACGGTTTGGTTCATTTTCGGTACAGTAAGGGAAAGAAATGCAAACATTAAACTACAGGTTGTTTATTACTATAAACATATATAAAAAACACACACACACATATATTATATATTTTATGTGTATTTATATAAAATAAAAAAGAATAAGAAATAAAATCCTGCTGCAAAGTTCTCCACTAAATAAAATACTCTCAGTCTCAAACCAATATCACATAATAAAATATAATGAAAAATATAAATAAATAAACATGAGCATTACCAATCCCAGCTTGTAGGCCTGCTCATATAAAAAAAAATACATACATTTTCCAAAGTGTAAAGTGCAGCAACATCAGTTTCAGTTTTTAGACCTGCTCAGATTTCGTTATAGCGTTGGACCGATCGGAATTAAGAGCAAAGGTCTGTTTAAATGCCGACGGGAGCTGCGTTTGAATTACGGTTAGTTTTTTTCCTAGTTGTAGTGATGTTCACACTCGTGTGATGCCTTTTGAAAACTAGAATCAGCTGCAGGCCGGGATTTGCACTGAAAGCGGAGACTTCCGCCACTTAATATGTTCGTGTGGAAACACGAAAATGTACCTATGTTCTGCACACAAAATATTGCATTCGGTCATTCGGTGCACACGTGCACCGTACCGAAAGCCCTGTACCGAAACGGTCTGGTACGAATACAAGTACCGTTACACCCCTAATATATATATATATATATATATATATATATATATATATATATATATATATATATATATATATATATATATATATATATATATATATATATTAAAAACAATGAACAAATGTTGTGTTTGTGGGCTAAACAGAAGTGGATCAGTAGCGGACTGCAAATGCATCCCGTGTGAAAGAACAGTGAGTCTGTGCTGTGGACTGCATATGCACTGCGGACGGAGTATGTGTGAAACAGGCATTACAGGGAAGATGGATGCTGCAGAACTAGTAGAACATGACACAGAAGAACTTTTATGCAAGTGCTGTTGGACTAAAAGCACGTCTTGGAATATCAACCAGCAGAAAATGCATTGTACACCTGATCATGCATAAAAAAATAAATAAAAAAAACGTCATAAACCAGGAAACTGTCATAATTTAGAAAAAAAAGTGATATAAATGTGATCAAGTATACAAAATGTGCGTCGAGTCACACTGTACAAGTTCTTTCAACATTTAATACAATGACTGTCTAGAAAGAAATAATGTTTTATTAAGCATTTGTATATTAAATGCTTAAAATCTCATCCTGACAAGGTTCATATCAAGGTAAAAAATATGTTTAATTATCTAAACATAAATAACTTTACAACATCTTTATCATAAATGTATTTTAATGGCTTTCATTAGATGAGGGAAATCTTGTCTTTGCCTCCGAATGACAGACAATCTTTAAAAAAGTTAAATTTCATTAGTTGTATTTGAAACAAAGAGCTCAGCACTTACTGTAACACACAGGCCTTAATAACCTTTTTTTTTTTTTTTTTTTTTTTAGCTCTCTATGGATAAAAAGTAATTCACAGTATATTGGATAAAATCTAATTTCTTTTTTACCTTGTTTATCTTCCCCCCTAAGAATCTGTTTGTTGTAATATAGTTGTTTTCCCCATTTTTCCCTCCCTTTTTCTTTTGTTATTTTCACAGCTGTACTGTATTGGTATTATTGATCTAATTCAGTCCTTCATGTTAATATGATTTAAATAAGGTGATTTGAGATCGCAAGACACTGATTAGAACCTGGACTAGAGGAGATACAAAATGCAAATAAAATGCAACCATGGTGCAAAATGGATTGCTCAAGCATCAATTCATTTAAAACTAAACCAAAAAACACACCATCTTACAAACTTAGATCCATAACCTGGTTAAGCCTCTATTACAATAAAGGTATTTACCTGCTCTGTAGAGTACACATATAGGGACATTTCTGTAAATCATAATCAGCATATTTTGTGTAAACCTTTGAATAAACTACAACATGCACATTCTTTTCCCGCTTTTCTAATCTGTCCTCTCTTGTCATTTGTTACACTGCATTTCGGTATAATACTGTAATTCAAAAACTCCTCCTCATTCATTTCTATAATGACAGCAGATGAGGATAAAAGGATGAATTAGAAAATGCAAGCCAGTAACCTTTCAAATATGAGACTGCTAGAGTTTATCTGTTTTTATATTATATATTATATTTTATATTTATCTGTGTGTGTGTGTGTGTGTGTGTTTGTGTGTGTGTGAAATAATTCAAATCAGTCTCCTCCTGGCTTCAGAATGTACGCTTGATGCTGACTGAACATGAGTAAATTCAGATTCATACTGTAATATTGTTGAGCATGTAAATGTGGTCAAAGTTCTCTATATACAGTAAGAAAAACTTTGAAAAGGATAAAAACTTTCAAACTAAATGTCATTGCATTCAAATGAAAATGAATTCAGGCATGAGCTGCCTGTTCTCGATGGGAATATTTGCAGAAAAAGTCATCATGTGTCTTTTTTTTTCAAGTGAACTTTATTGTTGAATCAAGCTGATCATTTTCTAATGTTCTATTTGATTCGCAGTTGTAGTTGAAGTGCACTGTACAGTTCATTGAAACATGCAATATTTCTTGTTGATGACATGACTTACAGTTTACTGTAGGACTTTCCTTTCTTCTATGGATCACAAATATATTTTGAAGAATTCTGTGATCCAAACAATACGGTATCTCAGTACCTTTGTATCTGTAATGGGTTGCTGTATAAAGTACCCAACAAAAGAGTAGAATTCAGCAAATAAAAAGTCTTTAATAATAAATAAAAATGGGAATATTCATGTGAATCCACAACACAACAACTGAAAAACAAACAATTCCTGACTCAGAACTCAGGGAAACATAGGGCTTAAATAACCAGGTGTAATGAGAGAGAAACAGGAAGAGGTGATAACTAATCATTTATCTATACAAACTGAAAACTCAAACTAGACAAACTCAAATGAAAGAAACAATGGAACTGAAAATAGACCAGACACATGAGAGTATCATTTTATTTTTATTTTATTGTTGCACAGAAGAAAGAATGTCATACATGCTGGAATGCTAAATATATTTATATTTACAAACAAATCAAAGCAGTGTTTTCTGTATTATTCTAGCTTTTGTGTTTTTTTCCCTTACTTTGTGGTCGGTTAGAAATTAAATTGTTTCATATCGCTTAGGAATACATTTCCTAAAGCATTGCTAATCAATTATTATCCCAAATTTAATCATTACCAACATAGCCCAACAAGTCTGTGTTTTCTGAAACCATAGCTCAACATTCACTAACAGCATCGCAAACTTGTTTGGTTGGAACAACAGATCTCGAGCTGTCGCTAGAAGTGTAGTTTCTTGTTAGTAAGATGTGGACTTGTGATGTGATGCTCTTGGGCAAAATAAGCAAGCTAACATGCAGTGTATTGTATTGTCACGAAAGTGGTCAATTCAAAATAGACTACATTACCCACAAGCCCCATACCTGAAACTAATTACACCCGTACTTGTTCTCCATCAAGAGTACTATAAAGGTTGCTCACTCACACACACTTACTGCAAAGGATTATTTGCCTGTACGACATACCAAGTGTTTCTTTACAGTCCCATTTAGTCTTTTCCTGTATTTAACCATCTGCCTGTTTGTGGATTATTCTTTTGTCTTTATATCCTTTCTCTTACTTGACTACGCTGATTTAATAAAGCTGCATTTGGATCCAACCCTTCCTTCATGATCCCCACATTATATGTACATTATTCATTCCATTTGAATATACATGTTTCAATATACATTTTAGTGTGTCACCAATAATTGCTATTTTTGAAGAGTGCACATGTGCATAAATGTGAAAAGAAACCCCAGCAGTACTATATTGTTGAAGCAATTTGGGAAACAGTCGCTACTAGATGGCTAGTTTCTCCAACGGTGCATTCAACATCAGAAAACACTCTAAAAAGTTTGAGAATCTTACTTTGTAACACCTAATTGCTGTTAGAATAACCAACAACTCTGGCTCAAATTAGACCCAGATATAGACTCTGTACTTCTTATCCCAGCCTTAGGAGTTAGACTTCTCTGAGCAGCTAGAGAACAAAACAAGTCCAAACCTGTTCGCTGCATTATCGCTTGAGAGAGAAATCACATCATTTATTGTGTAATTGAATTTGAGTGCAATCACTCAGACCTTGTTCACTACAGGATATTTGTTAGATTCTCAAATAGATTTGATTTGTTAATGGTCTTTGAATTCTGTGTACCGCAAGTAGACAAATGTTGAGGGAAATGAAGAGGCAATGAAGCTCATCTCATACGATGACAGTTTAACCATTTGTTTGAAACATAACAAAGAATTTTCTTTATTATTAGCTGTTTCACATAACCAGAACAGATGTTTCATGATGTAAATCAGCAGTTCTGATTAGCAGGTGGGTTGTGTTCTGATATTCAGTTGAAGACAGCAGGGAAACAGTGATAAATAATAATGCAACTAACCACCTTTTTGGAAAAGAAGTTCACTTTAACATAATTTTAGAATGAGAAACTTTAAAATAATATACTTAAAACAATAGTTAATGAAAAATTTGCTTAAAATGTACTCACTACCAAGATGTAAATGAATTGGTTTCTTTAGCAGAACAGATTTGTAGAAATTTAGCATTAAATCACACACTAACCAGTGGATTTTTTTGAATGGGTGCAAAAATCTGCATGTTTGTAAGAAACAAATCTAACAAATTTAACCACATCTGAGGTAAATACAAGTCCATTATTCACAACGCTTAGTCCTCTCACATCAAAATCCATCAAAATATTTGTTTAGAACTGTTTTGGACTATTTGTACATGAAAACAGTGCTCAATTTGGGTATATTTTCTCACGATTATATGACTTTTTCACGATAGAAAGCAATATTATGGATAGAGTACTACATTTTGTGTCAGAAGAAATGGTTTAACATTTAAGAAGACATCTTAAAGATTGATTCATTTATTACAAAAACACAGCTGTTCAATTGACCAGAGTCATGTGGATAATTTTGTTGTTTTTATCAGCTATTTGGACTCTCATTCTGATGGCACCCATACACTGCAAAGGGTCCAATAGTGAATAACAAAATAGGTTAGAGAAAAAGACTAGTTGCATTAAAGGCTCTCCATCCTAAATCAAACTCTACTGTATTTGTTTTCAACTGTTGACTGTCAGAAGCAGCCAAATTGGACAGATTGCCAACATACCAGTACGGACAGGTTGTGTAATATCCTGTCATCCATATAGCCATTTGATGTCAAGTGCAAAGCCAGGGTCCTGAAACGAAACCAGTTGGGAACCACTGATGTCATAAATAATCCATTTGTAGTGGACAGTAGGAATGTTGGCATTTTAAATTCTCTTTTCAACCACTACAGTGGTGAAGTTTTACTTCAATGGGCTGGGTTGTTCTGGACTAACACTACCAAATGATGATACTGATAGAAAAATTACCAAACAATCTCTTAAGTGTTTAAATTGGAATCATACATAGAATACTGGTATTTCCAAAAGAGAAAATAATGTTCTTGGTTGTCAAAACTCGCTGATTCCGATCCAGTAACATCAACGTCTGAGGGGGAGGATAATGGCCTCACATTTTTCAAAACCACTACGGATTATAATTAATCGCTCACATTATAAACAACTAGTCTGTCTACACTTCAAGAACCCAATGTGGTGTTTATGACAGGATTCATTCAGTTTTTTTTTTCAAGCATCACAGCTACATCAGTCACTTTATTTTAATGTTATATGTTTGAATAGACTGCTACAGTATGTATTCGTTTTATTTTTAAACAACTTCTGACTCTTAGATTCAAGCAAACTTGTGATGAATATGGTAAAATAAACTTAATGGTAAAATTTCCTAAATATGAGTAAGAATCAAATCTATTAATATGTTTAAAAAACATATTAAAATATGAATAATACAGTGACTTAAATACACTTCTGAAAGCTATGATTACTGTTTTAATTTCTATATCAAAATAATTGTGATATTTCGGGCACAAAATCAATAGTGTTAGAGAAATGAAGAAAGTCTCTTAAAGTATAAAAAATGTTTTCACCTTTTTTGACAAAGCAAGTTAGTAAAAAAGTAAAGTGGTATGACTCATGTCCCCATTTTTCAAATCGATTATAAATCAAACCACACAAAAGATATGTTTGCACCTCAGGCTTCCAATTTCAGCTAAATAAAACTGTTCATGATAAGAGTGAGTAAACGATTTTCAAATTTTATTTTTTTAAAAGAACTAATCCTTTAAATGACATGGGACCAAACCCACAATGTAAGTGTTGCAACATGTGAGAACGATTACAAATAAATGAATTAAGAAATATGCTGTTCTAAATTAAGCTATTATGGTCTTTTCTGTTTGAAGTGAGCTACCTCTCGCTCTCAGTTCATCCTCACAAGCTGTCAGAGAGTGTAAACTGGAGCTGTTCTTGTCAACACACCATAAACACACACACACAGAGTGTGAGCAGGAGGGATTGACATGCTGCTCATGCCTTGTGTGGGGAGACTCAGGCTTTAATCGAGCACTGTGCTGCCTGCTGAACTGGTGACACTGAGCAACAAAGATGTTTTAATTAAAAAATAATTCAGCTATCAGAATCAGATTCAAAATATACACCATTTACATGTTGCCATATGATTATAAATGTAAAAATAGACAAACTAAATTGAATGTACAAAAAAAAAAGTCTCACATTTAGAGTTAGGGGTTTGTTTATCTGAATTTGGGCCTATGGGCAAAATTATGCTATGAGCACTTCAATATCACAATAACTTTACATATCATAATATACTGTAGTTATTTTTCCTGGGAATACGACTACTACAATATCAAATTGTATATCAGTGAGAATTTTTCAAAATAGCAAATATATATACAAAAGGAAAAAAACACAACATAAAATGTTCATGTTAAATACATTATGAAATATACATAATGAAATATTGTAATTTCTACAACATCTACACTTGACCCTCTTACACTAGCTCTATATGGTCTATTTCTTTTATATCTACTTTTTATTCCTTTTTATTTATTATTTTAAACATTGAAACATGTACTGTACTGCGTTGGACTAACTGGAACTTAAATATTTTTGCTCTTCTGTTGGTTTGATTGCTTCTGTTGTCCTCATTTTTAAGTCCCTTTGGATAAAAGTTAAAGTAAAATTTAATTAACTGATACAACTGTTTTTGTTCATTTAGGACATAATCAACTTTGTGCAAGTACTCACTAAGATGGGCATTTTGACATGCCTATGAGTATTTGCCTGTTTAAGCAGAAATAAAATAAAAATTACTCAATTCACTACTATTACAGTAACATTAAGTGACATTAAGCTTACTGAAGCCTTAATTATGTGTTTTATTGCGCAGTGTAATGTAAGTCAATTCAGGTAAAAGTATCTGCCAAATGCATAAATGTAAACTTTGTCTACCCGTAGTAACGGCTAATGGAAAATGTTGATTTCTAACTTACAAAAAATGCCCTACATCATGGTTTTGTGATATTAAATTGCTCAAGATCATTGAAAGTCCATAGGTCCATCGGAAAGTATGACTATATGAATTCAGAAGCATAAACAAACCAAAAACCAACCTGAATCTTTAGAGCTCTTGTTTTGATGTTTGTGATATGCTGTTTGAACCGAGACTCTGTGGAGAGACAAAAATCATCACACTGGAGAAATCACGTGCACCACAGCAGGTGTCTGCAGCTTCTTTCTCCTCTCAGTAAACGGGCCAGGGTGCCGGAGCTCATCCAAGAACAGATTTTCATGCAATGTTAGGCTCAACAAAGTCTGACACATTCCAATTCTTGTAAAAACCTGGGACTCATAATTAAAATTGTGGTAAGTAGGCTACCATCCTCAAATAAAAACTCTGACATCGGAAAATATGATTGGTTTAAACAGAACAGGCCACTTCCTTGCAGGGGCAGAGTTTAACCGCCCCTGATAAGAGAAATCATGCATATAGTATGTAATCAGTAAATGGTTGTTCGTTTCACCAGAGGTTCCAATTATGAGATTTCAATTAAATATAAAGGTCAAAATTGCTTTTAGAAAGTACATATTTAGAAAATAGCTTGGGTGAATTGATTTTATGCAGACTTTAAAGCTATCATTGATTTTTTAGGACACCTATTTCAGAGATATATGTCAGGAGGTTAGAGGACAGTTTCCAAAAAAAAAAAAAAAAAAAAAAAAAGCCTTTAATGACCCAGCAAGGCCTTGCTGTTCAAGACTAACCTGAATATTTGCTGATAGAAAATAGATACTACTGATGTGTGCCTTTGCATGCTCTTAAACCAAAATAATAATTCCTGTTCCATTGCATTCATCACTAAAGGGAACATTGCTCCGCTTTTTATAGCTTAATCATTACTTTCAATGTGGGAGATGTAGAGAACAGTGGCATTTGCTGGTGAATAATGTGCATCACAACAGCTACAAGGATGCCAAGAACTGTACGATCAATGAAAACTCAATACTCAGCAGCAGTCTGAGGTCAAGTTATGTCCACATCCTCTCGACTTTAATGGGTGAGTCTCAAGAGATTTTAAAGTCAGAGAGAGTTATTGATATTTCGAAAAAAATATATGAATATCTAATCCTTTGGATATATACCTGTCAAAAAAAAAAATAGAAAACAGTATCCTCTCAGCTATGTTCCTTCTTAGAAAGAAATGGTATCTGTGTAGATTTCCAGTTAGGATTTAGACCGTATCCTAGTACTGTGACTGCTCTCTTCAGAGTTACAAATGACCTGCTCTTATCATCCCATCGTGGTTGTATTTCTCTATTAGTGCTGCTGGATCTTAGCATTGCATTTGACACTCTCGACCACAACATTTTTTACACTACAAAATTATGTTTGTATCATTGGAAATGCATTGTCATGGTTCAAATCTTACTTATCTGACAGTCATCAATCGTAGCAGTGAATGTCAAGGTATCATATTGTACAAGTACAGTATGAAGTACCACAAGGCTCAGTACTAAGACCATTCACATGTTAGCCTTGGAAGATATTATCAAGAAACATGGTGCTAACTTTCACTGTTATTCTGATGGTACTCTGGATGGTACTGGTATTTCTTTGTGGCCCGATGAGACATACCAATGTACAAAACTAATGGACCACATAGTTGATATAAAAAAACTGGATGACTAGTAATTTCCTACTGGTAAAATAAAAATAAAAAAATAATAATAAGCTTTAATTTTTGAGGTTTGAATTATTGGACCAAAAACTTCTGCATATAATAACTTAAAACACTGTCTAACACTTGATGACTGTTCTGTCAATTCTCCGTCATCAGTCAGGAACCTAATTTTGCTATTTGATAGCAATATTTCCTTGAAAACCACATTTCTAGGATTTGTAAGGAAACATTTTTCCATCATAAAAATATATCTAAATTACAACAAATTCAGAAATGTTTAGGGTGACCACATCCCACGTAGCGCATGCACACACAGCGTTTGAAGCCCAATTCATGCGTCCCGCAATTTGAGACTGTGTCATGCATAATCAATGCTTGCTCAAAAAAAAGTTGGTCACTCTATATTCTCGCGCCCCAGGCAGCCAAACGAACATTACTTGACAGTTGAGCACGCTACTGCGAGAGCGGGAGCGAGCGAGTTTGAATGAGAGATGAAGTTTACATCTTTATTATTTCTGTTTTAACATTTTTCCTACATTATTTATACTAAAATATGTTATGTAGGCAATAACTCAGTTTACTATTTGACTAATTTATTGAGGTGGCATCGTTGTTAACTTACAAAAATGAAGACACGTCGTTGAGACCCTGGCCGCCCAGATGTCAGATCTTTCCATGCAAGTGATTCAGCTTCCTCAAGATCCACCGATTCATTCCAGAACACCAGAGACTCCTGAGCCCAGAATAAATAACCCGCCCTGTTACGCTGGTGAGCCAACAGAGTGTTATTCCTTTTTGACTCAATGCGAGGTGGTCTTCTCTCTTCAGCCAGCCACTTACTCAAGGGATCGAGCCCGGATTGCTTACGTCATTTCGCTCGTTACCGGACGGGCACGTGAGTGGGGTACCGCTACCTGGGAGGCTGAGGCAGAGTGCATTAATCAGTTTGATCTGTTTAAGGAGGAGATGATACGCGTATTTGATCGCTCTGTTCATGGGGCCAAAGCATCCCGCATCCTTTCTATCCTCCGTCAGGGAAGACATTCCGCTGTGGACTTTTCTATTGAGTTTCGCACCCTAGCCACCACATGCCATTGGAACGAGCCTGCTCTGGTTGCTCATTTTCTAGAGGGACTTAACGCTGACATTAAGGATGGGTACCCAAACTTCTTGAACCTATTATTGATCTAGCCATTCATATTGAGAAGTATTTGATCTCCGCCGACGCTCCCGAGGGATGGAGACCGCCCTATTTCACGCCTCTTCTGCCGCATCAGCACCTGCCTCCGCCAGCTCTGAGTCTGAACCTATGCAGCTGGGGGGTCTTCGCATCTCAGCTAGGGAACGTGAACGCAGAATAGTCAACTGCTTATGCATGTATTGCGGCTCGGCCAGTCACTTCGTTCCTACATGCCCGTTAAAAGCCAACGCTCTCCAGTAGAGGAGGGGTTACTGGCGAGCACAACTTCTCTGATCTCTCCTCCCAAGTCCTGCACTACCATTCCTATCACACTTCACTGGTTCAGTTTCTCTGTCTCCTGTAATGCCTCGGTTGACTCGGGGGCAGAGGGGAATTTCAATTTCGATAAGGCATGGGCTCTGGAACAGGGTATTCCTTTGAAGGAGTGTGAGGAGGCAACCTCCCTTTTCACCTTAGATGGTAGCGCCCTCCCTCGGGTACTCTGTGAATCCGTTCCCTTATCTCTCACTGTTTCTGGTAACCACCACAAGATTCTTTCTTTTTTAATTTTTCACTCTCTCTTTTTCCCTGTAGTTTTAGGTTACCCTTGGCTGGTAAGACATAATTCTCACATTTACAGGTCTAAGGTCACTATTTTTTCTTGGAATTTGTCCTGTCATGTTGAGTGTTTAACGTCAGCATTCCCTCCTGTTTCCTCTGTCTCTGTTTTTCAGGAGGAACCGGTTGATTTGACTGGGGTCCCGGAGGAGTATCTCAACCTATGGGCGGTTTTCAGTCATTCCCGGGCCACTTCTCTCCCTCCCCACCATCCCTACAATTGCAGTATAGAGCTCCTTCCTGGTACAACCCCGCCCCGTGGAAGGCTATACTCTCTGTTCTTTCCTGAGCGTGAAGCATTAGAGAAGTATCTATCTGACTCCCTTGACGCCGAAACGATGGTTCCTTCCTCCTCTCCCACCGGTGCGGGATTCTTCTTTGTGAAAAAGAAAGACGGTTCTTTGCATCCCTGTATAGATTATTGAGGGCTGAATGACATAACCGTTAAGAATCGCTATCCTTTGGCGCTTATGTCATCAACCTTTGAGCTCTTGCAGGGAGCAAAGGTCTTCACAAAGTTGGATCTCATCAATGCTTACCATTTCGTTCACTTTAAGGAGGGAGAAGAATGGAAGACAGTGTTTAATAAACCTTTAGGACACTTTGAATATTGCATTCTCCCTTTCAGTCTTGTAAATGCTCCGGCCGTTTTTCAAGCATTGATTAACTACATCCTTAGAGATATGCTTAATATTTTAGTTTTTGTGTATATCGACGACATTCAGATTTTTTTCTCCCTCTCTCCAAGTTCACGTGCAACACGTACGCTGGGTCCTTCAGCGCCTTCTTGAGAACCGACTCTTTGTTAAGGCTGAGAATTGTACCTTTTACGCACGCTTAGTTACTTTTCTCGGGTCTGTTATCTTGGCAGAGGGGATTAGCATGGACCCTACTAAGGTTCAGGCGGGTCACTGATTGGCCAGTCCCTGACACTCGCCTTACGTTTTAGTGTTTCATTGGTTTTGCTAATTTTTATCAACGTTTCATACTAAACTTTAGCCAAGTGGCTGCGCCGTTGACAGCTCTCACTTCAGTCAAGTCCTGTTTTAGGTGGTCTGAGTCCGCCCAGAGGGCTTTTGATCTTCTTAAAACTTTTTTTTACTACCATTTTTGCTCGTTTAAATTTCTCAATTTCTTATCGTCCCGGTTCTAAGAATGTGAAACCTGATGCTCTTTCCCGTCTTTTTGATTCCTCTGAGGTCCCCTCGACCCAGAAGGTTATTATTCCTCAGGGTAGTTTAGTTGGCGCTGCTATCTGGGGAATCGAGAGACTGGTTAAGCGTGCTCTTTCTCACTCCACCTCTCTGCGTAACGTTCCTAAGAATCGCCTTCATTAGTCCATTTCAGATCATTAAGATTATCAACCCAGTTACTGTCAGACTCAAACGATCTCCTAACCTAAGTCACATCCACCCGGTCTTCCATGTTTCGTGCATCAAGCCTGTCGTGCGTGCTTCTCTTCGACCTACTCTTTCTTCTGATCGTGTCAAGGGAGCTCCAGTTTACAGGGTTTGTAAGCTCCTTGATATGCGCCGCCGGGGTTGTGGACACCAGTTCTTAGTGGACTGGGAGTGCTATGGTCCTGAGGAGAGAAGATGGGTTCCCTCCTGGGATGTCTGTTTGTTTACAGAATGCTGTTGTCATTGCTGCAAACTCCCATATCAGCGGTGGAAAGTAACCAATTACAAATACTTTCGTTAAAATACGTGAGTACATTTTTTTTTCTACTTTCTTGGGTGTAATTAAATTGCGGTACTTTTACTTTTACTTGAGTAAAATAAAACTAAAGTATTCATTTTCGCTACATTCATTTTTCTTCAAAAGTATAAAGTACTAAATAAATAAATACATAAATAGACAAATAAGTTGCAGATGGATTAACAGAGCGAGTTGGCATTTGATGGGCACTTTTCAGACTCATGGGGTAGAACCCTGCACTTCAGCCAATAACAGACAGGTCTGACTGGGGTAAAAAACAATCAAAACGTCCAGTTCAGCTGGGAGGTGGGGCGTTCAAGCCGTTCTTTGCTTTGCCCGTCAATCACCAGCGTTGTCGTTTTGAATCAGGATAGCATTTCAAATTTTTTAGTGAATGAAAGCTATGCTCTGATTTTAAATCAGATTTTTGTCAGCTCCTGAAATGGGTCATACCATTAATATTACCAGAGCACACATCAGTAGGCCAGTTCTATTTACAGTAAGTAAATAGAAAACTCTATTCATTCATCTTTCATTCATACTCGAAGCCGAAGGGAGCCTTCACGTAGAAAGTCCAAAACTGTCTAGTAGAAGTAATATATTATAACTTATGAAGTGCAGGAATTTCATAAGGAAAATGAATCAAAAAGAGTAATCAAAATTTTAATTTTATAATAAGTAGATGATTCCTGACCTTAAGCATCCTATTCCAGAATTGGAATAGATTTTGGATTCTAGGCATGGTCTAGGCATGGGTTAACATTAAATAAAATGCTCTTCTTTTTTTTGTCCTACCAAATGTGTCCCTTGAGTTCACCTTTGTTATTATAACAAATTACACTTTTAATGTGATTTTTAACCATTCAAGTCAAGAAGACTCACAGACTGTTTTCTCTGCAGCACACACTTCTATGTCTAAGTGTTCTTTAGCCTTTTGATTTTCATTTGTAGTATTCAGATTACTAATAAAATATTTTTCAATAAGATGATATCTAAGACTTATTTATTTATTTATTTTTACCTTATTGGAACCGAAATTATAATTATAATTATTATGGAACCAAATTGGAATCATTAAAATTCAAAGGATGCCCAATCTTATCCATATCGCACATTATTTTTACTGGCACCTTTCCATTCACACTGTTTTAGACCCTTTCTTTTCTTTTAAACCTTCACTTACCCTTTTTTGCTTTTGCTCTTCTTAAAAAACAACCACAAAATCATATATGTGAATGCACTTTTCAAATTAGTAATAAAACAGTTGCTCCTGGCTACAGGGATAGGCAGTATGTTTGCTTAACATAGTGTCAAATGACTATGTTAAAACAATTTATGAGACTAATATAATGTTTTGCTCCCAAATCAGTAATTTTTTAAACCGTTAGCTTCTGTGGTTCCATGTTGCTTCTTAAAATTAAATAAAATTAAATAAAATTAAATACTGTGATACAAGCAATGTCAATTAGTAATGCATTGCAGTTGTGTTTACTGTCTTCCATGTTTTATCAGTCAAAGCGTCTAGCTGTAGTGACATCTGATGCGTTAGTCTACATTTGATTTTTTTTCTGGGTCTCACTTGTGAAACAGACGTTATATTACATGGGTGTTAGGATTAGGGTAAACACTGCTCCATAAAGCTCACATCATCTCATTGTGGGTACAAATAGAAAAATAATACTAAAGTACTTCGTAACGCATTAACTTGAGAAGTTTTTTCTCTTTCTTAAATTATATTATTTTTCAGTACTTTTAGTTGTACTCAAGTAAATTATTCCTTAAGTAGCAATACTTTTACTTAAGTACAATTTATTTAGTACTCTTTCTACTACTATCCCATATACAAATAATTATTACAAAATTATAATTTTCCTGCAGACAGTAGGCCCCTCCCAAATGTAGGCCCCTGGGCTTCAGCCCCTTTGAAGCCCATGCATTCATAATGTGCCCCTGGTGACTTGACTTGACTTGAATTATGAAATACTCTCTCTGGCCAAATGTACACATGTATAGGTCAAGAGAATTAAATGGATAAGAGATAATGGAAAGTTGTCCGTTTCTCTCCCAGTCAATATTCTTTGTCCTTTATTTACATTCCTAGGGTTATTTCCATATTGATCTTTCCAGATCACCCCAGATTAATGGCTGTTATCAGCTCCCCATGCTCAATACCATCTAAAATCACTTCCATCTCTGTTTGTCTTCAGTCCTTAATATTTTCCAATGCTCACACATTCAGTGAGGCCTCGACCCATCCACTGAGCTTCCACCTGACCCACATCACCAGAGAGATGAGAGGTCACCAGATTCTGCTTAGTCTTGCCCAAAGAGTAAAGCTCAATTAAATCTCTTGAGTTGTAGATGCCAGTTATTGTATTTGCTTGAGGATTAAGTAGATTAGATTAGATTAGATTTGATTTGATGGAAAGGGGTATCATGCACCTCTTTTATTTTGAGTGGAGAGTAGTGGTGGGCAAGGCTCACTTGGTTCTGTAGTAAATTAAGGTCAAAAGGGAAATGTATATAAATAATTAAAATAATTATGATAATAATAATAATAATAAGTTTTATTTATATAGTGCTTTTCCAGAGCTCAAGGACACTTTACAATAAACAAACAACAATAAAGAAAATTGACAAAGAGAGAAGACAGAACAACAATAGGCAAATGAGAGTGCAAGTACAGTAAGTGAGAATTGGGTAGAGAGAATTCTTTTTTTTTTTTATTAATTTAATTACAATTATTTATATAAGCTGCCAGTAGTAACTGCAGCAGAATTAAATTGACATCAACTAATCTGTTCGTCCAAGCGAACCCTTAGCGAAATTTCATATCAACTCTAAGAAAGGATATTTCCGTGGCCACAGAAAATCCCAAAAATCGGAATCGTAAAGGGACATTTATTTGTAAGGCAGAGTCAGTAACTCATGTAATTTGTGCACGAGATTTTTATTAACTAAATACTAACGCAAACCAGTCTAACAAACAAACAAACAATCACTCATACAGGGGAAAGGGCAAATTAGATTTGATGGATAATACATTTATATTACATTTACATTAATTCATTTAGCAGACGCTTTTATCCAAAGGGGCTTACAATTGAGGACAGTGGAAGCAATCAAAAACAACAAAAAGAGCAATCATATACAGTACAGACCAAAAGTTTGGACACACCTTCTCATTCAAAGAGTTTTCTTTATTTTCATGACTATGTCACACTGAAGGCATCAAGGGCTATTTGACCAAGAAGGAGAGTGATGGTGTTCTGCGCCAGATGACCTGTCCTCCACAGTCACCGGACCTGAACCCAATCGAGATGGTTTAGGGGTGAGCTGGACCGCAGACTGAAGGCAAAAGGGCAAACAAGTGCTAAGCATCTCTCGGGGAACTCCTTCAAGACTGTTGGAAGACCATTTCATGTGACTACCTCTTGAAGCTCATCAAGAGAATGCCAAGAGTGTGCAAAGCAGTAATCAAAGCAAAAGGTGGCTACTTTGAAGAACCTAGAATATGACATGTTTTCAGTTGTTTCACACTTTTTTGTTATGTATATAATTCCACATGTGTTAATTCATAGTTTTGATGCCTTCAGTGGGAATCTACAATTTTCGTAGTCATGAAAATAAAGAAAACTCTTTGAATGAGAAGGTGTGTCCAAACTTTTGGTCTGTACTGTATAAGTGCTATAACAAGTCTCAGTTAGGTTAACACAGTACACGTAGCATGGGCTTTTAAATAATATAATAAATAAAAAGAAAACATATAGAATAAATAAAGAATAGAGCAAGTTAGTGTTAGAGGTCTTTATACACACACACACAATTGCAAAAAAAATACAAAAAGATTAGAAAGGTAGTTCAATTTTTTTTAAAGAATAGAATTAGAATAGTGAGTGTTAGAGTTAGAGGGTCAAATAAAGATGGAACAGATGGGTTTTAAGCTGATTCTTGAAGATGGCTAAGGACTCAGCTGCTCAGATTGAGTTGGGGAGGTCATTCCACCAGGAGGGAACATTTAATTTAAAAGTCCGTGAAAGTGACTTTGTGCTTCTTTGGGATGGCACAATCAAGCGACGATCACTTGCAGAATGCAAGCTTCAAGAGCTTGAACAAGGAGTTGTGCAGCATGTTCCCGAAAGAAAGGGCTTGATCTTCTTGATGTTGAATAAAGCAAATCTGAAGGATCGGACAGTTTTAAGCAATGTGGTCTGAGAAAGTCAGCTGATCATCAATCATAACTCCAAGGTTTCTGTCTGTTTTTGAAGGAGTTATGGTTGATGTGCCTAACTTAATGGTGAAATTGTGATGAAACGATGGGTTTGCTGGAATCACAAGCAGTTCTGTCTTGGCAAGGATGAGTTGAAGGTGATGGTCCATCATCCAGCAAGAAATGTCTATTAGACAAGCTGAGATGTGAATAGCTACCATTGGATCATCAGGATGGAATGAGAGGTAGAGTTGAGTGTGATCAGCATAGTAGTGGTATGAAAAGCCATGTTTCTGAATGACAGAACCTAATGATGCCATGTTGACAGAAAAGAGAAGTGGTCCAAGAACTGAGCCCTGAGGCATCCCAGTAGTTAGATGTTGTGACTTTGACACCTCACCTCTCCAAGATACTTGGAAAGACCTATCTGATAGGTAAGACTCATGGTTCCTGAGATGCCTTTTGCCAGTAGGGTTGATAGGAGGATTTGGTGGTTAACCGTGTCAAAAGCAGCGGACAGAACAAGCAGGATAAGTACTGAAGATTTGGATTCCGCTCTTGCCCGTCTTAGAGCTTCAACAAATGAGAGCAAGGCAGTCTCAGTTGAATGTTCACTTCTGAAGCCTGATTTGTTGCTGTCAAGGAGGTTTTTGTGTGTGAGAAATGTAGAGACTTGGTTGAACACAGCTCGTTCAAGTGTTTTTACAATGAAAAGAAGAAGGGAAACTGGTCTGTAGTTCTCTAAAAGAGTTGGGTTGAGGGTGGGTTTCTTAAGTAGTGGAGTTATACGAGCCTGTCTAAATGATGAGGGAAAACACCAGTGTGGAGGAATGTGTTGATGATGTGAGTGAGTGCAGGTTACAGCTGTAATCGTGCCTTAAAAGTTAGGCCTGACAGGACCCGAGCCCGACAGGTTTCGGCCCGAACCTGACAAGTACATTTTGATTGACAGCTTTTTAAAAGCCCGAACCCATTTACAGCCCGACATTATTCAAATCTGCGCACACACATGCTCTTTTTCCTTGTGTCAAGAATGAGTAATTTATGCATATTTTAACATAATTTATTCATAACTTACGTAGACTAGACCACTTGGAAGTTGGAATAAAGAAATAAAATAAGTCCTCTGTGACATCTTAACATCTCAGCATTCTAAATAGCCTTAGGCTCATTTAGCCAATAAATAGACCAACGCACCAATAAAAATGAGTTGAAGATGAAATTAAATTAAGATAAAGGCTCTGCCGGATTTGCTTAGCAGCTGACATTTAATAAAAGAATAATGCCAACATTAGCGTATATACTCTGTCCACATTATGCATTTAAGGCTCAATGAATATTTAGTTATTCTAGTTATTCGAGCCCGACCCGAGCCCGTGTAAGATTATATAAATTAAACCCGAACCCGACCGAACCCGTCGGGTCCCATCGGGCATAGATCTTCAGCTCTAGTGCAGGTATAACTGCAGGAGAAATGGCTTGAAGGAGATGAGATGGAATAGGATCAAGTGGGCAAGTAGTAAGGTCATTAGGAAGGATGAGTTTTGAGACTTCTGCCTCAGAGAGTGAAGAGAAGGATGTAAATGAGTGTATGTTTGCTGGTGATATGAGCTTGACTGATTGTGGTGTGGAAAATTGTGCACTAATGTGTTTAATTTTATTAATGAAAAATGTTGCAAAGTCGTCAGTTATTAGAGATGAAGCAGGAGTGGGAGGAGGAGGACAAATAAGTGAGGAAAATGTTTTAAAAAGCATGCGAGAGTCATTTTAGCAGTGGAGACATTAGCAGAGAAGGACGATTGGAGTGACTGATTCACATTAAGATCAGTAGTATTTTTGGATTTGCTCCACATCCTTTCAGCAGCTCTAAGCTTAGAATGGTGTTCGCGTAGAACATCAGATAACCAAGGGGCAGAAGGGGTGTTACGGGCTGGCCTGGAAGATAAGGGGCAAACAGTGTCTAAACAATATGTAGGAGTGGAGCAGAAAGTATCAGTAGCACTGTTAGCATACAAAGATGCAAACAGTTTAGGGACATCCTAAGATCTTTGGTGAATGGAAAGTCAAGGCACAAGGCCTGGCACAGACTCAGGGGTCTAAGAGAGTTCTAGCTCACATACTCATAGAAGAAGAAAGGAAAGCAGATCAAAGAGAGAAGGCGGAACTGTGCGTGGGCCTTTTTAAAGTCTGAGAAGCTTCACACCTCTTAGGATGGGCTTGTCCAATAAGAAAGGCTGCAATTCCAAGCGGGAGGTTGGAACTAATGAAGAGTTTTACAACCCTTTGTGAAAGCATGGCAATTTGCAAAATGGAACTTGGGGGGGTTCAAGAGAAGAATCTTCAAGATTCTTAGAATACTAATATATTGCGTATGTGCCAACCAGGGCTGGTAAGCAATTAAAATGTACATCTAATTAATTACATGATGAGGTGATTAATTAATCGAATTAATCGCACATCAAATTTGGAGAAATTACTCTGAAAAGATTGTTTAAAGTCATTATTGTGCAAAGCATCAAACATAGAAAAGTAGGTTCAGCAAGAAATATTTTGTTTGAAAACATTTATTACATATACTCTTTTGGACCATGTGAGTAAATGATGACAGAATTGTAATTTTTGGTTGGGTGAACTATAACTTTAATAATTTATTTTCTTAAGTTTATTATTATTACTATGAAAATTGTAATTTATTTCTAATGAAATGATACTCTAAATAATAAACTAAAACTGCCAGTAGGTGGTGGTAAATGTCTTAATGATTAAGTCATCGAGTCATTTATTCATTTGTTTGATTTGCTCAAATGGCTGATTCATTCAGGAGTGAAGTAAATGGTTCTTTATGAATGGTTCATTTAATAATTACGCTTGTTCGACTTGAAGTGGGTCATCACCATCAGACTGATTTGTGTGTGACATCAAAGTACCGCAAGAGCTTAGAGAGTATACAACTCCTTGTGCTTTAGAATAGCTCTTGCGGTACTTTGATGTCAGATAACGATCTGCCTGTGCAGCCCCACTTCAAAGCCAACGTGACTATGGCCAATGGGTCAAAGCACCAAATAGTTTACCAAATTCATTCAAAAGGTGGAAGATGATCCACATAGGTCTGGGGCTGGGCAAGTGTGTTAAATGCGTTAATTTTACTGTGATATTTTTTTCCATAATTAATTAATCTAATTAACAAGTTAAATAACCAGGCCTAGTACCAACATATAATATACACTCTCATTTAGATCATCAGAAGACGAATTCATAGATACTAAACATGTTAAGATTACATATAGGTAAAATTACATGAATGAGTAAGTTGTGCACTGAAAACTTCTTACCCAGCTCTCAACTGTAATCAATGTATCAATCCATATCAATGAATAGTTACACCCCAATATATACACCCACTTTATTAGGTACAACTGTTAAATTGCTTGGTAACACAAATTGCTAATCAGCCAATCACATGGCAGCAACTAAATGCATTTAGGCATCTAGATGTGGTGAAGACGACTTGCTGAAGTTCAAACTGAGCATCAGAATGGGGAAGAAAAGGGATTTAAGTGACTTTGAAAGTGGAATTGTTGTTTTGTGTGAGGCGGGCTGGTCTGAGTATTTCAAAAAATGCTGATCTACTGGGATTTGGACGTACAGCCATCTTTAGGGTTTACAGAGAATGGTCCAAAAAAAGAGAAAATATCCAGTGAGTGGAAGTTGTGTGGAAGAAAATGCCTTGTTGTTGTCAGAGGTCAGAGGAGAATGGGCAGACTGGTTAGAGATAATAGAAAGACAACAGTAAATCAAATAACCACTCGTTATAACCCAGGTATGCAGAATACCATCTCTAAATGAACAACACATCAAACCCTGAAGCAGATGGGCTACAGCAGCAGAAGACCACACCAGGTGGCACTCCTGCCAGCTAAGAACAAGAAACGGAGGCTACAATTTGCACAGGCTCACCAAAATTGGACAATAGAAGATTGGAAGAACTTTGCCTGGTCTGATGAGTGTCGATTTCTGTTGCGACATTCAGATGGTAGAGTCAGAATTTGGCATAAAGAACATGAAAGCATGGATCCATCCTGCCTTGTCTCAACGGCTCAGGCTGGTGGTGGTGTTGTAATGGTGTGGGAGAAATTTTCTTGGCACACTTTGAGCCCCTTAGTACCAATAATCGTTTAAACGCCACGGCCTAGTGGAGTATTGTAGCTGACCATGTCCATCCTTTTATGACTACAGTGTAACTATCTTCTGTTGACTACTTTCAGCAGGATAATGCACCATGTCACAAAGCTCAAATCATCTTAGACTGGTTTATTGAACATGACAATGAGTTTACTTAACTCAAATGGCCTCCACAGTCACCAGATCTAAATCCAATAGAGCACCTTTGGCATGTGGTGGAATGAGAGATTTGCATCATGAATGTGCAGCCGACAAATCTGCAGCAACTGCATGATGTTATTATGTCAATATGGACCAAAATATCTGAGGAATGTTTCCAACACCTTGTTGAATCTATGCCACAAATAATTAAGGCAGTTCTGAAGGAAAAAAGTGGGTCCAACCCGGTACTAGCAAGGTGTACCTAATAAAGTGTATATATATATATATATATATATATATATATATATATACATGTGTGTATATATATATATATATATATATATATATATATATATACAGTACAGACCAAAAGTTTGGAAACATTACTATTTTTAATGTTTTTGAAAGAAGTTTCTTCTGCTCACCTGCATTTATTTGATCCAAAATACCGAAAAATATATAATATTGTGAAAGACTTCGCTATGTTAAAATATAGTGGGGGTCCCTCTGCTCCTGCCGCGATCCAGTGTTAATCCCAGCAATCGGGATGCCGATGTATCTGGTGGAGTCAGAGGTGGTTTGAGGATCATGGTGACAGCTTCCTCAGAGAGAGTTTGTCACACCTCAAGCACTCCGCAGCCGGTGGTTTGACCGGAGGGAAGTGCTGGCCCCTCTACAGTGTGGAGGGAGCCAGCCGCTTCCTTCAGTGTCACCCCTTGAGACCAGATGCCGATCGCTTCATTGGAGGGCAAGCTCTCTCTGTCCGGGGAAGATTACCCGGGTGCCTTGTCCCGTTCGGATTTGGCAGCATTTTCCAATCTAGACCCAGAGATGATGACTATGCTTTCCCGGGGCACCAAGAATGTCGGGCTTGTATACAATCCTGTGGTGAGAGCAGTGGAGCTACAAGAATTGTTTCGAGTAGTAAAAGCTCATGCACCTCCGGGAAGAATGGCACCGGAGGGGGGCAATGAAAACCAGCGGAGGTGCATGAGGAGCTTTCCAAATGGTGGAAGGCACCTTTTACTGCCGAAACAAATCTTGTAGCTTCTCTGCTCTCACCATCCTAGATGGTGGAGCTGCTTTGTGGTACATGGACAATTCCTCGGTGGAGTGGTCAGTGGCCAAAGCAATTTTTGCTTTTGCCTTCTATGTCATGGAGTTACTGCAGGTCCATCAGGCCAAAGCTCTGAAAAACCTAGATGATGGTGGTCATGACTCTGCAGTCCGCACAGTCTCTGGGTCATGCAATGGCCACATTAGTGGTCCAGGAGGGCAATCTCTGGCTGTGTCTGGCCGACATGAAGGAGCGTGATAAGGTCTGTGTCTCAGACCGGCATTTCCAGTGACGCTGTTGATACCTTCGCCCAGCAGTTCTCGGCAGCATTGAAGCAGATGCAGGCGAACAAACACGTCATGCGCTGGAGGAAACCTGCTGCTTCCTTCCCGGCTGCAGTCCCTCAGCCTGTTTGTCACCTTGGGCATCCCCCTGCGGCTGCCCCCACTCCCACACTGCAGCAGCAGCCTTTCACTAGGCATTAGCCCAGCCTGTCCAGGCCACCGCCAAACAAAAGTGCAAGAGGACTTGAGACAGGTGACCCAGAGATGAAGGAGACTGCTCGTCAGGAGATGGCACCATTCCCTCCCCTGGAGAAGGGGCAGGTGGAGAATCCTTTGTTTAATTTATTTTTTGTTCCACCACTGGACCAGCAGCCAGTAGTACCCAAAACTTCAGTAAAAGAGTGGGTTGCTCAGTCTCTGTGTCTCAAAAGGAGGAGAGTTGAGAACTGTGCATTACAGTGGACCATCAGACTCGGGTATGGGATTCAGTTTGCCCGGCGTCCCCCCAAGTTCAGGGGCATCCGATTCACTTCACTCAAGGCTGTCGATACTGTTTTGTTTTCTCACTGGATATGTTTTGTGTGTAGAAATCGCAGTCCTGTTGGTGCAGGACAAGATAGCGCCGGTCCCTCTAGACGATATGAGGTTGGGGTTTTACAGGCCTTACTTCATTGTTCCCAAGAAAAGTAGTGGGTTACAACCGATCTTGGAACTATGAGCTTTGAACCATGCGCTTCACAAGCTGCCATTCAAAATGCAGAAATGCATTTTCACGTGCATCTGTCCCCAAGATTAGTTTGCAGCGATTGACCTGAAAGAGGTTTATTTTCATGTCTCGATCCTCCCGTGGCACTGGCCATACATGTGATTCACATTCAAGGATTGGGTGATATCAGAACAAGGTCTTGCCCTTTGGGTTGTCCCTATCACCTTGCTTCTTCACCAAAGTCACGGAGGCAACCCTTGCTCCTTTGAGAGAACACGGGGTGCGCATTCTCAACTATCTCAACGACTTATAATCTCATCTCGCCATCAGTTGTGCACACACAGGGACCAGGTGCTAAAACACTTCAGCCAGTTGGGTCTTTAGGTCATCCAGAAAAAGAGCAAACTCGTGCCAACACAGAGGATATTTCTTGGCATGGAGTTGGATTTTGTCCAACAGTCAACACGCCACACCCAGGAATGTGCTCATTTGGTGCAGAACTGCCTCAAGACTTTATCAGGCAGGATGGCAGTCCTACTGAAATTCTTTCAGAGGGTCCTGAGGCATAATGCTGAAGCTGCTGCGGTAGTTCTACTTGGTCTGCTCCATATGAGAATGCTTCAGGACTGGTTCCATGGCCAAGTCTCATGGTGGGCGTGGCGGCATGGTACTAACCGGGTTCAGATTACAATGGCCTGCTGCAGAACCTTCAGCCCATGGTCTGATCCCACATTTATTCGGGCAGGAGTGCTGTGGTATTATCTAGGCATGCTGCGGTATTCACAGATGCCTCTGCCCCTCAGCTCAGCTGTGGGGCCATGTACAACAGGAATGTAGTGTCAGAGGTTTGGATGGGTCCCTAATTGTGCCTTGAGTTGCTAGCAGTACGCAAAAAAAAAAAAAAAAAAAAAAAAAAAAAAAAAAAAACCCTACTCTAAGGCCTCAAAATAGACCTAAATTTGAATTAAATTGTATTATTTATAAATTACAATTGTAGCTCTAGACAGTTACCTATGGATATGATTTTATTAATAAGGTTGTCTGATTGATTTTATAGTCTCAAGCATTCAGAAATCCCACAAAATAAAATTAAGCAGTTTTACTGCGGTAAATCATAGTAAATTTTGGTAAGCGTTGTGATGTTCACATATTTTAGTTGAAGAAATTAAAGAGGCTGTAGCATTTCTATCGCAAAAAAAGGTGGCCAAAATTAAAAATTAACTGAATATTTGAATTAAATGTTTGGTCAGTATTAAACAAGGATTTGATCCTCCTGTAAGAATGCAATTACCAGGCCACTGGTGCCCTTTGCAGGCATTTGTAATAATGCAAAATGTTTATTTTGTATTAGCCTACATTATATTTTAACAGTGTTATTCAATAAAACCATATGATTAACTTTAAAATGTTGGTTCCAGTTTCTAACCATAATATTGTTTTCTCCAGTAAAAAAAAAAAAAAAATAGTGTTGTCTGGATCAGGAGAGAATTATGCAGAGATCAAGCACCAGTTACAAGTGAAATCAGTACAAAACAGTTCTAAACAAATAGGTTGGTGGATATGGATGTAAAAGGGCAACAGGAGATGGACCTTTACTCTGGAGGAAGCCTTATTATGGATTATGGAATCGTATTCTGGCCAGAAGTTTAAAAATGCTTAGACATTTAATTTATGATGTTGTGAGTGAATGCACCCATTTATTTAATGTTAACGTTATTTTAATATGCAGTTGCATTTGTCACTTGTGTTATTCATGCAGAGAGCGCAAAGCATTCATTTTAGCAAAGGATTTTTAAAATCATATTTAAATCTATTTTTACTGATGACATTTGACATCATGATATTTCAAAATGTAGTTAAGAAGTCATTTAATTTAATAGCACATCTCATGTGGTAATTGAATTGAGTGCATTTAGGTTTATAAATTTGGTAGAGTTTAGTAGGGTAATCAAAGACTTCTACACTACCAAATTGAGGCACTGGCATTTGTGTGACCTTTTAAAATTGAGGGTGAAATGATTTACAAAGGAACACCTGCAGGAAGTGCCAAATTATTTGTATCTTACACTTCCTGCTTATATTTATAAAGTCGTCATTCTGTACAAAAGCAAAATATAGTTCAGCACTCCTGGAGATTAACTTCTTGACACAACCTAATTCGTTGCTTACAAAAGATGAAGCATCTTTTCCAAAAATGATTTAACCAATTAACTTAATGTTCATTAATTTTATTTATTTACAATTAATAATTCTATCTGACCCTGTCTGACCCTTAGAAAATCTAAGATATTTTACATCAGGGTGAAAAAACTTTTTTTTTTTTTTTTTTTTCAAGTCAGCAGTCAGTGCAATCAGCTTGTTTGCTTCTTTTTCATTCACTATCTGATCTAATCGATTTAAAAAATACAATGAATAAATACATAAATAAATAAATAAAATTAATTTAATAATTACTCTTTAAATTATAATTTCATTAAAACTGTTTAACCTTTATTTTCCCACCTATATTGTCCATCTTGTTGTGTTGTTTTTGGTCAAAAATGACCAGCCTACAAAACCACAGTTTTTTTTAATTATTATTTAATTATTTTTATTATGATTATTATTATTGTTATTGTTATTATAATTATAATTATAATCATTATTTTTTTGGAAGGGTGATGACTTTTTTTTTTTTTTTGGAACTCTCACTGATCTGAGTTCATGCTACTCTGTTTTTGATTGAACATATTTTAAATTATTCACAAATAATGATTTTTCTTCACCCAAACACAAAGGTTGTCACTGTGTGCTGCCAGAAGGAACGAAGGAGTCGTGGATAAAGGAAACTGTCATTTATTAAATCCAACACACAGGGTAAATCCACACTTGGAAGGTATTGAAGACACGCGTACACAACTGGTGTACCAGACGAACACAGACTGCACAGACTGGGGCTAAATACAAAGGATAACGATGTAATTGGGAGGAACAAAGGTGAACAGAATGACTAATTAGACAAGCAACAAGGACATGATGACCAAATAAGGGGCAGATGAGGGAGAAACTGGGTCACGGGGAGCAAAACACAACAAAGACACTCCAATCCTGACATTTCACCCTCCTCCTGGAAGGGCCAACTGAGGGAGGGACAGGTGGGAACTGGTAGGAGGCTCAGGAGGTGGATTGGAGAGAGCTAGGAGGCATGGTGGAGCTGTGGGATCAAGGGGGTGAGGTGGAGTCTGGGTCTCAGAGGCTGGAGGTGGAGACAAGGGATTCTGCAGCCACTGTGACGATGGAGGATGGCAAACCTGTGGAGTTTGCACTATACTGATTGTGGGCTGGGGGCGAGCAGAGGGGCTGCCAAATGACTTTGGAGGAGGGGGTAGGAGAGGGTGGGAGGGTGGTCATTTGTGAGACTCTGGGCTTTCAGAGTGTAACTCAGGAACAGGAGCCCTCTCTGGGCTGGTCATGGAAACCGGAGCCCTCTCTCTTTCAGAGGAGTTCTAGCCGGCTCTCGCACCTGGTCTGATGATCCGAGAGGCTCTGGGTTCATGGCAATCCTCAGCTCTTTCTCACTTCTTGGCTATGGCTCGTCGGTCATGATGGGCTCGGGTTCCCTGTCATCGGTGGGCTCAGGCTTGCACTCCGTGCAGTGGGGAGATAGTGAGTATGGTCTGGGTTTGGCTGTGTTCTGGATCGGAGATAGAAGCTCTCCAGGGAGGTCGACAGGGTGGTGGTAATTACCCCTGATCCAGAACAGCGAGTTCAGTGCAGTGTCGTCATATGCCATTTAAATGGCATACTCAAACAGTCCTTGCAGGTTAGGGCAGTGAACTTGGAAGTGAGGGGATCCATGGGGAATACGGGGAAAAGCAGAAAACAACAACAGTAAAAAACACAGAAAACAAACAGGGGAAAACGCCAGTGATGCGACTTTTGACACAGAGGCTTCAACGCTTGTATGAAAACCCCCCTAAAAACTAAACATCTCACAGTGAATAACAGTACTGGAGCTTGATTCATTTTGCCAAAACCACGTGATCTGTGCATGTATTTGCAAGTATAGTGTTGTGCATGTTCATTTTGTATTAATTCCTAGTTCACAGACACTTTAACTGAACATTCTATGATAATCTTTTGTTAGTTTGATCCTAGCCTATTCATACCTGCCTTGCCTATTTTTTTCACATGTATTCATAGACTCATTTATTCATATTGTGTAATACAATGACTGACGGACTTAGTTATATAGACTTCATATTTAATTTGATTTATACAGGGTTTTATAGCACAAACTTATTTCAATTTAATTCTATTCAAGTTTATTTGTATAGCATTTATTACAATACAAATCATGCAAAGCAACTTTACAGAAAATTACGTTTCTACAATATTCAGTGGTGACTGTCAGTTTGTGCGCATATAACAGGATTTTTCAGAAATATTAATAAGACGTAGTCCGCCAGATGATGAACATTATTGACAGAAATTATTATATGATGCAGTCACACTTGTAGCAATATTTATTAGTTCTGTTTGTTGATTTAGGGTTAGCATCATCTGGGGTCCTCTGAGGGGTCAGCATCATCTCTTCATCACTGGCAATTGCAATCTTAAAATAATAGGGTGTGAATTGCATTTCCAAAGTGGCTAACATCTACAACAGGTGGGTGTTATTTGTGTTCTCAGTGAGTTGATTGAACTGTTCTTGTTGTTTATCTGTTTATTATTAACTCTAAAATCCCAGAGGAGTGGTTAGATGCATTACAAAACCTCTGAAGTAGACTGGACAGAACAGCTGTGTGTCCTATAGTCGATCACCTTATTTCTACTTAATGGCTTCTCTGTCTAAGAGGGTGTAAACTGACTAGCAAGAACAAAACAGCAGAGCTAGGCATAAAAGCACTTGCTACAATGTTCTCCATAAGACAAATCAGGCCATAAATTCTTGTAAAGTTTCACTCTGAAGCTGTTTACGAGAAAATACATTTTTCCTGCCGTGCAACAGAGAACTGTTAACAAGATATATGAGCTTATCTCGCGAAGCACTTACAAGCTTTCCCTGAATCCTTTCACTCCCTGTCCTAGGCCTATATTTAATTAAATGTTTAGCCTCAATCCAAATTATAGATCCAAATTATTTTATAGATTTAGGATTTAAGTGGTATTAAATATGTGGCTTACATGCATCAATCTTTTCCCACCTAACCAGAAATGGGTATATATAATGTATGATTTTTGTTTTTAAATCAACATCTAGTTTAATATGAAATGTGTTAATATTAAGTCATAAGTTATTCATGCATAATAATCAAATAAAATGAACTAAATGTGATTTATATGCAGTGTCTTTTTATTAATATCTGAACTAATGATTATGTATTTGCTAGGGAGTGATATTTAATATTGGACTTCTTATGAAATTTAAATACAAAACGAGTGTAAATGACAATAGTTTTCTTAAATGTCCCATCTGGATGTAATTCATTAATAAATTTGCCATTAAATCTTTCTCAGAGATGTTTCACGACTCAAAGTCTAAATTATCAATGTAATCAAAACTTTTGTCAAAAAACCTGTTGCACACATCCACTACATGCCTTCTGTCATCTGACTGATAGTTTATACTTTTTAACAAGTAAAAAGCCCTGTATATAAAAACAAAAAATGTCCCTATTCAGGTTATGGTTCATGTGTCCTTTTGTTGCAAAATATATACTAATGTTACTTTACTGAGATACACATAAAAATAACTTTCAAATTTTTAGTAATGTTTCAAGATGAACACTACTCAGATAGAAAAAGTTAAGGTGTACATGATTATCCATACATAATTCTTTTGAAAGGTCATGTTAAAATGTAAGTATCACATACGAAGCATCAGGCTTCAGAATCTTACTCTTTTGCCATGTAAGTTTCAGCGACTTCCACACAAATTAGCATATTTTTGTTCAGTCTGGGCCTTTGAATTAAATTGAAGTGCTTTTTCCTCTTTGAATATGAGCTTCATATTCTCCCTATATCATAAATATATGAGCCATAAAAGCCTAATTTCTCAAATCTGATACTCAACAAAATCAGACACGGAAGCTAAAAGCTACATTTTATTTTGACTATTATTTCATAAGGCTTTACAGGATTAAAAGTGAATCATGACACTTTAATATTTTTCATGATGTTAATTGCTTTTTGCGTTTTTATTCTGTTAATCAGAAGTACATACAACATTGTTTCTGTAGTTAAGGCACATACACAAAAAAGAACAGAGAGCAACTATAATTTAACCCTTTTTTAAACCAAAGCTTTACTGGCAAAGTGTTTCTTTTCATTAAAAACATGCAATTAAGCAAGGTTAATGTTTTAGATAAAGGGGGGGGGGGGGGGAGTTAAAAGAGCTGGAGCTTTGATTCTGCCACTCTTTTATTTTCAGTGTTGAGCTTAGATCTGTATTTTATCCACAACACAGATAGCATGTAGTGGTGTGATCTATGAGCGGGACCTCCCGCTCCACACCAACCAGAATTCCACTGTGACGGGACCCTTAGCCTCAGACTTGAGTCAGAAGTCATGAACCGCTGCTTCTCAGAGGAGCTCAGATCAGCAGGTGCTGTGGTGAATGTATCTCGGAGCCAGTCATATTGGCCACTATTGTCAGGAAAATATATTGAGGATTAAAAATAAATGCTCTTATTTGAATTTATCATTCTGTGAAGATCCAGTGACCAGCATGGGACATTTCAAGTGAACAAAAGGTGCACATTGGGATAAAGTTCTTTTAGATTATAAAATGAATAAATAAATAAATAAAAAGTACTTTTAAAAACTGTTCACTGAAAGATTCCTTGGGGAACCAAAAATTATTCTTCTATGACATCACTGCAAAAACCTACTTTTGGAAGCATTTTTTGAGCATGTTAGATTTACCAAATCAAATGAATCTATATTTTTTTTGCTCAAGTTTCTAATGTTTGGGGGACTGATCTGACATTGTCTGCCTATTGTGGCAGGTGCTTCTCTTTTCCCTGCAGCTGGAGAATTGATTCAATCAACTTAGATTTGCCAGTGTAATTAGCAATGAGCCATTACTAAACTTTCTGTCAACATTGTTCATTCTCTTGCTCTCTGGGAAAATTCAAACCACAATGTCAAAATTTTGTGGGAGAGACATCTAAAACCATGTTCACACATAATGTGACATACTTGCATTTGAAAATAAACAAAAGCTGAACCAGATTATCATATGTAATTGAGCTATCCCATTCACATTGAAAGAATTCTTCTCGCTTGTGGAAACTTACAGGAAAATCTCTCAGTTATCTATTACTGGATGTTTCCATTCACAAGGTGATTTGAAGAAGCAGTCTTTGAAATGATAAACTGTACCCACTGATAGTATCTTTTACAAATGACTATTAAATTCATGTTTTCACTGCCAGCTCCCCGGAACATCTGAATTTCGATGCCCATAATATACAAGCTGATACAGTTCAGCCCACATCTTCCATTTTCTCTAGACAACGTGGCCTGATCATGTTGTATTTACTTTAGTTTCCACTAGTTACTTTTAGTTCTGTTTCCAGTTACATTAGCTAGTTTTGGGAACTGTTAAAGCTCCACTAAAGATGCATTCTTACTATTGACAATTTCATAGACTTTTTAAGTGTATTATTCTCTAATATAGTTTCTCCCACTAAGAACAATAGAATAAAAGAAAAAAACAAAACAAACTATTGATCAATTAATTATGTGACCAATATTGGCCAGAAACAATGTTGTTGAGCAAAAAAACAAACAAACAAAAATATAAACACATAAATAAAGGAACTAAGTGCATATCTGGGTGAACAGAAAGATAAAAAATGTGTCAGGTTTACTTTAAAGTATTATTGCAATTTTGCACCCTTGGAGGCCATTTCGGAAGGGCGGTGGGGGCTATTATAGGTACGTGAACAACAGAATCCCTTCACTTTTCTCTTCCCTTTGGTTTGACCATATTGTATGTTCAACGAAAATGGTACAGTGCAAGGTTTTTATCAGAAATAGTAGCTCATAAAATTTGAAATGAGCTTTTATTAAATCATAATGAAATACTCCATTGTGCCATATGGCTAAGTGGAAGAATTATACATTAAAACACTAGAAAAAAATATAAAACAAAAACATAAAAATAAAAAGTAAATGATACAATTTGAAGGGTGTAATCACATCTGTTTTACTAAATGGAGCCATGCTGGTTCTTTGACACAGCACCACAAACAGAGATCAAGCAAAAGTGTTTAAACGCTAATGATGAGTTTGAGGCTCTATGAACATCTGGCAAGCTGCTCTGAAATCATGTCATCAGTGCACATACTGCTCCCTTGAGGTTGTAAATACAATTTATTCAAAACATTTTTATTTTTATTTTTTTTTAATAATGAGTTTATGCACTCCCAACAAAGCAGCATGGGCCAGTTTTTGATGGGAATGTTTGATAAATGGGAACATGCAGGGATGTTGTGGCTCCTATTCAGAGAGTATATATAACTTAATTATTGTTCTTAACTACACTACCATGTTCTTTTACAGCCATGGGCATAATTCACTTATTATTTTGAGGGGGCACCAGTGAGGGCTGTATAGCATGTGATGTAGGCCTATTGGTTTTATTAAGTTTTTCCATTTTTTTTTTTAAATTCAAAATATGTTCAGACTTGTTAACTCAAAAATATGAATGCTAAATATATTTTTACAAATTACTTTGTATTTAATGTGAATTGATCAAAACTTTCTAAGTTACTAATTATGATGCTTTCATTGTACAGAAAGTCTTTGCAAGTACATTAGCTTCTACCATACTAGATTCTATCATTCTTGACCATATTACTAACTAATACTCTAATGAGAGTTAGTTGGCATGCACTTGCAAAGGTGCTTATAGTCGATTGATTAAGGGGACCATCTAAATAAAATTTAACCATATACTGTACAGGTGTTTCTCAATAAATTAGAATGTCGTGAAAAAAGTTAATTAATTTCAGTAATTCTCAAACTCAAATTGTGAAACTCAGGTAATAAATAAATTCAATGCACACAGACTGAAGTAGTTTAAGTCTTTGGTTCTTTTAATTGTGATGATTTGGCTCACATTTAACAAAATCCCACCAATTCACCCACCCACTAACCTTAACCCTAACCTAATCTCGACAAATTAGAATACGGTGACATGCCAATCAACTAATCAATTTAAAACACCTGCAAAGGTTTCCTGAACCTTTAAAATGGTCTCTCAGTTTGGTTCACTAGGCTACACAATCATGGGGAAGATTGCTGATCTGACAGTTGTCCAGAAGACAGTCATTGACACCCTTCACAAGGACGGTAAGCCACAAACATTCATTTCCAAAGAAACTGGCTGTTCACAGAGTGCTGTATCCAAGCATGTTAACAAAAAGTTGAGTAGAAGGGAAAAGTGTGGAGAAAAAAACATACACAACCAACCGAGAGAACTGCAGCCTTATTAGGATTGTCAAGCGAAAGCAATTCAAGAATTTGAGTGAACTTCACAAGGAATGGACTGAGGCTGGGGTCAAGGCATCAAGTCTCACAACACACAGACGTGTCAAGGAATTTGCTAAACCACAGACAACTTCAGGGGCGTCTTACCTGGGCTAAGGAAAAGAAGAACTGGGCTGTTGCCCAGTGGTCCAAAGTCCTCTTTTCAGAGGAGAATAGGTTTTGTATTTCATTTGGAAACCAAGGTCCTAGGGTGGAGAAGCTCATAGCCCAAGTTGCTTGAAGTCCAGTGTTAAGTTTCCTCACCCAACTCACCAGACCTGAACCACAGAGAGAATCTATTGGCTATTGTCAAGAGGCAAATGAGAAGCAAGAGACCAAACAATGCAGATGAGCTGAAGGCCACTGTCAAAGAAATCTGGGCTTCCATATCACCTCAGAAGTGCCACAAGCTGATCACCTCCATGCCCCGCTGAATTTAGGCAATAATTAAAGCAAAAGGAGCCCATACCACGTATTGAGTACATGTACAGTAAATGAACATACTTTACAAAAGGCCAGCAATTTTAATTGGTCTTATGACATATTCTAATTTGTTGAGACTGTGATTTGGTAGGTTTAAATGTGAGCCTAAATCATCACAATGAAAAGAACCAAAGATTTAAACTACTTCAGTCTGTGTGAATTGAATTTATTTAATACACAAGTTTCACAATTTGAGTTCAATTACTGAAATAAATGAACTTTTTCATGACATTCTAATTCATTGAGAAGCACCTGTAAAACATTGTATTTTTTTCAGTTGGAGTATTAAGCTCACAACAATTAATTAACATTAGCTCCACAGGAAACACTCTAATAACACTCAACATCTTACCACTCATAAGCTAAGCTGTAGTAAGATACCGTGCAGATCTTACATAATGTCAAGATATGATACAGTCCATTATACTGTAAATGGAGTAGATTTAATATGGTGTTCATTGTGTGTTATAAATAATCATACTCTTAAACTTATAACCACAAATATGTAAGTATTATAAAGTATTATAATTGTTATGTTTATTCATGAGTTGATATAACATATGTTTTTTTATTTATTTTTATAATGCATTATTCATTCACTTTAATGTCTTAACAATATCCTTTTAATGTATTATAAATACGGGCTTCATGCCTGAACTTTCGAAAATCTGCTCAAATGTCTTGATTGAAATATAAAGTGATGGGATTACACACTTTGACAGTTGAAAGTTGGATGTCATTTACTTTATTTTTATTCTGTTTCCAATGCTTTCTCCTGTGACCTTGATGCAGTCAGTACTTGATAGGTAACAACGGATTGACCAGTAAATACAATATCCACAAAATACAGAGAGAGCAAACAATACATCCAGAGATTAGATGGACTGTAGTTTTCAGTATAGTGCAGATTTATAGCTGGAGGGAGGCAATCAGACAGTGCTGTATGACATCTTTATAAATCCTTTAAATTCATTCAATTCATCAGTCTCTCCTTTCTTTCATTCTAAATACATTTATATGAGTTACAAAGAACTTAAATATGCTTTACACTATTAAAAGGATTTAAAACAGTAATAGGCAGATTTGGTTGCTTGGAGTTTGACATTATAACACGTGTAAATTGATGCATTCTGTTATTTCTAATACTTGTCAGAAACATTGTAACAGCTAAACAAACAACAAAAACAAAACTTTACCATATACTTTACTATTTACTATATTCCTCATATATAGTTTCTTTTTCACTTATAGGATGTCCCACTATCTGGACCCTCCAAAGATTCGGTTTTAGTTCAGTTCAGTCTTTAGAGGATTTATAAATATGTATATGTGCAAGTGTAAGTTGCACTTAGGCAAAGGAGTTCATGCTTTAGATATTGTAATAGTTTCAGTCTTGATACAAACATACAAAACCGTGTGTGTCCACATTATGTACAAAAGTCTTTAAGAGTTTAGATCACCGTGAACTTCCTGAGTACAGACCCTGTTTGAGTATCTAGTAGTTAACAACACTTGGAGGTTTCTTTGTGTTGGACAAAAGACCAATAGACCCATTATGTGTATTATGTCAGCATACTACAGCCTGTAATATGCAAAACACTGTGCAAACTACATACCAGTATGCACAACTACATATTTTCAAAATAGACTAGTTGGCTATTCAGTCTGTCTACTGTAATAAGGCTGGTTTTGACTCAAATACTTAAACCTTGACATGCCATTTTAAAAATCCAAAGCTTGTACCAGGACACATTGTGAGTTCTGACACAATGGCCAAAGATGTCTGTTTGAATCTCACTCAAAAAACAGTGTGATATGTGGCAGCCAAAGTTCATCTCAAATTGTATGCCTGTAGTGGTGGTGCTCATCCAACAGCGAAACCACGCTAATGAAAAAGAACACTGCTACAAAATTCAATGACTCATCTTTGTGTCTGTGTCATATACACTAACTTTTAAACAAAAAAGTTTCTCATGATCTCAAAGGCTGCATTTATTTGAACATACACACAGCAATAGCAGTAAAAATGTGAAATATCATTACAATTTAAAAGAATCGTTATTTTAATATATTTTTAAACATAATTTATTCCTGTACATTTTCAGGATCATTACCCCAGTCTTCAGTGTAATGTCCTTCTAAAATCATTCAATCATACTGATTTGGTGATCAGTTATTACCAATTATTAAGATTTTTATTATTATCAGTTTTTTTTTTAATAGAAAGCTCAAAACGACAGATTTTGTTTGAAATATAAATATTTTGTAACATTATAATTGTCTTGTACAGTTACTTTTGACCAATTTAATGTGGCCTTGCTAAATAAAAGTAATCTATCTATATCTATATATATATATATATATATATATATATATATATATATATATATATATATATATATATATATATATATATATATTCTTACTCCAAACTTCTTTTGAATGGATGTGTATCATGGTTTCCACAAAAATATTAAACAGCATTGTAAAAGTAAAAAAAAAAAAAAAAAAACATTTTAAAATATATTAAAAGAGAAAACAGTAAATAGTTATAATATTACACAATATTATTGTTTTTACTATATTTTTGTTTTAAGTAAATACAGCCATGGTGAGCTAACAGACTTTTGTCAAAAATATTACAAATATCTTAATTAAACTCTTCAAGACATTTCAGATGACTTTAAATCTTTCAAAAGTCCATCAATCATAGTTTTCTTTTCTGGTCTGATTGAAAGCAGTTTAAATCCCATTTTTTAATATATATATTTCAGAAGGAAAATTATTCTTTACAACTTTCTTTCCTTCATCAGTACGGAAACAACATTCCATTGTCTCCATGCACGTTTGTCGCAGAAGACTTCATCTGTGATCTGTGTCTGCTGTTGTTTTGAAAGCAGCAGGGTGACGTGTTGACTAGGAGCAGTCAAAGGAACCAGGGCTCAGCATGATAGCAGATGTGTGGGAGTTGCTCGTGCTTCCAGAACACACTTCACCTCCGGCTTCCTGCCTCACCGCCTCAGGACCAACCTTGATTTTACTTGGGCGATACCATAGAATCTTAATTTAGCATCACTTATAGCAGAGGCCATGCTGAGAATCTAAAAATACATGTGTCTAACATGAGGCATCATCTTCAGTATCGAGATGTCTTTGAAGAACAGAGGAAATGTTCATGATAGGCACCATGGTTAAGCAAATGAAAGCTTCTACACACTTCAAATTAAATCAGTTCTCACTAAAAAAAAGCTACTTCCTCAGCATATTAGAATGATTTCTGAAGGATCATGTGACACTGAAGACTGGAGTAATTGTGCTGAAAATTCAGCTCTGCATTACAGGAATAAATTGCATTTTAAAATATATCAAGTAGAATCAGTTTTAATCAGAATGTTAATTTGTTGGACATGCTACGTTATTGTAATGTACACATAATGCATCACAACTAAATTCTGATATATATTAGAGTAAAAAAAAAAGAATCTATTTTTTCATTTTTTGAACCTGCTGAAAATCTTTTAACTCCACAGACAGACATATTGGCAATTTTCAGTGCTAATCTAAAATGCCTCTTTCCAGGGTATCAGAAGTATCACTTTTGAATGTGTTATTACAAACAGTCATTTCAGATTGCATTCACAGACAGATGAGATTTTACCTACAACAATTGATATTTACTATAGAAATATTCAAGGCCTGGATATCGCAGTTTTAAAATGACCCACACTCTTAAAAATAAAGGTTTCAATAGAGTGTTTTCACACCAATGTCATATAATAACTATTTTTGGTTTCCCAAAGGACATTTAGATAACCATTCTTAAAAGAACAATTTGTCCACAAATTGTAGTGTCGAAAACATTTTAATAATCCAAAGAATATTTTTCCACTGTAAAGAAACTTGTGTGCAATGGAATTGTTCCATGGGTATTAAAGTTTCTTCATGGAACCATCAAGCCCAACAACAACAACAACAACAACAAAACAACTTTTTTTTTTCCAAAACTGAAGCACCATTTTTGGTTCCCCAAAGAACCTTTCAGTGAAAAGTTTTTAAAGAGGCCATATCGCACCTTCTTACAAAGTCTTGATTTTGTTCTTGTGGTCAGCTGGAGTGCCCATGAACTCCAGTAGAGGGCACTCAGGGCTATTGCATTTGGTGTCCATTTCCTCTCCGAACTCAAAGTCCCATCCTGCCTCATACCTGGGACTGATTGCACACACACCTGCATCAAATTACACACCTGCAGCTACGTAATACACACACACACACACACATGCAACACACTCATGCCAATTCTGTATGGCATTTCCAAGCGTTTTCCCTGTGTTTGTTCCTTCTGTGTTTTATATTGGATTTTGTATAGCGACTGTGATTCTCTGCTGCCTGCCCCGACCTCTGCTTGTTTCTGTTGCTTATTTTGGCTATCCCCTGACATACCTGACGCCGTTCTCTGATCTCTGCCTGTTTGACCATTCTTGAAAATAAAGTATTGCATATGGATCCGAACGTCTCTGACTCATCGTTACAGGTCTGCTAGAAGAGCTTTTCAAGCATGAATGTTCAAACAATGTAAAAAAAGTTTAAAACGTTAAATAAAAGGTCCTCTTTAAAAGAACCAATTTTGTTCTTAGTTTGAAGAACATTTTAATAATCTTATTAACCTTTTTTTTTTCACTATCAAGAACCTATTGTGGAATGGATAGTTTCCATGGGAGTTCCAAGGTTCTTCATGGAAACATAGATGCCCAAAAATAACCTTTATTTATTTATTTTGAGTGAATGTTTCTTTTATGGTTGGGACTTAACAGTGTTCTGACTTAACAGTGTTGCTTTTTATTCATCATTTATGGCTTACAGTTCTTTTCAGCACAGACTCGCTTCCTGTCAGGCTCAGTGGCAAAATAATCTATTTTATTTATCTATTTATACAAGAATCCTTGTCTATTTTCCAAGAACAATTCCAGAAATTAAATTTCCAATCTGTGTACCATAACTTAAAACTTAAAACTTTTAACTTAAAAAAATCACATCCAAGAATTTTGTAGTGTCGTAATTTACAGATTCATAAACGCAACAGTGTAATTCATTATATTGAGCAGTATTTGAAATGACTCCATAAGTTAATTTCCAGGTGCACATATTCAGATATGAAAATGACTTAAAAATCCAGTGGGAACATGTTCATCTGCTGAAGTACAGTTCAAATGGAACTAGCTCTCATATTGCGGAGAGTGAATGCGGTGGGCTCCAAGGGGACCCATCTTACTCCAGGGACAATTTATGAGAAGAGAATTTGGTGACTGTCAGATCTCATTCATGTGGGCAATGTTCTCTGACTGTGCTAGCCTTCTGCTTTTGGGCACATGGAGCAATGCCCACAGAAAATCAAACAGGCAATAATAGGTTTAAATTCAAAGGCCTGATAATATGATTCCGACACATCGCACAATGCTGCTTATGTGGGTGACTCAAGTTCAAATCTGGTTTGTGTCATTTCTCAAATCCACCTGCCAATTTTTGCATGTCACTTCTCCAATTTGCTTCAAAATAAAAGTGGCAAAAGCCTCCCCCCCATACCATATCAAGCCATACCATGATAAGAACATGACCCAGCAAAAATGACTACCACATTTTATTCCTGTGTGATTTATGATAAGGTGCAACTTATTTTCTGGATTATATGGTAAAAATCTGGGAAGGGTAAAACTTCAAAATGAAAGACATAGACAAAAAGTTTTGTCTCAAACAGCAATGCATCAGAACCCCAGATGCTTCATCAGGTTAACAGAGCAATATTTTGCTAAAAACTTTTCATTTACTTTATTTCTCATTTCTAAGAATACTAACACTGCTTGAAATGAAAATTAAACTAAACTAAAAGTCATATTTCACTTTCTGCCCAATTTAGGTTAGGTTTTCTTAGCCATGTTAAAGTATGCATTATATAATACAAAGTTTAATGGTCTAATGAAACCCAAAGTTTGAACTTGCACCAATCTTTTTTTTTTCTTTCTCAATTTTAACATGCTACAGCATTTTCAATTAATAAACTCAACTCATTTAGGCTCACTGTAACAGTCATTCACAGCAAAGCTAAGACATCTTCATCTGGACAGGCAAACATCAAGACTCGTAGAGTTTTGCCATGGAATTGGCAATGAAAATTAAAATCTTGAGTTTTGAAATAGCTTTCAACAGTGCCGAAGATCCAGCTCTGCTGAAACATTAGCTTTGGGCCAAAGTGTATTCCCAGGAAGTGTTCAAGAAAGTAACATGTTTATGAAAAAAAGGGATTGAGTAAATGCATACTCCTGCATAGTCTTAAAGGCACAGCAGCAAAAGATGAAAAACTAAGGGTCACAAAATATGATTACTGTATGTCTGTTTTAGTTGCAAAATAAATAAATAAATAAAATAATAATAAAAACAATAATAATAATATGAGACCTATTCGGACATAAATGGTTTCTTATGAAGACTTCTTGAAAAGTAAATTTGCATGGCTCATTCATAAAAGTCATGGATTCAGATGGCAATTGGACAATTAATACATCCTTATAATAATTGGTATGGCTTCCACCTTCAATTCTACAACTAAGGTGAGACCCTTCAGCAAGACACTGAAAGCCCAACTGCTCCCTGGGCGCCACAGCAAAAATGGCTGCCCAGTGCTCGGGGTGTGTGTTTACTGTGAGTGTGTGCTCACTATTCACTGCTGTGTGTGTGTGCACTTGAATGGGTTGAATCGGAGCACAAACTCTGAGTACTGGATACCATACTTGGCTACAAGTCACGTCACGTTCAATTAATTCACCACACAACCTTGATGTCTGTCAAAAAAACAGTAGGTAATTTGACTGTTAATTTGTAATGTATTGAAGGGGAAAACACACACACATTTTAGATTTGAATGGAAATAAAATAAATGAATAGCCCCTGTAAATGTTGAAATTACCCTACACCCCCAAAAGTTGTATATGACCTGTTTTAATGTACACTGATATTTAAATTTTATATTACATTCCAGAAAGTTGTCACACAGCTGTATTTTGTGAAATCTGTTACACTTAAAGCCTTTCTTTGAGTCTGTACTAAAAGAAAATAAATCATTCATTCCACATTTTTTTTAAAATTCTGATTACATTTATTTTATCATTGCAGAATGCAGCAGTCTAATCAGACAAAAAAGCGGCAAACAAGTGAACTGGCTGGTAGTAGCCTGTCATTACAAAATATTCAAAGCTTGTTGCAAATATGACTACAATATGCCTTGATTCTGATGCTTCACTTGTTGAAAACTGCAGTTCAGTTAAATTCAATTAAAGTTTAATTGTATATCGCTTTTTACGATACAAATCATTAGAAAGCAACTTTACAGAAAATTGTTTCTAAAATATTTAGTAGTAGCTTATACTGTAAGTGGTGACTTTCAGTTTGTGCGCATATGACATGATTTTTCAGAAAAATGTATACAAGACGTAGTCAGCCAGATGATGAACATTATTAACAGCAATTATTATATGATGCAATCACACTTGTAGCAATATTTGTTAGTTCTATTTGTTGATTCAGGGTTAGCATCATCTGAGGTCCTCTGAGGGGGTCAGCATCATCTCTTCTCAGGTGTTCTGGATCCAGACTGGAGCTTGTGTATATCCTAGATGTAAATCCCGTGGCAAAACAGAGAATCAAATAGAGACTTCATTAGCATAGCTGCTGTTCCAACAAAGTAAAATTAATTAGTTTAACCCAAGCTAAAGAATAAGAATCCACATTTGATCAGATGAAACTGCAGTCACAATTTAAAAGATGCATTATTTGAATGCTTGGCGAAAGAGATGCGTTTTTAGGTTTAGGAGCCACATGTGAAAAATCTCTACTTCCTTTAGTGGACTTTGCTATCCTAGGATATACCAAAGTCCAGCGTTTTGAGACCTCAGGGAGCATGATGGATTGTAACATGGTAGAAGACTAGTTAGGTACATTTATTCATTTAGCTGACACTTTTATCCAAAGCGACTTACAATTGCTATATATGTCAGAGGTTGCACGCCTCTGGAGCAACTAGAGGTTAAGTGTCTTGCTCAGGGACACATTGATGTCTTACAATGGATTTGAACCCAGGTCTCTTACCCCAAAGGCATGTGTCTTATCCACTGCGCCAATAGTCCAGTCTAAATGTAAATGCATGAAAAAAGCTTTTCTGCATCAGGAACAGGTAACGTGTTTCGTAGCTTGGCAATGTTTCTAAGATGGAAGAATGCAGTTTTTGTAACATTGGAAATATGATTTTCAAAAGACAAGTTGCTGTCTAATATAACACCCAGATTTCTGACTGTAGAGGAAGTAACAGTACATCCGTCTAGTTGCAAACTGTAATCTATGAGATTCTGTGTATTGTTTTTTGGTCCAATAATTAATATCTCTGTCTTATCCGAATTTAATAGGAGAAATTATTGGTCATCCAATCATCCAACATTAACACTCTGTTAGCCTAGATAATTTAGAAGTTTCATCTGGTCTCGTTTAAATATATAGCTGAGTATCATCAGCATAACAGTGGAAACTAATCATGCATTTTCTAATAATATTACCAAGGGGCAACATGTACATTGAAAATAGAAGGGGACCAATGCATCATTTGTATTATCAATGTGAATATTAAAATCTCCAATGATTAGCGCTTTATCAACTGTAACTAGAAGGTCTGAGAGGAAATCTGCAAATTCTTTTGGGAATTCTGAATACGGCCCTGGTGGTCTATACACAGTAGCCAAAGCAAGAGATACAATAGATTTATTTTGAATATCTGACAGTGTAACATTAAGCAGAAGTATTTCGAATGAGTTAAACCTGTATCCTGTTTTCTGGGTAACATTGAAAATATCAGTGTGAATAACAGCAAATTATGGCCTTCATAATTTCTACTCTCAGTAAATGCATGAGCTGATATTGCATGATAATATTACAATGATCAGTGTGCAGTCATGGTTAACTTCTTCCATGTCTTTTAACAGGAATACACTCTCCTTGTTAGTACTGTTTTTTAGCTTAAATAATGATCACTTAGCAAGTGCACCAAGATGATTTTCTATTTTCCACATTTGCAATAAAAAGCAGTCTTACAGTCAAGCATGTTACAATAAAAAGGAAATGGTGCAGTTAGCTGATCTGAACTTTATAATTTCAGATCAAACAGCTTTTAAAGTAAACACTGTAAAGAGAGCTAACACAGCCCAACAGCATTAGTATATTTAACTGTTCATAACACTATGCTTGTCTGTGTTTGTGCCATTTAGTAGACATCTGTGTGCCACACATTCAAATTTTGTTTTTCAGATATTTTCTGATTGGTCAACTGTACCACTAAGCAGACATGGGGACTTGTGACTTGGTGACTTGGACTCGAGTCGACTCGAGTCGCTATTTTTAGGACTTGAGACTTGACTCGGACTTGGAAGTTAAAGACTCGGGACTTGACTTGACTTGAGACACGATGACTTGAATGACTTGAGTGTTAATCAAATCATTTTTTCAGTTTGAATATAAAATATATAAATTATTTTTTAAAATAAAGTTGATTACTCAGCTAGAGCGCAGGCTGAGAATAGCGTCGTGACTGGATCAGGACACTATCATCAGTCATGCCCTCTCTACCTTACACACACCACGCCCACTTAAATCAGATATCACATCACATCAACACGTCAGCCTGAGAGGTACCGAGGGTCATCGCTTTTGTCTTCAATAGTTCGCGACAAAAAACGCATGGAAAACGCTAGTCGCGCCGCTTTCTCCTTCTTTCCAAAGCGCTCGGGCAGAAGTGCTCCTGGGGCGTCTGTCGTTGCTAAGCATCCATGACACGCTCTCTCTCAATGAAGACGTAGAAATTTCAGCAAAGGATAAATGGATTTGCAGCACTAAAAATCGCTCGCAGTAGCTCTGCTACTAAATTCATTTCAAAATGGCAATCCATATACAGCTATGAACAGCTGTTCCTTCATCTTAGCTGAGCTTTCAACGTTGATACGGGAAAGGATGAAGCTGATTGGTTAGTTATTGTCACATGACCTGCGGTGCGCTTGCGGCATTCTGAAAAGTTTAGATGTTTTTAACTCGATGCGGTGCGCGTCGTGAGCGCGTTGCTTCCATTATGAGCGCGCATACCGCGCGCCTACATTGGAAATAACGAACTTGCGCGCGCAAAAGGCGTGATGTGAACGGCCCCTAATGATCCGCTAGCAGGCCGTCAAAAAAATTCCAGGGGCGGCGCTAGGGCTGGGCTAAGGGGGCATAAGCCCCGAATATTTTGTTACCTTGTCTTTCTCATAGACCAAAACAATTAATCAGAAAAACAAATGTAGCTGCCGCGATTACCCAATCATGAGAAGTGCATTTTATATATATATATATATATATATATATACAGTACAGACCAAAAGTCTGGACACACCTTCTCATTCAAAGAGTTTTCTTTATTTTCATGACTATGAAAATTGTAGAGTCACACTGAAGGCATCAAGGGCTATTTGACCAAGAAGGAGAGTGATGGGGTGCTGCTCCAGATGACCTGGCCTCCACAGTCACCGGACCTGAACCCAATCCAGATGGTTTAGGGGTGAGCTGGACCACAGACAGAAGGCAAAAGGGCCAACAAGTGCTAAGCATCTCTCGGAGAACTCCTTCAAGACTGTTGGAAGACCATTTCAGGTGACTACCTCTTGAAGCTCATCAAGAGAATGCCGAGAGTGTGCAAAGCAGTAATCAAAGCAAAAAGTGGCTACTTTTTTTGTTATGTATATAATTCCAAATATAATTCCACATGTGTTAATTCATAGTTTTGATGCCTTCAGTGTGAATCTACAATTTTCATAGTCATGAAAATAAAGAAAACTCTTTGAATGAGGTGTGTCCAAACTTTTGGTCTGTACTGTACATAACAAAAAAGTATGAAACAACTGAAAATACGTCATATTTATATTCTATACTCTGAGAGAGAGAGAGAGAGAGAGAGAGAGAGTGTGTGTGTGTGTGTGTGTGTGTGAGAGAGAGAGAGAGAGAGAGAGAGAGAGAAGAAATGTAACAGTTTAATGTTGTATGTAAACTGTGTTTGAGAGAGAGAGAGAGAGAGAGAGAGAGAGAGAGAGAGAGAGAGAGGTGTTCAGAGAGGAGTCTGTTGGATGTTTAGTTTTATGGACTCAATGTTGAAAATGTAAAACATTTCAAACACTGTTGGCAGAAGTGAAAAATAAATAATTTTAGGAAGTTACAATTTTGTTTGATTCCATGATGTATTTTACTGAACATGAGTATTTACAATGCAAATCCAAATTATTTTAATTTACTGACAGTTACTTATATTTTGTCTTTTAACTTTATTAAGATCAGATTCTGCAGGTAAAATAACAATATTAAGGTGACTTGACTTGGACTTGACTTGACATAGCTTGTGACTTGACTTGACTTGACTTGCCCAAGAAAAAAATACTTGGGACTTACTTGAGACTTGAAGGTTAAGACTTGAGACTTACTTGAGACTTGCACATGTGTGACTTGGTCCCATCTCTGCCACTAAGCCATAAAATAATGCCTGTGGCCATGGCAACACTGTATAACCAACCATATAGCTATATGATTTACTAAGATGTAGCCAAGAAACACAATTAATTAAACCGGTAATTTCAAGATAGAAAGACTTTACTCACTTTCACGCTATCCAATATGTAGATCATATTTGAAGAAATTAAGCTTTACATCACTTGCTCACTAATGGATTCTCTGCAGTAAATGGGTGCCGTCAGAATGATAGTCTAAATAGCTAATAAAAACATCATAATAATCTACAAGTAACCCACACTGATCCAGTCCTTCAGTTAACATATTATATCTCACAATTTTGACTTTCTCAAATTTATCCTTTTTTAAATTCATCATCATGTGATCCTTTATTTCCACTTGCATTATTAAAGGCACAATATGTGTGCATAAAAAAAGATTTTATGCTTTAATATATTGTGCAGCTAAATAGACAGCACAGAAAATAATTATCCCCCCCCCCCATTACTCACGACTGGGAGGAGCAGTTTACTGTGGCTTAATAAAAGCTCCGCTGCTTTCGAGCCATGTGACTCACCCTGCTTCATTCTGCTTTGTTAATAAATGATTGAATGTAGAGGAGTCATAGCGAGTTCTGAGCATAGTAGGATGCTGGAAAATGATAATGAGAACATGATGCCTAAAATTTTGATAGTTGAATCCATCTGTTGTTCGAGATAAATGAGATAAACAGCGCAGTATGAGGTGGGCCGATATATGAACAATTCAGGAAGTGAGGTGATTGGTAGAGGCGTGGCCTCACTCCCAAACCTCAGTTAACTTGTTAACTCCCTTTAAGGCATGTATGAGTATTAAGCAGATTAAAGTAGTTCATGTTGCCGTTCAATAAACTGCAGGCAGTATAATGAAACGCTTGGCTCAAACGTTTCAAGTTTGGCTCCATGTGCTTTTCAGCTCTCTGGTATTCCTGTCAAATGTTATCATATCAAGATGGCTGAATGTTTTAAATAAATTAGCATCATGTCATACAGCCCCAGGCATGGCTGACTGTTACCCATCTCGGGGCATGGTATACCCAACAGCATTTGGCTCTAACAAGTGCTTGTCCTCCTCATACAAGTGCTAAATAACCTATAACGCCCTGGGGTCCAAGAGTGGTAAAAACTGATTGTAAACGATAAGGGTTGCATTTCAATTCCTGGAGAAGCTCCTGTCTTTGGAGAGGGCATGGACCATACATGATGGAGTAGACTGAGATGGAGTAAGAAGGAATCTTCCATTGACCTGAGTGAAAAATGAAGATATTCCCTTTGACAAAGTAGCTATGTCTTGGGGAAAGAATGTAAAAAATTATAACACTCTCTTTTCTTGTATTTTTTTCTTCTTCTGTGTTTTCTTTTTAGTTTGTGCTGTTCAAGATGATAGGAAAATGCAATCCATCTTTTTACAGTCTCGTTCTTCACCTTGTTCCCATTGCATATCAGCTTGGAGAGATGTTGAATAAAACATACTTAAAAAGTGCAAACAAAGTTCCTAACGGGTATTTAACAGGGTTTCTGTTTCTGTCAATCTCCATGTCTGATACCATAATTACAATATATATTTGTAAATCTAACAGAAAGTTACACTGGCACTTTTTTTCATGTGTAATACTGTAAAGCTGCTTGATTTAATGCACTGTATTGTATAAAGTGCTATATAATTGATTGTAGTGCTGAATTAAGCTGGTACAAACATTTTTATGATCAGATTCTTTTCTGACTTATGTTCCCTTTCAAGGGAACTTCGAACTGCATCCTATAGGAGTCGCTATGGGGAACACCTCATCATGACCCATGTCTGAAGCATACATTGAAAAAACACCAACGAGTTGGCCAGCAACAACCTCTAACATCACTACATGCGCAACTATAAACTGGCACTGGGAGAACACGTCATTCTCTTCTTCGTCTCCTCTGACTGTTCTGAAGCATGCATCTGAAAGAACTGGTGAGAGCGATCTTTCTCTGTCTATCATGACGAATACTAGCAAGCATTTAGACAATGAGTGCATCCATGTCGGCATTATTTGACACCCGATTTGTTTGGGTTAAGGGCACGCACATGATGTCTTTGACGAGGCAATCTGCGTGCATTGTGAGTGTTTTTTTTTTATAAAAAAGCTCCACTCTCGCTCGTCTCTCTTTCCAAGGAAAAAAAAGAAAAAAGGCAGCCATCTATCTCCCGCGGTTCAGGACCCGCCGCTGCTGAGGCAGGAGGAGAATGAGCTCATGAGAATTACAGGTGGATCTGTCTGAATGGTTTAGAGAGGGACTTTCTCTTTCACATTCCTTGGCGGCAGATGAGAGAGAGCCTCAGGAGGATGATGTTATATCTTTAACACTTTCTGATACTAAGGATAGGGCTTTGCTGGGTTTTTACCCAAGAAAAGCAGGAGATATTTGGAGATGGTGAAGAAGCTGAGGCTGAGCCTTCTCAATCCTCCTGACATGCGTATGTAGAGCTGTTGGAGTTATGGATCGTGCCACAGCAAAGTATTAGAAAAAAAAGGATTTTCCTCTGCGATGCTTATGAACCTTAAGCTACACACGCTAAGCACTGTGTACTTTTTGAAAACCACATGGTGGTCAGTGTGCACGTGAACATTTTGCGCACATTCTAAAATCCATGCATTTGGTAAGTGTGCACGCAAGACTCTGCGGAATTTCTGAAATCCTGTACGGTAAGGGTTATGCTCTCTGCATCTTTCCCTTTCATGAGATGATTAGACCTTGGTTCCTTGGGCTCCATTCAGCAAGTGTGTATTTGTTTATACACTTCAAGCATTTCCCTCAACATGAAGGGCTATTTGGGCAATTCTCGTGGTAGTTAAGCAGCTCTCCCCTTCTCCAAGAAGGGTCGCCTATGAGTGCACTACTCTGAATTCGTAGTTCTCCTCTCATATGAGACTGAGTTCTCTATTTTCTTCCCAGAGCATTTCAGCATTATTTACGCTAGTATTCTGTAGGGGTGCACCGATTGAGATCGGCCGATCGTTAATGCGCATCTAGTCAGTAAAGCCGGTTCTCTAATCTTGACTGGTGCACCCCTAGTACTCTGCGTTCTTTCTAAAATCCTTCATGGTTTAGGGCTTTGTGCGGTTGCTTCGTGCCTTTTCTTGGGTTGGTAAAAGCCCCGTTTATCTTGGGCTCCACTCCTCCTATGTATCCTTGGATACCTATCTAAACAGGGTGTTGCTACTAGGGATCTGTTGAGACAGCTCCTTCACAGCAAGCTTATGCAAAAGCAAGCGATAGCCCCTGTGTTACAAGCAAGACCAAGTATAAAATGCTAGGTTCTTAGCTGTATCCCTTTAAAGGAATTTTTCTTGATTCCAAGCATTCAGCTCAACCCCGGGCCGAGGCCCTAACAATTAAGTTGGGTATGTAGCTTAGGCCTTTGGCCGTAAGGGGTACTATCACAGACAGCCGTCTAAACGTCACAGGGGCAACTCCCATGGAAATGGTGGAGTTTGTACTTAGTGTTCGTCATGATTCTGGCCTGCACTCCCCTCAGCATGGAGGTGTGGGTATACTGTTCCCCATAGCGACCCCTAGAGGATGCAGTTCGAAGTTCCCTTGAAAGGGAACATCTCAGGTTATGAATATAACCATGGTTCCCTGAGTAGGGAACAAGACACTGCGTCCTCTAGCTCTCTGCCATGCTTCGGACGCAAGCTTCAGACGAAGAAGTGAATGACGTGTACTCCCAGTGCCCTGTTTATAGTTGCGCCGGTAGTGATGTCAGAGGTTGTCGGCGGCCAACTCGTTGGTGTTTTTTCAATATATGCTTCAGACACGGGTCACGGCGAGGTGTTCACCTTAGCGACTCCTAAAGGATGCAGTGTCTCGTTCCCTACTCAGGGAACAATGTACATCCTTAACCTGAGAAGTTTTCTCACCACTGTAATTTTTATAGTGTTTATTTTGTTAATAAGAAGAAAACAATGGAGAACATGTTTACATATTCAACTAAATGCTGCCACAATGCTGAGAGTGACATTTAGATACAAATATGCGCTGCATTGTTCACAAGATAATTCCAACTTCTTATACCCCATCCGAAGAACGATAAAGAACTTTGCCATTAGTAGGCTATATAGGAGCAGGTTTAATGTGGTTAGGATAATACATATACTCTGAATAGGTTGTTATAAAAGAATACTGTTGTATAATGTACTACAATACACTGAGCTGTAAATCAACCATCATCTATAGTATCTGGAGTATAAATAGGACTGATTCTTAAAGGGATATTTCACCTTCAGTTATTGGTCCTTACTGACTTGCATAGTATTTTTTTCTTCTTTTTTTCTCCATACTATGGAAGTCAATGGAGATCAGCAACTAAAGGTGAAATATCCCTTCAATACTTTTTGGAAAGGCAGCCCTGATTGCAAGCTTATTTTCTGAAATCCCAGTATTGAACATAAATATGGAAAAATTTAATGCAGCACTAATGCCAGTGAAAAAATGGGTAGTCACTTCAGCACTCTATTGAACATCCATTCTGCACTCTCTCTCTCTTTCTCTCTCTCTGAGAGTGGTACTGCTGTCACTGGCATATGAAACCGAAAGTGACCTGATAATAAGTAGCATTAATCACAGTTTTAATTACGAACAAGGGTTCAGCGTGAGGTTAAAAGCTCACTCCTAATGGCATTCCAAAGACTTGATCCAATGCATACCAATCAGACTTAATTCTGCAATTATGCTGTAAAGTTGTTCATATGAAGGGAGAACTACAAGACAAATGAAGGGTTGTCATGATGCTAGCTGACATTCCTGATTGATGATTGCTGCACATCACTGATGCCTTACACAACATCTGATTTTAAAGTCATTACAGTTGCTTTAATTTACTGGCACAGTTGTGACACGCTTGTTTACTGCTACACTAGAGTTGTCGTATCATCATTACGCTTTAGTGAACTCATATGGAGAATAGCTCCAATGATTGTCCATACTGATTGTCCTAAAGTGAAAAATATTTGGTGTATAAAGAATTTTCACTCAGAAATTGATAGTAAATTTCACAAACTGCAGAAAAAGATAAAGTAACACATAAACAAGAACTTTGGAAGAAGAAATATATAAAAAATATATATTTTGTAAAACAATCTCCAACAATCATATTTTTTTAATTTCAACTTTGAAATTTTTACAGCATACATAAAGTTGGAAAGACATACCATATGTTGCTAGTTGTAACATAATATTATGTAGATTGGTTTTATTTTATTAATTTGTTTCCTCTAATTTTTTTTCTCCTCTTTCCTCTATTTTCATTTCCTATAGAAAGAGTGGTTGGAGGGGGTCTGGCAGAGCAGTGTTGGCTGGCAGATGCAGTTGGGTTTTGTGGGTTGAGACTACTGGAGGGAGGTGGAAGGGGGAGATGATGCCAGACCCCTGAGCACCAGAGCTCATTTCAACAGCCCGTCTCAGTGGACACACACAGAGATGCCACTCACCATGCCAGCCTGCCAGGCCATAACTCCAGGAGGATTTATGCTCATTTCTATTTCACATTTGATCTTCATCTTCATACACATACGAAACGTGATGTTTTCCCTATGTGATGTATAAATACATATATCCTAATCAATTCATTGCCACAATTTACTTTGGCAATGCGGGATGTGAATAAATAATGCTATAAATATAATGCTATGCTATAAAGCTGCAATTAGCGAGCAAGCCAGGGACGATTATATAGGGGGCTAAAGTGCTCCAAATGAAATTAATTCTAAAAATTAACAAATTCTTGGATAAATTAAGTGAAATATCCCCATTTATTTTGAAATGTTCCACAATAAAACAACAGTTGTTTAAATATTTCATGATTATTATGAAAAATGCAACCAAGGATAATTGGAAAAACATGCCTGTGGTGACAGTTGTTAGTTGGCAGAAAGATTTAATGAGTGGTGCTAAAAGGTAATGTTTTAAATTTGTATGTCTTTATTACCGAAAAGAAGAGTTTTTGAATAAACTGAGTTCCTCTCAGTCCAGAAACCTCCCTTGAATACAAACATAGTGGCCTCAAAAGGTATTTGGACTGAGAAAGACCACCAGACTGTATAGGATAATTGGCCAAAACAGTAAGAAGCAAGAGAAAATGGCAAATACTCAATTTAAAGGAAGATCAATACACGTGGCTACTAAGGGACAGTAATACGGAGAAAATCATTCTTTAGTTTATTAAATCTGGATGAAATTTAGAAAGTTTCATGACGACCTGTGACAAGACCAAAAAGTACTGCAAAATTTAATCCCAATTTAATGCAGTCGTTAAAATGGCATAAATAATAGTTTGGAGGGGAACTAACTATAAATAAATTGTGTCTGCTGATATCACTGTAAAGTCCATGTATATTTCAACTTAACTTCAGTTGCCGACTTAAATTTCTATGTTCATTTTATGAGTTAAAGTTATGTAAAAACATAAGTTGCCATGAATTACTGATCATATCTTTTTTTTTCTTCTTTTTTTTTTTTATGGCGTGTTTATGTGCACATGCTGTCTGTGCTTTTTCAGGACCAGAATCACAACATCTTTGTTGAGTATAATTTTGCAAGCTAAAAATCTTGGTCTTTGGGGTTGATTCAGAGTTGTGAAGGATGCAGCAAACAACCAATTTTAGTGCAATGTTAATTTCATCAGGGAAATAGCATGCCTTTCATGAATAAGGCACAATTTATAATGAGCCAAATTTACATATAAAAGATACTGAACACATTTTTGATACTTGACATCTATCAAAGCACTGACAAAATACACAGATGATGAACAGGAACAAGGCTGTATCTTGGCAGTGCTTTGGAGTGTGGAAATGAATCTGTGTAGATGTCAGCATAATCCGAGTAATGCTTCTTTAGATTCCTTGGGTATGAGATATTTACCATTTCACAAAAAAATAAAATAAATAAATAAATAATAATAATAATAATAATAATAATAATAATAATAATAATTATTATTATTATTATTATTATTATTATTATTATTATTTTATATATATATAATATATATATAGTGTTCCTGTAGCTCCACTGATAGAGCACTGCGTTAGCAAGCAAGCGCAAGGTTGGGGGTTCGATTCCCCGGGAACACATGACATGTAAAAAGTTGATAGCCTGAATGCACTGTAAGTCGCTTTGGATAAAAGCGTCTGCTAAATGCATAAATTTAATTTATTTTAATTTTATATATATATATATATATATATATATATAGTACCGTATTTTCGGTGCGACTTATACATGTTTTTTCCCTCATCATGACGTATTTTTGGACTGATGCGATTTATACTCCGGTGCGACTTATAGTCCGAAAAATACGGTAATAAGGATTATTTTCTAAGACATGAGTTTATTGCATTAATCCATTTTTTTTCCATCTTTTTTGTTTGATTTGTGTTGCATCTAAAATTGGTTTGAAGTTCACAATTCCATTAGTGGACAAAAACTCAACAACACCTCTGACTTTGATGTTTTCACCTTCATGTTTTCCAGTACACATGCCCGTACATGTACCAGGCCCACTCTCCCTCGTCGGGATCTTGAAATTGTCCTAACATTTGCCCCGCTATGCCCCCACTGTGAAAGAGCACAAGAGGAACTTGCGGCCTCAAACCTCAGGGTTCATAAAATTGCAGCAAACAGAGCCAAAGTAATGGAAGCCTTTTCTAAATGAAGACTTGGCAAAGTACATCAAATACCTTGACCTCTCCGTGGATGACTTGGCTGATCAGCGAAGCTTGGGGGTACAATGGGATGGAATATCGGACACTTTCACCTTCCAGGTGCCTGACACTGAAAAGCCATACACATGAAGAGGAGTGCTTTCAACAGTGAACAGCCTATTCAGTCTCCTTGGATCACTGGCACCAATCACAATTCAGGGCTGTCTACTCTTAAGAGAACTCCCATTGCAGACACTAAAGTGGGACACACCAATACCTGCGAACAGACATGAAGAGTGGACATGGTGGTATGATTCACTGCAAAACATTCCCCACAGGTATGTATTCCAAACACACTGAAAAATGTGTCTTCTCAGATGCCTCCATGAAGGCTATCTCAGGCAGGGCCGTCCTTAGGGGGGTGCAAGTGGTGCGGTCACCCTGCGCTTGTTTACTTGCATGTGTACCAGAAGAGTTCATGTTGAGATGATTGAGTCATATTTCATTGATGATTACAATAATGAGGCGAATCCTGGATCCAATGCTCCTGAAAGTCACAAAGGTTACTCATAAAGTCTTAGTGACTCTCATGTCCGAAGTGACAACCATCATTAATGCCAGGCTTCTAGTCCCAGTCTCCACAAACAAAAAAAAACTGGTAAGCTCTCAACTCCACAAGAAGATTTCTGCGAGAAAGACAAGCTACAATACCAGTTGAAAAGGGTTTCAAACCCTAGCAGAAACATTCTGGAATATGTGGAAGGAGGAGTTGGAACTCTTCAGCATGGGACAAATATCTATCACAGACCCATATCCAAATTAGTATACTCCTTTCCTCAGACCATGCTATGTAGTCGCCTAACTATTAGGTGAATGGTATCTTTGAGATAACAGAGAAATAAAGACGTGAATCATATGGAAAGGCTTTTGTTCTGGCTATACCTTTTATAGCATTTCTGCTCCCCTTGTTGGTCATTTTGTATTCTACTGCTTGAATTTATGAACAGAATTTATTTTAGAACAGCGTGCATAGCATATGTGGGGAAATCTAGAATATACATTGATAGAATAGTATAATTGTTATAAGATAATTGTAAGTGTAATAGTTTTTGTAATTTCAGTTATTTTATTAATAATGGTTATTTAATTATTCAGTACATGCATGTCAATTTGTAGTATACAGCTATGTGATGGGTGTCCAGTTGGTGGCAGTAAGCCAGAGAAAACCCCCCCGGAGAAAAACCTAGAAAAGAAAAGTTAGTTCACGCGAGGTTTTGAACGAGACTATCAGTATTGAGTCATGTTGTACTGTGTGGTACGGAGCTGTTGCGAATGACGCTGGCTGAATAAAAGAACCCAACCAAAACACACGCTTGTTCATTCCTTCAAGTGTGCTACACATATGTTTATTTTGCTGCATCATTCCATTACGTTAACAGCACTTAAGGAGGCACTGTCAGTTAGTAAAGTTTGATTTTTGTTGATTGATGTTATTCTGTATGTTTATCGAGGATTGCATGTGCAAATAATCATTTTCACAATACATGTTCCAAACCAGCATGATTTCCTTTCTTCTGTGAAACATAAAAGAAGATATTTTTGTGAAAATCAATGTTCACCAAATACTTTTAGTTGTTTCGTACTGCAATCAAGCAAAAATCGAGAAAGAGCTGCATTGTCATCTGGAAAAAGTTTAATCTCATAATTAAACAGATGCGACACAAATGAGATAATTTACCAAACAATGAATGAAGTGTGATTGCAACACAGTATGTGTCTGTCTGAGGGACAGAATGAGGGACTGTGATCTGACCCGCAAGTCTGTGTCTTCATCATCCATCTTATGCTTAGAGCGCATTTTAATTAAGATTATCTTTCTTTATCATTTAATTAAAATTTCTTTAAAAAAGTAGCATTTAATTAAATGAATTTTCTCTTAACTATTCGTGTTATCTTGCACTACAGATATTAATTTATATAAAACCACTGGTAACACTTATAGGGGCCATTTCTTACTATTGACTAGTTGCTTATTTCACGATAATGCTGCAGATTCAACCATTATAGACTTAAATATAATGCATATAATTTGGTTCCATTACTCAAATCATAATAATATCTGATATTCATGCTTCCGTCAAGGTCAGTAGTGGTTACACAGCTGTAGACATTTCATGCCTGATTTATAAACAAGGAGACAAAGTCAGATCAGATCAGTGTGACCGTCCTTGGTCCTCCTCATGTATCTTCTGTATTATAAGGGAGAGCTACTATTAAGATTTTCATGATACAACCAGGACGTCAACATTGCTGAATGTTAGTTCAAATAGCATGAGAGAGGTACACCTAGTTGGATTCGTCCTAAATTCAGTTCTGCAACAGACTCACAAACTTTTTTTTTTTTTTTTGGATTATGCTCACTTTCATTAAATTATAAAGCAGCATACTATTACTTAACATGTCACATTCAGTTATTTATCTTATGCTTTTAACCAAAGCGACTTACACAACTTAAGCTAATTGTTATTGGTCATATAAGTTGTACTTGTGAATTGTGAACTTAGTCTGTACACATTTTGTGGACTATTGATAAAGTTGTTACAAATAATAATAACTAAAAGCATGTGATAATTTGGTAAAGCACCATAATAAATGGCATGGCAAATCTGAAAAAAAAAAAAAAAGGGGGAAAACAATTTCTGATGAGGAATAATTATTATGCTATGCTTCACTAATTTTAGTTAGGAACCACTCTGATGTCGGCACAAAGCATTACAATTTGTCTTAATATGCTTCATTATGATAATATTAACTCTTATTTCTCATATTTCTAATTACTCATATTTCTACATTTAGGCTGTAGCATTTTAATGACATTACTATGCTCAATAAGCTGATTAGGTCATTTTTCAGTAGCTATAAATTAACAAATGACAGGTTTTAGCAGCCAGTGGTGCAAAGAGGGCCATATAAACAATGTCTTCACTGCCATACATTCATCTGAACGTAACAGTGGAACTTCTGGGCCCATTTATAATGACGTTGATAAAAAGAGTGATCTGGCACTCTGACAACACCTTTGAACCTCAAAAGCAAGGAAAAGTAAAGCTCTTGCAAATGGTATCAACTTTTGTTCAGTGAGACATATCAGACCTGTTTATTTTCAAATTTCTCTGAAATTTTCAATGCCTGTTTCACACCTAGCTCTTGCTCTCAAATCAAATCAAATCTCTCTCCCTCACACGCACACACACACACACACACACACACACACACACACACACACACACAAAAACTATTGTGAATAAAAGTGGATTTAGGTGCATGAATGAATGCTTACTCTGATAGTAGGTTAAAACGATATAGTGTCTACCTAATTAAAAGTGAATAGACCCACTTTTAAGATAATATTTTAATTATCTTTAGTAAAAAAAGTAAAAACACTGTCTTTTTATTACCACACTTAATAATTACAAGTGGACAAACTGAAAATTATTTCAACAGAGTTGGACATTACTGTAGAATGTTGCAATGCAATATCCTAATTAAGGATACACACGCACACACACACACACACACACACACACACAGAGGTATCCATGTTTCACAGGGACATTCCATAGGTGTATTGGTTTTTATACTGTACAAACTATATTTTCTATCCCCTCACCCTACCCTTAAACCTACTACTTATTTAAATATATATGAATGGATTTTTCACTGAGATTGTCAAAAAGCATGCTGTTATTTCTTCTCTATGAAAATACATCCAATGCTACTTCAAATAAGCCAAAATGACATATCTTAATAGGCAGCAAAATCATGCTGCCCACTTTTTAGGATATTCTTCATGCTTTTGAGTGTGACACCTTAAAATGTTGCCTACTTTACTGCTCATTAGGTTTTGAAACAGAGCCACTATTTTTCCGAAAGTCATATACAGTAAATTGTATGTTTTCATGATAATTTGAAAATTATGCCACAGATTGTTCTATAACAACAAATAGCAGAGGATCGCTCTGATGGTAAAATATGTGTTCAATGACACTCATTTTTTAAACAACTACATTCTCGCCTGAATTACTGAATTTTAAGATTACATTTCATGACACAATAACAGTAATATTTTGAAAATGATCCGACTAAATGGTGGTTGAAATCACAATGCTGCATGAACTCAATCAATCAGCATGTTTGGCGCCCAAGTCCCACCCCTAAAAGTTCCAGAACTTTGAAAAAGTACTACCTCGCCAACAGGGACTTTCCGAGGGGCTTTATTTTTACCCAGAACTTTATTTAGTTCCTGGTTCCTGCGCTGGAAACACACAGAGAACCAGCCCAAAGTCCCTAGTTCCTGGGTAAAGTTCCAGTGGTGGAAACACGGCTTTTGAGACATGTCTCTCTGCTTGCTCCCTGAACACCAGAACACATGCAAACGGGTGCTGAAATGGGCTCTTTCAAATCTGTTTAAACTGCGATTTGTATTTGTTCATTCAGGTGCAGGAGGACTCGAAGGAGAGCTCGGTTCAGTGTTGCTGTCCATGAGACACGTCTCTCTGTGTGCGCAGTGAACACGACATGAGTTGTCTACTAGGTTGAGCTTTTCCGTGTCTTGTGTTTGAATGCTTTAAACTCTTTTGAATGTTCAAATTGGCAAGGCTTAAAAAAAGGATTTCCTGGCCCCGCCCCTCAGCCGTGGGCCCCTGTAATCGTCCTTACCTTTTACCGCACTGGTGACAGCCCCTGATTATAGGTCACACAAGAATAGCACCCAAAGCCGAAAGCCAGCTGTGTTTTCTCATAATGAAAAAAGAATGAGAGAGGCAGGATATTTTGAAACATTTTTATTTTGTTTAAGTTCATGTGGAAAATTCAGTCAGTCTATGACTGCTAGATAAATAACTTTTATTTGCCAAAACCTGTTGAGACCACTCAACTCTGTGTTTCTGAAAGCCAACTATGGAGACTGTATACAATTAATGAATAATAAACACAAAATACTTTACACATCCAAATATCTGATAAATATACAAGTGCTCCAGGTGACACAAGCAAGGGAAGGGTGCCTCGCTTGTTAAATTCCGACTTAGGATAGGACAGATTTAGGATGCCGCTGCCGAGCATTCATCTGGAGAAACTCCACTCCCTAGCAAATAAATCAGACAAACTAAGACTCCTTACATACACAAACAAATACTTTTTAAACTCAGCTGCACTCTGCTTCATTCGGGCTTTCAGCCTGTTCAGAGCAGACCGTGTCACAGAGTCATCGGGGAAAACGAGATTTGTGGATTAAGGTTTTATATCAATGAAGGCCGGTGTACAGATGTGACAGTTTTAAAGAAGACGTGCTGCCCAAATTTGGAAGCTTTCTTTATTAACTGCAAGACTTTTTTATTCACCACAGACTACTGAGACTGTGACATCCTTCATCAGTTTCTGTGAGGGCATGTGTTTTCCAACCACCCAGACAACAAGCAATTTCGGCCCAGAACCGGCCCACATCAAATCCATGTGGGCCAAATGTGGGCCAGAACTGGGCCGAAATTGCTTGCTGTCTTTGCAGGACTTATTTAATTTTAACAACAACAAACCTTGATTCAGTGCAAAGCTCAAACAGCTTCATCAGGCCAAAGAGGACACCTACAAGAGTGGGGACAAAGACTTGTACAAGCAGGCCAAATACACACTGAATAAGATAAGAGTGGCAAAGTTAAACTACTATGAAAAGCTAAAACAACAGCTTTCAAGTAATGATTCTACATCAGAATGGAGCGGCCTGAAAGCCATGACTAGCTACAAGACCCCATAACCAAGCACTAATGCCAATCAACACCTGGCTGAAGACTTGAACGAGTTGCACTGCAAGTTTTAATAGCAGGTCTGACACCCCACACCTGCTCTGATGATCTCACAGAACAGCCATCAACACCCTCCCCCATATAGTTTCTCATCCTGTACTCAAGGTCTGTGAAGAGGATGTATGCAAAGTCTTCAGGAAGCAGAGGATAAGGAAAGCCAAAGGCCCAGAAAGTGCTGTCCAGCTATCATTCTTCTTCACATTGATCTTCAACAGATTCCTGGAGCTGTGAGAAGTCCCCTCCTGCTTCAAATGCTTCACCATCATCCCTTTTCAAGATTTGTATTCATCACATACACAATTATATAGAGTGTATATAACCAGCAGTGTAATGTGAGTAAATGTGAGACTTGTACCCAAGAAACCAAAAATCACAGGACTTAATGACTACAGACCAGTTGCTTTAACATCTGTGGTCATGCAGTTATTCAAGAGATTGGTGCTGGGCTACTTGAAGGACATTACTGGACCCTTGCTGGACCCCCTCCTGTTTGCTTACACAGCAAACAGGTCTGTGGATGATGCTGTCAATATGGAATTGCACTACATTCTCCAACATCTGGACAAACCAGGGACTTATGCAAGGTTCTTCAGCTCTGCTCTCAACACAATCATCACAGACAACCTTCAGAATAAACTCACACAGCTCTCTGTACCCACCTCCATCTGTCAGTGGATAACCAGCTTCCTGACAGACAGGCAGCAGCGAGTGAGGCAGGGAAAACTTGCATGTTCTCTCCTCACTGCTCTTCTCCCTCTACACAAATGACTGCACCTCTAAAGACCCATCTGTCAAGCTCCTAAAATTTGCAGACAACACCACATTCATCAGCCTCATCCAGGATGACGACGAGTCTTTTTACAGACTGAAGGTGGAGCAGCTGGCTGTCTGGTGAAGTCACAACAACCTGGAGCTGAACACGCTCAAAGCTGTGGAGATGATCATGGACTTCAGGAGAAACACCCTGCTCTCCCTCCACTTTCCATCATGGACAGCATTGTGGCTGCAGTGGAGTCATTCGGCTTCCTGGGCACAACCATCTCTCAAGACCTGAAGTGGGGCACTCACATAGACTCCATTGTGAAAAAGGCTCAGCAGAGGTTGTACTTCCTTTGTCAGTTGAAAAAGTTCAACCTGCCACAGGCACAGATAACACAGTTTAACTCGGCTATTATTTTTGTTGGTTCTGTGCTCTTCTATAACTGTTTTGGTCAGACTAAGAAGACTGCAACGCAATTAAATTTATATTATAAGTATTTACAAGGTAAGCTGTGTGTGTCATGATTCTGCCCTCGTGTCCTTGATTTTTCCTAGTCTTGAGGCAGGATCATGACAGACCCGTGTTTTGTGTACAAGCACATGGCCTTGCCTTTGGGCCATGTGCTTGTGTTGTCTCGTTCCCTTGCCCCGCCCCCCTTGTTAACCTAGTCGTGTCTTGATTGTCCTATCTGTAACACCTGTCGCGTCTTGATTAGTACCCCTATTTAGATCTCCTAGTGTGCTCTGTCTGGCGTCGGTTCATTGTACCTGTGATTGTGATTGTTCCACTCTGTGATTGTTCCTTAAGAAGTGTTTGTATTACCGTGAGTGTTTGTTTATAGTAAGTATTTAGAGTCCTTGTTTATCTTGTCAGTCCAGTCCTGTTTTAGTTATTTAGTCTTTACCTTGCTCCATGTTTTCCCCCTCGTGGGTTTTTGTTTCCCCTTTTTGTAATAAACCCTTTGTTTGAGAATCCCTGTCTGCACCTGAGTTCCTCCCTTACCAAGATCCTGACAGTGTGAGACTCTGTGGGTACTGGATATTAGGTTTACAGGAAAATATAGGAATTCAAATGGATTTACAAATGGCTTTCCAACTAGCTTTATAAAGACTGTTATATTCAGATTTTGATGGCATGGGCTGAATCAATGACACTCCCCATTTGAGGTTTTAGGGATCCATATAACAGTAAATATATATATTTGTTTTTGTCTCAATAGCCAAATACTTAAGCCTAATGTAGTACTATGCACTTTTTAGAAACGGTCCGTTAACTTTATCATAAATGCTAGTTAGGTATATTACCAGCCTGTCAGATTTCTTACTGACTAATTAATTACAAAACAAAAATTACATTTATTTTTGCATGGTCGACATTGTGTGGCAAAAGGTGTAGTGTAAAAATATTATAGTATATAAAAAGTGTTCAATGTGTCCAAAGTTGTAAATACAGCTTAAAATCACGTAATTATATATAATAAAGAAAATAAACCAGCAAGCTTTTAGAACACACACATTCAGTCCTCTGAAAACACTAACGTTTCTGTAATTTATTTTTCCTGTAGGGCCCCTTATGTTAAAGAATCTTTATCAACATACTGGATAATTTAATTTCATGCATACATTTTATCATGCACTAAAGTGCATATTTGAATCTAAATTACTGCACTCAGTTCTTTGTTGCACACCATCTGTTTGGTATGTATGCACGCATGCAAGCTACTGTTCGGTTTGGTTATCCACAATATTTTAAATGTAAGAGTAGTGCAGCTTTTTGTAACTTGATTGTGCAAGGTTTCCTTTCATTCCCTACCAGTTATTTTACCTGTACAATACTGTTTGTTATGTTCGATATTGCACAGTAGTATTTATTATCTGGTATTTGTTATACTGCACTTTTTCACGTAAGTATTTACAGTACTTTGCAGCTAGTGAATCAGAAGTCTCACACATTCAAAGAAAATAACTTCCACATTTCAAAATAAGGTGAATGCACAGTTATTCCAAAACAAAAGAAAACATCTCTCTTTCTTTCGTATTTTTTGCTTTATACCACTCCAGTCAAGAAAATATGTGTAAGAACAAACAAGTCCAGTGCTGGTTGGAAAATTCAAAGAAGAGATTTAGCGGTTTATTTTGCATTAGTTGGTTGTGAGGGAGAGAGTCTGAAAGTGTACGCCTTGCAAGAAATACATGAGGGTTGTAATCATAATTAAGACCAGCTTGAATTTTAATCTTGATCCATTGTATGATCCATTCATCTTGTTTGTGCTGGTTTAGCTCTGGCCAGTCGAAGGATTTCAAACATATTGGTGCATATTTATTTCTTTTACTTTTTTCTTTTTGTTTTTTATTCAGAAAACTGAAAAGTTCTGGCAGTGTGTATTCTAAAGTATCATGTTCAGTGTTTCTTCTGTAACATAGCAATGTTGTGTTTAGTGTTTTAAAGTCAGATTATATGTTCAGATTATAAAAGTTGTGTAGTGTATTCCAGCCTTCAAGCATTTATTTTAAAGCTTGTTAAAAAGAATTATAGGCACAGCATCATCTGAAAGGTAACTGATGATAACGACGGGCGCATTCTATTCATTCTGAGCCTCCCAGGGTAATAATATTGAGCAGCAAGCCACTAAAGGATGATTATATCCTAAAAAATATTAATGTGTCCACATTTTAAGGCAGGGTAGGTGATTTGGTTCAAAAACATTTTTTTATATGCTTGTTGAAAGTCTATTTACATCCTGATATAGCAATCACTAAGTAATGTGTTCTAAATCTATTTATTTCTATTTATATCATTTGTGAAAAGCATAAGACCATAATATGTTCACCCAATCATATCCCTCAATCTGATTGCTATAATAGGCTGTAGTACTTGCCTGTCAATGTATGTATTTGCAGACCTCCCCATACCCTTTTTGCTCAGACAAGATATGTCAGCAACCCATTCCGTTACGCTATTGCACACTGAGCAAGAATGAAAGGTGTTATTATAATATTATGCACTTTCTACTGTAATGTTTTCTCACCGGTGAAAGAGACATGAGGTAATCTGACAGTGTTGCATTCAACCATCCAACGATGCTGTCTCTCATCATGTCGCTGGTTAGTCTTTGGTCAGCCTGTGCACTTTCATGTGTTTTGGAGGAGGCGTGGCTTTGGAAAGTGATATTATGCTGGGAGGATGGGACTTTCTTTCAAAGCTAGCTTGCTATTGCTAGCCTCTCCGAAATCGCCTATCCTACCTTTAACTTACCAGTGGTGAACAGCACTCTGGTCAGATGTTAAAGTGACCTTTGACCGCTGACACACAAAAACAGCAACAACAAAAAGTTCCTTCTAGGGTGGCTGAACCTTCTGCAAGCCTAAAAGGCGAAGAAAAGAAACTGAATAAATGCTCTTAAAATAATAGAATGACAATATACACCATTCTTGCACATATTCAAACACACAAGTGGTTTTGCATATTAACCATTTTTATTTTTAGGTCTGTGAAAAGCATTCATCAACATTCGCCTGAAAATGAAGAACATGCTAAAAAAATAAATCTTTTTTTTTTTTCTTTCGTTTTTTGTTCCAAAGCAGAGACTTCAGTCAGAAAGGCAATTAAAAGGAACAGGCTCTTATGCCTTTACAGCTGCATGGGCTAATTTGGCAGAAACCTTTGACTTATAGCAGTTGCCTCCTCTGCTGTCTTGTTACTAAGCAGATAGTCTTTAATTGTGGTTAAATGAGACTTGACACCAAAATTGTGGAAGCAAGCATAATTTCTAATGAAGCAGAGAGGGAAGAGGAGACCTATAAAAATGCTATAAATATCAGTTAACACTTGTCACTCTACATCTTTCAACAAGAAGTAAGTAATGATGTTTGCTTAATTCTATTATTAAACCTTTTTATTGTGGGGGCAAAACATACAATGCAGATTGTGTACAAAATTATTATTTTTTAATTATATAATTTTAATTATTATTATTATTATTTTATGTTTTACTGTAGCTCTATTATTTCGAGCTGGAGGTTCTTGAAAGGGGATGAATTTATAGATTTCAGAGAGACTTCTTGGAGAGAGTTTTTGACCATCAAAACCCATGTTCTATGAGAATTTCATTGCCTTCAACAATACATTTAAAGAAAATTACTGTCTAACGTTAAGTTCACTACTGTGAGTGGAAATATAATACAGATTATTAATCCATAATCGATGTGTAAACATGCAAACACAAAAGATTTTTTCTCTCTCTCTCTCTTCTGCATACCTGTTGGTTGCCCTCTCTCCAAATATTTACATTTTTTGTAAAATTATTTTGTAGCATCTCAGGTGACAAGGGAATATTGTTGCGCTCAGATGAAAGCTAGTTGTAAGTCCAGGTGCGTGAAAACCAGTAAAATGTAGAAGAGACTGTAGATGGTTCGCACTCTGAAAGACTAGACATTGTAGCATCTCAGTTGAACATAACATGGACATGATTGACTATATGATAGTCTAATGACCTGCTTTAAGCTGACAACTATTTGTTCAAATAACAAACAACTAGTTTGTGAAGTTTCTTAATAGAAGTGCTATAACAGAAATTTACAGAAACCTGTGCTTATGTCAGCAGGCCAACATAACAAATATTATTTATTTATCATTCAGCAGTCACTTGTCTCAATCTTGATATAAATAAGGTGCAATGGTGTCTTCCCATCACTCTTTGCTGAAAACCATGACAGAGGTGACAGTTGGCCGTGCTGTAAGGTGAATAAACCGATGCTGTGCTGAATAACTCAATATAAAACTGGGTTGATGCATGATTTAAATAAAACCATAATAAATTTATGCAAGAGTTCAAAAATTCTCCATGTTCTCTCTGCCTGCAGTAATTGAAGTTTTTAAATGAGTGTCAGTCTCCACATTGGTCATGGTACATGCTGGGTTATGGCCAATTAGTTATGAGAATCACCTAATTGTCCAGGGAACATTGAATCCATGCTTTTGAATGAGTGGCATATAATTTAAATACCCCCTGGAGCCTTTCTAATGGGAGTGGCCACATCAGGAACAAAGTCTTCAATCATATAAATGCTTGGTTTCTACACAGAGGATAACTTTACATGCATAATATTTCCTTCCGTTGCTGAACACATCAAGATGAAGGTGAAATCTACAGATTTTATGATAAAAATAATCAAAGCTTTCATAATATTGGAATGTTCAGCATGCTGAGTGCCGTATATGTGCTGTCTGCTCCTTTCAAGTTCTATAGAGATAGTTCACCCAAAATAAACTTGTGTTGTTATTTACTTAACCTCATGTCATTCTTAATATGAAATGCTGCTATTTTAAGAGTGGGATGCATATGGAGAAATTTCAGTCTTTATCCAACTCTTTTCATAGTGACCATATTTTAATTATTTTTTTTTTACACAATATTACTCTTTTCACACTACGTTTATGAGCATTTATTTATCTTTTTTATGTATTTATTTATTTGGAGCTTGCATTCTAAGACCATTTTGAACGGTCATTGTGAAGATTCTTAAAGAGATAGGATACAGGTTTGGAAAACATGGAGGTAAGTACATAAAGAAAGAAATACAATTTTTGATGGTGAAAAGTGAAGTGACATTCAGCCAAGTGTGGTGACCCATACTCAGAATTTGTGCTCTGCATTTAACCCATCCGAAATGCACACACACGCACACGCACGCGCACGCACACGCGCACACACACACACCCGGAGCAGTGGGCAGCCATTTATGCTGCGGCGCCCAGGGAGCAGTTGGGGGCTCGATGCCTTGCTCAAGGGCACCTAAGTCGTGGTATTGAAGGTGGAGAGAGAGCTGTTCATGCACTACCCCCACCCACAATTCCGTCCGGCCCGAGACTAGAACTCACAACCCTTCGATTGTGAGTCCAACCCTCTAACCATTAGGCCACGACTTCCCCTAAATATTCCTTAACCATTATAATTAGTAACATATTTTACAAAATTGAAAGAAGAAGAAGAAGAAGAAGAAGAGGAAAAAAGAATCTAAACTGATTTTATGATAAAAATGTAAGACCCTTAGGATATATGAAGGATGCAATACTACTCTAGATACTCAAGATTAACATGAGATTGGCGGAAACCAGGGACGGACTTGGACCAAAAAGTGGCCCTGGACTTTCTGGCCAACAGCAGCCCACCACATCATACTGTTTTGATGTCATTTATTAATTGAAAAATATATATTTTAGTTTGGGGATTTTGACCAATAGGGTAACTGATCCTCTGTTGAAACAAAAAACAAAAACACACACACAAAAAAAAAAAAAAGAAAATTATGGCACTGAACCCCCAACTGCTCCCTGGGCGCCGCAGCATAAATGGCTGCCCACTGCTCTGTGTGTGTGCACATCGGGTGGGTTAAATGCAGAGCACAAATTCTGAGTATGGGTCACCATACTTGGCTGAATGTCACATCACTTTCACTTTCTATTAATAACTCACCATTATGCTGTTCCAAATATGTAAGACCTCCTTTTATCTTCGAAACACAGTTTAAGATATTTTAGATTTAGTCCGAGAGCTCTCAGTCCCTCCATTGAAGCTGTGTGTAAGGTATACTGTCCATGTCCAGAAAGGTAAGAAAAACATCATCAAAGTAGTCCATGTGACATCAGATGGTCCGTTGGAATTTTTTGAAGCATCGAAAATACATTTTGGTCCAAAAATAGCAAAAACGACGACTTTATTCAGCATTGTCTTCTCTTCCATGTCTGTTGTGAGAAAGAGTTCAAAACAAAGCAGCTGGATATCCGTTTCGCGAACTAATCATTCAGTTCACCAAATCGAACTGAATCATTTTAAATGGTTCGCATCTTTAATACGCATGAAAGCAGTGCAAACCACTTTTGTGTTTATAATTTGACAACTCCATGTCTGTCTCAAGTTCAACGTTTTTTACTGTTTTGCACGCAATGCCATGTTCACCCGGGGATTCCAATTAGAAACAAATTACACCAAATTCATCATTGTTCGTTTCAAACATTTATTTAATTTTCAGTCAAATATGCTGTTGTCATTATTTATTCAAATCAATTCGCAAAAAATGTAAATGCGATCAAACTAAAAGTAGTAACGCGCGCGGGCCCCGATTGGTCCGGCTTACCAATAGTTATGCCTGTGAATGGTACATAAACTGAATAGATCTGATGTGCAGGGTTTGTAAAATCGCTAGCCCGACATTCCAGGGCTACTGTGTTTTCCAGTCGGGAAATAGTGATCTTGAATAGTGATTTAAAATTCCTAACTTGATTCGCGTTGTACGCTTGAAGGGGTGAAAAGTATCGTAGTTGATCGTTTGCACTTGTTTCTAAATCTTGCCATTCAAGCGTTTTAAACAATTTGCACGCAAACGGAGCTTGCGCGCACTCATTCAAAGCACGCACTGAAAGCAGCATTTAAATGAATTGAACAGAATGAATTCATCTTTCGCGTATCGTAATTTCTGAACCCACATGGAAAGAATCAATATGTGGATATATGCGCATATATGGAACCTATGCAGTGTATATACACATATATGCGTATATATGCCACATATAGGCAAAATTGAGGTGCATATACAGTATGTGCATACAGGAAATATAGGTCTCCTGTATTGCTTCTTCATATCCACATACATACAAGCCCTATACATACAAGATATGTCTTCTATATAGCTAATGGCAGGATCTGGTCTTTTTTTTTAGCTCATATCTCATTTTTGAATGTCATACATGATGCCTAGCTCAAATTTTCTATTATCAAGGCAACAACTAAGAATTAACGAAAAAAATTATGCAATAACTTATGTATGTGCGAACACGTGAAATTGGTATCAGATGTAATTGGCATGTTATGGAATTTAACTATGGCAATATATTAACATGATATACAGAGCCGGACAGTAACGGAGTACATTTACTTGAGTACAGTAGCTTACTTAAGTACAATTTTGAGGGATCTGTACTTTAATCGAGGATCAATTTTGGGGAGTACTCATGATTTTACTCAAGTACATTGTAGAGGCAAATATTGTACTCTGTACTCCGCTACATTTCTATCCATAACCGTAAGTACCTGTTACTTCTTCGGCCCCGTCCACACGGAGACGGACCCCCAATCTTTGTTACCCTCGTCTTAAGAAATATTCGCGTCCACATGAAACCGATGTAGTATACATGCCAGACCAGCATGTGGCGCTGCCACAGAGATACACTTAAAACGAAGAAGAAGACATGGATTTGCTGATAAACCTTGCGCGTGGTACACAAACGAACATGGAACAATACATTTATTAATCCGTGTTAATGTTAGTTAATAAAAAATACAATCATTCAGTGTTTGTTCATGTTGCTGTTACGTGATGTAGTGGTGTTTGACTAGGGGCGAGACATGGGCTGAAGATGTCATATTTTCAGAAAATGTACGGATTCACCGTCCAGACCAAACACAAAGGCGGTGTTTTCAAATACTGTATATCCACTCTGGTACCCAGTTTCAAAACATCGGTGTCACTCTTCCAAAATGCCAGATCCGTGTGGACAAAAATGTGTATCCGCTAAAAAAATTGTGCGCCGAAACAAAAAAGAAAAAAAAAAATCTTGGACACCCAATCAAACGTCATTGGATAGTGCAGGAAGGAAGAGGAGGAGGATGAGGAGGAGGAGGAGGATGATGAGGCACGTCAGGACAGACCTTCAACGAATAATAAAGATAAAGAATAATAAAGAACGGCAAATTCTATATATGTCACATATATGAAAAACCTATATTAAAACCTATATTGAAACATACATGTTTATATAAGTTTTTTCCATGTGGGGATGAACACATACACACAAAATCGTTTCAAAATAATTGTCTCTGCAAGTTTTCTCGTAAACACAGTTGTTTATGTGTTAAGTAAACATACAGTGACCTTCCAATTCGCTGCACCAGGTCTCTCTCTCCGTAAATTAGAAGACGTGAAAGGGGGCGTTTCAAGATATGCAATGGAATATACAGGGAGGGAAAAAAACTCACAAACAAAACATACTCCTTGTCTGCGCTTGATCGACTCACTTATCAATTTGCGTAGAATCTGGAAAAGTCCCGGTGCTCCAGAAGACTGTGTTATGTCCCTTTTAATGGAATATTGCAGCTTTTATTATAAATGACTTATGTGCACAATTTTATTTTTCATAAATTTTATTTTTAATTAATGGTCTCATAATCTTTAATCGATTTAATTTCCTCTCCATTTTGCATCTTACACATCTCTGAACAGCCCCTATTTCTCTGTTCTCATGATTTGTGGCTGTGAGGGTGGGACAACCTGTCACTCATATTAGATTGCAGCAATAGCAAACAACAGTGATTCAATCAATTCCTGACTAAAATTTTTTTTTCATTTGTCACATAGGGAAGAAAAGACAAAAACAACTTCCATTTCATGCTGACTTTATCAGGTAATTGAGTCTTCATTGCATATGCCTTTTTATTGATTTAAATGCTATTTGAGATTAACTGAAACAATTTTATCATAGATATTGTAAAATGTACATTTGAGTTTACATTCCCAAAGGATAACTCTGACATTTAGTCCCATTTGTGGTTATCAAGGATTGAATCAATTTAGCCACTCATGAGCTGTAAGTTTCTGTGACCTTCTGTGGCTTTTTGATGATTGTGTTCTGCCGAGTCAGTAGTCTTTACCATAATTGTGGTTGCATGCTCTAAACTAGCTCAATAGGTACCTAGTATTTATACTCAAAATAAATCAAACTAATCAAGCTCAAAATAGATTTGTGATGAGTGGGGTGGGGCGGAGAGCCGTGGAAAACGGGTCGAGCCTGGTGGAGCAATTGGAAATGAGTGACACCTGCGTCACTCACCGGTCTCAAGTCCCATGGAGGAGCTCCGGAAGGATACAAAAGAGGAGTTACGACAGTGAAGGACAAGAGAGGACCAGGCCTGGGCTTTATTTTGTGTTTTTGATTTTTGATTGTGCGTGGCCGTTGTCCATGAGGGGCTGTCACGCTGTTTGGTGTCTGCCTCCTTCTTCCCATGACTAAGAAGGTTTTTATAGCTTTATATTGGTGCTGAAACCCGGGAGGAAGGAGGGATGCACTGCCAAAGATCCCTCACCACAGTGGTGAATCTCCAGTGCCATTGAGCATGGCGAAGGAGCAGAGAAAGTGGGACTCCTGTCGGCTGCCTGAAACCGGAGGAGCCGTTGCCATCCACCGGGCTATCCAGTGTCACCGCCAGGCACCATGGAAGAGTTCACCAACTGGTGGAGGGCCGAACGCAGTGTGTCTGGGAACTGGATCTATTTTGTTTCTCCTCTCTCCCCTCTCTCATCTTTGTCGCTCCTCCTCCTTCCGTCTCATTTTCTCTTGCCTCGTCTGTCTGTCCTTACCCCCAGGTACTCGCGGCCTCTGTTATCGGTTCCCCCGGAGGGGGGAGGGGGTAGTAGAGCGCAGTCTAGGGAGTACCTCCCGGCCTGTGAGGGGGTATGTGACGAGTGGGGCGGGGCCAAGAGCCATGGGAACGGGTCGGTGCCAGTGGACTAATTAGAAATATGCTACACCTACACCATTCACTGGCTCCGGAAGTATACAAAAGAGGAGTTAAGACAGTGAAGGACAAGAGAGGACCAGGCCTGGGATTTATTTTGTATTTTGGTTTTTGTTTGTGCGCAGCAGTCGTCCTTGAGGGGCTGTCGCGCTGTTTGGTGTTTATTTGGTTATTAAAGTTTGATTTAGATGTTCGCTTGTTCCCGCCTCCTTCTTCCCCTGACTATGAAGGTTTTCATAGCATTACACGAATATTATAATTTTGTGAGCCACTGAGTTTTAAATTACCCTAAGCTGTAAGTCGTAACCATCATAATTAAAAACAAAAACAAAAAAAGTTTTGTGTGCAATAAATCTAGAATATAAGAAAGTTTGCTTTTTAAAATTAAATTATAAAAATAAAGACCTTTTCCATGATATGTTTTTTTTTTTTTTAGATGCACCTGTATAACAATTTGATATGAATATCCCACATTTCTGAAGATAGTGCAGGTAGTGTTATTGGTAAATCCATAGTCCATTTATAGTGCTATTTTTATTTTGAATCTGTGTGATGCGGTTCAAATGAGTAGTGCTATTTTGTTATGCTTTTGGTGAATAAACATTATATTGAACATTTATCAAACTCTTATTATTGTTATATCGAGAAAAAAATATACCACGATAATTATCAATATCATTTTATCCCCAAACTTTATTTACAATAATTGTATTTTATTATTTACATCTTAGCATTCCTCATTGAATCTGATTAAATGGCTGCATTAAAAGTTTTAAGAGCATTAATCTTAGTTTAGTGAATCAGTTGAAGAAAAAAAAGATGGACATTTCATCCAGAAATCATGGATATTACATCAACTGTTTATCCATGTTTTAAAGAGTGTCTCATTCTGAAAGCTGTATATTCTTTTCATTCTGTGTTAAATATTACATCCAGCAGGAAGGCAAGGATTTAGCCTGTTGTGAATAGATCTAATTAATAGAGATAAAACATATAGTTGACATATTCTAATGATTATGCTTCACAAAGTTATAGTGTTATGTCTTCTTCAGTGTTACAGTATCTCCCTTCATTCTCCTTCTCCTAGTTGCATCACTTCGATCCATTGTCATTTGAAACTCTGTGCTTTCCCAAAGTTTAATGTAGCCTCAAGTCTTTTCCCCTGCATCAGTATTTTTTTTTACACTTTGGCCTGTCACCTTCCATTTGACTCTGTCTATCAAAGCAGACAGTGAATGTTTAAAGCAACCAGTGAGTTTAAAAGGACATAGAACGTAACATAAGGTTGCAAGAAAGATATGTTGCATATCTGAACCTATTAGTATGTCTTTATTACAGGGCAGCTTGATATAGTCTTCAGTTTAACATTAGACATTTCCTACATTAGAATACACTGAAAAAAAAAAAAAAAAAAAAAAAAAAACCTCGAAACAACCTTCACTCAAAAATTGCCAGTAATCTTCATAAATAATTACAAAGAAAAGGCAAGTAACACACTGAATTAAACATACAATTTTGTTTAAGTACAAAGACTGAAATAGTATTTTCTTGGAAACATACTCCAGTGATCCAGTGATTAATAATATAATAATATTATATTTTATTATATTCAATTAGATATTTTGTTTGTACTGTGACATCTGTGGCCAAAAATATTCTGGGTCATATACTTGCTAATGTTTCCTTTTTTTTTCCTGCCATGCCAGCTTCTATGGCTGTGTTTCTACCTTTATTTATTTTGTAGTAGAAACACAGCCATAGCAGCTGACATGGCAAAAAAAAAAAAAACCTTTTTAGTATAGTGAGATTGAATCTGATTTCACTTTATGCAATGCCTATAAATTTAGCACTGCATTCCAATTGAACAGGTCCTTATGCAGTGTTCACTGCTTCTTATTCTCTAATTGTGTGATATCTGTTAGAAGAACATGTCAATTGACCAAATACATTCATTCGGAACACCCTGCAATGGCTACAAACATTGACGACACTTGAGACACACATATTAGTGGTGTTTAAGTTTCGATGATGTATATAGTTACTTCTGTAAATAAATATATTGCCAAATATTTAATATAAACATGAAATATAAATGTGTGTTTGTATAATACATCCATGAGTGTTTGTATAAATATAATCTTACGTAATATAATAATATCTTTAAAAATTCAACTAACTGATAATGTCTGTTTTAATGTTTAATATGTAATATGTATTTTATTATGTAAATTGGTTATATTAAATGGCTTTTTTTGTCTTAACCACAATAATGACTATTGTATTGTAACTGTCACATCTTGGAATTGAATAGCCTTTATAATATTCAGACTTCAGTTGCTGGACTAATGCACAATGACTGCAGTGTCATCCATCAGCAAATATCCATCTCCACTGTTCCCTTATTCTCTTTGCCTTTTGTAATGCCCTTCCAACTGTGCATGTATGCCCCATACAGATTGGAATATCATTTAAAATGGCCTCACAGTCAAACTCACAGTCAAATGGAATGTTTCTCAGGAGTTTTTAATCAGTTCATCTGGAAAGGAGTTTTTAAAAGGTACCTGCTGATAAACTTAAGTTGACATTAGTGACATTTTTGAAAACTTTTGTTCAAGGCTTTTGTAACATCATTTATATTCTTTTTTTTTTCACTCTAGTGTTGTATATTTATATTTTGTATAAGACAAAAAACATAAAAAAAAAAAAAACTTTAATTGTATGTCAATTCAAGTTTATTTACAATGTGCTTTATACAATACAAATTGCTAAGCAGCTGTTGAAGAGGACAATTCTTGTCCAAAATTAAACACGTCGGCAGTATGTTGGCTAAGCGACATGTATTTGGATTTTTGTGTAAAGTGTGTGTTTTCTGGATTGTCATGTCGTTTTTGAGTTTGGCTAAAATTTACATTGTAAGAAATCATGTTGAAACACATGAAAAAATGGCACTATTATTTCATGGGATGGTTTAACTTTGTGTGAGATCCATACAGTCCATACCCAAATATGCCAACGTTCAAGATTAAAAAAAAAAAAGAGCTAAAAAAAATTCCACAAGCTAAGCTCAAAGCACATTGGACCCTCAAACTTTTTAATGGTTCTGAATGTTAATCTTTCTTTGATACACCAAGTTAATGAGTAGTTCAGTGACTAACTCAAAGTGGAGCAGTATGTAGGGCTCCACTTTCATGTTTCATACAACATCCCTATGCAGCTGAGCTCAGTGCTCGAATAGGAGCAGACTGAGAGATTAATCTACCTTGGCCTATAAAACCTTGTCACCATGGCACGTACTGACAGCATGAATCTTATTGATTGGCTTGTGACGCTGAGCGCTGGGTGAGCAATATAGCTCAGTCATTAATTCTGAAGGAGACTCAATGAAGACATCATCCCCACAGGCTCAGAAAACAATCACATAGCACAAATATAGATATTCTTTTGAATAACTATCTGTTCAAATCAGATGATTTGTTGTGATGGCTAACTGTCGGAGTGGAGAAGCAGGAATGTGTGATATGCTGACTGCTGAAACAATGGGTAAAGGAATATTGGGGGAACTGCATCCAGTGTATATAGCTGGCCATATGCAGCTTCCGGTAATTTTCCCAGTGGGTTCAATGGTATTTCAGTCTCATTGAACACAAGTCTATGGACTACATTCCACAGTAATCAGGTTTGTCAATCTGTCTGAGGTAGATTACTAAGTCATTCACACAGTTCTTCTCACATTCTTGTATCTGCCATACTGTCTAATTATTGCTCCGTCTTTTTGAACATTTTTGAGCAAGGTATGGTTAAATAATGCTGCCTGCAATTGTATTTATATTTATTTTGTGCACAGAAAAGGTCAGAAGCTGTCAGATTTGAAAAGTTGCGCAGGGGGAAGCTGTCTAGTCTGCTCTTTTCAAGGGTAAGTGCAATAGGCACCAAGAAAGTTATTCCTTATAGATAAATTATACTTCTTTAACAACATGCAAGTAAATTATTACTTGCTTAAAGGAAAAGAATACCAACCTGGTGGATGTAGTATATCTGAAAATGTATATCACATATACATATTGTGTTCACTAAAGTTGGATTAATCGTAATTTCTACTGTGCATGTTTTTGGCACAAATACATGCATATGCTCAGTTAGTGAAAAAGACCCAATGTGATGTCTGTAGGTCATGGTGATAGATGGTGTACTCTGAGTTCCCAGGGCTCTGTGCACTGCCAAATGAATAAATTATAAAGATTACTTCTACCTATCTTTAGTGCAGTTTAATTTAGTTTAATACAGCACGGCAAGTCTGGTCCTCTAAACCACGTGATGCTTGATGTTGCTAATCATAGCTACTGAATGTGCTAATGAAAGTTTTCCTTGTGTGTAAAGCTTTTTGTGTCAGAAGTTGAATAAATGACTGTATGAAAATGACAGGAGAGGACTGGAGTATACCGCAGTTTTAGATTGTAGCTCTATAGCAGATGTAGATCAGCTAGAGAACTGTTGTATTTTTATATTTCAATTAGGCTGATTTAATTGACGTTGGTATCCAGACAGCCTGGCATGGTCAACAGATGGAATGCATGCGATTCTGAAAGTATCAGCTATAAAAATAAACCTGTTATTGGTGGTGCATCTTTTGAATTAAAAAGTTGTTTCGTAATTTACTGTAAAAGCATTTCCTGTGTAAAATGGCAAATAAATAAATAAATAAATAAATATAATAATAATAATAATAATAAACACCCCTCCAATCTGATCATCTATCAGTAATGCAGCCAAATACTGGCATATAAAAAGGCTGAGGGAAAAAACAACAAAAACCACCACCACCATGAAGCACAACAATTATATATATAACAGATGCTTTTGTCAGAGGTGATTTACAAATGAGAAAAAAAAAAAAGAAATTAAAAAAACCACACGCAACTCATTAGTGAGGATAAGCATTGAAGTTTATAGGTTTTGCAGTTTATTTCAATACTTGATTATTAGGACAAGTATTAAAAGTTAAGTTTACTCTATTAAATATCATGTCATTTTAAACCCTTATGATCCATTATGCAACCATCAACCACCAAAAGCAGATATCAGAGTGATTTGCACTATAGTTTTAATTGTTCTTATGTCATGTGATAGTTTTGTGTGAGGGATAGACTGAAAGTTCTTATTCACGGATAATTTTGAACTCCACTAGTGTCAAAAAAAACAAAATGTCACTTTTCAGTAGACTGCTAATACAAAGTTTCATGGATCCAGAACCAGTTGTGGTACCAAGGCAAAAACTGTAACTATTTAATAATGTAAAAAAAATCTTTATGGTTATGCTCCCTTTATAATCACTGAAGCTGTCACTTCAGTTCAGTGTGAGCTCTGAACTCTTTTGAAAAATCTTATTGTTAAAAAGGGTTTTTATACTGCACAAAATCTTATTTACAAAATCTTATGTTTTATAAAAGGATTCTCTATAAAAGAACTGCGCTGAACAACGATTTTATCCGATACTTGGTACAACCAAAACGGTAGATTTTGTTTTTTTTGTTTTTTTAGTACCAAAGTACCAATTTGACAACGCTACTCTTCACCCATTCAATTTTGGTGCAACATCTGTGTTTACATATAGAGAAGTGAGCGTATTTGGATCATATAACTGTGCACAAGCTTCAATGCTTCACTGATGTATCATTAGTGCAGCTGCTTTGAAATGTGTGGAAATAAGTTATATGTTATTTCATATGATCGGTTTGAATCTGGAGAGCTCTTTGTAAAGTTTGACGTAATATGTTGCTGATCTGAGCAGAATGAGGAACAGAATGTAACCTATATAAGGAACATGGAGGGACCTGCAACACTAATGTTTGATGTGATATTTATTGGCTGTCTTGTGATACCATCTGTGAACAATGTAAACATACACATTTCTGTAATTGGAGAGCAGAAAAAGATTGCTCTGTTCACCAAGAGTCTCTTTGAGCAAGCCTAAGAATATGAATAGAGATGAAAAGGAGTATTTGCACATAAATTGGAATGCTTTACGGCAACCTTTTCAAACTTTTAATGAATAGTCCAATGCAATAATTGAATATAAGATTTTAGAGGAGGGAATTTCCATATTTGCTCCATTGCCTCATATTATAGCTGTCAAAAGATATAGTGTCTGGAGAGGCTAAAACTATTGGTTATGTTCAAAGTGCAGAAAATTAGAGTTGTGTGGGTGGTTTGCAAAGCACATAAGAAATTGTACCCTGGTAAGACACGCTCTGTTTTCCATGATGGAAATCCATAAAATCCATTAAATATATCACAAGTATCTCCTCATAGGGTGTCACAGCCTGCCATGCTGGGTAGCCTCAACTCTGGTTTGATCCCCTGTTGACAAGAGGAAAAATTTGCATGTGACATTTTATTTTATTTTATTTTATTTTCCCATCTGCCCAAAAAAAGGGGTGGGGGTATGGGGATTCATCAGTATTGTGCCAAATCTTTCACTCTTGATCCACAATATTATTATCATTATCTTCTTTCTTCAAAATTTTGTAGAAAAATTTTAATCAGCACACACACAAAAAAAAAAAGTATTTATTTAATAATATGAACAAAATGCTGTGGTGGTGGGGAAAAAGTACACTTTAGGATATTTAGCTTATTACTAAAATACTTTACTTTGAATGCAAACTGAATGTTAAATTAAATTTAATTACAGGTGCTTCTCAATAGATGAATGTCGTGAAAAAGTTAATTTATTTTAGTAATTCAACTCAAATTATGAAATTTGGGTATTAAACAAATTCAATGCACACAGACTGAAGTAGTTTAAGTCTTTGGTTCTTTTAATTGTGATGATTTGGTTCACATTGGAATTTTGATTGCTTTTTTTTACCCATTGAAGTAGAACTTTATATGTCATTTCATATTTACTTCTGTTGTCTTTAAATATTTGGTTAAAGTGTACTACTGAAAGTACTGACAAGCCTTTAACTGTAAATTAAATATACTCAAATTTCACACTTAATGATATTCAAATTGTATTCAATTCAATACAAATTGCTTTGTTAACTCTTTTGTAAGTTGCTTTGGATCAAAGCATGTGCTAAATGTAAAGTACTTTATTTTAATATTTTAATAAACACATCAAAACATCTTTTTTAATGTATAAGAAACAACAATTAAAACAATGATTTAAATTGTACTTTGAAGTAAACCATGACATTTTACGGAGTACCTACGTGAAGAAGTGAAGTACATTAAAGTGCCTTATATTTAATCAATATTATATTATCTGCAAGTACAGTTGTTAAAAATAATATGCTTTGAAGATTTGAAGTTCATTAAAAGTACACTTTCATTAAAATTAAGTGCACTTGACCTATATAAAAAGGGTATTTAATGGTTTTGAGAATGGCACACTTGACTTTACTGTAAAATCTTGCTGTGTGTGCTCTTAGGTGAAAGAGCATCTTTAAAAACTGGATGGTTTGGGCATAAATGGTACTGATTGAAGGCAAGAGCTCCCTCATTTAGAATAATCCAACAAGATTGTATGTGGACACACTTGTGAAACTGGAGGCATTTTGCACAAAATATATTTTGTTGGTGCTACAATGCATTTATATGAACATTTATTTAGCAGACACTTTTATTATCATTATCATCTCAAAATTAACAATCAATTAAAAGAACATTTCAGTACAAAAGGGAACAATGAGTGATGATTTGTCTGTGATCATCATTAATCAAATGCAGTAACTACAAATTAAATCTCTCATCAGAGACCCAGTGCTTTTTTCCTGCACACACACACACACACACACACAAGTGATTAAAATCAGCAAGGCCTATTATTAAATTATTATGAAATGTCTTATCCTTGGGAATTCATAGGCCTCTTCTGTTGAGAGTAGCACACCCGTCACTTGCTGTAGTCTCAGTTCAAATTGACGGATCAGACCGGTACACTGTCAATACATTATTGCGCTAATTTTATCAAATGTTTACATGAACAGAGCTGATAAAGTTATAGCAATGGCAGCAATTCATTAACTATTATGCATAGAAAGCTGTCTGTAATAGTGGGAATGTTGGGATCCAAAGTGTAGCCCACTGACTTTTATAGTATGGTGAAAAAAATAAAATAGAATATTATGGAAGTCAATGGCTACTGTCAGCTGTGCTTACCAACATTCTTCAAAACATCGTCTGTTCACCAGAACACCAGAAGGAAGAAATTTATACAAGTTTGGAACAGCTTTATGGATGAGTAAATAATGGCCGAATTTCATTTTGGGGTAACTATCCATTTAATATTTGATTTATATTACAAAGTTCAAAGTTTGAGTTTTGAAAACTTAAATCCGATTGCATGAGTCAAAAAACAAACAAAGCAAAAAAAAAAAAAAAACTCATTCAAGTCACTGTAATATATATATATATATATATATATATATATATATATATATATATATATATATATATATATATATATATATATATATATATATATATATATATATATATATATATATAATTGGATTCTTTATTGTTTTTTTATATAAATGATAAAAAAGAAAAAAGAAAAAAAATCTATGTAATCTTTGAAATGGCTTGACTCACTTTTTTGTTTTTTTTTAACTGTTCTTTACCAACAACTGAGCTCAATTCAGCACCAATGCTTCAGTGAATCTAAAGGCGCAGAACTGTAAATATCTGATCACATCAATAACAGCCAAATATGCTTTATGATGTTGTTTATTCAATGCATCAAGCATTCAGCAAGCTTCCTGTTGCCTATGCAGCATGTTCATTTCACTCATTGATTTCTGTCTCACTTGTCTCCCATAAACTTAGATCTGAGGGCAGACGGGTTGCCTTTATATCATTAGAAATTGATTGTGTTATGCATGAGTTGGTCACTTCAGCACCTCTAAAAGATCATTAGTGGCCTTTGCTACAGCAAGCGTCATTATTACTATTGCTTATTCTTAAGTTTAGTGGTTAGAGTGAACTCCTAATACTAAGTATTATAGTTGGGTGTATCAGCTGTGCTGTGGACAAGAATGATACCTCAAATCGACAACACCTCTTTACTTTTGGCTGCCAGAGATGCCAGTGTCTCTATAGCAAGACTGCTTTTTCTTTTCTCTTACTTTGAATACTCACTGTTTTTCACTCTTTCATGCTGGAACATCATAAGAGAGATTTCCTTTTATGTATAACTGACAAATAAGCATGACGTTAAGTTTGCCAGTTTGTTAAATCTGTGTAATCCAAATGGATATAATTTTTTTCTCAAATACATAAATCTTAATTGTAGGCCAATATTTTAAATATTAGTATTAGTATATATATATATATATATATATATATATATATATATATATATATATATATATATATATATATATATATATATATATATATATACATATATATATATATATATATATACGTATATATATATATATATATATATATATATATATATATATATATATATATATATATATATATATATATATATATATATATATATATATATATATATATATATACTAAGTCAGTTAAGAACAGGAGGGTACGATTATATATATATACATATACACATATACATGTCTCTCTCTCTCTCTCTCTCTCTCTCTCTCTCTCTCTCTCTTTCTCTCTCTCTCTCTCTCTCTGTGTGTGTGTGTGTGTATGTATATATGTAGGCCTTTATCTACTTGTATAGATGGGTTTAAAGGTTTACTGCCTCCAAACTTGTCAAAGATAAAATGCACCTTCTTGACTTCGGAATCTAAGTGCACATACTGCTTTTATATTAAGAGACATGCTGTTAGGGGGAAAAATCTATATCACGCTGTGATACTTGACTGCTGTATCAGATCAAAATTAGACATGCAATTCGGTGTCTCCATTAAAAAGGTTCTTGGTTTGAAGAAGTGCATATTGCCTTTAGCACATTAATCATGCATCGAAAAGCTGAAGTCAGATATATAGATCTCCAGTGTATATCACAGCATCCAGGTGGCACAAATGTAATATGAGGCAAAAAGCATCTGGTACAATACCCGAAAAGGAGCATGTTAAAAGAGTGTTTTTCATTTGGAAATTTAGTATGCGAAACACACACCCACTTGACAATTTTAGCATAATGAGAGTTAAGGGGGAGATTTTTTTTCAGCAGCCAAGTCTACCTCCACCCGTGTTTTCATTCCACAGCAGATGGCTGTGTTTGCTCCAACTTGCATCAATTTACAAAGACAGAATGAGCATGGATTTTCCGTAAGTGCACAAAAGCAAATTCAATTAACATTTCAGCTATGTCCAAATTCAGAATCCCCTTAGCATTATGAATGTCCCCTGTGCTGAGTAAATGAAATAATAAGGAATGCATGTTGAAATACTGTGACTGCAGGTCAGTCTGTATTATGCTGTCATGGTAACATATCTCGGTTACATATAGTAGCCCTCGTTCCCTCAAGGAGGGAACGGAGATGTCACGTCGGTGACTGACGAATTGGGATATCACTTCGATAGACCAATCTACTCTGAGTGTAAACTAAATGAGCCAATGGTTACCATACATAACCGAGATGTTCCTTTTCAGTCAGTTACTCTCGATGTCACATCAGTGACCGATGAACTACCCTACTAAAGCACCATGGGTGCTGCCCCTTCCAGTGCCCTGTGCGAGCCGCCTGCGCCACTATTTGGTTTAGGCCGGGGCTTACTACCACACTGAGTGAGATTGGATAACACTGGGAAAACAATAATAGAATAACTGGCAGTGAGAGGTCTCTGGAGAAGCAAACGGGTCTACTTGAGTGGCAAATCAGCTGGACCATCTGGGGATGGAGTCGCAATTCTCCAGGGGTCATTGCTCGAGACAGTTCGTCAGCTGTATTGAGTGGTTGAGCAAGCCTGGGGTCTCGTTTATAAATGATGCATATGCACAAAACAGGCATAGAAATTGCGTATGCAATTTTGTACACACATATAGGGATTTATAAAAAGTAAACGTGCCATAAATATGTACGCATCTTACGGACCATGTGTTCGCACTCTTTTTCCTGGCGGGAGAAAAGTAATGAAGTATGGAACGATTTTAAAATCTGTTTTCATTTCAATGTACACATTTACATATAATATTCATATTAATATTCCACTCTCATTAATGGAGATAAGCACTGAAAATACATAGTCATCACACAGAAGTTAAACAAAAATTATATGAATTTAGATATATTTTAGTAGATGCACTTGATCACTTTCCTGTGGCATGCTGTTTAAATGACAGCAAGGAGTGCTATAGATGCACAATAATTAGTCTTTAAACTAAACTGCAGATCTCATGCTATGCGAAAATACTTTATTGAGAGCAATGATCAATGATCTGCACTTACTTCGATATTATGGGGGACAGTGGGGACACTGCTGGATTCAGTGGTCGAATGGTCCATTGTCCGGTTTGACTAAGTCCAATGATAATAGCTTACAGTACAACCGCAGCTATACAGAGGTGTTGATGACCTGTGAAGTCATCTCTACAACATTATGAAAAATGCCACTGTAATTTGCCTGTTTTCTTTGTAAAGTAGGCTACTTTGTCAGTGACGCGCAATGTCAGAAAATTCTATTTTATGCAATAAATATAGGCTAAAAATAACTAAAAGATGTTCACCTTATGAGCAAAACTGCATAAATTAAATTTGATGTTGAATTGTTTAAAACAATTGAAATACTATTTGGCAAGTGGAAAAAAATGAAATCCACTATATTCTAAAATATATTTCTGACAACTAATTTAAATAGTTTTGTTTAAAGGGATTTCAATTTTTATATATTTATGCTAAAAAATAACAAGGATACTGGATGATTTTTAGCAATAAATAGCATTTATAGTCCATATGTCATATTTCCTTAATGTATTGTACTAAACTGTGTTCAAAATAGTGTCACGTGGATGGGAATATACATAGAAATGATATGCAGATGAGGTTATGCATAATAAAACTAGGCATTGTAAGTTCCATATATGGTGATTTCGGGGAGGAGTCAGGGTAGAGAAGCACGTACACACAATATTCCCCTGACTGGGATTTATAAAGGGAATTTTGCGCAGGTTCTGGTGTTCACATAGTTTTATAAATCAGAAAAATTTTGCAAAAAAAAAAAAATCTATCTTTTGTGCACACGTACACTTTTAGGATGAAATCTACGGAGAGTTTTATAAATGAGACACCTGGAATGTGAACATCACAAATTTACTTCAGAACCTTCTGACTCCAAAGTAGGAGGTGACGGGTGAATTGTGACATGCAACGGGAGCCAAGACCAAAACAGAAGTCTTTTTTTTTGAGGGTGCACTCTTGTCAGAAATTAATCTATTACTTTTCCTACATAAGTTTTAACAACAACAACAAAAAAAACATTGGTAAAATATATATTCGGGAGTCTTAGACCTTTCCAACGGTACATAGTTTGTCAAGATTAGATTTTATTTAATTGTAATATAGTGAAGTAAATGTAGGCATCCCGCATACGGGACGGGGTGACAGTTAAAGGGTTAACAGTTTTGCAGTGTGACGAGGACATTTTCTGCATCAAAACTGTAGACTGATTTGGAGATGTGTGCAGGGAAGGAACTGCATGTTACTAAAGGAGGATCTGATAAACATTTGTATTCACCTGGCATGTAGTTGTATAAGATGCCCAACTACTTCTTCAGAAAATGTTCCCCAAACCATGACACTTCCTCCTCCTCGTTTCACTGACTTCTTTAAACACTCTAAATTAAGTCTTTACCCAGTTTGACACCAGACATAATATTTCCCATCAGACCCAAAATAAATAAAGTTGCTTGATTAAAAAAAAAAAAAATATATATATATATATATATATATATATATATATATATATATATATATATATATATATATATATATATAGATAGATAGATAGATAGATAGATAACATCAAATAGGACTAAACAGTGACACTGAAATTTAGGAAATTATAGGTTGTTCTCTAATTTTGATCTCCATTGTATTTGACTTTAAATAATTATTTTCAAAATACGTTAATTCAAACAGATTACAATTAGCATAAATTCATTTATTCAATTAAAAAGGTGTGAACATGGTTAAAATATGGTTATCTGTGGAACAATCGATGTTCAATTAATTTAAAATGAAAGAGATTGAAAGAAAAATTATTATTTTGCATTTGAAAGATATTCATTTTATTTGTAATAGAAATATTGTACCTGCTTCATTTATGTGTAAATGACAAATATGCATCTCATTACATTTATTATTTTGTCAAAACTCTGTAATCCAATTGGATAGAGATTAATATGTAATTAGGTCTACTTAATAATTTAATTTAATTAAATTTTTTCTATTATGAATGCCATTTTTTATTGTGGATAAGACAGCATTTTTTACTTAAACACTTTGTGCATTAGTGTATTTTGTATTGATGCCTGCTTGATGTAACACAAGTACTTAACTTAATTTCTAATTGAGCACCAAACTTTGTGTCCAAGGCCAGCTCAAGGCACTAGAAAAATCTATTCTAATATGTCTGAGAGGATGTCTCAATTAACTTGAGGTCATTATTTTACACTCAACATTGATTCGCAGTGACTTGATGAAGAGGGCAACATTGCTGGTTGTTTATCCTTAAATACCTAACATAATGAGCTTATTTGAGAAACGTGCCTGATGGCAGTAACTGATACCAAACAATGACAACATGGGTTAATTCAGAGAATAAAATAGCATAAAATATCACTTATTAAATTACTGTACCATGCTGATATGGATGTAGTGAAGCACAGGGACGTTTAATCAATTAAAAAGAAAAAATTCTGGACTGAACCACTGATGAACCATTTTAGTGGTTTAATTATTTTTAATCAAAAGGTATACATGTATAATCATTTAATTTCAATAAACTTTACAAATCGATTGAATTCATTAAAATTTTACATTTTAATATTTTCCTTTTTTTCCCTTTTAAAATGTAATCAAAGTGCTGGACAACAGATGTATACTGTTAAAAATATAACATGGAAGACAAATTGTTTGATATTTGTTCAAGTTCTTTTTATAATTTATTGTTATTGTTGTTCGGGCCTTTCGCACTGCTTTAGTTCTAGAACTAAATGTACAGTACTAAAGTGCTGGTACAATTTTGCGCAAACTATTTCCAGGTACCATTTAAACAGTTGCATTCGCAGTCACCATGTGTACTAGGACATGATGTAAGCCTGTTGACAGCGATTGTCATTTGTGCACAGCATTCAACAACGTTAACAAAGACGAATAAAGTTAATAACAGGAGGATGGAAGACGCTGTGTTTTTGTTATGACTCACGGGCTTCACAATAATGGACATGGAATGTTGACTTATACTTAAAGCGATTGAAAGAACAGGAGGATTAAGAATCTACAATGACAACTGGCAGTGCTACATTTGCTACAAGTGCCTGCACTTCAGTGTCCATATCTTTATCGCTGTTCATCATACTTGCGAAATAAGTTCACTGTAAAACCCGACAAGTTAACTCAACTCAAATCGTTTGAGTAAACTGATTGCCTTGACTGTAATACCCGACAAGTAAACTTTACTCAAACGGTTTGAGTAAACAGATATCCTTAAGTTATGTTAACTCAAACCGTTTGAGGAAACCGATTGCCTTAAACCATTTAAGTTGAAAAAACTAACAGTTAAGAGTAATCTGAACTTAATTCAGTTGAGTTCCCTGAAAGAAGATATACATTGCAATTAAGTAATTAAGTGATTAACTGAGTGATAATTGAGCTTTAGTGATGAACACCTGCTGTTAACAAACAGAATCACTGAAGAAAAGAGAGAAAGGAACAACAGCTGACTTCAGACACAGCCTCACTCAAACTTGACAAGTTATGTTAACTCAAACCGTTTGAGGAAACTGATTGCCTTAAACCATTTAAGTTGAAAAAACTAACAGTTATGAGTACTCTGAACTTAATTCAGTTGAGTTCACTGAAAGATGTACATTGCAATTAAGTGATTAAGTGATTAACTGAGTGCTGATTGAGAATTAGTGATGAACAGCTGCTGTTAACAAACAGAATCACTGAAGAAAAGAGAAACACAAGAACTTCTACAACTGACTTCAGACACAGCCTTAGATGAAATCAACTGAAATAAAATAAATGAAATCTCTCAAGATCTGATTAAACAACCCCACAAACAGCATCACCAGCTCCACTTATTAATAACCAGACTGACTTTATTTCTGTCAGACGTCTACAGAAGATCTTATTGAGAATGAACTAAGGTTTAGATGTTGATTTATTGTTTCATTTGAAGTAACCATGTTAGAGATCAGTGTTTGCTTTAGTTGGGCTCTTGACCCTTGATTTCTGTCTTAGTCTTTTCTCTGGCTGTTATAACTGTGTGTTTCTAAAACACATTTGTTGTAACTCAAAAGCCCAGAAGAAAAGCCATCAGGTGTTAACCTGTACCTAGGTGTAGGTTGCTATACTTTATAAAGGTGATGGTAACTATTCACAGTAGAGATGTTCCGATACCCTTTTTCTCTTCCCGATACCGATTCCGATACCTGGGCTCAGGGTATCGGCCGATACCGAGTACTGATCCGATACCTGGGTGTATATCTGTATATACAGCTGTATATACTACTAGCCCTGTGTAAATTGCTAGAATTTTTTTATGGTGTGCTTCAGACAGATCCCTCAATAAAACATGAACAAATACATGGTGAACTACTGTATTTATTACAGTATTTTTATTATCTAACATGAATTTGACAGTATTATTTATTTTCTTATGCAAAAAAGAACTTCAAATGCAGCCAAAAATCTAACACCGCAAACTAAAAAAGGTATTTAAGTTTTACAATATAACTGTATAAAAAAACTGCAACAAAAAAGATCTATTAATCAGATAATCTCTTTACAACAAAACAAGTAAAAAACAAGCAACCATCTAGGCATAATTATTATTATTATAGAGACATATTATTATTACTGTAGGCTACAACAGTAGCTTTATATATTGTCAATTTACTCATGTAAACCAAACATTTATTTTAATGGGCTGCCATGAAGATCTTTGAGTGTCTGTGTTTATGATATGACAGTATTCTCAAATGAAACGGTAAATTCTCATGAAGTGACGGTTTATGCGTTCGTGTCCTCATGACACACAGCAGAGACTACAAAACAGCGAGCTCTCGCGCATCTGTGCCAGTCACCCACAGAGATGTAGATTTTGCGGGAGTAATATTTAAATAGTATTTTGCAGTTTAATATTCACAGACACTAGTATATATTCGGCTACTGTCTGGAGCCCTGCGCTTTGACTTACACGGAAGCGACTGAACGCAGCTGCCGGTACTGAATATACTCGAGAGTCTGTAACTACCGGTACTACAGAGACATACTGCTAACCACTGATCTATAATATAGTAGCGGCTTCACTGTGTTTTGGCAGTTTAGAATGTGATGAGTGATCCAGTCATATATAGATAAGGGCTGCTAACGCGTTTTCATTTCTTCTTCGCTGCTCTAAACAGGGGTTGCTTGTGGCAACACAGCACAACTTCCTGTGTTTTCAATGCATTTTGAGCAGCGAAGAAGAACCGTGCAGCGGTTAGGCAAAGCTTGCGGTCATAACTAGGTCTTTTTTAAGAAAATGGTATCGGATCGGTATATGGGTTCATGTACTCGCCGATGCCGATGCCAGAATTTGTTGTGGTATCGGAGATATTTCCGATACTAGTATCGGAATCGGAACAACTCTAATTCACAGTTATTGATCCATTCAGAGTCTAATCTCTGATGTGTAATTAGTATAAGTGGACCTAGTAAAAATGACACTAAGAGGCAGTGATTCTGTAATATTCAATTAATATTAAAATGACTTCATAAACATTTTGTACACAGACTTTTGTCTTCTATGGCAGTAACTGGTCAAACACAGACATCAATAATCAGAATATGAACCTCAACAATGGTGACAAAAAAAACATGCTGCAATGCATGCTGGGTACTATTGTAGAACAAAACTCATCCATGGCGCCCAGCATGATCTGCAGGATTTTTTTTTTTTTTTTATGGTCACCATTGTTGAGGTTCATATGCTGATTATTGATGTCTGTGTGTGACTAATCGACACCATAGAAGTCCACACTGTTTGGAAAGTCTTTGTATTAACGGATTATCACAGAACCCCTGGGTCTTAGGATCACTTTTACTGTAATCAATCAAATTACATAACACTTATTTCATCAGAGATTATACTTCTTATGAATCAATAATTGATGATTATCACCAATATAAAGTATAACAACCTACACCTAGGTACAGGTTAACACCTGATGGCATTTCTTCTGGGCTTTTGAGTTACAACACATGTGTTTTAGAAACACACAGTTATAACAGCCAGAGAAAAGACTAAGACAGAAATCAAGGGTCAAGAGCCCAACTAAAGCAAACACTGATCTCTAACATGGTTACTTCAAATGAAACAATAAATCAACATCTAAACCTTAGTTCATTCTCAATAAGATCTTCTGTAGACGTCTGACAGAAATAAAGTCAGTCTGGTTATTAATAAGTGGAGCTGGTGATGCTGTTTGTGGGGTTGTTTAATCAGATCTTGAGAGATTTCATGTATTTTATTTCAGTTGATTTCATCTAAGTCTGTGTCTGAAGTCAGTTGTAGTAGTTCTTGTGTTTCTCTTTTCTTCAGTGATTCTGTTTGTTAGCAGCAGCTGTTCATCACTAATTCACAATCAACACTTAGTTAATCACTTAATTACTTGAATGCAAAGTTTTAAAACTTACATGGTTTAAATCAAGGCAATCTGTTTACTCAAACGGTTTGAGTTAAGTTAACTTGTCGGGGTTTACAGTGTTGACACAATATTTACAGTATGTTACATGGCATTTTAAATCATGGCGGGTGAGGGCATTTTCAAACGTGTCTGGCCAATCAGTGCCTAATTACATCATGGTTAGTACCAGTTGTGCTGATTAGACCTTGCTCCGGAGTAGAAGTCAGTGGGGCAAGTCATGGCCTAGAGTCTTAGAGAGTTGACTCTTAACCCTACGGTTGTGGGTTTGAGTATCAGGCCGGCAATACCATGACTTAGGTGCCCTTGCATATGGGTCACCATACTTGGCTGTATGTCATGTCATTTTTTCTTTTTGGTTCTCGAAAAAGGCAGTGTGGTACTAAAGCCTAATACACACCTAGTTCCTGCAGTATGAAAGCACCCAAAGGCGGGTAGTTCCAGAAGTAGTTCTGGTTAGAGCCATGCAACGGTTCGGCTACCCGCGGATACCCGCATAACAGTGGCTGAAATGGGTGGATTGTGACATTCCTAGAAATTCACGGCTGGGGATCCGGGCAGATAATAATCTCCTTGTGGGCGGGTAGTAGCGTGGATGAAAAATATGTGCAATATTTGTATGTCTAAATTACCATTACACAAATGCAACAATGATATGACATTTGACCCATCATGTCACCACCGCACTGCGACCATGCGACTTTTGTTGATGCTTCTTGAGCGCCGCGAGTGAGAGAGACTTTTCCACAGCTGGATTTGTAATTCAAGAATGGAGAACGCAACATAAACCTGGGACTGTGGACGATATCCTTTTCCTGCACATTAACCTTAAGGGAAAGTAAATGCATAGTTTGTGAGCGACAGCAAAACAAAGCGAACTTTCGTTTCATTAGCACATTAATGACACCATTGTGATGTTGAGAGAGGTGCAAGATAAAAAATAAAGCACTTTAATTGGAATTATTTTTCTTCTTCTTCTTCTGCTCTTGAGTCTATGGCAGGCCATAGAACCACTTTTTTTGCACACTGATAGAGTACAGTTTCAGCATTAATATTAATACTTCCAGAAGTACATTTTATAGCACAATAGTAATATATTTCTGTCACAATTTTTTCACATTAAAACAACATTTTATTTTGACATGTTGTCATGATGTTTTAAGTTTCTGTGTGTATATGATAATGAGGATAATTATTTTTTTTTTATCTAACAACACAAAATGCACATAGTAGTGCTACATATTTATATTAAAGAGATGTTTTATATTAAAGTTGTTCTTTAAACTTCTTTTTTTTTGTCATTTATGTATGACCATGAGTGTATGACTTTCGTTCTTCTGTGGACAAATATATTTAATACAAATGTCTTAATGTTTATGATGCTTCAAACATTTTTCAGCAAGTTTTTGTTTTCCACAGTAGAAAGACAATCATACAGGTTTTGAACGACATGAAAGTGAATAAATGATGACTGAATTCTCATCTTTTAAGTCATTTAAGTCATTACCATTCATGTCAGTGTAAACATCTCTTTTCCATGTGGCTCATTATATGTTGAGGCTTATTCATAAAACACAGCGGTAAATGAAATATAATGTCAAAGAGATATTTAAGTACATTGTCTATTGAACCGGAACCGGGAACACTTCCCATAACACCCAATGTACTTGCTACATCATTAGAAGAATGGCATTTACGCTAATATTTGTCTGTTTCTCTCTTATTCTGAGGTCACCGCAGCCACCAAATCCAGTCTGTATCCAGCACTGCAGTCACCCGGATCCAGTACGTATCCAGACCAGATGGTGGATCAGCACCTAGAGAGGACCTCCAGAGCCCTGAATATCAGCGGAGCCCAGGACAACTAGAGCCCCAGATACAGATCCTCTGTAAAGACCTTGTCTCAAATGACCACCAGGACAAGACCACCAGAAACAATGATTATTCTGCACAATTTTACTTTGCTGCAGCCTGGAATTGAACTGCTGGTTTCGTCTGGTCAGAGGAGAACTGCCCCCCCAAATACTATTTAAACCTAACTGAGATGATGACATCACTGAATTCATTGATGACTTGCATTTAACTTTGTCATTTTGCATTATTGACACACTGTTTGCCTAATTAATGTTGTTCAGTAGCTTTGACCCACTCTTTTTTGTTTAAAGCTCTATAAAAATAAAGGTGATTGTTGATTATTATACGTTTTTTGTCAGATGAGGAAGAACAGTGTTGTGTATCCAGACGCATGCTGTAGTTGAGCACTTTAAGCATTTTAAACACCCGATTCAGTTGCTGTAGTACAGCAAAACTTGCATGATCCTAGAGTACCATGCTAGGTTGTGGTAGTCTGTTTCATCCTCTTCAGCTTAGCACAACCTGCACATGGGGAATAGCTAAATGCTTTTACCATTCAATTTGTGCATTCTCACGGTGACTTCATTTGCATAATTCCTGAATGGAGCACTAAAACAGACAGTGCATGAAAATAAATAGCATTATCAGCAGGCGCAATTCATTCTTTGAGAATTCTTCATTCATTTCTTATATACATACATTAGCAGCTAAAAGCGTATGTCTAACACACATCAGCATCAAACTCCATTTCACATTCATTTTTTGAGATTTACAGCCCAGTTGTCTCCAAACCCCTGCATGGTTGCATAATTGTTTACTTGCAAAAATCCTAAAATTGACAACAAAGCAGAATCCTAGCCGACTCCTCTGCTCCCGTCATTACACTTTATTCCAGGTCGCTTCTGCTGAGGATTTGTGAATTGAGTAAAAAGGATTTTCACCCTAAATATTTGATGGGCCTGTTGAGGTTTAATCCAGCACAAAGCTGGCATGAAGAATTGTGTCAGACAACATGTGAGAGGCCTTTTGGAATTTGGAAATATTTCAAAGTCATCAGCGTGGCGATTGCATGCTTGCAATATTTATGAATTACATGGATTAATTGGTAAATATTGCACCTGGAACCATGGGTTTAAGTTAGAATCGCTCATCTTAATCTGTTCTGTGATGATTTGTTACTGTTGTTTTGGCATGTTTACAGTACATAATTACAAACTTGCTGATTTTTCTGATCAAATGAAACATTTCTTGATGGTTTTCAAGTCAGCATAAAATGAAAATTCACCCTACTCATTTTCTAAATGCATGTTATTGTGAACTTTTCACCCATCTATGTGCAAAGTTGTTGGAATATCTTTTACAAGAAAATAAGTTTATGTTTTTTTAATTCAAAATTTCATGTTTAATTAAACGTGTTACTTGACATTTCTTTGTAATTATTTATGAAATTTACTATTGCAGCCATTTATGAGTGAAAAGTAAATCCTACACCATTTTTCAATACTATGAAGTGGACATATTAAACATCTAGAACAAATTCCTGATGATTGATTTGATTCTTTGCAGAAAGAAATAAGAATGTCTGAAGATGCTTCTGGTGAATTAAACTAGCTCAAGAATCAGAATAAGAATAAGCTTGATTGCAAGGTGTTTACACATACAAGGAGTTTGTTTTCATGATAGAAGCTTCCGCAGTGCAACAGAATCACAGCGACAGAACAAAAATGTGGGGAAGTTGTGGCCTAGTGCTAAGAGAGTTTGACTCCTAACCCTAGGGTTGTGGGTTTGAATCTCGGGCCGGCAATAACACAACTTAGGTGCCCTTGAGCAAGGCACCAAACCCCCAACGGCTCCCCGGGTGCTGCAGCATGAATAGCTGCCCACTGCTCCAGGTGTGTATTCACTGCTGTGTGTGTGTGAACTTTGGATGGGTTAAATGCAGAGCACAAATTCTGAGTATGGGTCACCATACTTGGCTGAATGTCACTTTCAAAAAAACAGATAAATAAAAAATAGAACAAGTAAATAAGGAATAGAACTGTGGAACCATGGTGACAGCTTCCAGTCTCCATTATTTTGACCTTCTCCTAAACACTGGGAGCCTTTCTATTAAAAGAGATAAAGAAATGTTGACAATTATAAAAGAATAAAGAATGAATGTCAATCAAACATCAGATGTCAGCAAAAAAAAAAAAAAAAAAAAAAAAAAAAAAAAAGATTTCATGAATAGAACGATTGGTTCATAAACAAAATTTGTTTTGTATTCTAAAAGATGACATTAGTGAAGGAAAATAATCTATTAACACACTCTTTAAAGCCGTTTATAAAGGAACACAAGTTGAAAGCAAATGAATCATCCATTGTATGAGACATCTGTCAGGCTTGATAAAAGTTCTCAGGCACACAAATACTTCCCATTTGACTCAGCCTGATTGAGTTCAAACTACAGTATTTAGGCAGTTTACTCTAGATTAATTAACATTTCGGTGTACATTTAATGGTAATTAGATTTCATAAGGATCAAGTGTGTAGTAATAATTTATTTTTCCCAATAATGTTAATCCTTTGATTTTTCATTTAAAAAATTCATACCTTTCACTGAATTAAAACCATTGAAAATGGGTGGAATCTCAATGTGAAATACACATTGGCAACAGTTATTGACCCTTTCATTCGATACTTTTTTAAACCTCCATTTGTTACATTGTTACACTCTTTCACGATATTAGTGTTTTTACTGTATTTTGAGCACATAAATGCAGCTTTGGTGAGCAGAAGAGAATTCTGTAAACATTTAAAAATCATAATATTTCCAAACTTTTGACAAGTACTGTATATTTGTGTGTACACAGTGTTATGTGTTTGGTTGCGTGATGATTGAAGCCAACAGTATAATGGCCACCAGAAAGCTTGAAGCAATGGTGCACTCATCTTAATTACAACAGAACAGTGGAACATACTTCAAATATTTATGAGGATGTTTCCAATGATTGCCTTGATGAACATTCCTGAATCAAAGTAATTATCTAAGGCTGCTGTCAAGTCAGTTAATGTTGTCATGCACTAGTGCATCTCTACTTGCCACAATTCACCTAAGGATTTAATTAAGATGCTTAATATGCAAACAGAGCCCAATCATTTTGTCAATAAGGCTTGGAGCAATTTTATTCTTCTGCTTTGTTTCTTGTTTATCATACCTGTTGCTGCCCAGGAGATTTGACAGACAATGAAATGTTCTAACCTTTCTAAATATAACTGATTGTTTATATGGGCGCCATTGATCAGCCCTTTATTTTGAACCACCAGTCCTCTATTGTGGACACATGTTTTTTGAGCATTTAATTTCAAAATCTTGTTCCTTCCTGAATGCTTCCACTCCTCTGGAACTACTTTCCAATTCATTGCTGTTCCGATACATCCCAGTAGTGTTCAGCGGGGTTTCAGGTCTGTACTTTGTTCAGGCCAGTCAATTTCTTCCACACCTGTTCCACTAAATTGTTTCTGTATAGCCATAATTTTGAGTACAAGGCTTTTATGATGTCATAATGGAAAAGGGCCCTCCCCAAATTCAGCCTGTTTGTCAGAGGTTGTAAGGCTGGATGCCTAAATGAATGCACAATTTAATAATAGCTGAATCTGTAATGGCCAACTTTAATTAACAGGTGGGTTGCCACATCATTTTGTTAATGCATTGTACATTTGTCCAGATCAGTAGAAGATATAGTAAAGATATTAAAAAAAAAAGCATAAATATTTAGTGAGCCATGTTGAATTTGGGATGAAATTAATAAATCAAAATAAACACTTTTGTTGTCTTTCTCATTCTCTCTGTTCAATCCTGCATGTTTAGAGAGCGACTGCAGAATGTTGAAATTACATTATAAAAATCATGTTGTTTTCTTTGGTGGGGTTATTCAAACAATGAAAATTATAGTATATGTTGGCTGCTGAATTAATTCCAGTGTAGGCATTTAATATTTCAGTGCTTGAGCATTTCGAGTGCCGTCTTTTATAATACTGCCAGCGAACTCAAACACAAGTGCGCTGAGGCTTGACTGAAAAAGTCTTGATTTATTTCATATCTGGCAGAGAAAACCAATTCAGCCACCCTCAGATTTCTCAGGTTAGTTTAATTTAGTCTCAACTCAGTGGTGTATCATTTAGAGTGTATTTCTGAGTAGACCTTTTTGAAAGGATCTTGTTTCCTGGTGTCATGAAAGTATGTCATATATTTTGTGGTCTCCAATTAGGGCATTCATGTCAACCGCCCATTGAGATTTGAGGCTTTATAGGTTATGACTCATCTTATTTCATGTCTGCACTGCATCTCCTCCATACTCATACAAACTCTGAACACATCCTGGTGCCCTTTCATTTGTCTAGTGCTTTTTATTATTATTATTTATAGTGTTTTCTTTTTGTATGTACCTTTTAATTAAAAGAATGTTCTAGGTTAAAATCTTATATAAGCAGCATCTTCATACAAGCTCGTTTCTCAATTTTTAGTTACATATTGTCAATTTATATCATGCGAAAGTTACTGGGTTTACAGATTTTAACATAATCAAGACAAAATATGAAAATATGAAAGGTTGGGTTATAATTTTACATTAGCTATGTTTACATGCTAAATAATCTGTAATCTGATTGGTTAAACTGGACTGAAAAGCCTTCATGTAAACCTCTCAATCAATTCAACTGAGATCCGATTGAAAGGGATGGTGTACCTGAAACAGGATGGATCTGAAAATCAAAAAAACCTCACACACACATGCGGTACTGTGATGCATACAGTATATGTATATATTGTGCTTTGAATACATATAATGCACTTGTGAATATGTAATTCAGAATGCAGTCTTTAGGGTTCATATAAACATAACTTTTAGAATTTGAAATCAGATTAGATTCATTATGACTGACTTTATAGTTAATGTAAACATACTTAAAATAATGGTTAAACTTTCAGAACAATGCAACAATTTCAAATTTGAAATGTTTAATTTTCCACAAATAGTATGCTTGTGGGATGATGCATTTTTTTAGGACAAAACCCAGAAATGAGTTTGCATTTTATCACTTTGGTTTTAATCTTACCGAGGTCAGTGGGTTTTTGGTTGAAATGGCTGAAATAAGGTAAGTGTATATACATATGAATAGAATACGTAGCTTACTCAATATTTTAATGAATTGCAAAAGCTTATTAATCAAACAAAGCCTACTTATTAATTGGTGAAATAATCTAAGATTAGACAATTAATCATTCTTATAATCGTGAGATTAATCTATTATCAAAATAACCATCTGTTTCAGCCCTACTGAACATGTAAACTCATTTACTTTTGTTGGAATCTTAATGGTGGTGATATTGAAGTCGTGGTTTAATTTTTCTTAGCTTTTTACTTCTGGCAATTCTATTTAGGCTTCAAAATACAAAACAGAGTTCATTTTTGAATATTATTGTAATAAACAAAACATAAGAATCATACTTTTTTGTTGTTCACAGAGATTATATTCTGCAACAATCCAAAAACCAATGGATAGATCCTAGTGAGTTTTTGAAGGAAGCTTTTGTAGAGGTAATACTAACTTCTGGGTTGGCATACAAAAATGTCATTACAGCACTTGTACGGTAAGCACATTTTTTTGTATGTTTTTCCTTTATTTTGTCACATTATAAGTTGAAATTATTAGTTGTTCGATTTAAACCACAAACTTGCTTGAAAACAACATTAACAAAATAAATGCCATGTAGGAGTTCTAGTTTTCATGTTCAACAGAAAAAAAAAGAGTAATATTATACATATATATTTCAACAATGGACTGCAAGAACAAGGTGTAGAAACTGGAATTCTTCAGCTCAAAGCTTGATCCATTGTTACATGCTCAAGCCACAGTGGAGCTGGATAGCAAAACTAAATACTTAGTGGTGAAGCAAAATAATAAAGTACAGAGGTTTCATGACTTTTTTCATGATGTCTACTACAACGGACAATCTCAAGGTTGCACTGGAGCCACTGACAACACATATGCATTTGTGTCTTCAGTTGCTCCAGTTCAGTCTTGAGAGAGACCATTGTGTTTCCCTGAAACCCTTATGCTAGGGTTGTGCAGTCATGCTTCTGGAGGGCCAATGACCAGCAGAGTTCAACTCAAAATATCCCAAATCTCCTGCCTGGAAATTTCATGCAAAGCTCTTATTTTATTAGGAGATAACAAACTTTGTGGGGCTATACCATTGGAGAAAGCACAAATGGTAAACTTAGATCACGTGTGCATAATCATGTCATAGCCTTAAAGTCATTGAATTGCTGTCAGAGATATACAACAGTCAATCTCTAGTTGTGTCTTATTTTGAAGGCTGTGCCCTTGAAGGTCACATTTCTCACAGCGTACAAAAATCAAAGCGGTCTCATTTCAGAAAAGCAATCATTATAAAATTGACGTTTATTGTAAGAATTGTAATTTGTTACTTGCTTTGGAATGTACAGTAAATGGTTATTTTCTGAAAAGATGTAGTCTACTGCCAAGTCCTCCCTGGAAGTTCGCATTTAAGAGTTGGGAAATTTTAAGTCATTTTCGGTACAAATAAATAAATATGCAATTTTTTTTTACTATTCTTCTATAAAATTATGAATAAAGGACACATGTCTTTGCTTTATATTTTTAGATAATGGATCTTTAATCATTGCATTGATAGTAACAGATCTGAGAGACACAAATAGGTTTGGTTATGCATGGAAGTAAACATAACAGCTGCTTGACGAAAACCTAGTGTAAACACACACCATTCAGAGAATTATTGTAGAGGTTGAGTTGTTCAGATGAAGTGCCCTTCAGTTAGACTTACTACAATCGAAAGAAATCAGATAGAGGTCAGTGTCAACATATCATCCTTTTTATTTGCATATTTAAATTACACATGCTTTTTTAGGCATTGTCTTGATGTACATATAAATTTAAATTCACACCTTTTTGACTTAACAAGCTTTATTTACAACAGTTCTATAAAACGTCTTGGTTATGTATGTAACCCTCATTCCCTGAAGGAGGGAATGGAGAAGTCACATTTTGAGCAACAAATTGGAATATCGCTGCAAGAGACCAATCTAATTCTAGTGTAAGCTAAATGAGCTGATGGACATGCAATGATTTCATCTAGCTACCGCTGATCTTAGCGTGAGCATAAAAAGGCAGCCAGTGAAACATACACCAGGTTTTCGCTGAGGAGCAAAGCTGGGAACCGGACTACTCAGCAGTGGTACAGCAGCCAGTGCGATGGGGCATGACATCTCTGTTCCCTCCTTCAGGGAACGAGGGTTACATACGTTACCGTGACTTTCTCTTTCAGTCGGTCACTACGAGTCACGACAAATTGGTATCTCTACCAAAGTGCCATGGATGCTGCCCCTTCCAGTGTCCCTTGTGAGCCTCCGCACCCCTTTTTGGTGCAGGCCAGGGCTTGGAACAAAAAGACTGTGGCAGGGGAGGCGTGGTTCAGCGAGGTCTGTGCCTGGAGAGAAAGTAAGGAGACGAGCGGTGGTAAGTAGGTCAAGTGAAAAACTAGTGACACCTGCTTCTCATTGCAGTGATTGGCGTGGGGAAGCTGTATTTAAGCCAGCTGCTAACCAGCGAGGGAGAGAGAGCTGAGGACTCATGGTGACTCAAGCAGAAACGTGGAAAGCAAGGCTGTGAATTGCCCAGCAATGCTTTGAATTAAACGTATGCGCAGGTGGCGCGACTTTGTTTTATTTTCTTTGATTAATAAAAACCCACAAGCCTCAGAAACGCTGACCCTGGTCTCCTTCCTTCTACTACATAAGAACATTATCACAAAGACCATTCAACGTTGTCTTAGCACTATTCATTCAAAGAGATTGGATAACAATGGGAAAATGTACCCGTTCCACTTGAAACAGGAATGTTGCAGTTGCCCCATCTTTCTTGAAAGAGGTTTCGGAAGCACTTAAACATATGAACAACCTTTTAGGTGCATATGGAAGAAGAGAGGTGATTGTAACCCTCTTGGAAAATGGCAGAGAGTCTGATGGAGAAACACAGGCTCTGAGGCTATACCGTCGACTTTACACATACGGAACCACTTAGGTCTCTACATATGGAACCCAGCCCTCTACCAGCTTTCATGGATTCACTGAGTGAGAGCCTGGCACCAGACATTTGTTCTGGAGCAATTTAAGCAAGCTGACACTAAACTGGGGCCTCACAGCACTTCTACCCATTTGAGGTGAGAATTCAGGAGGATACTGGCTCCACACAAACGCTATAGAATCTAGCGAATGTGTTGGGAGTTGCTCAGTCCGCACCTTTGTCTTATAAGCCAGGGTGAGGACATCCACAATCCAGTGGGCTAGTGGGCTATCCTCTTCTTAGAGATGCCCTTCCCCTTCTGCTGGCCTCTGTAACAGACAAAGAACTCGTCTTAGGTCCTAAAGCTTTGTGTCCAGTCTACATAGCATCTCAAGACTCGGATGGTCTTCCTAATAGATGATAATCATACAGATGCACCATATATATAGTAAATGTTGAAGAAGAAAAAAGGAAAGAAATATTTGTGCAAAAAGCAGATCACTAAGTTAGGCCCCCATCATATGACAGGTGCGTCATAGTGCGTTTCACAAGCCGTCACGAGAGATCGCATAATTCCAATAAACAATATTTCGTATGCTATAAAATAATGCAGTTTTTTACTACTGTGACTGAGTTTTTTTGTTGTTGTTGTTGTTGTTGTGTAGTTTATTCCATAATGGATACAAACAATACTGTCCCAGAAGAAATTAGGCATAAACAAAGGAATTATCATCCATATTACAACTTTATTGCTTTGTTGGTCTAAAAGTGCACTATAAGATGTCGTTCAGTGAACCCTTACCTATCTGACTAAACCGGGATTTACAGCTGTGGATGTGTTTATGACTCGTTATTACGATGAATCTGGTCCGTACTGCGTTTTGATCATGCATGTTTTTATGTGTACTGTTGCACAAATTTATCAAATACATTCCTTATAAGCTTTCCATTGAAAAAGTTTGATCTGTCGTCAATGCTTAGACCTTCATAATAATATATAGTTTGTATTGATAAATTTTTTATGCAACGGTCGCCGTGTTGTCCATTTGGACCAGCACGTCCTTGCCTCGTAAGCACCCTTTGAGACGGTTCAAGGAAAAGAGCAACGCTAATACTCTAGACAGTTGAGGATGTCAACACCCCACTCTCTGAGGTGAACAAGAGCCCCCTCTGTGACTTTTGTGTAGACCCTGGAAGACAGGGACAGTACTGATATGCACGTCCTTCAAACACGAACCGCATAAATGGTCTGTGGTTTGGAAGGCTCGACACATGATAGTACATGTCCTTCAGGGATGGATGCACCTGAAGATGTGTTTCTGCCTCAACATTTTGAATGGTAACTGGTGAAGGGCCCGGTTCAAGACATGAGGACCGATGAGGGCTTTGAGCGTGTTCTACAATGCTTACCTGGTTCCACAGTTTTGCAGAGGTTGCATGAGTAGGGTCTTTGTTGACGATCTTGAACTGCCCACTGCTGCCTGCTGGTAACTGCTGGGTAAAGCTCTCGACCGTGTTGCCCAAGAGGCCAATCTGGGACACAGGGGCATTGAGGAACCGTACTTTGTCAGAGTCCCTATTGTCAGCCAGACACATCCAGATATGGTAATCCCGGACCACAAATGTGGGCATCACACAACCCAGAGAACCTGTGGTGACCTTTGTCGCTTGGAGTGCAAAGTCAGTAGTGGTTCAGAGCTCTTTCAGGTATTCTGGATCATGACCACCCTCATGCAGGTCCTTCAGTGCCTTGGCCTGATGAACTTGCAGTAACGTCATACCATGTAAGGCACAAGCAAGATAAGCACCACCAGGCAGACAAGATGAATGCTTACAGGCCTGGGAAGGGAGCGACGGGTTTCCCTGTCAGGAGGAGGTGGTCTTAGGACACAACTGCATCGCTACCAACTGCTCCACCCCATATTCCCCTTATCTGCACACCATAAAGTGTGGTGAGGGAGGAGGAACCAGCAGGCCAGTTACTGGCAGTAAAAGTTGCTGTCCATGACCTGGTGAGCTCCTCATGCACCAAGGCAGGGCGCTGAGAGTCAGTGTGAGCCACCCTGAGAAACCAATCGTCGAACCTTGATGGCTCGGGATGAGGTGTAGATTTTCACTCGAGCCCTAACTTCTTTTCAGCCCGGGAAATCATAACCGACATCTCCAAATCCAATTCAGACGTTGCCATCATCCCGGAGGGAATCTTCCTCCACAGAGAGCTCTCCCTCCAACGCAGTGATCTCGCAGTATTAATTTTCACAGGCATTTTTGATTTGGTCTTTATCTTCAGACAAAAATGCTTAATAGTCTTAGTCACATTTTAGTCATTTGAGTCTTTCATTGTTTGTCGACAAAATAGTCATTGCATTTTGTTCAACTTTAATCATTACTTTTATTCATTATTTTAGTCAAACTGCAGTTACCAACATTTATTTTGGTAGCTTTTTTATATGTAGTTTTTTAAACAAAACAGTCATAGATCTTGTCTCTTGAGACCAAATCAGTTAAGCTTATGAGAAATTTGAATCAAGCATTGAATTTGCAAAAAACTTTAATCAATTATGAAAATTTTCATTTTTGGGTGAACTATCCCTTTATACAGTAGTGAAAAAGGGAGCAACTTATAAAAAGTATAGTTGTTCTTATATAATATAGATGATATATATATATATATATATATATATATATATATATATATATATATATATATATATATATATAATTTATAATTGTTGAAAAATAATCAAAATAAGATAAATGTTAAACAGATTTTTTTTTTTTTTTTTTTTAGATACAGTAAGTTTACTTAACTTGTGTACATCTATATAACATCTTTTGTTGGTTCAAATGAATGAAACAGATAGGTACCTTGTCAGGAACCAGGCAGTTAAGCAAGAGGAGTCACAAGAGAAGTTCAAAAATAATGATTTTTATTTCCTAATAATCATGACAACAAAATGAAAATAAAGGCTTGGGCCCCAAAACAAAAGTCAAATAAAGAAACAGTAACTAAAGCTCTGAACAAAAAAATACAACTGATCTCTTACAAAAGAAACAACGGGGACTTATATATTGTTTGATCAGACCAATTTTAACACACAGGGGAAGATTAACAACAACACTACTACATAAGCTACAAATAACAGCAAAATCTACATAAAACTTATTCCAAAAGGAATAAACATTTAATTAACCTTAATTCAACAAAAAATGAATTCATAATATAAACCCAAACCCCAGAATATCTAAGCAGAGAATGAGCTATCCCCCCAGGACATAAACAATGGTAGTGTCCAATTAGGCCACCTCCCCTATAAAACTGCTCCTGCTCCAAACGCCACCCCTTTAAGCCACCCAACCTCCTGGATCTCTCCTGGGTGTGGAATCCAACACTGGTAACCTCAGAAACAAATAATTCTACAAACAGAATGACAATCCTAAAGTAACTAATGGTGCGCGCTCCCAAAACTATACTTCTGTATGGTCAACTAAATAAAGTACAATGTATACGAAGTGACCTTGCACTGTATGAGAACTGAAGAAGTGGAGTGTGCATGAGAGCGAGCACTTCTACCAGCGCCATTCCGCAATTTCCACCTATCATGCCTTCACTAACTTCCAAGTTAATCGACAATGAATTGTGACTCCCGGGAAAAACAGCACTTCTGGTCACCTTATCACTACCGCTTCGGGTGCTTAAGTCATTGTTTCAGATTGCTAGTTTGCGTGTTGTTAGTCTATCCATCCATTGCGGCTGCCATAATGAAACTAGATATGTGAATGCCCCTTATCTGATTGCAACCCAAAGAAAGGGACACACATTTTGAAGGATAAGACATTAGCATATAGGATGTATCTTGAATGTCCGGTAGTCCACAAAACGTTATAGTCCCATCTTGTCCTGTTAATGAAGACGTTGCATAAATTTTGTCATAGTTTTTATCCGGTTTAGCTCGTCAAGGTCTCGTCTTAGTCACATAAACATTTTTCACTAATTAATATTTTTCATCCTCATCTTCGTTTGACGAAATTAACAGGGCAGTTAATGGGCAGTAGATCACTGAGTTCTGGAGGTAACAGAGCCTGGTCTGCAGCTCCGCGATGGTCATCTTCCCACAATGGGAACATGACACACCAATGAACGTCACCTCAGCATGTTTAATTCCCAGAAACGTGAAGCAGTGATCGTGACCATCACCCGGTGTCAGGTAATGACTGGAAAATGCTTTTACATGCTCAGATGCACAGGGTAAATGGGCATTTGCAGCACCACAGGGGGTAGTGCAACCCCCTGGACACTGGAACAACCACCGCTGAAGCACCATCTGCCCACACAGAAAGCTCTGTAGAGCATGCTGAACTCATCATCACCATGAAGATATTGGTAGAACCGTAATGATGTTATCACTTGGCTTTGAATCGAAAAGATGGTATGCGTTGCACCAGCTTCCTTTTTATGCTTACTCTGCGATCAGTGGAAGCTGGATGCAATTGCATGCCAATGTCCATTGGCTCGTTTAATTTACACTCGAAGTAGATTGGTTTCTCAAAGCGAGATTGGAACTGACTGTAATGGAACCCATTTTATGTGTCGGTTTCAATAAGCTGTTCCTTTACAGTATGTTTTTGTCTAGTTTTATGTTACATTTAAATTTATTCATTTAGCTGACGCTTTTATCCAAAGCGACTTACAATTGCTATATATGTCAGAGGTCGCACGCCTCTGGAGCAACTAGAGGTTAAGTGTCTTGCTCGGGGACACATTGGTGTCTCACAGTGGTCTCTCCGACCAATGGCATGCGTCTTATCCACTGCGCCATCACCACCCCCCTACAACTCCTGTGCCTCATTTCAGCTGGATCTCTGGGTTTAATAATGTTGCATTTCACTTCTGTAGTGTATTTTCTGGCTGAAGACTCGTATATCAAACTGTGTCATATTTTAAACCGTAAAGCTAATTGTTAATATATAGTCAACTAGCTTCGCTGTTAATATTTGAGAATCTTTTGTCCACCAAGTCATGTAGTGAATCTAACAATGTCACATGATGCAACCCATGTACACCCTAATGTGTCATGGTCAATAAGTTTCTTAAAATGTAAGGCAAATTTGTTTTTATTAATAAGTGTTCGATCAGGTCAGGATTATCACATTATTTTTTTTTTCAAGTTTTCAAAGTAAACATAAAAAAAATAAAACCTATATTATTTTATGTAGTTGCCAAAGCAATGGTTCTTATTTTAATTTACGTTAAATAAAAAATAAAAAAATAAAATAAAATAATAAATGTAAAAATTAAAATATTTATTTAATTGAAATGTTAAATATATAACTATAATATTATATCAGTGATACTTTCCCGTTTTTGAGATGCGTCTTACCAAGAACCACCTATGTTATATGATTGTGCAGTGATCTTATCCAACAAATACACCATTCTTCCACAGAGTATACCAGCATATTAAAAAAAGTCCTGCAAAGACTGCATACATTCCCTAATGGTGTATTTTCATCCATGGACCGTATAGCAATTACCAGGAAATTGCACCCAGGTTTGTGAAAAATTATTCAACTTGCAGTCAACTGCTATGGCTTTGTTTGTAATTTATGTAACTTTTAGTTTACAGAAGCAGGAGAAAAGCTGCCTCATGATTTTTTGAAGCATAGTGAACTACTGCAGTACTGTATGCATGAAGATGTAACTCTGTGAGATTGTTTTAGCTGTTTAACGATCAGCAGTGTGTTGATAATGTTTAAGGAGTATAGATCAGTTGAGAGCACTGTGATAGTTGCTGCGGTGCTTCATTTTTATAATATGCCAATACTTTACCCTCTATCCCATCTCAAGGTGATGCTTGCACTCTACTATTCAGCACAGAATTGCAGTGTATTATGATTCACAAGACTTGTGCAGGCAGCTGATAATCAATCATATGTCAAGGACCCATAGGCTATCATTTGTAGAAGATGTCAAATTATGAGCTGTTCACTCATGTTTCTCTATCCCTTTGTCCTTTAGTATGTTTTCGTCTGTGTGTGCGCGTGAACATCATAATGCATGATCATGCATGATCTCCTATACATTAGCTGGCAGGTTTTAAATTAATGAGTTAGGGGAGGTAGAGGTCCAGATCTGTTTCAATGATTTTGAAAATGGTAATTTTAATATTTCCCCCATGGTGGTGTTTTTTATTTTATTTTTTTTTAATATATTTTTTAATTAGTGGTCTGAAATTGATTTTCTGTAAGAAAGTACTAATTACACCCGAGCCATATGCCTCTTTAAAAAAAGGTTTTTACAGTGCGAGTCAGACAGAAGATCCTCATTTTAACTTGTGGGTTAAAGTTGCAAATTGTTTAATGTATGATTTTATACACTTGTAAAGAACATTTTTCTTTACATTTGATTTAATATCTCAATATTTATCTTTGGAATGAACAGTCACACAGGTCTTTTTTTATATAGGAAATATGCATTATTCTTTAAAGTAACAATGATCTCTACCTCTTCTGAGGAAATGTAGAAGTTAACTGAATCAGTGACATCATTAAAATGAAACTAAATTAGCTTCTGTTGTACATCAACTGGCATAAAATTAAAATTTTTGTTTATTCAAAAAGTAAGTAACATGACTTAAACCTGGGGGGATTTATTTCAAGAGTAAGAACGAATTCTAGCTCTGGGCCCACCTGTCCACCTGATATTTAGTGTGAGTTGTTTAAAATCAATTTTTTAATTATACATTTATTTTTAGTGTAAAATGTATGTTTATATGTATCAAACTAATATCCTAACTATCCTTATTTTTACTGTTGCCAAGCAGTGTAGCAACTCCCAGTGGCATGTTTCTATATTTTACAACAAATGCCTTATCTAATTAGAATTTAGAGCCTTTCTATTAAATAAGTGCAGTTTAATTTTTTTTTTGTTCACACATGAATTTTATGACTGTGAATGATATTTTGGGGGGTGTAGTTGCTGATATGCAGCTGTATTTTTAGTGTCTGGCATATTATGGCATAAAGTGTAACTGTTACACTGAATACATTTTCATCATAAATCATAAAATGGAATGAGATCATTTTACTTTTATTTCCTATTTAATAACATTATTACTAAATGCTTCCATTACAGAAAGAATGTGTTTAAACTAGGTTAACGCATTACATTAAAAGGGATAGTTCAATCCAAAGTGGAAATTTGCTGTTAATTTACGTTTAGGGCATCCAAGACATAGGTGACTACTTCTTCTGTAGAACAGTAAGGACTTTTTTTTTTCTTTTTTTTTTTAACTGCAGTCTTTGGTGTTTTAAAAAATGCAAGTCAGTGGCTACCTGAATTTAAAAAAAAGCAAGTTTGTTTACATAATCACACAATGGGTCTCATTCATGAAACATTCGTAAATATACGAGTAAATATCTGAGTGATTTGCGCGTAAAGAGAACTTCCCGAAAACTCTTCTCCTGATTCACAAATACTTCGTAAACGTCAGATGTGATAGTGAAATGTGTGTGTGTGTTAATGAATTCCAATCAGTCATAAATGGGACGCGCGTGCACGCTCATTCTCAATTACCATAAATCCCGCCTATTAAATCCGACTGACAACTATATATGAGCATCATATTATGACACCAAATGAAGGCTTTCAACATGTCTTCTAAAAGCGATTGAAAAAGAAACATTTCTCAGCTGCACAAATTGAAGTTTTATTATCAGAAGTTCATTCAAAACGCCACATTTTATTTTCAAGCGTACATAGTGGCGTATCAGGTCCTAAAAAAAAGGAAGCTTGGCAGCATATTACAGATCCTATTACTGGCTCTCATAATGAAAGTAAAACTGTATGTAATTACTATATATAATATTTTTTTCAAAATGCTGTTTAAATATGTACCCGAATAAGGTGAATGAAAATGCAGCTGTATTAATGAGCAAAACGTTCAGATGTTAAACGCACTATTTACGCGTGGCTGGGAGCAGGTGTAGATTTCGTTCGTACCAACTAACATTTGGAAAATACGAACGTTTTAATGAATCCGAAAATTTATGCCAGAACCACTTTACACACGATTTACACACAAATTCGTTCTGCTCGTGTTTCATGAATGAGACCCAATGATATCACTTATACACAATTTTATCATTAAAGCACCCAACAATGAGGTGAAACTTGAATGTTTTGCTTGTCTCAAGCATTTAGAGTGAATGAACTAATCTTAACCAACTCACCTATTAATGGCAAAAACTGGCATCACAGAATCCTATATGTCAGTATATTGGCTCATTTCCAGTGACTGTTTTGATTGAGTAATTTGGAGATCTGTGCTGCTTAGGACAACTGGTTCATTCGTTCAATACGTTCACAAACTGGACATCACTCCAAGCCATTTGCCTGAGGCTATGATTTGCAGGTAATAATGTTTTAAATAATGTTCAGTTTCTTGCACAGATTGATCATTTCGCTTCATAAGACCCCAATATATTGTCAAGAGCTAAAGGCATAAATTTTGTTCGGCCTGTATATGTGCTTTTTTGTCTCTTAAAAAAGTGACAGAAGCCGAAGTTTTGCATTTTATAAATCACCAAGAGCTTGCATGAATTAAAAGCTAATTTTCTTTTTTTGGAGGGGTGAATTATGCTTTTAAGAAAGCTAAATTTGACACTGCTGCTCTTCACATTTGAGTGAGACACATCTGCCACATCTCTGTTGCTCAGATTAGTGTGTGTGTGTGTGTGCGCGTTTTCTCTAATTGAGTCTTCATTAAGATAAGTCTTTGAATCTTGGCATCACTGTACAGACACCCAAATTGGGCACCAAGTGTATTGAAGGTTCAAGTCATCTTGCAAAGTTACGCTCAGTGTCCTGTTTAGTTAATCTGCTGTTGTGATCATTAATATTTATATTTGATAATTAACAAGGCTGAACTCTGATTCAAATAAAACAAACTGCCATCTCAGCTACAGTTCCACTTAAAACCCAGGCATTTAGTCCAAAATTAGTAATCATTGCAAATGATCAGATGTACAAGATCCGCCTGGTAGATAATAAATAAATAGACAAACAAACAAACCCATATTGGATTGGAAGGGTTGGGTTGACGGTATTGATTTATGACCGTAAATAACCACACAGAACACTCTAGAAACCGCACAGATATGTGCTAAGAACTTTTCAAAACTACCAAGCGTAATGGACGTGCACAGGGTAATTTTCGCTGACTGTGAGAAAGACATATTATTTTTATGCGTATAGTTCCAGAGCAATGATCCAGACTGAGCTTGAATGTTGGGAGCAGTCTGACTTCTGGACTGAACCATTTGCATTATTATACTCCAAAGGACAGGTCAGAAGCAGATTTATTAGCCAGAAATGAGGGACTTCATGCTTATTTGCACAGTGCCGGTGATCGATGGAGTGACTCGGTGGGCCGTAGCGAGTGTGACAAAGGAACCCCGAGTTAAAAGAATACAATATTTGTCATTTTAAGATGATGGGCCAGCCAGTTCACAGCTCCCAGGCAGCAGTCTCCCCCTCAAATGGCTCACATTTATATCCCCGCAAAGCAGTGAGATCTCCTGAGTGAGATCAGATGATTAATGAGTCTGGGAGCTGCTCTCATAATTCCAGCTTTCTTTGTGGTCTGTTCAACTGAGCTTGACAAACCTGAAGCTTGATGCTTCTGGAAGCATGCTTTTATCATGTAGCATTTTTTTTAGAAGGAAATGAACAAATAAAAAAATAAATAAAAGAACTGTATTTTCTAGGATACTATATTGAATAGATAGTATGTTGAGCAGTTGGTGTTTATCAGTTATCAGTGTTTAATTAAATGTTTATGTCCAATATTAGTGTTAAACTGTTGGACTTCAAATTAAACCTACTATTGATTTTCACCACTGACGGATTTTGCAAAACATTTAGACTGATTACTTTCTGTGCACAGATGTGGCAAATTTGTCACAGGACGCGCGGTATGACAGTTGCGTCTGACTATATATGAACTAGCTGTTATAAATACAGTATTTTTATATTTAACGTTAGTTTATTTTTTCGACTGTTGTCGATTCCATAGGCTCTCTCTTGCACACCTGCATGGTTTAAAACACTAAATAGTTATGCTATGAAAAGAACAAAGAGTCTCTCTCTTGCTCCAGCTATGCACTATTATATCGTGTATCGTCGATCTCACGGGCTGACGATATGACGATTTGAAAAATGCCCAACAATACTATCCATTTAAGGTTCTATGGTGTATTTCAGTTAAAACATTTTGGTAAATGTAATGCAAGTTTGTTATGTGGCGTGACACTCAGCCAAGTATGGTGACCCATTCTCAGAATTTGTGCTCTGCATTTAACCCATCCAAAGTGCACACACACACTGTGAACACACACTTCCGGAGCAGTGGGCAGCCATGTATGCTGCGGCGCCCGGGGAGCAGTTGGGGGTTCGATGCCTTGCTCAAGGTCACCTAAGTCATGGTATTGAAGGTGGAGAGAGAACTGTACATGCACTCCCCCCACCCACAATTCCTGCCGGCCCGAGACTCGAACTCACAACCCTTCGATTGGGAGTCCGACTCTCTAACCATTAGGCCACAACTTCCCTTATTGAAACATTTATTCAAATTGTTCTTTCAAAACGGCCGAATCATTAATTCTGTATTTATGAATGGATTATTGAATCATTAATCATGATTGGTTGAAAAAACACATTAATTCAGGAGCTAAATATTGCAGTGAGATGAACAAATGTTTGTTTGTAACTATTGTAACTATTTGGAACTCTCTTTGTTGGCAAAAAAGAAAAAAGACAATATTGTGTCTTAAATGAAAATCACTCAATATTAACTTGTCTTTTGAACTTTTGTATGAAGTTATTACATCCGTGTTCATGCTCGCGCTAATATTCAGGAAAAACGCTCTTGTTTGTGTGATATTACTTAACTGATATCTTCTTTAAAAAAAAAAAATGTACTTGAATTACAGCGGCATTCTAGCTGCTTTCTGATCACGCATGCTTTTGTTCTCAAGATGTATTTGTTTTTTGCCACGAGATTGTACTTGATAATGTCAATGCATATTGTTAAAACAACGATTACGATATTATTGTAGACAATAAATGTTGCACACCCCTGATAGATAGATAGACAGATAGATAGACAGATAGACAGATAGATAGATAGATAGATAGATAGATAGATAGATAGATAGATAGATAGATAGATAGATAGATAGATCTGATAAATCTGATATTGAATAAAAAAAGTGCCAACCACAAGCGAAATATCAGTCCTTCTTGTTTCAACATGTACTCTACTTTCTAAAACGGTGCTACTGTTGATCAAAGGTCATTTGAAAAGCTTTAGTAACATTTAACAAGCATTTACAAATGCCATAAAAAAAAAAAAAAAAAAACATTAGGCAGCAGTAGATTTATAATATGTCAGTTTGGTGTCTCTCATGCCACAGCAACCATTTCTTGACATTTTCTTATCACTGAACTCAAATGCGAAAATATGGGCTTTCAAGAAGGGCCAAGTGCTCTATTATTGCCTTTATTGTTCTCAGACTTTGGGCTCTGTGTCTCTGCTGATATGCTGCGCCTGTGGAAAATATACCAGTAGTGAGGACAGCGAACCATTTCCTCAGCCTCTGGGACTGCAGAAGTGTATTTCTTTCAGACTACAGCAACACCATAAGCTGTTGTGCCTCCAGAGCTGGGAATAATTTACATTGAATTCATGTAAACATATATTTGCCTCCGCAGATAGTGTGCAGCATTGCCTTTTAGAGCTGCTCTGCATGTATTATTTAAGAGAAAATTAAGTTTTAATCACAGCACTCAGGGAACCTTTATAAAACAAAACCATTGTCTATATAATGATAATGTATGTGCTTAGTACAAAACTCACATTACTGCATGAAAGGTATGTATCCAGACCAGTGAATACACTGTTGAATTTCAGAAGTATCCAGATTCCAGTAGTTTACAGGATGCAATTGACCCTTCGCAGGAAGTGTGATTGAGATATCTTGATGTTCATTTATGTTTATTTTGTTGTATAACTAGTAAAGAGAAACAGATTATCTTTTCACTTGGCACTTGAACTGAGGTGCTATACAGCAATCTGTCATGACACCCTAAAGAGCCACAAAACTGGATTTATTGTTTTAATTTCCTACAAAATGCCAAAATTTGAAAGCTGAGACTTTTTCATACCAAAAATAACCTGCTCTGTCATGTCTCCCAGCACATTGTCAATGTCCTCTTTGCTCCGCAATGCATTTTTCACTGCATAAAAACATGATATGTGGTGTGAGAGTGCCATGGATTGTCGGGCATAGCTACAGTAAAGAAGGGGGGAGGGTCTTTGCAAAGGGTCAGTTTAATATTTTTCATGAGTCTCTAAAAAAACAAAAACAAATTAATAATAATAATAATAAAAACTGGAAAATTCCATGCAAATTTTACACATAAAAAAATAGATACATTTCTAAAGTGAATTTCTTTTTCTGTGTCTGTTTTTGCAACACATTTTTTGTTAGAAACTGTCTTTCAGATAATGTTTATAAATGTAAATGAAATGTAACATTTTGGCATAACTTAATCATATATATCTGCAATTTTATAATAATAATTATAAGATAATATATGCATTTTGTTTAAAGCTGTTGAAGAAGTATTAGACATGAATAAAAAATAATTACTCCATTTCCAAATTCAATTTTTTTCTCTGTCTGTTTTAGCAACAACCCTTTCCCCCTCGACAGCACTTTTAGTCATATTTTGGTATAATCTAGTTATGTATCCCAGAACTAAATTATACATGGAGCTAAAATGCACATTCTCACAATTAATTATGACTGAAGTTACCTCTCTCATTAATATGTCATTCTCCCTGTTTGAATGGAACTTTCTTCTGAGAGTTGTGTGTAGAAACTAAATAAATAAAAAAATAAATAAAGTTGTTTTGTTGAAATTTGGACTGGGATGTCTCAGGGGTCATCATTATCCTGACTGCTCTTTCTTTGCTCTGATACGTTTAAAGGGTTTCAATAGCGAGTGAACGACTGGGATGAGCTACTCCTGATGAATCCTGACCTCTGAATAAAAGCACATCACCGTAGCTGGTTTTACACAGAACAAATAAACAAATAAATAAATAAAAACTAATGATATTTATATACATTTATGGAAGATGTTCAGAATACTTTCTTTGGTATTTAGGTATTTGAGAGCTCACAGTTAGTTTTTTGCAGTTTGGTAATGTTTGTGGTATTTCAGTTGACTTATATTTGCTTAACAGCTTGTGAAGCAGCTGTGCAGGAAAAATTGATTGAATTAAAGTTCAAAATAAGACAACCAAGGCTTGCAGCACAGTTTGAAATCATTTTTAATTCTCCTAAGACCATGAACATTTAAAAATGAAAACTGTTGTCCATTTCAGAACAAACCCAAAATCTGAAAATATATCAGGTTTCATAGATATAGATTCAGACAGGCCTGATATATATACTGCACAGCCTCAGAACGTGTAACACTGCGAAAGTTTTAAACACTCAAGACATGTTTTACCACTACAGTTTGTCTTTAAAATAGTTTAGTGGAAGAATATTTAATCATAATTCTGAATTTATATCATAATGATCATATTAACATTGGTGTGTGTACCAATATATCAAAACATATGAATAAACATCAAAGATTAGTGTTTGCACACGCTACTTAAATGTATGCACTTAAAAGAAACAGAATTAAACAACTCATTTGTAGACATGAATCAAACATGATACATAAAAAAAATAAAAAAATAAAACTCTGGAACACAATATAACATTCAATAACAGTCATACAACCTAACATACAATAACCATCTTCTGTTCTCTGATTAATAGTTCATACTTTTTCTTTAAGTTTAACCAAGTAGCTTAACTTCAGACTGAAGCTTTATCACATAAAGACTCGGTTATGGAATTATATAGTTTTCTGTATTAGTTTATTAGGCTGTGATATTTTTGGGGATGAAAAATAGATGAGCTTTTTTGTGAAGTATGCATAAGACGATAAAAATATATTTGATAATTATAATAATATAATTGATGTTTTACTTTAAACCTACAGTACATGAGAACCAGCTGACTTACCCCTAGTTGAGAATCACTGCTCTAATGAATCAAGATAAGAAGGAAGTTGCTCACTAACTTTTGTAAGAGTGAGAGAGTGTTTGACCCTCTGGCTATTTGACAGCTCTTTGATCTCCACACTGTCATTAAAGTGGTGTAACAGCAAATGACGCAATTTACAGCCTTACCTTAAACACTTATGAGCTGGACAGCTAAACTGATGACCTCACGCTATTCCATGTTGCTGATTTTGGCATTTTCCAAAATGCTGAGCTGATCCAGTAAATGGCTGCCTGTGTCACAAGCAGTTTTCTCATTTCATGTCAAGCATAGCTAATTATTATTATGACCCCGGCATTTTTTTCAGCGCAAATTAAACTACGAGCATGCAATGCCGTAGTTATGGTTTCAGTCAAGTCATGGATAACCAAAAAGACAAATAAACCTTAAAACGGTGCTATGTAAGTTATGTATGGGTCAGATTTAAAGTGCCCCTATTAGGTCATTTCCAATATTGCCCTTCATGCAGTGTGTAATGTAGCTGTCTATGAATGTAAATGTTCAGCAAAGTAAAGTGCTTGATAAATAAAGTTACTGTCTCCCAAAATTAAAACACAAAATAGATGTTGTACAGCCTAAACGAGCCATTAGTAACACATTTGCATAATCCCCACCTACAAGTTCCATATTGTCCGGCAGCGAACAACTTGACCCCATATTTAAACACGTAATTTTATTGATGACTTCTCCTCTAGTCTTAGGGAGTTAAAAAACAAAAACAAAAAAAAAACGTGGAATTCACAAAATGCTTGCTGTTGAAAGATGGCTCAGAACCCAGTCACCTGAATCACAAGTATGATAAAGGATAGATGTTTATATTTTCTATCAAGCGTTGAAAAAAATACAGAACTATGGCATTGGACATATCGTTCCCAACGCAGCTAATCACATCAGACTGGGCCGTCTGACCAATCAGAACAGAGTAGGCTCACGGAAAGGAGGGTTTTAGAGAAACTGAATTTTATAACAGTTTTGAGCGAATCTGAGGTGATATTAAATTATTTTAAGAAAATGAAAATGAAAACGAAAGTGTTTTTGACCTTGCATTCATTTAATCCTATTGTAGGAGACTCCCAAAACAATATTAGAAACCTTAAAAGTGGCATGATGGGGGCACTTTAAGAACACGTCTCTAACATGCAGTGGTTTTCGGTTATCGTGGAGCACCACAATACTGTCTCCCTCATCTAACACACCCGATTCAACTCATCAGCTCATTAGTAGAGACTTTAAGACCTGAAGTGGGTCGGAGAAGGTAAAGGGTTGTGAGAAAATACTATGCCTGTAAGATCCACGTCATGTTCAGCAACAGCAGCTCTTAAAGCCAAAATAGCCCAATAACCCGGCTGCTGTAATGGCTGTTAATAAAAAAATAAAAATAAAAACGTAAATCAATAACTTTTGTAGCTTTAAGAATTCATCTATATTGAATTTAGAATTCAGTGTTTGATAACTATATTTCCTACTTGCTGAAGGGCAAATTTACCTAATACGTCTTTTTTTTATAATGGGTTCATATGAAGGTTGTTTCAAGTTCACTTAAATAATAAGTCGTTATTTTTTTAAAGTCAAAATATTAAAATTGATAGCTCTCAATTATGCTGCAATGTTAAATGGCTATAGTCAATGCGTAAATATTAGGAAACAAATTAATTTAAAATCCATAGAGACATCAGTAGTATTGGTATCAGCGATACTCACCTTTAGTCACAAAAATATGCCATTAAACAAATATTTACAAAATTAACTTGTATATATGTTGTTTCTACATTCATTTGTAGACTGAATATGAAAAACTAACAATAGATGGGATTGATCCTGATTAAAAGTAATAAGGCAGCCCTCTGATACACTGTACAGCATTAAAGTTATATAAAATATAACGTTATGAGACTTTGTCCTTGATCAGCCAAAACGACAGTATTATTTGTAATATTATAGTGGATTTGGGCATCCACCATAATACTCACTGCATGTGAGAAATACTGCAAGTGATTTAAATAGTGAAACTGTTGGAGTTCTGTTATAACTAGTATATTGCATGCCAGGAAAGGCTCTCTGCCAATCAGATTTGAGAACCAGAATTAACTGTTGTGTGTGTGTGTGTGTGTGTGTGTGTGTGTCTATATATATATATATATATATATATATATATATATATATATACTTACACACACATTTAACAAAATGTGTATTTCCTCTTTTATGTTTACTTCATGATCCTCAGAGTCTTCTGAATACCATATTCACATTCTAATGCAGCTATGTACACATGTCTTATGGCCACCTGCTTATGTGTGTCAATCATCCAGGAGCCCAGCTTACAGATCTGGGGACAGTTATGCAAACAGCGTGTAATTGGGTTTATTAATCAAATATATCACAGGACAAGCCCACATGCTCCCATGAAGGCTTTTTATTTACGGAGAAAGAACCTCCAGCGTATTCCTCCTTTGATCTCTGAATTGCTGGCAACACTTGATTTGCTGTGAATGAAAGCCAGTCTGCAGTGCCATCTCCCTCCACAACAGTCGCTCTGCCCATAACAAACCATATAAACCCCAACCCAGAATTTAATAACATTTTTCAGTTCCTTTTCAAGCCAGAAAAAAATAATCATACTGTCATGTTGGTGCTGGTGTGGAGACTCGATTAGCAGGTCCTGCATATGTCCTTGCTGCTGTGGAATATTTGGAGAGCTCCACCATCTGAGAGCAAGTCTGATTTACAGCCATGTAATGATATTGGCCTTTTCTTTTCTTTCATTTCTGTTTAAAAACGGCATGAAACACAACTGGATTCTGTAATGAGCCGGGTTTGAGTCTGGTCTAATTTTTTTTCCCCTTCTACTCCTTAGTTTGCTATTTTAGACTCAGTGGTTCGCTATCAAGATCAGCGCTCGCACTGATTAAGATGGCACCTGTTTCTGTTTTACGCTCACTAGCCTTCTGTGTTCATTTGTTCCTGGCAGATTCTGTCACCTTTAATCTAAGTCCTGTAGCTTTTAGGTCACAATATGTTAATGTAAAAAAAAAAATTATAATATAGACTGCATTCAGTGTAGACACACTGTGATTGTTACTGGAAATGTATAAATCTAGTTAGGGCATGGTTTAATGCAGCATTTTTCTGCTTTTGGCAGGAAGGAGAAGAAAGCTTTAGACAACAAACACTAAAAGGGTGTAAAAATGCATTAAACATGATTTACAGTGCCACAACATTTTCCCAGCCTTACTATTTCCCGATATTTGTTACTCATATGAACAGACATCCTGGGAGAGCCATTGTTTTGAGCGTGCTCCCTCACTCTATGATGAGAAAATAGAGTCCTGTTTTATTCTGCTAAGATTCCAGGTCTCTTTAGAAAAACATAATGGAGACATTGTGTCAAGTGTCAATGCGCTGAATAACATTTTGTAGAGTTGAGCTCAGAATGTCTCTTTGTTGGTGAGTCATAATGGGGCGGCGGTGTTCTGACTGAGGGACTCTTGGGACAGTGTAAATAAATGCATGCACTCCCAAAAGGGTAAGGAGGAATCGCTCGTGTCTCTTTGAAGGATGAGCAAGAATTTGCATGCTCTGCACAGCAGTACTTATTTCCAATATCGAAACTGACTTGAACGAGCTGAAATATCCTGAGAGACCAACATTCATCATTTATTTATATACTTTCATTTTGTTGTTTTAATTACACTATCAGCCTTTGCTGTACTAATGGTTATTTTTATATTGATTGTGGTGATATGTAATATAAACATTTAGATTCTGAGTTTGGTAAAATAATGAAGAGGTTATTGTTAATTATTGGATTTTCTTCTTTTTTTTGGGGGGGGGGGGGGGTGGGGGTTATGATGCGTATGGGCATGCAGCATACCCATATTCACACACACACACATCGCATTTCGATAGCTTCAGGTCATTTTTGCATGATGCTTTAACATGCGCTAAGCCCAAAAAAATACAAAAAATATATATAATTATAAATAAACTACAACTAAGTAAATGATCCTACCATCCCAGACCAACAGGACACTCCAAATACAAACAGATCAATGCGATTATCCACCCCCAAGAAATCTAAGACAGTTTAACCTTTTAATTGATCATTGAATTTGCCTTCTTCAATTGAGCAGTTATTAGGACTGTTTCCACATCTGAATTATATTGGTTATGCCAGTAGAGGTCATAGAAATAGATTGTATCTATTGAAATGATCTGATTTATTCTCACTCATGTTTTGTGTGTTATGGACTGACTGAAACTCTGACACACGGTTCGAAGTGACTTATGACGTGTGCTGGTAATCCCAGTTTCACCAAGATCATGGCTGGAGAGATCAATGCTTAATCTATGGTTCAAAGTTCGTTATGGGAAGCTTAAAGAAGCACAAAGACAACAGAGCCGAATTTTAAAAAGATCTGGCTGATAGGAAATCCGTCTTAGTCTTGTGTCTTAGGTTAGAAGATGGTAAACACATGATGTGCTGCATTGCAGGGAGTTTTCTCTCTGTGTGCAGGAAGTTTCAAAATAGACACATGGCCTTGATTTTAGGCATTTTATGATTTTTTTGGAATTACAAAACAATGAGGATTTTCACTAGTATAGGCTTTTTTTTTCTCTCTCTCTCTCTCTTCTCACACACTGCGACCATACAACTGTGTCCAAACACGTTATATAAGAGATGTTAGCATTCTATGGCATCTTCAACAGTTTTTAGGGTAAGAAAGTACTTCAAATATGCAATCTGTTGTTAAATCGGCACACACACACACGGCATCATTTTGCATGATGCTTTAACATATATATATATATATATATATATATATATATATATATATATATATATATATATATATATATAGTTATAGTTATAGTTATAGTTATACATATATTTTGGATTTCATACTAGACTTCATTCTATGCCACATCAGTGCTTGACTGGCGCTTGCTTTTTCATGTACATTTGAACTACATCATATTCAGTGTGTGACTCAAACCTTGTGTGCTACATAAAATATAATTGCTTTTTTATTTTTTATTTTACAATGTAGATCACATGACAGGAACATTCATCTGTGCACCGGTGTTCAACAACAGACACTTACTCTTCTGTAGTTAATGCTAAGAGACAATGAACTTGTTCAGTGAGTAAAATCTCATTTCATTCCATTCTGTTTCGACCTGCCTCATAAGACAAATTTAAGGCTTGAGGGAGTTTGCAATGGTCTGGAGGACCCAGCAATGGCTTTTTTTATTTCTTTGAAGGAAATGAGCTCCCAGATTAATTGAGCTTGCTAACATTGGGTTGATTTTAAAGGTGGATCTTCTGTTGAAGAACATCACTCTGCTTTTCTAATGGGATCAGACCATGTGCTGTGTGTTCTCATTGAATCAGTGCTACTGGAATATGCTGTTAAAAGGATATATGTGTTGTGTTACAGATGACGTAGCCAAATTGTCTCTTGCCTAAATGCTTTTGCAGATCAATGACATTTGTTATGCTTACAGCTGGCAGGGACTGACAGGTAATTAAAAATAAAGCAAAAATGGGTTTCAGGGCCATATAACCAATAATTCCTCATTATCTCCTCAAAGCAGACATTAACACACAGAGGGAGAGGGGGATTTGTAGAGCACTGGTCATCCAGCTGAATATCAAGCTCATTTCAAGATGTTATAGGGAGTACATAGCAATGATGTGACCTTTTTTAAAACTGGAATTTAAGCTGGTTTGCTTGATATTACCAGAATTACACACAGAGCATTACATAATTATTCTGTTTTTGCAACATTAAAACATTCAGTAATTTGGCAAAACAGCTGCAAGAATTTTGCAAGTTGTTCTTTTCTTTGCATTTTAATAGTAGCAAAATGTACTTTGATGCAAGGAAACAAAGTTTTCAATAATGACAGGTGAGTAGTGATTGGTTATCAACAGTTATCATTAGCGAATAGTTTAACTTTTTTATCTTTTATAATGTTCTTTATAAATATTTATTTGTTTGTTTACATTTTTGTATATGCAATGACTATTTGTTCTAATAACTGATATTGTAACAATTTTAAATATTTTACATTGTTTATTATATTTATTTATTTATTGGATATATGCAATTATTATTATTATTATTATTACATTTGTAGATATATACATTTATATCTGTATGTATGCATGTATTCATTCATTTATTTACTTACTTTTTATATGGATATATATATATATATATATATATATATATATATATATATATATATATATATATATATATATATATATATATATATATATATATATATATATATATATATATAATGTTATTGTTGTTGTTTTATCATTTAACTAACCAGTAAGGTAAGTTTACATTGTGCCGATCAGTTGAAATAATTCATTATTCTTATTTTATACTTTTCATAAAATATGTTACCCAGATGGCATTTTATCACTGGTGGCATTGCAAAAGAACTTATATTTCTGAACAGAACTGGGATGTTTAACTATTTCTATAATTTCACTGTGTGGAGCAGAAATGATGTTCACACCATCTTTAAGGACATGCTATGTTGAATTACTCAAAGTAATTAAAGATGCTCAGCAACAAAAGCCTTCACAGATTTCTTTAATGTGAATAAACTTACTCAAGCGGAAAGCAACAGCCATTGTTCCAAATGTGCTCTTTCTCACAGATGAGTCTCAAGCAGAGTCATAACTTTAGGGAGTGTATTGTTGCCAGCCATAATGGAGAAGCTTGAATAACAACAGGAGCTAACAAATTGACTGGAAAATGATCTTCTATGGCATGGTGAAGTCATGTGACCTGACTAATGTTGCCACTTTTAACTGCTTGCTGTGTGTATCTTAACTTGTAATTGAATTTTCAGTTGTTACAGGTATGCACATCCAGTTCTCTGACTCTGTGTCGAGTCGAGGGCTTGTGAAATCTAATGACTGAGAGAAAATAACAACCTCCCTCAAATCAAGCCAGCAGTTTAATTTAAAGTGAAAATGTTGCCTCATGTTCAGAAATTGGGTGGATGGTAAATTCACTCACCGGTCTTTCTACTTATGCAGCACTGCTGAACCTACAGTAACATAAAGACATTTATATACAGAAGTATGTTTGTCACAAATCGTTTTTTTGTGTCTCAGCAGCCCTCTCTTTTTAAAGATAACAAATACCTTTCTTTAATTTAAGGCTGAATTATGGAAGACTTTTAATCCATACTACAGTATGTTCTGATATTTGCATTAGATCACCAGCTAAGTGGCTTTTCTGATGTGGTAAATTTGCTCGGTAGCTCACCTAGAGCATTGCATTTATGATACAGAGCTCTGGTATAAGTCCCATGAAACATGACTCACAATAAGAGCTAAAAGACTTGTAGAAGCAAGCTAGAGTGGTATGGATGGTGAAATTTTTATATAATTTTTTTATCTCATGTTTGCTTTTAACACTATATCAGTTAGGATTCGTGTTGTTGGTTTTAGAATGTGAAAGAACATTCAATGTTTAGCACCACTGGATTTCTTATCTCTGAATTTTCCATGAAATGTACAACATCCAGCATAAGAAAACATTGCCAAATTCACATTGATCTGTTTCAGATAAAAATGAATGCACTTTTAATTTAACTCACTTGGCAACTGACTTTAAAAGTGTTGCGAAATGTGCAAAAAGCAACAGTATATTTCCACCTACATCTTGGATGCCATGGTGGTAAACAGATAAACATCACATTTTCATTTCTGGGTGAACTGCCTCTTTAAGTAATATTAACAAATTAAATCTAGATTGTAAAGTGTTTCCCAAAAAACACTGAGCAAAATAATCAGTGTACAAAACTTTCCTCATGATTATATTTACAGTAATTTGAGGAATCAGTTCAGCACAAACCATTATAAACCAGCTTGTAAATTCACAGCCACCTGAATTGCATTTTTCACCAGCAGTGTTAATTTTAACTGACACTAATGAAGACGAGAAGAAAGTCACATCATGATGATTACAAATAGACTAGAATATGACATGGCAAGGACTCTATAGTCAAAAAAAAAAAAAATAATTTAAAAAGTAAAAAATTGTAAAACGTTTTACAATGTAATTTTACAATAGCATTAGCTGACATTAACAATGAATTATATTTTTGTTTGTAGCATTTATTAATTGTAATCTTAATGTTTGTTACTCAAAATAAAGTTGGCCATTTACACGGCGGTTCATTATATTATTTAATGTTTACAGATTAATGTATTAGGAAATATTGAAATTAAAATGAAATAAGATTAATAAATGCTGTAGAACTGTTCATAAAGTTCATTGGAGAAACGTGCCTCTATCTACAGTACATTTTTGTGAAACTCCAAAATCGTACCTACACTTACAACTCATTGTAGTTTCCATCTAGAAGCAGTAAAACACAAACAACTTTTATTTATTTTTCACACAAATTATGAATACATTTGCATCACATAACCAGCTCCATATGTATGGATTTTCTGATGTAGTAAATGTACTCGGTAGCTTACCCGTTACAGCATTGCACTTTTGATACAGAGCACTCAGGTACGAGTTCCACGGAACTTGAAGAGCTCAAGTACTTGTAGAAGCAAGCTAAAACTAAATGGCTGCTTTTTAACTTTTAATTGCATTTGGCTAAGATGCCCTCTCATTACTACTCTGCCAACTTTAGACAAATCTTCGCTGCCATATACACAGTGTATAAATTAGATACACTACCCAGCTGAGTGGTTTAGAATAAGCAGGGATGGCATAATAACCACCCTTAAAGTCGGTCAGCTGTCTGAGGGGCAGGCTCTCGAAGAGGACCTTGCAGCGTCCTTCTAGTTCACTTGTAATTAGCTTCATTAGTGCAAGTTCACTGCAGTGGGCATGTTGTCTCTCAGGTGCCACGGACTGAAGCTACAGGCAGGTGGAAGTAATCTGCGGTAATCACCCTTCTTCAGGATAACAGTAATGACTTTTAGCTCCCACAAACTTCTAGATTCACATATTGTGAGTCATTTGAGTTTCTATGGACGACTCTAGTCTGTGGATTCTAAGGCTGTGAAGTTTCCTGAGAAAAGTTGGCAAGTAAAACATGAATCATTCCTAATTATGCCTCCAGAGAGGCAGGTCAGGAATTAGGTTTCCTGGAGATTAGAGAGAATCTGAGTTAGAGTATTTGCATGGGCCAAATCTTCAACCATTTTTAATATAATATGATAAGAATTGCATGAGGCTGCTGGCTGACTGTTTGTAAGCAGATTCAGGCATCTTAGTAATGTTTACGTAAAAGACAGTATTTTCCGTTCACATAAGCATCACAGAGGATCAAGATGAGAAGGCCAAACCATGTTCATTACAATTGTGATGGAAATTTCTGATGCAGTGAAATCCAAAAAGTTTGTCCCAAAGATGTATTATTTTCATAACTTTGATTAGCAGGGACTCACTTCCTTCTAATCCTTCTTGTTGTCTGTTGTTTTAAAGTGTGAAAGAAGAACCACTCACTAAGAAAAAAAAATAGCAATACAAATGAAAAATAATAATATATATATGCAGAATCACCAAACACCTCATAAAACCTATTACAATTTCTTTTTAATTTAATGTAATTTATGCTTAAAATGAGGGCCAAATAATAACAATAATTAAAAAATATATAATTCATCCAAAAAGGAAAAAGAAATCACTTCAATTACCCTCATGACTTTGTTTTGACATTTGTTCATCCATCCAGTAACACAGATGAACTTAGAATGAAGGAATATGTTTCAGTATAAGGACCGAGACCAGTGTCATTTCAGTCAGCGACAATTAATTAGTGCACCTATTAATGTACAGTAAACATTTCTGCAAACTCTCCCTATCTGCAAAACTCAAACAAACAGAGCAATGTTCTGATAAGAATTAATATAGCTTAATAACAATTGTTTACCTACATTTAAGATGGGAAAAGAAAATGTATTTTAACGTAAAAAAAAAAAAAAAAAATTACCTTTAAATAGAGGTGCAGTGCTTATCTGTGAGCATCAGCGGTGTAATGCGCTCTTCTTAATTTAATAGTGATTTTGACATTTGGAAGCAGATTGTTGTTGTGTTTAGCAATCTGTCACACTGCTGACCCCAGAGCCTCCACTCCTTCTTTTTTTTTTTTTTTTGTCTATCCTTATTTTCAGTTGTGTCAAATTTAACAGGTCTTCCTCCCTTAGGTCTGTTAGTGTCATCTTTGTGCTTTGGAGGCTCATTTGTCAAGTTTCAGTGGGTTTATGAAATATCATTGGTCTTTGTTTCAGGGATGTTAGAGATTCAATCAAAGGATACATGCAGCAGAAAATGAAGTGAATAGAGTCTGAATGCCAATTATCTTCTACTAGCAATGTGTGACAACTTATAATAGTGATTTATTATTATTATTTTTATTTTATTTTTTATCTATGGAGAGCAAGTCTTATGTGTTTCCTGTCCACCTAATGTAATTTCATTTTAACATGAGACTGTCTGAACTGCAGAAGCTGAGAGACTCTCCTCAAAGCTCATCTGAAAAATGTCAACTTATTTGTTTTACCCAGCTCCGTGCAGAGGAGAGTATTTCAGCACCATGGACAGCACGGGTGAAAACAGCTCTATCATTGCCTGCATATTCTCTGAATAACTGAATTTGCTTTATTTTAAAACTAACATGGCCAGTATTTAGTGTTTATTATTTAACTTGAAGAGTAGCCACTCTTATTTTAATATATAAATTATATGTATATGAATATATAATTTGGTTATTATTTTATAGTAAAAATTGGACCTTAAAATAAAGTGTGACTTATAATTCATATACAATTCATATAAAACTGATTTGGCATTTCATGTAAAATATTTTGTTCAATTTTAAATTGTATTTGCAGCAAAATAAATAAATAAATGCTACAGCAATACATTTCTTTAACATTTTATGTCAAATTCTGAAATAATCATAATTATTATTGTTGTTGTTATTATTATTATTTTAACTTCCTGTTGTGTTGAGGTCCATTTGGCCAACAATTGATTTTGAACTGTCCAAAATAATGGTTAAACAATTTCTTTATTAATGATTTTTTTGCAATATTTTTTCATTTGGGATCATTACCATGTAGGCAAGGTTTCAACACATAGATACAAAAACTAACTTTTGTATTAGGGCCATATTGACCACCATTGTTTTCCATGCAATTTACCAAAAAATCAACACTTTGAAAAACACTAAAGAGTAAGACAGAAAACAGAGAACTTACCAAACACCAAAATATATGAAATGCATGAGAACTTTTAAACGTAAAAGTAGAGTCTAATTTAAATGTATACTTTTCTTCTGAACTATTTCAAGAAATATTCACTGTTTCTTTATCTAGTTGTATTTAAATAGTTAGTATTTATTTGAAATATATTTATTTAAAACATTAGACATATGAAAAACCCATTTTACTGTCACAAGAGTTTGAGAGGCAGGCATAATAAATACAAACAGCAATAAGTACTACTTTAACTATGTACAAATAATGGTAGATTTTATTTATACATACTTGCAGTTATTTGCACCTTACTGTGAAAATAGTCACTTCTGACTAACTAGAATAGAGGTTTTCTGTTTTAGCATAAACCTTTGGTATTTTTCATAATGCCGTTATTTTTTTTATTTTTTTAGGGGAGGTAGGGTTGGGTTGACCTCAAACACAGTTAAAAATAGTTAACAAATTTACATCTTCATATCTGAAATACATAAAGCTTCTACTTTGCATGATGATATGAAATATGTATCAAGTTAATGTATTATATGCCTATCTAAACACATTTTTCCTATCATCTTTAGAGGAGGAGATAATTAGGGGCAGAATTGCACAGGTTTGGCATGTGTCCAAATGAAATTAAGCTACATATAGATCCCTCAAGTAATTAGGCAAACACAGAATAATATATGGTTACAGTTTGAAGTAATGAGAGATCAGTACTAATCCACTCTTGTGTTGTGTTAGGCAAAATAAATTAACAATTTAATCCAAACCAGCCTGACATAAGACCTGATTTTATTTGAAGTCTTTTTTTTCCCTACTACACTGCTTCTTAACATAAGTTTGCTCATTCATTAGTGCGAATCGCTGCTGAATTTCGGCAACAAGATTTCTGATTGCATGTGCTGGGAAAGCAGGTGGGCCAATAGGCCTTCAAAAGCAGTAAAACGACCTTAATACACATTTCGCCTTCTAAATTAGTTATTCATTACCACTGACATGCAGCAGGGGAGCTTGGAAAGTTATTGAGGCGGTGTAATTTGAATAAACACCAGTACACAATGTTTTCAATAGTTTTTTTCTGGCACCAAACTGCCAAGACCTTATTAGCTTATTTGGTTTCACGAGTCTCCCTGGGGACGAGTCTCTCTATGAGGCTGTGCAGAAAATAGCGGGCTGGTAATGTTAGAGAACTGATGTTGTGATAAGCACAACAAAAGTTTTCAGACACAGAGGATAAGTCATCTTTGAATGAAATAACATCACAAGCCTTATGTCAAACACTTCAAGGGCTGCACTATGTGGAAAAGTCGTGGCCTAATTGTTAGAGAATCGGACTCGTAATCCAAAAAGGTTGCAAGGTTGATTCTCAGGTCAGCAGGAATTGTAGTTGAGGGTAGTGAATGTACAGTGCTCTCTCCACCCTCAATACCACGACTGAGGTGCCCTTGATCAAGGCAGCAAACTCCCAACTGCTTCCTGGGCACCCCAGCATATCTGGCTGCCCAGTGCTCCAGGTGTGCGTTCACTGCTGTGTTTGTGCATTTTGGATGGGTGAAATGCAGAGCAAGGATTCCGAATATGGGTTACCATACTTGGCTGCATGTCATGTCACTATGTCTGCTGCTTGGCTATTTAGCATCTATAAGCATTATTTGTGGCAGTGTGTAACTGAAATGCATTTTTCCTTCTATGTTGGTTTTGTACATGAATCCATCCGTCTTTCTGAGGCCTCTTTGTAGCAGCTGTTGCACTACAGACTACGCATTTGAATGCATCTCTTGCATAAAATATGCATACTGAGAGGTACTGCAAGCTCTTCAGGCTCGGGGTTTAAAGGTGCATATGAACACCTGGCATCAAACAGAGGCCTTCAAATACCTGCAAGCTTATTTTTATGGTCAAAAGCTGGCATTCAGATCATGAGCACTAGAATGAAGGAAGCACATCACTTAATGAACAGATGTGTATTGTAAATCACCTATTATGTCTAATGAAACACACATTTTCAGATTGTGAAAGAAACATCTTCCCTCAATTGTCTAACACCTAAACAAACACAACACACACACACACACACACACACACATGCATGTTTGTTCTTGTGAAAAGTGGGGACATTCCAGAGGCGTAATGGTTTTTATACTGTACAAACTTTATATTCTATGGCCTGACACCAACCCTACACCTAACCCTAACCCTCACAGGAAATTTTGTGCATTTTCACTTTCTCAAAATAAATAAATTAATTAATAAAAAAAAAATAATAATAATAATAATAATAAACTCATTCTGTATGATTTATAAGCATTTTGAAAAATGGGGACATGGGTTATGTCCTCATAAGTCACCCACTCCTTGTAATACCTGTGTCATACCCATGTCATTATACAGAGTTGTGTCCTGATATGTCACAAAAACATGCACACACACACACACACACACACACACTATGGATTTTTACAGCCTTTTTTTTTAGTTTCATTTAATTGATATACTACCTGCCAGATGAATAATTACAACTTTTTAAATGGTTTCTGAAATAAGTGTCTTATGCTGCACCAAGGCTGTTGTTATTTGTTCAAAATTTCAGTTAAAACAGTAATAATGTGACATAAAATAATACAAATCTGCATATTCAGCATTATTACTTTAGTCTTCAGTGTCACATGATCCTTCAGAAATTATTCTAATGCTCTGATTTGGAGTCCAATTACTATCGGTTATTATTGGTGCTCAAGTTTTGAAACTTGATGTTGAAAACAGTTTCTTTTTTTTCTTTTATTTCTTGATTCATTTATGAATAGAAAGTTCAAAAGAACATAATTTATTTGAAGTAGTAATCGTTGGTGACATAATATTTCCCTTTACTGTCACTTTTGATCAATGTAATGCATCCTTGCAGAATAAAACATTTCTTTCTTTCTTTTGAGAAATCGGCATATTGGTTTCTGAAGAATCATGTGACACTGAAGAATGGATTAATAGCTTTGCCTCACAGAATAAATTAATTTTTAAAATATATTAAAATAGAAGAAAACACTACTTTCAATTATAATACAATTTCACAGTGTTACTGTTTTCCCCACCCCAAACTTTTGACCGGTAGAGTAGTTCTTTGTTCTTTATATTCAGCATTTATTGGTCAAAAAATAAAATTTTTAGTCTACAAATATTTTGTTAAAACATTAGGTACGCTATTCTAATAGATTACTATGAATTATTTATTCTTTAGTTATTCATTGTCCATTTTTATAATGGAAACATTCTGACTAACACATAACTTGTGCATCTGCACAGAGATTCTTATTTTGGAGAGATTCAACCTCTGAGATGCTGGCAGTCATGGTCTAAAGGTTAGAGAGTCAGACTTGTAGCCGGAAGGTTGAGGGTTTGAGTCTCAGTACCAGCAGGAAGTGTCAGTGAGGGGAGTGGATGACCAATGCTCTCTTTCACCTTCAGGAACCAAGACTGAGTTGCCCTTGCAAGAGACCAAATCCACTTAGTTGGAACTGAATCCAAAATGAGTTTTTAATGTCAAACTCATTGAAGATTAGCAGATATGCTGTCAATTCATTAAGTGATAAGATGTTTCCTCACAAAGGCAGTTTATACAGTTTATTAAAGCTTCTCCTCCATTGGCATTCATTCAAAAAGGAGCCTCTTGATGCCTCTTGTCATTTTGGAAGTCCCTTGTCCCTGGAAGCAGTTTTGATATGCATCATTTTGTGCAGATGTTGTAATGTTACATTTATGATGATTTTATGATAAATCTCAAATCTACAGGATGTTTTGGGGTGTGCTACAGTGCTTCAGTTGACCAGTGTTCATTTACTGTTAAGCTTTAGCTCAGGAGAGTCAATCCTTACCATTACTGACTTACTGGACTATTTGAAAAAAATACATTGTCCTTCTAGTTTTCTTAATTAAAAACTTTTCATCTTCATTTTCATCAACATTTAATTATTTTATTTAATCATTTAATCACACACCCCCCCCCCCCAAAAAAAAAAACCTTTTGTTAAGAAACAGCATCTTTAATAATTCTGCCTCTTATGCATCAACACACATTCATACACTTTCCATGGCTTAATCTTAAAATAAGTGTATTATGGGCTGTTTCTCCTGTTTCAATACAGTTTTGGCTGATCTCATATCCTATTAAACTCATCATACGTGCTTCTTCAAAGTTGGCTGTATATTTCTAGCTGTCCTTATACAGATTATAAATTCCCTTTCCCCTTGGTAGACTATTTGATGGCCTCTTGGTGGATGGCTTTCTTAATACTGGGGCTGAATAGGATTTAATGTAATCCCACTCAGGGAACAGATGGACTGATAGCATTCCCTGCCTTAACACAGACCTGCGTTTAACCCATGGGCTATATTTATACCCCAGTGAAGCCCCTCCCAAAGCCTCTCACTTAGTTTTCCCTCTGACAATAATTCTATTGCCTGATTTGAAATAGATCTTCATTTTAGATTGAACGAACCACATGCTCTTTCAGTGTTTGTATATATGTTGATTAAAAAAAGAAAGGAAAAAAAGACTACTGAATTGATTGATTATTAGTTTGTGGTAATCAAACATGCTTGTGTTTAAGCTTAACCAAGTAACTTGCACCCCTCTTTTGATGACAAACCCAAAAAATGGCATACGCAAAACAGATCCATGAATCTTTTGGACCAATACATTTTTGTCTCATTTGAAAGAAACTTGTAATTTTTTTTTTCATCAAGTTATAATGAATTACAATCCTCCTAGCCTCCTAGCGGCAAAAGCATAAAAATGTGAGTTACTGGCGGAGGAACACACTTTTGGTAATTAAGAAAGTGAGCTTTGGCTTTGCGCGGATGAATCTGATGGTTACCGGTGCATCATAGCGAATGTCATTGAGGACATCAAAACGTTTCACCCGTGAATAAATAAATAACGAATGAAAGAAAAAAACTGACAATAAAAAAAAAAAAAAGAGAGACTACTACTGCAGCATAAGAAATCCGCGGAATCAATCCCGACATTCAGCAGTTGGACATATTGATCTTCTCAGGAGAAATAAAGAGACACAAAGGAAACATTTATTGAAATTAAGCGTGTAGAGTTCAAATAAATATAAAAATTAAATTGATGAATATACATTGATATGAATAGCATAGCGCAGATAATTTTTGCGTTTGGAATGTGATGAGAAATACTGAGATCAAGTTGAATTGAATCATATTAAACGCTGATTATAGATTTAAGAAGGCAAAACAATGCTAAGAAACAACGCATGAAGACTCTTTTTTTATCAAATGGGTATAAGTAACATTAGAGATCTCAAAAAGATATAATTTGTGTGTGTGTGGTTATTTATTGATTTATTTTTCTCCTGTGGGTGGCCATGCGCTCTCTGCGCTCTAATGAGATTACTCCTACGCCACGGCAGGTACATATTCACCAATTTGAGCTCTCAAAATAGATGACAGCCATTAAGGCAGAGGAGACCACGGAAGCTGGATCGCATTGCCACCCAACTTCCTGACATTTTCTATCTGCGTGGGAATCCACGCTATCCTCGGGAGTGAATTAAAGACAGAGGGCAGCAGAGCTCCTAAACCCGACTGCTCGGGATGTGTTCGGCACTGAGGAGTTTCTGATACTCTCCAGCCGTCTGAGGGGGATTTGCATGGCTTTAGAACTCACGCAGTAAGACTTTCTGCGCTTCCTCAATCGCTGCGCAGTAGCGCGTCAAGGAAAGTTAGTGGCACTTTGCGCGCATAGCGAGTTTTTGGATTGTTATTCCAATGGTTGACAAGTCGTTGGATGAGGAGGTGAGTGACTAAGTAAGGGGTTTATTTCTCGTTGGGTCGGCTGCTCTGAATCTCATTTGGGGGCTGTGTGTGATGTGAATAGTATCTTCGGTTCTTGGCGCGTAACGGCGCCTGGAAATGTTGTGAATTGCGCACAGGACGCGTTGACGTGCTAGCAATTGCATTTGGAAGATTTATTGATGAAAACCGGCAAGTGGTTTTGATACAGTGACTGACACAGTTTTCCAGGCTGACGTGAAGGATGTGTCTACAGGACTCCGGATTACCGTATGTTCATCCCATTATGCCGCGCATTCCCGCAATCTGTTGCCTCCGCGTTTAATTCACTTAACGAAAGTAAAATAGAAATCGATCACTCCAACATTGATTACAGCCTAAAATATAACATCAGTACGCATGAAAAGTTTGACTTGCATTCAATCGTTGGATTTACACAGTAGGCTACTACAGTTACTACAGCCATTCGTATTATTGTAAAATCATACAATTAATGTGAGATCGTTATTATTTTTCAATGATCTGTCATTTTAATTTCTTTTATGACAGTGGTGACTATTAAACCGCAGCCGCCCAGTTGTAACAATAACTAGTAAGCATGATATTTTTGTCTTAACTATTTATCATGGTATTTTTTTTTATATATTATTTTTTTCAGTGAGATGGTTAAATTAAAAAAATGATGAATTTATGACAATTATACATCTTAATATTTAAAAAGTGAAATTTAAACCTAATTTGACCCTTGACTTCTGTTAATGTAACTTATGGTAGATCGGTTGACTTAGTCATATTAAAGAAGCTTATTGATTAAGACAATTAATTGTTGTATTACAACATGCAGAACGATATGAAGAGCTTAATTTAAGTTATTCCTTAACCAAACCAGAGAGATCTTCTCTTTTATTCTTAAAGTTTTGATGTCAGAATTATAATCGATAAACATTCTAAGAAAACATCTTTATAGTTCTGATGGTCAAAACCCACAGAAGAGAAATTAAATCTCATTAATATCTCTGTTCTTTCTCCTAAATAGAAATCGTATTCGTTTGAGAAGTCTAGTTCTTTTGAGAAACAGCTCACCTTCTGTACGTCTTAAAAATGTCTCAAACTCCAAAGGCTGATATCAGCATAAGCTCAAACCTTTATCATATTCCTCCAAAACCAAATGATCTGAGCTATGGAAACCTCTTTTTATTTATTTATTAATTAATAATTAATTATTAAGTTGTTTTAAAAGAAGCATCCAAAACAAACAAAGCTGATCCTTAAAATGAATCCTACTGTAAGAGAGAGTCTCCTGAGCTATACAGAAAAGCAACTTCTGAACAATATGATTTAACTCTGGGGAACCTCCATGTCTCAGTGTTCCTGCAGATATGTCAGTGTGATCCAACACCAGTGATGAATTGCAAAGTTAGACGTTTATAGAAGGAGCTGGTGTGGAACTACAGCAACACGAAATGTCAAGAGAACACAATGAAGTGCTGCTGGCCTCCTCTAGTGATAACCTCCTCTACCCCTCCCTTCCTCATTAATTATTGACCCCCACCACATGTTCCTCAACTCCCGTGTTATTTGTGATGGTGTCTGTCTCCATGCTGCAGGTTAGGTCAACAGCTTGTGAGTCACCCAGCGGGTCTATTACCATGACGCCGTGTTTACCCCTTTTAAATATTTACAGAAATAGATGTGCTGGTGGGTTTAACACTAAATCAAATGAGCTTATCCAAACCTTATCCCCATTTCCCCAGCTAACTAACAAAAATATTTAAACAATAATCTCACATATATATATATATATATATATATATATATATATATATATATATATATATTTTTTTTTTTTTTTTACAACTTTGAATTATTTTTTTCAATGTACTTTTGCACAAACATAAAATCCAAAACAACTGACCTAAAAGATGTTCACGTACTTGTTCATGTGCATTTTAAGGGATATTTTGTACGATACGTTATGTCATCAGTTACTCTCCCTCATTTTGTTCCAAACCGACTTCGAAACACAAATGAACACGTCAACACACATACACAGAGCTCATCAAATACAGTCACCAGAAGTGTTTAAATATTTACAGAAACAGACACATGCTGGTGGGTTTTACAGTAAAATAAATGCAATTTGACAACCTCATTCCCATTTCCTCCACTGACAAAAATATTGAAACAATTTCCTTAAAGTAGAGCAATACAGAATATAACAGATAATCCTTGGGGTTTCTATGACAACTTTTTTTTGCAGGTCACAAGCTCAAGATATAAAAAATAAAAAAGAACCAAAGATGTCCACGTACTTGTTCAAGTGCATTTTAAGGGATAGTTCATCCCAAAAATGACAACTTATTTACTCACCCTCAAAGCATAGTTCATTCAGAAATGAAAATGATGTCAAGAATTACTCACTCTCATGTTGTCTCAAACCCTTTTGTTCGAAAATGAACGTCTACACACATACAGCTCATCAAATATGGTCACAAAGCTTGTAAATATTTACTGAAATAGGCACATGTTAGTTCATCCCAAAATAACAACTCTGTCATTTACTTACCTTCAACTCTGTCATTTACTCACCCTCATGTCTTTCCTAACACTGTTTTGTTCACACAAATGAACACACAAGCATATAGCTCATCATCATTTAAATAAACTATATTTAGTATACTCTTGCAGGTCTCAAGCTCAAAATCCAAATACAACTGAGCCAAAAATGTCCATGTAGTAGTTCACTGCATTTCAAAACATAGTTTATCACAAAAATGACAATTTGGCCATTAATTACTCATGTGCAATGGATAGTTTATTCAAAAAGGAAAATGATGCCATCATTTACTCACATTCATGTCATTCCAAACCCTTTTGTTCACCTTCGAATTACAAATGAACACGTCAACACACAGACATAATGCTCATTAAATATGGCCAACAGAAGGTTTTAAAGAAATAAACACATGCTCTTGGGTTTTACAGTAAATTAAAAGAGCTTATCCAACCAAATTCCTCTTCTGATGAAAAACAAAACAAAAAAAAACATTTAAACCAAATTTCCTTACAATAAAATATAATACAGAACATATAATTTCTAGCATAAATTCTGTGTGTGCGAATTCATATCGCCTATTTTGAAAATGCCAATGTGGCCAGAAGCCAAGCATCTGTCGCTTTTTAGCTATGTCCTACATGTTTGGATTCTGTATATTTCAGCGCCCACCCCCCACCCATCATGCTTTGCGTGGTTTGATTCATTGCTAGGCTGTCCATCATTGTTTCACTGTCTCTGGCTGTCTCATTAAAGACATTGGCTAATAGGATTTAGCCTGCTCTGAGGCAACCATAGTAAATGCTCATTTAGCTGGAGCACCCTCATCAAATGGGGCCTCTGTAATCAGACACTCAGGGACGTTCGTCCCTCCAATTTATCTCAGCCACCTGGTCTAAACACTGACTGGAGGCGGTTGCATCACTGAGGGCTTGTGGGATACAGTGAGCCTGTCATTAAAAAAAGAAATGTCGTTTGACACATTTGACCCCTCTGGGGTTGGTAAAACCAGGAAGGGGACAGAGTGAGAGAGTTGTGACCCTCTGATGGAGGTCGCCCTCTGAAAGAACCCGCGGTGGCTTTGCATTTGCTGTTGAGCTGAATTCTGTCAAGGTCTTTCTCTAGACTAAATACTTCTCAGCTTGTTGACAGTAGGTTTTCATTCTGATTAGAACTTGACATTGTAGCTTCTTTATTTTCAGTGTACTCTTGCAGAAGAAAACTCTTGTTGTTCCAAGACCATAAGAATTTAGTTTTTCTTCAAAACGCAGATAAACACACATTAATGCACAAACAGAGCTTATCAAATATGGTCAACAGAAGCTCAACTACTGTAAGTAAGCAAACACGTTGAGCTTCCATCGATCCATTGATTCATTCTATTTCTGTACGTTGATCAATGGTTATATTTGCATTTACATGTATGCATTTAGTAGATGCTTTTATCCAAAGTGATTTACAATAGATGAGCATAAGCAATTCATCACAGAGGTAACACTATTAGCAGTATGCAATGCCACATTTATTAGAACACTAGATTAGGAAAGAAGTTAAAGCAGAGGAGAAATGCAGAAAAGAGAAAGGAGGATATTTTTCTTGGCAAGGGCATTGTTTAATGGAAAACATGTGTCTTCCACTGCTTCTTGAAAGTTTTGATGTGTTTAGCAGTTTAGGTGAACACTCTTGGAAGCACTGTTTAATCCTGCGCATCCAGTATTGTTTTTTTTTTTTTTTCTCAGGTGACATCACCACTTAAGTCATAAACCTGTCATGATTTTGATTACATGCTCTTGTGTCAAAGGGGTGGAAATTATCCTGTAAATTGCCAGAAACTTTCCAAAAATCTTATATACAAAGATTTTTATCATATATATATATATATATATATATATATATCCCAGTATATTTTATGTGTGACATTTAGATTTGCATCAAAGCCCAGTTTAGTTTGCCTAATACTGTTATGGAAAAGAAGAGGTCCGTTTTGAAGCCATTTTCATAATTTTCCCATTTCATCCTTGATTTTAGCGAGCTGAACTGAAACATCTGAGGAAATTACCCCATGAAATCTTTCAGGAACAGAATGAAGTGAGGACAGAATCAATTCAGCTTGTGTTTCAGGGACTCTCACAACACACACACTTCGGTGCACATACCCTGCTTATTTTAAACCATTAATCACAAAATAGGACAGAACAGAATCATTCAACTGAAAACATCCTTTTGTGCCAACCTCTGATGATAAATCAATTAATTTGGTTCTATATTACCCCATATTTTGATTGTTCATCTTAGAACATCCACATTGAGCTAGTAACGCATAGGTTCTTGTGTTTTTGAATGAAAGGAAATTGTCAAGAAATGTGGATTAAACCACATTATAATTTAACCCCATCCATATGCTAAACAGCTTTACTTCAAAGTAGATGACAGCTCAAGAAGCGTCACTCATCACAAAGCAAACAGACTAAGTCATGAGTCAGAGGTAAGACTTATTTCTGTTAATTGCCGTGGCAGATGACGTCTTTCTTTCTAAAAACACACACTGCCTGATTGCCTTACACCAGAGATAATGCAAGAAGATTGATTTCAGCCACTCACCTAATGGACAGTAAAACACCACTGGCACATTCAAGCCTTAAAGGAACAGTTCATCCAAAAATGTATTCTATTAAAGTGCCCCTATTAGCCATTTTTTTAAGGTGTAACGATGGTGAAATTCTTGGGTACAAGACTCAGTGCCATGGCATTATAAGCAACAATATATGAATAATAAAATAATAATATACACATTTACACAATATACAATAGGCAATTGTACACAATATACAATATACATATTTCCATAATATACACATAGTGCACAGAATACACAAGAGACTTATAAATTATAGCTTTTATATATGACTTACAGTGATGTACTGTGTACTGTAGTGTTTAATATGAAGTTCAGTGCAGTAGTTTGTTAGTGCAGAAGAGAAGATAGAGCTGAATGTGTTCTATGCTATGCAGTACAAGACAAGCTACAGTGCTGTCAGAGTCAGCGTGGTTGGTGTGCAGATGTGTGTAGAAGAGTTCATGTCTCGGGTGGCAGGAGTCTCTGATGATCTTCCATGCTTTCCTTACACATCTCTGGGTGAAGATGTCCTTGAGGGAGGCAAGCTCACCTCTGACGTTGTGCTAGGCTATCTGAACTATTCTCTGCAGGGCTTTCCAGTTGAGAGCGGTGTAGTTCCTGTACCAGGCGGTGATGCAGCCAGCCTGGATGCTCTCCACAGTGCAACTGTAGAACTGTCTGATGACTTTTGAGCTCAGACCAAATTTATTCAGTCGCCTTAGGAAGAAGAGATGCATTGTTACACAGTCAGTCATGTACAGGGAGTACAGGAGAGGACTGAGAAGACAGCCCTGTGGGGCTCCAGTGTTGAGGGTCAGTGGGGAGGAGATGTTGCTGACAACTCTGATGTTGCTGCCAACGCTGCCGTCTACCTGTCGTCTACCTGCACAGAGAACTGTTCAGACCCAGAGCCCGGAGTTTCACCACAGGCTCAGAGAGCTGTAGTCAACAAACAACATTCTCAGATATGTGTTCCTCTTGCCAAGATGGGAAATTGAAGTGTGCAGGGTGAAGGCAATTGCATCTTCTGTGGAGATATTATTGCGGTAGGCAAAGTGCAGTGGATTGGGTAATGCTGGGAACACAGAACAGATGTGATCTCTGATAAGCTTCTCAAAGCACTCACTGATGATGGGAGTCAGAGCAACAGGGCACCAGTCATTCAAGCAAGAAGCTTTGGGTGTCTTTTGTTTTGGCACAATGGTGGATGTTTTGAAACTTTTGGGGACAACAGATAGGGGAAAGAAGAGGTTAAACATGTCTGTGAAGACTCCAGCTAGTTGGTGAGTGCATGTTTTAAGGACTCGACCAGGAATGCCATCTGGACCTGTGACTTTGCAGATATTCCCGTGCTGGAGTGATCGAGTAACATCCGCTACAGACACAGAGAGTGGACGAGCCTCAGCAGCCTCAGCCGTGGTAGCGCTGTGTGGGAGAGGAGCCATTGGTGACCCAGAGGTGAGCATAGAAGGTGTTGACCTCATCAGGCAGTGAGGAAGCAGTGTTTGTAGCAGGGTGTTTGTGATCCTTGTAGTCCTTAATGTTGTGGAGTCCTTGCCACATGTCTTTGTTGTTGGAAGTGGTGAAATGTGCTTCAATGTTATCTTCGTATTGGCATTTTGAGTCTTGAGGACATAGCTGGCTTGCTTATAATCATCCACATTACCAGAATTTAAGGAAGAGGTTCAAGCATTGAGAGCCATGTGAACATCAGTGTTAATCCACAGCTTTTTATCTGGGTAGGTTCTGATTCTTTTGGTCGGTACAACATCTTCTATGCACTTCCTTATGAAGCACATGACGGTGTCTGTGTAAACATCAATGTCGTCATCAGATGCAGCCCCGAACATATCCCAGTCGACGTAATAAAAAAAAGTCCTGTAACATAGAATCTGATTGGTTCGACCAAAACAGAATTGTCCTGAGGGTGGATGTTTCCTGTAAGCCGGTGGCCAGGGGGAAGGACCTGTAAGAAGTCCGGAAGGGAGAGTAACAGTGGTCCAGAATCCAATCTCCACAGCTGTTGCATGATATGTGCTGGAAGAATTTTGGTGCAGTCCTCCTAAGATTGGCTTTGTTGAAATCCCCAGTTATAATAAATGCAGCATCAGGGTGCACGGCCTCCTGTTTGTCTAAATGTACATTCTTTCAACTACAGCACGAGTTGTTGATCATGATTCATACGTCTCCTTCTTTGTTTTTCCCTGAGAGATCCCGTATTCTATAAGCGTGGTGCAAAGGGAATCATGTAGGTTCGATGGCAAACTCTCGAGACATCCAGGTTTCTGTAAGGCAAATAATGGAAAAGTCCCTGATCTCAAGCCAGAAAGAAATCCGCACTCTCAGTTCACAGAGTTTATTGTCCCGGGTCTGGATGTTAGCCAGTAGTATACTTGTAAGTGGTGGTCGGTCAGTACGGAGTCTTAATCTGATGAGAATGCCGACTCCCTTTCCGTACTGCCCGGCTTTGTTTTTGACGTCGTGGTTGGGTGGCCCACACAAAGGACTTCACAGTGTTGTTTGTAAACAACTGGTCGGTGTTGCGGTGAGTAATTAAAAGAGCAACATCAACCGAAACAAGAAACATTCAAATTACATAAAAGACAAACCAAAAGCCGCCAGTTTGGGTCAGAACTTGCAACACGGCGGCCATACTCGGAGACATCTTGGCACAGTCTTTAAATAATTAGTAAATGACTCGTGTGCAGCAGTTCAAAGAATCAGTCTCTCTAAACCCCTCAGATGGTGCAGTTCTTTGTGATTGGTCTTCAGTGTGTGTCAGAAACTAAACGCCCATTTCCATAACGGAATGACAGCACCTGAGTCTTGTCAAAACATAGAAAATAAGGTATCAAATGTTCCTTACCAATTCGAGCCAGAGTCTGATGATGAAATGGTTGATGTGGCTGATCGACAGGAGACTGATTTGTAGGCATGACTGGAGCAGGACATTTCAAAGTGTTAACAAGTTCATGGTAATTAGAAGATGTGACAAAACAAATTTACTCTCACTGCATAGGATACAGTATCTTCTTGACATGATGTTAACCACAAAGAAATGTTAGTGTTTGTGGGCAGGCAAGTTGGCGATGTAGAATGTGGGTGGACATTATGCAAATGTGTTACTTTGTGACATACAGCCGTAACATAATTCTGATTAAGATCAGTAAGGTAATGGGTCACACCGAACCTCAAATTGCTGATGACTCATTTAGGCGATTGTGAGCCGACTCTTCTTTTTTAATAGAAAATAACTTTATTTATCATACACTGTCGGCCTCACAACTTTGCAGATAGTTTATGTTCACATACAGCTACATGGCCCACTGCATGAAAGGTGATATTCAAAAAGGCATAATAGGGGTACTTTAAAAGTCTGATAGTTCAGTTGTGGATGAACCAGAGTCAAATGGTCAAGAACTGCTTGAAAAATTTTCAGAATACCTTCTCTCGTGTAAGAGAATACGGGATTGGAACGCCATTTAGAGAGATAAAATTTCATTTTTAAATAACTGTCCATTCAAACTTGTATACATTAACTAAAGCTAAGCACAAACTATCAAGTCTAGTGTGGTCAAAAGTGGTTGAATGTATGTTAATTTCCTCATGGCAGAAAAAAAATCACTGCCTCCTGTAGTTCCATCACACTGTATTTCGCCCCTGCCTCACTATGTTCTGACTGTTGTTTCTAGTCACCGTGTGGCTGGAAGTAATGGTGTACTGTTCCACAGTCAGTGAAACACAGAGCAGTGTAATACATTAGCTATGTTGACAGGTTCACTGTGGCCCATTACCTTACTGATCTTTGTCAGAATCCCAGCACACTCAGTTAAGCGTTGAGGCTGACTGATTTTAGCATTACCCACAATTCACTAATAAAAGCTCATTTATCTATCTATCTATATAATAGAATATAAAATTATATCTATGATTGTCTGTTTTTCACTCATAAATCCATTCATCCATCTGTCCAAGTGTTTCCACCATTAAACACCCCAATTTTGAATACCTGGGCATTTTAAAAGGTTCCCTAGTGGTAATTTTGACATGGGTGGCACTCAAGTGCTCTTATCTTATAAATACGATTATTTTGATGTTATTTGAAGGCAACATATATTCAGCCCCTCTTTGTAAAATTGTGGCTCTTGGAAGCCTTTACATAGTTGAGCAGGTGTTGTCTCAGTTACTCTCAGAGATTAGGGTTTAACTAGAGGGCCCTGTTCTAGACCATTAGCTTATTGGAGGCCCCTACCTTTATTGTGCACTGATTGTAAGTCTGCACACAAAAGGCCGCACTCAATTTTGTCTAATTTCTCAAAGCTAAAAATAAATTTTGAAGGAAACACATTTATATATCTCGCCCCTTGACATACTGCATCTGCTGTCAATCCGTTGCATTCTCACAGTGTAGCGTTGAAGCATCTGTCATTGATTGTCCAGAGGAAGACCTTTGTATTAACGAACACAGGGGAGAGATATGGTTTCCGTACTGACAACAGAGGATGAAATTGGATTCGTGTCTCCAAAGACTCTTTCAGTTCGGAAGAACAAAGGCCATTCATAATGAAAGTCAGTGAGCATGGCAGTGCAATGATCATCTCCAGTGTTGAGGGTTTTGATGTAGTACAAGTCGAAAGGCTTGAAAGTACATGTCTCCCTCCCTCCTTCTCTAGGGTTGACTCTTTTTCACTCAGCAATGGAACTTTTTGTATCTTTGAATTTGCTGATGTGATTTGACATCTGGATCACAATAAGTTATCATCATTATTTTTTTTTAAATTGGCTTTTCAAAATAGCCTCTTTAGGTTTAGCAAAGACATGTCGGCATGTCCTGATACCCAAAAGGAATCTGTCAAGATTGTATTAAAGATTCAGAAGACTAGCTTGTGCTTCAGTTTCTTATGTGATTTGGAAGTGCACTTATTTCATTTATTCCCATTTACACAGTATATCTTTCGATGACATCAAATGAATATATATATATATGTATCACCAATTATGAGAACCGGGAAAAAAGGCCATAGAACTGAAAAAAAATAAAATGTAAAATTATGTTTTTGTGCAACCAAGTTTGTGTGTCTGTGTATTTGTGTGCATGGGTCACCGAGGTCCGGACCTCTGTAAATGTTTCATGTTCAAAATTATTATTTTTTTCTCTGATTGACTAATTTGCTGATAGACTCCTCATATGGATGAAAATGATCTCTGCGAGATGCTTCCTAAGTGAACGAGTCTTCAGAGACGGTACATTATAACACAGTATTCAATATTAACTTATTGAGTCTAATTTAATAGATGCCTCCTTATTGGGACAATAAAGCCCTCCCTACACCTACCCTTAACTTTTTGATTATTTACTTAATTTTCATTGAAAATAAATGCTTTTCTGATGTGATCTGAAAATTTAAAAGGGAGAAATAATTTCGCCAGGCAGATTCAAACCCGGGTCGATCATGTCAAAATATGTATGACACATGTTTGACCATCTGCGTCACTGGAGATGATTGTCATGTACTGTCTTTTGTAATCTTGACAATATGTATGTTTGCATGAATAATAAACAACTGATAAAATTATCCACCCCATAAATATAGTATTAACAAACTTTGATGCAATAAATAGGGTATGATTTAAAACTGAGCATCTTTCCAAAAACATCTACATTTCAGTGTCTTTTCAAGTATTAGTGTATATAATTAGTTGTATTTATAGGGGTTATTATAGCACAATTCTATAATAAGGGGGTTATTACAGAAACGCCCTGGACCTCACTAATTTTCGAAGCCTGGCTATGGCCATGTTTGTGTGTGTGTGTGTATTAGTAAACCCATATGAATCTGTACCTGCAGAACTCATAGATTTCCACAGAATCAAAAAATCTCTTTGTGTCTAATATTTTTCATTAAATATTTTTTTTTTTAGATTCATTATTATTTATTAAATATTTAGGCTAACTTATTGATTATTCTTTTAGCTACCAAAAAGGCTGTTGTTACCTTAGTTACTGTTAACACATTTTATTAGGTTTAAATCAGTTCAGCAGAGTTTGATAGTGTGTAACGCTGAGTCGGAGACGTTATGATCCATAAGCAGCTTTATTTCAATAATCCACAGAGTAAACAGAAACAGGTCAATCAGGGGCGTTGGATACAATGTAGACAGATCACAATCATAAACCTTGACAGAGCATAGAATCAGGGCTGGCGGCTGGCAGGCAGAGGCGAGAGAACAAGGCAGAGGTCGATAAGGCAGGCGGCAGAGAATCAGAGTCCAATGAACAGTCCAGGTCACACGGAAGATCCAACAGTGGGGAAACGCTCGGTAATGTCTGCATGGGCAAAACAAGACTTCGCGTTTGAGTGAACAGGGTGAGTTCCTTAAATAGGGGATGAAGATGAGCGACACCTGTGCAGGTAATCAGCCCCAGGTACGGGGTGTATGGGAAATGTAGTTTGAAGGAGGTTAATACTCAGGTGACGGTTCCCTCTGGTGGTGCTGTTGACGGGGGTGAATGATGAGGTTCGGTATCGGGGCCGACGTGCCCGAATCAGATTGTCTACCTTGATGGACAGATCGATGAGTTGTTCGAGGGTTTTGCCCTCGTCTCGGCAGGCTAGTTCGGTCTGCAGCTCAGCATCCAGTCCCCTCCTGAAGTGTAAGCGTAAAGGGTCGTCTGGCCAGCCAGTTTGTGCAGCTAGGGTGCGGAATGAGAGGGCATAATCTGCGGCCGTTCCTCCTCCTTGACGGAGTGCAATAAGCTGTTCACCAACCTCGTTTCCTCCAGCGGGATGTTCGAACACCTCTCTGAATCGGTGTAGAAATGCTGAAAAGGTGGTGAAAACTGATCGATCCCCGTTCCAGATGGCTGTGGCCCACTCTAGTGCTCTCCCCGTGAGCAAAGAGCACACAAACGAAATTCGGCTGTCCTCTGTGGGATATAACGAGGGTTGTTGGTTAACGAACATGGAACATTGTAATAGGAACCCCTTGCATTTGGCTGGTGATCCATCGAATTTTCCTGGGAACGCCAAGCGCGGGCTTACTGAAGCGGGAGGTGTGGTCATGGCGGCGGCCATTTGCTGAGGTTGAGGTGCTGCTGGAATGTTTCCCTCCGGGGTTTGCAGGCGGAGTGATTGGAGGGTTCGGATCATCTCTTCGGTGAGAGAGGTGAGTCGATTCAGCTGCTGCTGATGTGCTGTCAGCGCCGCGGCTTGAGCGGATACTTCTGCCGTGATCTGGAAGAAAGCCGCTGGATCAATATCTGGCGAAGTCTTCTGTAACGCTGAGTCGGAGACGTTATGATCCATAAGCAGCTTTATTTCAATAATCCACAGAGTAAACAGAAACAGGTCAATCAGGGGCGTTGGATACAATGTAGACAGATCACAATCATAAACCTTGACAGAGCATAGAATCAGGGCTGGCGGCTGGCAGGCAGAGGCGAGAGAACAAGGCAGAGGTCGATAAGGCAGGCGGCAGAGAATCAGAGTCCAATGAACAGTCCAGGTCATACACGGAAGATCCAACAGTGGGGAAACGCTCGGTAATGTCTGCATGGGCAAAACAAGACTTCGCGTTTGAGTGAACAGGGTGAGTTCCTTAAATAGGGGATGAAGATGAGCGACACCTGTGCAGGTAATCAGCCCCAGGTACGGGGTGTATGGGAAATGTAGTTTGAAGGAGGTTAATACTCAGGTGACGGTTCCCTCTGGTGGTGATCGGAGAGAGCCACAGAGGCTGTGTTTGTGACATAGTGTCAGAAACAGGTATAGAATACTCTGGTTGTGCCTGCCTGTTACTTAATATGGGCCAACATAGCCGGATAGAAAAAAAAATACACTGTCATATAATATATTTATAATCAGTATTGACAAAACTAACATAAAACAGATTTGAAACATGAATCCTGTTTTCATTAAACACAGCATCTGATCTCAGCTCCATCTATTGAACAGGGTTGAGTCTGACAAAATAATATTTTGCATATCACACCAGGACTGAAAGATATGCACCGAAAATATTATTGTGATATATATTTTTTATTTATCAACCTGAAAGTTAGCATCACCCTGGCTCTTCTCGACAAAAAACCATTTGGCTTTTGGATTATTGCAGAAAACAAGGTCTGTGGCCAACAAAAGACAATACTTTATATTGTTTGTTGTGCACATTTTGTTCACCAATGAACACAACATTTATGAATTTCAAAGCCAATATACAATGTCTCATACTAAAAAGCTAATTGTGGGCTATAAAGCAACACCTCAGTTGTGAGACTCCAGTGTCACCACCATTAAGCTTCCAACAACTCTTTTACTCTTTATTTTTAAATTTGAGTCAGCATAGTTGGCAAGAATCATAATGAGTCTCCGAAAATCACTGTAGTTCCATTTAGCCACTTGTTAGCAGCTGCCTTTTTTAAGGCGAGACACTGCAGGTGAATAGGGAAAAAAAATAACTAATAGTTATCACCTTACTTACCCAGTTGATTGATTACCTTGATTATTGCAAAGATTTTTTGTATTATAAGTTTTCAAAAATGTTATGTTTAAATATGCAAATGAGGCATTATTTAATTAAATATGTGCTAATTTGCATAAATTTGTAGTGCAAAAATCTGAACACTAGATGAAGTCAGTTTCAAATTTTTTGTTTAATTTTTTTGACATATTAGAGTCAAATGATTTTACAGAGGGAATTCTGGTTATCTTTTTTTGTCACTCCATAATTCAGAAAATACTTTGAACAGCCAGAAAACAATATATTTTCACAATTTTGGTGGAAATAAAATGTTGTATATAATCCAAGAAAATATATATGAACAAATCCCTCTGTAAAAACCTTCAGAATATAGACAGGAATAAAAATGTCAAGTTTGGTGTGTGTAAGTGCTACTGAAGTGGAGATTTATGGCTCAGTGTTGAAGAAAAAACTCATTTTGAGAAAACGGCCTTTAAAAATATGTTTTGTAATTGAAATCTATTGACACAAACAGATAAAGTGCTATAAAAGAAACACTTAACAGTGTCTTTTAGATGTTTTCCTTCCACTAATTTGAAAAAGCACTTTATGAAAAACCAAAAAGCCCAAAATCTCAAAATTGACAGGTGCTTGAAAAAACAGTGTTTTTGCCTGCAGTGTCTCACCTTAAGACAAATAAAAGCTTTAAAAAAAATGGGGCTGAAAAAAAATCACATTTCTGGTTTTACTGGTGTATTTTTAGCTGTTGAACAAAACGTGAAAATATCCTTGCAGGCATTTAACCAAAAACCCATTCACTTTAGACTTCAGAATGATGGAACCGGAAGTGACAGAATGCTAACTTGTTTATGGTTTTAACCAACAAACCTTGTAAAATGGGTGATGAAATAAAATTAAGAGTTCGTAAAAATGAAACGGTACACTTGTTTAGAACTTTTTTCTGATGAAATGGAAACGCTGTTGTCAAAATCAAGTAAAATTGGGTACCATGTTATTTCAGTAATCAGTGTTTTCGAGCACTATTGTCTCTATCCTTCACTAAAATTGACCTTATTTAAAGCTGCAGTCGGTAACTTTTGACGCTCTAGCGGTTAATAAACAGAACTGCTTGCGTCTTGCAGAAGAACATCATAGCCGGAACTACTTCTCTCTGTTTATGTCTATGAAGAATCACAAAGGTACTGGGTTACTCCGCCGCGGTACTCCAGAAGCGATCTAAAATAGTTAGAATATAAACACTTATTATAGGTGCACCCTAGTGATTCAGGACAAGCTAAAAACACGGTTTGGAAAATGGATTCATGGTGTACTCGCTTATTATATACATTTTTCTACATTTTGAACACAAACAAAGTTACGGACCGCAGCTCTGATTGGTTGTTTCTTACAGGGAACGATGTATTTTCTGCAAATGGCAATAGGACCACTGGGAGGAGCCAGAGGAGCTTGATTTTTTCAAAGATTATCTGTCCCATATTCTACTGTCAGGGCATAATGAAAGGTTTAACAGATATATTTTTACAAAAGTTACCTACTGCAGCTTTAAAGAATTGCTATTGATTTGATTGTGTTAACTATTTTCTTTCATATGATGTAGACTCTTATCATTGTAAGATTCACTTCTGACTCGGTCACCTCTGATTAGTCATAATATAAATGAATTGATGTTATTCCTCTAGGAGCAAAGCTTATCTCTTCCTTCCATCCAAACCTGTCAAAGCATGTTGGTCTTTGAGTCTTTTCCAGGAAGAAGTTCGTTGACCCCTCAGACATGTTGCAAACTTCAAAGCTGCACTTTGCTGTAGGTTGTTATATCTCTCGCACGAAGAACGCTATCTATCTCTCTGCTGACTTCAAAGGGAAAGGTTATATGTGCATGCAGCAAATGCTTCCTGCCCACTGTTATTACCGAGGATTTCAGTTTGATGCAACATCCCCAAAGCCAAACTCTATTATTTTTATGACATAAAATGACTCGAGTAATTATGGCTGGGAAATTGACTCAGCTGGTATCATTGTCTGTTTTGATACCGGAATTAATTAGAATGTTCAGTGAGTAAACTTCAAAGTCCTTGGGATTGCTTTTAATGACAAACGGTAAATAATTTTGCTCAAAGAGATGAAAATCAAATGGTCACTTGGCATCTGAATCCCCCTAGAGTCTGTCTAGAAGTGCACTATATTTAAAGGCTACCAATTATACGGCTTATGACTTGTGCATCTTAAATGGTGCAGGCACCATTATGAGGCTCATATATGCGAGAGAAGCACTTCATCCGTAATCGGTCTCTTTTATGTTCACAGGTGAGCATGCTGTAATACATGAAGATGCGACAGAGGTCGTGGCTCTTTAAATGGTTGGGAATAGGCATTGGCGTTCTTCTGCTCACAGCTGCAAGCTATTCTCAAGATTCAGAAGGTAAGTTCTCCCTCATGAATTTTCATGACTGTCTGGCATCAAACTTAGATGATGATATCTGTGCTTTCCAAAACTCATAAACTTTGTTTCATAAGCTGGTGTCCTGCCTATGTAGGCACACTCCTGATGTTCCAAAAGTTAGGCAGCGTGAAAATGAAAAATCCCAGAATGCACTGCAAATAAATAGAAAAATCATACTGTGTGTAACATTGTAACCGTCAATGTATGTGAATGTAACACATGCATTAACTGTTACATTGTTACAGACTTTTTATTTTTTGCATAGTCAATGTATAATATGCACTACTAGTAGGATATGTTTGCCTCTGCAGAAACCATAATGACTCGGTATGACAGGATGATATATTCAAATTTCTTGCAGATTGTGATGTATGAAATCTGCCTCTCCAGCTCGTCTAAACACAGCTGGACTCTGTTCTCACTCGATCTGGGATATTTGTGGATATGTGTGAATATCCTTTCACACTTTACACAACTGGAGTTTACTGAATAACCTTTTTGTTGCGTAGATGTTTCCCCTTTCTAGTGTTTTATCGATTTAGCACACTGATATGAAAGTAGAGAAACTCTATATATTGATCCTTCCCCTGCAAAGAGTTGGAAACAGCTTATCCATTCAGGCTTCAGTTCAGTAATATTTCTTTTATTTCACTTGAACACACTCATTTTCTGGGTACAAAAATATTTTTGTCTTACTGTTAAATAAATAGTTCATTGCAAAAGAAGTCGTTTTTTTTATTTTTATATTTTATTTACTGACCTTCATAACATTTAGAACCTATATACGGAGCCCCGCACATGACATGCAAAAAAATAAAAACAAATTATGTGCACAATTTACTAATTCATTCCCTCGATTTACTATTGCATTCCCTCGATTTGCAAAACGTGTGCACGTTTTAGTACATTTATGGAATTCATTAGTAAATCGTGCACACGATTTAGCCTACTATTTTCCCCTGCATGCCATGTGCGGGGCTTTTTACCTATAAACATTATTATTATTATTATCATTTGCTATATAGAACACGAAATACTAATTTTTATGGAAGAACAATTTTTTCTTACAACAGTAGTATATAAATATCACCGCCATCAAGCCCCAAAACAGATGGACACCATAAGGTAACCTAAACATAGCATATGTGTGAATTATATTTAAGTAATCAAACTGCCTTGTATGGAAAATAGTCCAACCAATCTCCCCTTCCCGTGAGCTGTAACCTCCAGAATGATTCTTTTGAGCTGGTTGTCAATCAATTGTTTGATCCAGTTAGCAAATCAGACTTAATGATTCATTTTCCTATCAAACTGATTTGTTTATGATTCTGACTCAACTATACAGTCTTTGTGGTTCTCAAGCTAAGATCTTACTGTAGGGAAGATTGTCAGTGAATTCTGACTTATTAAACCCTCAAGTGTTAAAAGGGGGGTGAAATGCTATTTCATGCATACTGAGTTTTTTACACTGTTAAAGAGTTGGATTCCCATGCTAAACATGGACAAAGTTTCACAAATTAAGTTGTACGTTTGAAGGAGTATTTTTGTTCCAAAAATACTACTTCCAGTTTGTCACAAGTTTCGGAAAGTTTTTTTCGAGTATGGCACTGTGTGACGTTAGATGGAGCGGAATTTCCTTATATGGGTCCTGAGGGCACGTCTGCCGGAAGAGCGCACGCTCCCGTATAGCAGAGCACTGAGAGCACAACAGACATTCACTGATCAGAGCGAGAGCGTCGCGAAATGTCACAAAAGGAGTGTGTTTTTGGTTGCCAGGGCAAGACAACCCTGCACAGATTACCAAAGAAAAAACAGCATTAAGGGACCAGTGGATGGAGTTTATTTTTACAGAGCATCAACGGAGTTGTGCAAGTGTTTGTTCCCTGCATTTCGAAGTTGCTTGTTTTACAAACAAGGTCCAGTTTGACGCCGGGTTTGCGTATCGTTTATTTCTTAAGGATAATGCAATCCCAATGAAAAAGGATCACGATCGTGTGTTGGATCTCTGGAACTGATTCTAGATCATAAATATATGCTGAATCTGACTGTTAGCCATGGTTTGTTTTGTCCTCACGGTGTCACAGCTTCCAGACGCGCTCAACCCAAAAGCCTACTGGCGCTCGTGATTCTTTAGCTCCGCCCACACTTCACGCCTCCAGCCACTCGTGTTTTTCCGGGAAAAATCGGTACAGACTATCTTTCTCTTATGAATATAATAAAACTAAAGACTTTTTGGAGTTATGAAGGATGCAGTACTACTCTATAGGTACTCAAGATTAACAGGATATTGAGTGAAAACGAGCATTTCACCCCCCCTTTAAAGACAAAATGTATTGTGTGAAACTAAAATAAATTACCAAACTAAAATATGTTACCAAAAGTAGATGGACTCCTGCCTTAATGGTTTTGAAAGCTGTGCATGTTTTATATCTTAATGCTGCACCAAGCAGTGACATTCTGGAGAATTATGGGCTGCTAACTTTGTGGCAACAGTTTAGGAAGGGACTTTTTGTTCCAGCATGACATTTTCTCCTGTGCACAAAGTAAAGTCGATATAGAAATGATTTACTCTTTGTCCTCACTGAAATGACTGGAGAAGCTAGACTATAACAGGAATTAGCCGTACAGTGTATTATTTCAACATCACTAAGCTATACATTTACCCTACAGTAAGTCTGTCTGGGTTGAAGGCTTAATTTGCATTTGACCTCTAGGTTTGATGAAGAAAGAATATTCCAGGCTGAACATTGATTTATTTGGTTACACCTTTTTTTCCAGTGTGGAAACATTTGTAAATCATTCTTTCAATGAAAATTGTACAGATATGTACATGTTAGCATTATTTATGGGGGGTTCAACCTTAATGTTCATGGGTTGCTCTCCCCTCTGCAGTGTTATTTTGAGAAAATTGTAACTTTTTGTTCACTTTGCAAAAAATACCTACCTCAAACTTTATTTTGGTATTCTTACATTACATTCTTACTCACATGCATTATTGCCAAATATGGCAACCATTCATGCTGAGATATGGAGCAGGTATGCAGTACTGGATATTCTGGAAAAGCAGTCTCCCTAGATCATGTGGAAGATTTTTATTAGTAAGATTTTAATCAATCAAGAATAATCAATGTGAATCTAGCCATTTTTGTTGCTAGTTGTTTTCCATTATAATCCTATAGGTAATGGATAGAAAGGAATATGCTTACGTGCAGGAATGTTCAGAACTGAGAGAAACATATGGCCAGACATACAGAAAGGGGGCCTTTCATTATACCAATACAAGTAGGGGCCTCTCCTCCCTATGGAGGGATCAAAATTGCAAGCATAAGGAAAAGTTTGACTATTTGGAAACGCCCTGTATAGGGTATATAATGAGATGCAACCTAGCTTTTCTGGAGATCTCCTTGCAAGGACCTCTCGGCTTTGTTTTGCTTAAAATAAAGTCTTTTCTTCTGAGAGAAAAATCCCTGACTGAGTTCGATTCTTTGGAGAACCGGCAAAATACACCACAATCAATAAATGGAATTTTTTCCAAAAACAAAAATAATAAGTTGCTTGGTATTTAAAATGAAAAATACCAGTATAAAACAAATGTAAATTGTAGTGGCATTAATTATAAACAACATTCATTGTAAATGCCAAGCTTAAACATATTCAAAGCTAAACTTAAACCACCAGTGTGTGGGAAACGTACTATACAAATAAATTTGGGCTCGCCAGTCTAAATGTGTGCTTGTTTTTTTTATTCTTCAAGTTTATTGCATTGTATAAGTTGCTTTGCAATATACAGTGCCCCCAAGGGAACTTTATTTCAGTGCTTTTGCAATCTCTTGTGAAACTTTTGCATTTCCCAGAGAAACTTTGTATTGACTCACAAACTTTTGCCTTCCCCAAGCAAACTTTGCATTAACTTGTGACACTTTTGTGATAGGTCTGGGCGATACGGCCTAAAAATAAAATCTCCGATTTATTTTTTTTTAATTCGATTTCTGATTTTTTTCCGATTTTCCCCCCTACTTAAGGAAAGCAATAAGTACAAACAGCAGACAACTTAAAGCAAATTTTGCTTTTATTTAATCAAAAGTAGGGCTGCTCCGATCACGATCGGCCGGTTGTTAATAATGCGCATCTCGTCAGTAAAGCAGGTTCTCTAATCAGCGGTTTAAATTCCATCAGGTGCGTGATTTCACATAGAGCAGCTGTTACTACACAGAGCCGTTTGTTAACTGAGAAGATGCGCAAATAAACGCTGAAAATGAAGTGGATTTGCACATCTTCTCAGTTATGGCTCCTTGTAGTAACAGGGAATTTACCGCCGCCTTAACACTGGCAGTTGAAATCCGCTCCGTAATACGCAATACTCCCCCAGTGGACGTCGTACTACATCGCTGAAAAGCTTCAGAAGCGAGTAGAACAAAAATGGCGGAGAGATTAATTGTATTAACTGCCCTTATAATGTTAGAAAATCATGAAAAAAAATGACATGACAACTTATCGTTATAAAATCATTATTTATTTTATTAAAAGCTATGAATTCAGGTTTGTTTATCAGTACCATAGCAACGCCAACTTTCGCTGGAATTGTCAGATAGGAACCGTCCGTAGCCTTTCGCAAGAGTTAAATTTTTTGTACGCATACGGATGACCAACGGACACTATTTTTTTCGCACCGCACTCGTACGGACCCGGTTCGTAGCCATCCGCATGCGGTCTGCGAATCTCCATTGGAAATGAATGACTTCTGGTTGTTTCGTAGCCGTATCAGAGCTGATTTCAACTGCCAGTGTGAAGGCAGCGTGATTAGAAAACCGGCTTTACTGACGAGATGCACATTAACGATCGGCCGATCGTGATCGGAGCAGCCCTAATCAAAAGCAAGACAAATGTAACCCCCATTTTCATATTCGGCTGGTGCCTGCTGCTTTTGACTGCGATGGGCTTTAGGCAGCGTGGGGTCTCTTGCTCCACGTCTGTCGCATCAAACCCAGATGATTTCCAGACCCAGTTCCAAACAACAGATGATTTTTTAAATCACCTGTAACAAAAAATTTGAATTAATTCATTCAATCGATTTTTTGCCCAGGCCTATTTTGTGAGGGAATTAATATGTGGTAGGAAAAACATTGATTTCAGTGCTTTTGCTAGCAAATGCAAAGTTTCACCGGGGAATGCAGTACTTTTCAAAGAGCTTGTAAATGTTTTGTAAGAGAATTCAAATTTTCTTTGTGGAACGCAAATTGTTGGCAAGAATTAAAAAAAAAAATAGTGAGAGAGTGCAAAATTTAATGGATAATCAGTGAGACAATGCAGAATTTTTCAGGGGAATGCAAAACATTTGTGAGAGAACGAATATGTTTTGTGAGAGAAATGTTACTTGGGGGAAAGAAATATGTTTGCGAGATAACACAAATGTTTCTTGTGGGAATGCAATTTGTTTGAGGGACAATGCAAATGTTTTGAGAGAATGTACTTTACTTTATACTTTAGCGAGAGAACCAAAATATTTTGTGAGAGAATGCTTATATTCTGTGAGAGAATGCAAATGTTTCTTGGAAGACTTTTATGAGAGTATGAGAAAGCATTTTTCCTCAAATCTAATTTGTTTTTTTATTGTTTCAGATGATAAAAAGGTGACTTACATTATGAAAAATACGATAGACCTCAAAGCTTTTGCTCCTTTGCGTAGCTGAAATTAAATAGAGCTGCATTCCAATAGACAAGAAAACTCATTTAGCTTGATGGCAGCTTTAGAATCAGGCAAAACCAACAGTGAGGATCCTGTGGTTTTAACAGCAGACTCTACTTTTTCCTGACTTTATCTCTCAAAGGATCTATCACTCTCCTGAGGTTCCTTGTAAATTAGAAGAAGGTCTAGAGAGAGCTGTTTCTAAGCATTCCCATTCATCTTGCTGCCAGTTGCTCAGCTGGTATATTATTTAAAATATATGCCTAAATTTACATTGAGAAAAATGCTTTTTAGAGCAGGTTGGTTGCAGATGCTAACAGGACCATGCTAAGTAGCTCAATATTCATATTTTGGTCCACTATGTTTTGATTCTGTTAGATTTTGCATGTTCTCTGTTGGATACTTATCCTTGTGGACTTGAACTGAAAAGCTGACACCGCACCTTTTGCAGTGTGCAAGAATACCATTAGATTAACAGGCTAAAGTTTATAGTGGAGTTGGCCTCATGCACTCTATTCTCACTTGAACCATGACCACTAAAGTTCGTCAGTCCAGCTTCCCAAGCACTTGCTCTCTCACGCCCCCTAAGATTCAGATGTGCCCGCTCTGTTCAGAGTAGTTCAGCTAGGCATGGCATCCACTGAATGCTAACTAAGGACAAGTCCGAGATTTATTCCAAGGAATATAATCTCATCCATTTTTCATCAGGCTATACAAATTCACAGCTCAGACATGCTTCATTGCTAAACATTTCAGTGGTCATTAGAATTGCAATAATGTTTCCCTTTGGGGACGCCACACGGTGTGAGTCAACATGCTTATATTGTATCAGGTCAGAGCTGTTGATAATGCATAATATGCTGCAGACCCATTGGAGTTGATGATGAGAGATTTTCCGATTCAAAAGAGGTCAGTATTTATATAGTGACTGAAAAGTAATTTAAAGTAAATTTGGCTTGTGGTTTAAAGTTATGGGATATGTAATGAGCAAAAACCAGTCCATTATTGTACGTGTGCATTCCCTTCATATTGTCCTTCCAATCACTGCGTCTTGGCATGCAGTAAAACCCAGAATGGTTGTAATTAAAATTAGAAAATACTTATACAAACTTTGGTACTTTCTCATTCAAAACAAATTCAATTGATTTGGAGTTTTTGCTGAGCGTGGTTATCTTCACACTTTCTTTCTGCCGAGAGCTGTGACTTAAGCGCAAGGGCAGATTGATGTATAGGAGACATGAAAAGGGACGATCAGCAGACAGTAGTGAATGGCTCCCTGTGGAGACATCAATCCCACTCAGAAGGTAGAAGTTGTGAACTTTGACCTCAGCTGTGATGGATGTCTGCCACCTGACAAGCAGCCATGTGCTGCAATGTGTTGATGTGGATGTCATTCCCGGATTGCACTGTCCTTTTATTGTTCTAGAGATTCTTCAGAAACCCTGGGGCAGTAAAACCATATACCAGAGAGACTCAAATTCCACAGCTCTGGGGCCACTTTTAGAAAATGCTATCTATCTATCTATCTATCTATCTATCTATCTATCTATCTATCTATCTATCTATCTATCTATCTATCTATCTATCTATCTATCTATCTGTCTGTCTGTCTGTCTGTCTGTCTGTCTGTCTGTCTGTCTGTCTGTCTGTCTGTCTGTCTGTCTATTTAAAAAATGCCGCAAGTGGTCTGATGACAGTATTTGCATATCCTAATGCTTGTCAATTATTAAAAAGAGAATATAAATTGTGAAACATTTAGTAAATTAATCTGATTACACAACCACTTAAATGTCAATTACAGTTTTTCTCAGTCACTTTGGTTCTTACTTGCTCAACTTACTCAAAATCTTTAGTTCATCTCTCAAGATTATTCCAATGAACATATTAGTGCCATCAGAATTAAAAGGCATTGTGTCATTGTTCACAAACAAGATACAACAGTGCATAATAACCTGACATTAACTATGGCAACAGTTAGGATGACAGTTATTGCACTTCTTATGCATGCTATATATCCATGTTAAAAGTACACATTTACACACTACTGTATGTAAGTAGTGCATTGATTGAAAAAGACTGTATAGAATTCCCAGTTACCCTTAAAAAACACATTTCAACATTATTTTGATATAGAAAAGAAAAAATAAATATGGGCACAAAGGCGAAAATACGAAATTACAAAGGCAAACACAGGAATCCCACCTCAGCCATTGTAAGGCCATGATTGACAGCATGGTCCACAGTGGCCTTTATTTCATCTGATATGTGCCTATGTCCTTGGCCCCTTCTGCCCTATCCTCTGGTTTTCCTCTGTACCTTTACACCATGCATCCTTACTCCTATTCCTCCACAATTCATGGCAAATTTAAAAAAAGTCTAATAGAAATGTGTAGAAAAAATGCTTTGACAGTTTATGAAAACTAGATCAACCATTTTGCATTTAATGACTTGTACGATCAACTAATGACTAGATGTTGGGGTAATGTTAGGGTAGATGGGGTAAGACTATTGTAAAGAGAACTACATAATACATTTGGAGCAACATGACATTAGCAACTGATGATGTAGGAAACCACAGAAAAATATACATAATCAATTGCATGAATGCACCAAAGCAATCGCAACTTGTTCAAAATAATGATAAACTGCTTTTATGATGTGCACAAAGGGACTAGATGATGTGGAGGTTGAACAAGTAGGCCTAGTTTTGAGAATTTTATTTCTGATCTGAGAAATGCACCAAAGTGACAGAGAAAAACTGTAAATATACTGTAAGACTGCTCACTTAAAGAATTACAAAATACAGTAGTTCAGTAAATGTTTTTATAATGTTTATGCGCCAAAAGGAAGGAAACAGCACTACTCATTTGAAGCGCACCACACAGAGCATTTATCTGCTCTGCTTAGAGTTCAAACAGCATTGCAGTGCAAACTTACTAGAGCAGATGAGTTTACTTGCTGATAAGTCTCGATCACGCAAGCATTAAACAGCGCTGTTAACAGCATGAAGTGCTTGAATTCAGAGAACACAAATTACTCTGTGTTTTAAACTAGTTTAAAGCCAGATGAAACAGTGCTGACAAACAGGAGAAACTCTGTGCATAACAAGGCAGTCAGAAAGGTTTTCCTTTATTTAAGACCGGCCTTTATTTGTCCGTGTTGACCACCCTCCTGGCCACTATAAGAGGCCTAGCTTTTATTTGACTACCGGTTTTTATTTGAGGAATTACGGTATATAATTGTTTTTTTTTTGATAGTTAAATTTTAACCATGGTATTGGGGTGCTATATGTGTGTTTTGAACTGTACACTGATCTTAATGTATGCTACTATGGAAGATCAATGGCTAATTTAAATAAAACTCAAACATACTACAAAAAAATTAGTTTGTTGCAATTTTTATTTTATTGTGCACTTCTAAGAGACATACATTTTTATATTATTAATATTGCAGTACAAACTGTGCTAAATATACATTATATATTTTTTCATGTTAGTGATTAATATGATTATGATTATTATCATTTATTATTTTTATAAATTTTTGGCCATATAGCCCAGACCTGATTGGTCTGAACTAATTTGAAAAAGAGCACTACACAATATTTTTTTATTATTTAAAATCACAATATTATTTAAAATTGAAACTGTTTTGGTATGCTTTTTTTTTTTTTTTTTTTTTTTGCAAAAGCAGTTTATCCCCCCCCCCCAAAAAAAAAATACAAATAAAATTGTTGTTAAAATCAATCAGTTGCAGTGCATGCTATCCGAGCTAGATGTACAGTAATTAGAGTATCATGTTAGCTTCTCATGTTAGCTTCTAAGATTTTTCTTCAAAGAAAACCATTCCCGTCATTAAAAACCATTCTACCCAGGGGGTGTCACGTAACATGTTTGATCATCAATGGGATGATTGAATCAAAAAAGAGATAAGGACTGTAATCACAGCTTCAGTAATTACTACGAAGCTGTCAGATCAGAGCAGTCTCAGATGCTTCATGGAAGCTGTTAGGCGTCATGCATGTGTTTATGTAATAATGATTATTTACATTTTATTCAGCAGAATGGAGGAATGGAGAATATGGTTTAGTTTAGATATTGAAGTAGATTTTGTGTACTTTCGTACTGATTAAAGCAAAAATAAATACAATAAAAGAAAATACATTATTTAAATGGAAATATAACTCAGTTCCCAGGCAATCTTTAGAGAACAAATCAGAGGTTGAACATTTTTGGATTTTTGGATAAACCTTAGTAGGGAAACAACATTTTTGTAATGTTCATGCTCTGGATTTGTGGCTATTTTGAGAGTGATTCCTTCCTGTGTGCTGGCTTGTTGCTGAGTATTGATTTCTTCTGTGATTACTCCCATTGGCTCCTCTCCGAGCTTTCAGAGGTGTGTTATCTTATCTAAGGCATTCGTTAGACCAACCCACAGCATCTCACTTTAACACCCTTTATTTGCTCTGAAACCTGGTGTCATACTTTTAAAGAATTACTTTTTTTTTTTTTTACATTTATTTTTTCAGATTCTATTCATTTTATTTTAATTATTTTAGTACATCAAGTTTAACCTAAAATATATAAAGTGCCCCTATTGTGCCATTTTTAACTTCCTAATATTGTTTTTGGAGTCTCCAAAAATAGGTTTACATGCATTCAGTGTCAAAATATGCATTTAATATCACCTCATTTTCCATCGATTCTCAAACGATTCATTCAAAGCGGTTCTAAGATTCATTCTCTATCAAATCCTCCTTTCCCTGAGCCTACCCTGCTCTTATTGGTCAGGTGGCCCAGTCTGTTTTGATTGGATTAAAACATTCAATGCATGTTGGAAATGATACACCCATTGCCATAGTTCTGTATTTCTAATGCTCAATAGAAAATATAACTAAATCTGTAAATATAATTTATCATTAGGGATGTAACGATTCACTCAACTCACCATTCGATTCACAATACTGATTTCACAATTCGATTTTTTCTCAAATTGTTTTTCTAAACAAAATAATATTTAAGACAAATTATAAATGAAAAGGTGTCCATTTATTATTGCTTGATCCAAATGCTGCACATACAAAAATATGTCAAATAACAAAGCTACATTGAAGTTTTACAACAAACCCTAAAGCTAAACAAAATTAGACAAAAATATAAATATAATACAGACTTCTAATAAAGAAAGGCTAACTGTGCTCTTTCCATTCAAAATGAAAGGCAACCACTGCATTTGAATCACAATCCAAACAAAGATGCTGAACACATGCAGCATGGGCAGTTTTTTAAAAATCTAAATTAAATATAACATAATAAACATTTTAAAACAAAAACAGAATGCTCTGACTTTAGTTTTGTGAAACTATACTACATAAAATATCTGCACAAAACAGAGCAGAAGCTCTAAATGAGACGCAGATTCACTCTCTGACAGCAGGTGGCACTTTTGGAACAGCAGCGATACAGCGGTTCCTTGGTTACCGCTTTAAACAAAGCAGCACAGCGCTCATGAACACTGCTTTAATAGAAATTATACAAAGACGAGATGAAAAGAAAATATCCCCTCAAAGATACATTCAAGATACATAAACTCCAACCCCCAAATGTATCATGATTCATTTAACATCAGAACATAATTTTTCCCATTTTTAACTGGCTCACGGTGAATCATTAAATCACTATTTCTTATACTTACAGTTTGCGATTCAGTGGAGTCAGCTGGTTTAAATTAATTGGGTACTAAGCCATCTTTCAAGAGTAAGCATTTTGTGAATCCCACATTGAACTACTCAAGATTAGAAAAGCAGTCATCAGTAAAATACAAACACACACACACAAAAAAAATAATAATACATAAATAAATATTGGGGTTGTATTGCTTAGGTACAGTGAAAAAAAAATGTTTTGACTCTTTGCAGTCTCATCATTTGGAAGTGAAAATAAAATGAATTTACTTTCACAGCGTCTTCTCGACATGAAGTTTACAACACAGAGCTACAGTGTTTGAGGGTGGTGTCAAGTTGTTCGTGGCCAGCCAACATTAAATTTAGCTGGGCATTATGCAAATGTGTTAGCCCTTGACAGAGTGGGAATCAAATTCCTTTTTGACTTTTGGGAGACAAAAACTTTCTAATATCTTCTTTTTAATATCATGCACTTTTTGCATTAAAACTTTGCAGATCATTTACATTTACATACTGCTACATTACACACTGTATGAAAGACAATATTCAAAATGGCAAAATAGGGGCATTTGAACTGAATGTAAATTAAAAATATTGCTGAAATATTATGTAGATTAAATAAAATACATTTAAGCTTTTACACACACACACTCACACACACACACACACACACACACACACACACACACACACACACACACACACACACACACATATATATATATATATATATACATATATATATATATATATATATATATATATATATATATATATATATATATATATATATATATATACACATATATATATATATGTGTGTGTGTGTGTGTGTGTGTATTATTATTCTTTTTTTACATTATTGTAGATTTAGATATTTACATAACGCTTGGGAGTCTGTCAGTGGACAATGGGTTACGTAAGGTAATCCTAGGTCATCTTTCTCTTTTATTGTATGAAAAAGAGCTTTGAAACATCCTGACAATCTCATTTTGTGGTCAATAAAAGAAAGACATTCTTGTTGTTCCAAGCCTGAATTTTGTAGAGTAAATTATGACTATTTTAACTTTTGATTGAAGAAGAGAGAAATTTAGGTCACCTCTAGGCTAAAAGAACTAAGAAGATAAAAGCTTATTGCCCTTATTTTTTGTGGCCTAGGGTGCTATTTGGAACACCATTTGTTTCAAGTTCATCAATGGTAATAACTAAGCTTCTGCCTGAGTCGTGGTTTTCCTTTGCTCAATATAAAAAGGGGCCCCACAGCCATGAAACTTTAATGGCAACACAAGATAGTTGGTCTTTCCTTTGATACCCTGCTCACCATCATAGTCCTAGTTGCTAAGACTTGCCTCGGTTTAATGTGTCAGCACTTCTGATGTTACGTAAAGCCACACAAATTCTATCAATCTCTAATTCATGAGTGGCAGGCCAGAAACGTGCTTTGGAGACGCAAACAAAGATGCAAACGGTCGTCATCGCAACACACACACACACAAAAAAAATGATCCGGGGAACTTTTACTGTAGACTTGACCTTCATTTGCTCTTCAAACTATTAACCCTTGTGTAACGGGACAATTAATCTCCTACTTGTCCTCGCTTTGTGTAGCACCCTCAAAGAAATCCCATTTTGTTCATAATCACTGATCTGTGTTGCAGAATTCATGGTGTCGATTTGGTATGATTTATATTCTACTGTCGTCTTCTCATAACTGGGCATTAAATTTAGGATAAAGGTGCGCAGGGAGGAGAGACGGGCGGAGAAAAGCCAGCGGGCTGAGACCAGATTCCTCTTGCTAACAACAGCAACCGCTGGCAGTCGTAGATCTCGTCTTGCCTACCGTGAAGGAGCATGTTAATCAAATCAGTCACTCAAGGACTGCAGCGTGTTCAATGTCTCATTGCTTGCCAGTGTAAATCAAGAGAGCAGATAGTCAGTTCCTGCAATGCTGGGGTAAAATAGAGTGCAAAATGCAGGTCTACGCAAAAGCTAAAACAAGTAATAGCTGGGTTGTGTTCACCAGTGGGCACAAAGGAAAACTCTGACAATTAGAAGAACTCTGACTATTAGATTTTGGATTTAGTAGATACCTTAAAAACTCTCAGTTCCCTATCTGTCGGTCACTACGAGTTATGTCGACCGACAAATGGGGTCTCACTTGGGAGGCCAATCATCTCTGATTTTAAGAGAAAACGCCAATGAAATTGGCAAGTGGATTAACACACCTGAGCCACTCCCCGTGCCAGCGGGTATAAATAGGGCGACAGGTGCATCCACTCATTAGATTTTTGCTTCGGAGCCGAGTAGTCGATGAAGAAGATCACTACAAAGCCATTCATCTTTGTTTTTGGTAGAGCTGTTCCTGGTCGGTGTGACGGCGCGTTACAGTGGTGTCCCTGCGAGCGGCGATTCCCCTGGGCGCTTCGGCTAAAAGAGACAGTTCTCTAAAAGAGCAAATCACGGACGATTCGCGTCTTTTTCAAGATGCCGTTTCGTCCGTGTCCTTCTGGATGCGGTCGTTTCCTGTCTTCGGTTGACGGTCACGAGCGTTGTCTGCAGTGTCTGGGCGTCCAACACGCTGAGGCTGCGCTCGTGGATGATTCATGCGTCTATTGTGGGCGTATGAACATGGCAGCGCTGCGATCGCGTCTCTCACTCCTCAAGGGGAGTGCAGCAGACCCCTCTGTCGCCACCCGTCCCGGTCTCTCTGGCTCGAGCAGAGGGCCGCCGGCTGGCGCTCTGGGAGATCTGAGGATTACAGTGAGAGCTTCTCCGCCGGGCCACGCCCCACGGACCTCTCACTCCTCCCGCAGCGCCTGTCCCGTGCAGCTGCCGATTGATTCTGCTGGGCCGTCTCACGGCGGTCCCAGCGTGTCTTTCGGTGCGCCGCCCGAAGATCAGATGTCGATCGCGGCATCGGGGGATGGGTTATCGACCTCTGAGGATGAGGGTTCGGCGGGGCTGCCCCCCTCGGGTGTTGTCGCCACTGCCGAATCTGACTTGGAGCTGTCGGCCATGCTTGCCCGGGCAGCCGTGAGTATCGGGCTGGAGGTGACCACACCGCCCAGTCCCGAGCCCTCGCGGCTGGATGATTGGTTTCTCGGCGCGGGACGCGGCTCACAACCTCGTTCTGCTCCGGTGCCTTTCTTCCCGGAGGTGCATGAAGAGGTGACGAAGTCGTGGACGGCCCCTTTCACGGCCAGAAGCCGCTCGTCTCCCTCTTCCATCCTCACCACCCTCGACGGCGGGGCAGCCAGGGGGTACTTGGAGGTTCCCCAGGTGGAGAGGGCGGTTGCGGTGCACTTGTGCCTGCAAAACGCCGCCACTTGGAGGAATCGTCCGCGTCTCCCGTCCAAGGCCTGTAAGCTGTCGGCCGCGCTCGCTGCCAAGGCTTACAGTGCTGCGGGCCAAGCTGCCTCTGAACTGCATGCCATGGCTATCCTGCAGGTACACCAAGCCAAGGCACTCAAAGCTATGCACGAGGGTGGTACCGACCCGGGGTTGATGCAGGAGCTGCGCACGGTGACTGACTTCGCCTTACGGGCGACGAAGGTCACGGCGCGGTCCCTCGGGAAGGCGATGTCCACGCTGGTGGTCCAGGAGCGGCATCTCTGGCTGAACCTGGCTGAGATGAGAGACATGGACAAGGCTCGCTTTCTCGATGCTCCCATCTCCCAGGCAGGCCTGTTCGGCGACACTGTCGAGGACTTTGCCCAGCAGTTCTCGGCGGTGCAGAAGCAGACTGAGGCCATCCAGCACATCTTGCCCCGACGTGTCTCTCCGGTTGCCACCGTTCCGTCGCGGGTAGCGCCTCAGCCTGCTCGTCGCCGTGGGCGCCCCCCTGCGTCCTCCACACCAGCTCCGCCCCGTGCCGAGAGTTCTTCGAGGCCGGCGCGTCGAGCCCCGCGCAGGAGAGCGGCGCCCCCCGTGTCACTCCCGGCCGCGAAGTCCTCGAGGAAGTCGACCAAGCGGCCCTGACACGGGCAACTCGGAGATGCGGAGAACTGCTCTTCAGGAGATGGCGAAGACAGCGCCACTCCTTCCCCCGGAGGAGGGCCGGGCGAAGAATCTTCAGTTTCTGTTTTGTTCTGTTCCGCCACTGGACGTACCCACATTTTCAATAAAAGAGCAAATTCTCCTTCCTCCGAGTTGCAAGGCTCGTGGCTTGACAATGAGCAACGCACAGCTTCCTCACTCTCACCCACGACGCCCCCTTTCGCCAGCGGCCAAGAGGTCGCGGTTCGGAGACGCAACGCCTCTCCACGCGTCTCTGGCCAGTTCCTCCGGGAACACGAGGAGTGTGGTTGCGATGACCCAGGACGCAGTGCCTTCTGGGCCTTCCGGCACGACTCCCCATCGCTGCACCACTGCGGGTATGTCGACTGTCCCTTTGGTGCCACTTGTACGGTATCTGGGAGCGTGGCTTGCGCTGCCCAACCCGTCACGCTGGCTCATCCGGACGGTTCGACTCGGCTATGCGATTCAATTCGCCCGGCGACCCCCCAAGTTCAATGGCGTGCTCGAGACTTCGGTGGCAGTCCAGGACGGCCCTGTCTTGCGCGAGGAGATTGCTGTCCTCCTGGCGAAGGATGCAATCGAGCCGGTCCCTCCAGCCGAGATGAGGACGGGGTTTTACAGCCCTTACTTCATCGTGCCCAAGAAGAGCGGTGGCCTTCGACCTATCCTGGATCTGCGAGTCTTGAATCGGGCCCTACACAAGCTCCCGTTCAGGATGTTGACGCAGAAACGCATTATCAAATGCGTCCAGCCCCAGGACTGGTTTGCAGCGATCGACCTGAAAGACGCGTACTTTCATGTCTCTATCCTCCCTCGTCACAGACCGTTCCTGCGCTTTGCTTTCGAGGGTCAGGCATGGCAGTACAAGGTCCTCCCCTTCGGGCTCTCCCTGTCCCCCCGTGTCTTCACGAAGGTCGCGGAGGGCGCCCTTGCCCCACTTTGGGAAGTGGGCATCAGGATCCTCAACTATCTCGACGACTGGCTCATTATGGCCCGGTCCCGAGAAGAGTTGTGCGATCACAGGGACTTCGTGCTTCGGCACCTCAGTCAGTTGGGGCTTCAGGTCAACCGAGAGAAGAGCAAGCTCTCCCCTGTGCAGAGAATCTCTTATCTCGGTATGGAGTTAGACTCGGTGAGTATGACGGCACGTCTCACCAGCGAGCGTGCCCACTCAGTGCTGAACTGCCTGAGTTCCTTCAGAGGCAGGACAGTGGTACCGCTGAAACACTTTCAGAGGCTCCTGGGGCATATGGCATCCGCAGCCGCAGTCACGCCACTCGGATTGCTTCATATGAGACCACTTCAGCACTGGTTACACTCCCGAGTCCCGAGATGGGCATGGCGCCGCGGTACACATCGTGTCACCATCACACTGATGTGTCGCCGCCTATTCAGCCCTTGGTCGGACCTTGCCTTTCTACGGGCCGGTGTGCCCTTAGAACAAGTGTCCCGGCACGTTGTTGTCACAACAGATGCCTCCAACTCGGGCTGGGGCGCGACATGCAACGGGCAGGCAGCCTCAGGGTCCTGGACAGGACCTCGACTGCTTTGGCACATCAACTGCCTGGAGTTGCTGGCAGTGCATCTAGCTTTGCGACGGTTTCGTCCGCTAGTGCTGGACAAGCACGTGTTGGTCCGCACGGACAACACTGCGGCTGTTTCGTACATCAACCGACAAGGCGGGTTACGATCACGTCGCATGTCTCAACTCGCCCGTCATCTCCTCCTCTGGAGTCAGACGTGGCTCAAGTCGCTGCGCGCTGTCCACATCCCGGGGGAGCTCAATCGTGCAGCCGACGCGCTCTCACGACAGCTCACTTTCCCCGGGGAATGGCGACTCCATCCCCAGACAGTCCAGCTGATCTGGAGTCGATTCGGGGAAGCCCAGGTAGACCTGTTTGCTTCCCACGAGTCCTCCCACTGCCAGCTGTACTATTCCCTGTCCCAGGCCCCCCTGGGCACAGATGCACTGGCACACAGCTGGCTTCGGGCTTTACGCAAGTATGCGTTTCCCCCAGTGAGCCTGCTCGCACAGACACTGTGCAAGGTCAGGGAGGACGAGGAACAGGTCCTGTTGGTTGCGCCTTACTGGCCCACCCGGACCTGGTTTTCGGAACTCATGCTCCTCATGACAGCCCCTCCCTGGCGCATCCCCCTGAGGAGAGACCTTCTCTCTCAGGGGCTTGGCACCATTTGGCACCCGCGTCCAGATCTCTGGAACCTCCACGTGTGGCTTCTAGACGGGACGCGGCAGACCTAAGTGATCTGCCCCCAGCGGTGGTAGACACTATCACTCAGGCTAGAGCCCCTTCTACGAGGCAGGCCTATGCTCTGAAGTGGAGTCTGTTCACGAATTGGTGTTCTTCTCACCGAGAAGACCCCCGGAGATGCCCGGTCAGAGTCGTGCTTTCTTTCCTGCAAGGTAGGCTGGAGCGTGGGCTGTCACCCTCCACCCTGAAGGTGTATGTGGCTGCCATTGCAGCACATCACGATGCAGTGGACGGCCGGTCCCTGGGGAGGCATGACCTGATCGTTAGGTTCCTGAGGGGTGCCAGAAGGTTACGTCCTCCTAGGACACCCCTGATTCCCTCCTGGGACCTCTCTATTGTCCTGGCGGGACTTCAGAGGGGTCCCTTTGAGCCGCTGGATTCGGTTGAGCTGAAGTTCCTGTCTCTCAAGACAGCGCTCCTGATCGCGCTCACTTCCATCAAGAGGGTCGGGGACCTCCAAGCATTTTCGGTAAGTGAAGAGTGCCTTGTGTTCGGGCCGGCCTACTCTCACGTTGTCCTGAGACCCCGGCCTGGATACGTGCCCAAGGTTCCCACCACTCCCTTCCGAGACCAGGTGGTGAACCTGCAAGCGCTGCCCCTGGAGGAGGCAGATCCAGCCTTGTCGTTGCTGTGTCCCGTAAGAGCGCTTCGCATATACGTGGACCGCACCCAGAGCTTCAGAAGCTCTGAGCAGCTCCTGGTCTGCTTTGGAGGTCAGCAGAAGGGGAAGGCTGTCTCTAAGCAGAGGTTGGCCCACTGGAAAGTGGACGCCATCGCCTCGGCTTACCATTCCCAAGGCGAGCCGTGCCCCCTGGGGGTGAGGGCCCACTCCACACGGAGTGTGGCCTCCTCCTATGCATTGGCGCACGGCGCCTCTCTGGCAGACATCTGTCGAGCTGCGGGCTGGGCGACACCTAACACTTTTACGAGGTTTTACAACCTCCGTGTAGAGCCAGTTTCTTCCCGTGTGTTGGGTAACAGGTAATTGGCGGGAAGGGCTGGCTGGGTGTCTCGCTTGCTGCACCATTCCCCCTAACACGGGGATGTGAGCGCCTTCTTCTCCCAGTAGAGTTCCCCGGTTGGCGTACCCTGGTCGAGCATCCTCCAGCACCCTCGGCGTCAGACTTGGCGGAGCAGTCTGTCGCCAGGCCCAGTACTGGCGTTAGCATGCCCGGAGTTCGGTCAGCCCCTGTACTGGGCTAGGTGTCCATATGGCTGGGTTCCCTACGGGTAATCCCATATGTGTATTCTTCCACGGTAAGGTTTCCCTCTTGGCAAACCCGTGTCTTCCCTTGACAGACCGTTCTGTCAGTCTCTTCTGGCAGCCGTTCCATCCCTACTCCAAGGTAGGACCTGCCTCAGAGACCCCTTCCATATGTAGTACTGCCCCCTGGGTCAGTCCATATCGGTATATCCACATGTCACCTCCCTACAGGTAGGATGTGGTCTCCGTAGCGGCCTTTCCTAAAGGCTCGCTTCCCCATTGTCTTGCCAGCTGAAAGAACAAATAGGGAAGATTTGAAGCTGTCTTTCACCGAAGGTTGAAATCCCTTCCATTTACTTTATGTGGGCGGAACAGCAGCATGGCCTTCTCCAGCAGCGATGTACTCACCCTTTGGCCCCTTCGGTACCAAGGTCAGTGAATTTGCGCTGGGGCTTTGGGAAGGTTACGACCTTAAGCGTAGCTTTTGTGGCACGCCAAGGCTTGTCAACAATTGCAGCGCCTCAGGGTTGTGACGGGGTTCAGGTTATGGCGTTTTCCATAGGACCCCATTTGTCGGTCGACATAACTCGTAGTGACCGACAGATAGGGAACGTCTCGGTTACGTACGTAACCCTCGTTCCCTGATGGAGGGAACGGAGACGTTATGTCCCCATGCCACAACCTTGAACCATTCGCTGTTGCCGGGACACGTTCTCGGCTCCTCAGCGTAAAACCTAATGAGTGGATGCACCTGTCGCCCTATTTATACCCGCTGGCACGGGGAGTGGCTCAGGTGTGTTAATCCACTTGCCAATTTCATTGGCGTTTTCTCTTAAAATCAGAGATGATTGGCCTCCCAAGTGAGACCCCATTTGTCGGTCGTCATAACTTCTCCGTTCCCTCCATCAGGGAACGAGGGTTACGTACGTAACCGAGACGTTCTTTCTTGGTTAATGTTTTGCTACTTCTTTTGACAGTGAAATGTAAAAGTAGACAGTACTAGATTTGAAGGTTTTTCATGTAAAATCAAGATTATATGTGTCTGAAGAACCTTTGCTAATGGAAAGGCTATGGCTCTGAAAAATGCAATCACTACTGTCAGGAATAATTATATTCATGTTGTTCTGTTGATGTAGAAACTGCATCAGACTCAAACTGTTTTGGGTTCTACTTACACTGGTTTCGACAAATGGGACTTGTTTAGGATCAGTATCTTTGTTGGTCCTGAAACAAAATTACCTTAACCAGCGAAGTGGATATTCACAGGATATTCTGCCATGATTCTAGTTAAAAGGGACTGTATATGTTCCATTCAGAGGGCATTAAAGTGTACAAGATGTGAATTGAAATTGTATTTATTTACAAAGGTATATTGTGTTACTCTTTACAATTCTCTAGTAAGTTTCGTCTGTGTGTGAAGACGCTGCAGGCAGTGGCGTAGTGCAAATCAGTGAATGAATGTTCCGAAGTGAAGTAAACTTCAACAGATTTCCCATGCTCAGAGGATAGAGAGCAAAGAACACTGTGTAGGGACAATTGTGTCAATTGAAACACAGCTCGTTCATGGAGCTCTCTTCTAACGAGCTGGGGTACGCAGAGAAAATATGCAGAGGGGGTCACGAGGACTGGAATTGAGAGGGTTAGAGCTGAGGTTAGCATTTCTAAATGATCATAATATCCATACATTTTTTTTTGCCTTAAATTAAGTAAAGGCATGTACTGTTTATAGATATGTTTGATTGCCAGGAGGGCTATACCAGGACAAACAAACAAACAAACAAAAAGATATAGATATGGGTACATTTTGTCTTAATTGGCAAAATCATAGACACTTTGATGTCCGGTTACTTTCTAACTATGATTATGCCAAGTACGACCTTCATAGATCAACATTTTTGGTGGTATTGGACTAAAATAATTTACAACCATTGGGAATAGGGATTGAATGTTTTGAAAATATGTGAGTCTGGGCCACAAACCCAGTCTCAAATCACTTATGTATATTTTTTTGTAATAAAAAAAATATATATATATATATATATATTTTTTTTTTTCAAATAGTCAGTTTTCAGGGTTAAGTTAGGGTAACTGATCGTTTCCCATTTAATGGTAGTTAATGGTTAAAGATAGACCTAGAACTTTATTCGTTTGACCGGAACATGTTGTTCTTCCAGCAACATTTCCTATTTTGCAAAATCATGGTCATCTTGAGGACCACCAGAAAGTAAATGTTCTGGAGTGAACACCACTTGCTAGTAGCACTGCTTGTCTTCTGAATTTCTCCATGTATATGTCTCTTTGTCTTTGGTTATTTTCTCTGTCTTATCTTTCAAGCATTGGAGGAAAATTTGATTTTGTGCTTCTTTTTTTCTTCTGTCTCTCCCCACCTCTCTGTCACTCCATCGTTCTCCTCAACTCTGTCGATGACACTATCAATGACTCCAGACTGGCAGTATGAGGGTAAGACAATGTATCTTATCTTTCTGTTTCTCTTTTGTTCTCTCATCGTGCATGAGAGTGCAACTCTATTAACCCTTCACAGCGTAACAGCTCTCTCTGTACACATAAAGAAGTCATTTTATAAAACTCTCTTTGACTTGTGGTCCCCCGGTCCCGGTAGTGGACAGGTTACAGTACGCGTAGATCCATTTTTATGTGCAGTTTGTGTGACTTAATGTCAGCTGAAATTGAAATGTCTTGTTTACTATGATTGAAAACTGCTGTCTAGACTTCAAGAAATTCTTATGTCTCTTTTTTTTTTTTTTTTTCTTTTTGTCATCCATTCTGTGTCCTTGTTTTACAGAGTGCAAGCTCTCCAGAACAGGCCCACCTGCAACCATTGTAGCCATAGATGAGGAGAGTCCTAATGGTAGGTTTACATTGTTCATTTCTTTTTTTTTTTTCTGCACTTCATTAAACTAAAATGAAGGACAGTCGTTTTGAAAGAGTATGGACAGAATTCAGAACAGCACTTAAGTTAAATCATGTCTGTTCAAGTCTGCCAATTTTTGGTTTAGCTCAGATTAACTGTTTAAGAATCTGAGATGGACATTTCACACAAAAATGTATTGTTTCCTGTTCATTTACTGCCGAGGTTTTTGTTGTTTTGGTGCTGATTCACTTCCACCAATCAAGTAATGGCATACACATGTCCTTAAAAAATTTGCTGAACACAATTTGCATGTTGCAATTCCCAATCATGCGATGTTTGGTTGTGGAGGGTTCTATTTCAGAAGATTTTGATATAGTTTGATTCATTTATGATTCATTTGCATATACAGTTCAAGTTTCATTGATAACATATGGAACTGACTTGATCTAAATAATGATGTGAATGTCTTATGTAAACTTGCTTTTTAGCTTAATTGAATTTTATGACTCATGATTCATGAAACGTCGATAGTCTTATTGAACTGTCTATATGCCGAACTTAAATATTGATTCAGTAGCTTCTCTGACAGATTAGTGAAGATTTCGACAGACTGAACTGTAACTCCCGAGTTTGCGTCTATTTAAATGATTGGTCTTGAGATGAAGGACTTGATCAAAATAATTGTTTTTGTATTTTGTGTTTGAATCAGACTACACTGGTTATGCTGTACGTTTCTGATTCACTAAAAAGACGTGATTCATTAGGGTCAATTGTTTGAGAATCAGACTGCATTGGTATAAAGGTATAGGTATAAAAATATGTTTTCTTGTCATTTTATGGTAATGATCTGAATTTACATTTAAAAGAGGCGTTTTTGTGCTCAATGACAAATGACTTACTGTACTGTGAGTATGTAAATTGCTGTCTCAGAGCAGTCTTTATGTGGTTAAACTGGACTGTGGGTAGCTTGTTTATAGCATAGTTGAAATACAGCATACAAAAGTGCCGCAGCTCTCCTGTGCGATTTCCTTCTTTGTGTGCTAACTGACAGTGATGGATGTGAACAGATTTGTTCAAATCTGTTGGAAAATATATTTTGGACAAAACGATGTGTATGTTGCATTGATGAAAGCAATTTTTTTGTTCTTCACACTTACCTTAGACCTCCCATGGCGCACCTCACCAGTGCACAGGTGGTGACAGTACACTGCTACATTGATGGGCCTTTCAAGTATTGTAATATTATCCTCTCTTCATCTGCTCTCTTTATCTGTGTGCTCAAATATTGAGGTGCTATAAGAAGGCTTCAGGAGAAGCTGCATTCGCCTTTGAACATAATTGGAACAGCTTACAGGTGCGATAGAGAGTCAACACTTTCCACGTTAACCCACTATCCACAAAAAATCCACAAAAAATAAATAAATAAAAATGAAAACACTTCTAGAAAGCAGATGCAGAGAACCGTTTGTTTAATATGGCACCCATTTTACTTCTGCAGTCTGATGTATTTTTAAATTAAGCAGAATATTTAATGAGAAAAAAATCTTAGGGTGGGATCAATAAGGAATTGACTGGATTGTTAAAAATGGGTGTCACACTATGCAAAACATCAGCAATTAACACGTTGAATTAAATGTTAATTTAGAAATAGAAAAACTAAAAAAGTAGTACAATAGAAGTGTTGAATATGAAGAGCTTGGTTCCAAAATGCGATCAATTCTCTTTAAAAAATAAAATAAAAATGTTTTCCAAAATCAGTATTGTTTCTGGTCGGTTCTGAAAAGTCAATTTTTAATTTAATGCAAAATGCAATATTCGCAGAGTTATCAGGTTATGTTTTCTCCCTTTTTTTCCAAACTGCGACAAGCGCCAGTCTCCCTTTTTTGCAGAATGCTATATATCCACACCAGTCACAGTGCACCATTCCACGCACTATAATACATAATACACAGAGCCATAGATCAGTAACAAGCTACACTATATCACGTTCAGTAGATAAATCACATTCGATTATGAACGTGATATCACGTAGCTTGTCAGTGTTAGTATTTTTTAATAATGCCATTTAAGTTTTTGTTAGTGCAGCACATAGCACTAGTCAACTAAATGAATGTAACATGGCAGAGATGAATGCACTTTTTGAAGTTGAATGTTGGGGAAATTACATTTTGGAATTTCTGTGGTTTAATGTGATATCGTTGTTCATGTTCTTGTTCATGTTCTTGTTCATGATGAAATTCTTTTATTGGTGTAATTAATTTATAGCATTAACAAGATGAATTCATTTTGGAAGCTATGACTGATGAATGTATTTTTAGTCCAGTGCATGTATATAAGTATTGATTATCATATAATATAATTAGTATTGACCAAGTTCAGAGGCTGTCATATGTGGATCAACTTACTATGTTGTGTATTTTCAACAGTTTCAATATGACAAATAACTTTCATATTGATTTAATGGATTAACTGTATTTTGAGAAATTGTTTCTTAGTTTTTTAGTGTTTGGAGATTATCTGAGTGTACAATTTGATTTTAGTATGAGTGAATCTCTTCTCTCTGTTTGTCTTTATTACCACATCACTGCAGAAATAGATGAAATAGTTGAGTGTTTGTCCAGAAGTTTGAGAAGTGTTTGCTTGGTCAAATTAAGGAAAATCGCTTCTCTTAGGCTTATTTCAGAGCTTTTATAAGTTGGCAGGATTTGTAGTAATCTCTTCTTTAGCAATTTCTCTCCTAAGGCTGTGAATCCCTACGCAATTATTAGAGTAAAGAATAATCATATTCATCCAAGAGTATTATCCTCCTTAATGCATGCAATGAGATGCTGCCTTTACCTCAAATTAAAGATGATACTCCATTTTCACTCATTTCATCCTCCCGTCTCTGAGATCCACACATTATCTTTAAAACCCCTTGAAAGCAATGCCTCATAAAGGATCATCATTTCGGCTAAAATGTGTCAACTTTGGAAAGCTCAAACTGTAATCAGAGTTGTCACAGGGAAATAGTGATAAATGTTTTATGTGTAAAATGTTTGCTCTGAGGAGACATATTTTTCTCTCGCTTTCCTTCTTTCTGTCTTTTGTTTAAAGCACTTAGTTGCACTTTTACAAAACATGTTTATAATTACAATATAAATACATGGACAAGTACTAAGTGAACACTTTAGACATCATCTACTCGGGATGGTCAAGATGGTCAATTAGTCATAAAGTAACTGACTGGATGATTGCTGATGTTGACTAGTTTTGGAGTTTTTAAACTAATGGCTGTAATTGCAGTACATTAAAGGGAATAAATGGAAAGAGGCATTTTTTCTGTCAAAGGGCTGCATGTTCTCAGTATGCACATTTTGTCATCACTGGTCAATGTAAACATTCTTAGTTGTTGGCCATTGAGTTGTCTCCATGATTGTATCATATTGAAATGTAAATTGTTATGTAACCATGCACTTTGTGAATAGCCTGCATTCTGTTCCATTTCATTGTGCTTCTATGCAGGGTCTGAGACCGAATAGATGTAATATATACAGTATAGACCAAATATTTGGACACCACTTCTCATTCAAAGAGTTTTCTTTATTTTCATGACTATGAAAATTGTAGATTCAAGCTGAAGGCATCAAAACTATTAATTAACACATGTGGAATTATATATGGAATTATATACATAACAAAAAAGTGTGAAACAACTGAAAGTATGTCATATTCTAGGTTCTTCAAAGTAGCCACCTTTTGCTTTGATTACTGCTTTGCACACTCTTGGCATTCTCTTGATGAGCTTCAAGAGGTAGTCACCTGAAATGGTCTTCCAACAGTCTTGAAGGAGTTCCTCAGATTTTATTTATTTATTTATTTATTTATTTATGTATTGCATGTTGGTTAATTAATTTCATTTGGCAGTCAAACGTTATTATTTGTAAATTATATTAATAATCAGGAAAACAGTTTTTTAATGTTTTTGTAAGAATAATCAATGGTTCTTTAAAGGCCCTTGGAAGAACATACTTATCATAGCATAGTCATTGTATTGATTTTATGTAATTAAATTTTTTATATGTATTTAAATAAAGTAATCCAAAAATAATCCGAAACAAGTTCAAAATCAGATAAGTGTGGGTGTAAGTCAGTTTAATTTTTTAATATTTAATTTAGATGTATTACACCTAAGTATGACTCATTTTAGCCTGTGAGATTTCAAGCACTATTATAATGATCTCTCATGTTGTTGCTTTGATAGGACTCATTTATAAATAAAATATGTGTGAACTGTGTATAAAACGTCTCGGTTACATACATATACATATGGTAACATTCGTTCCCTGAAGGAGGGAATGGAGACGCCACATCGGAGACCGTTGCAAAATGGGATATCGCTTCGATAGACCAATCTACTTTGAGTTTAAACTAAATGAGTCAATGCACATTTGCATGCAATCACTGCATCCAGCTGCCGCTGATCACTGCGTGAGTATAAGAAGTCAGGTTTTCCAGGTATTTCCATGATTTCGCTGAGGAACCGAGCCGGATGCCAGGATGACCATCACCGGATGCCAGGTAACGACTGCACCCAGAAACGCAGGGGTGAAATGGCATCCTTATAAGGACGATCCGTTGTCTTGACAAAGATGCACCCGTGAAGCTCTTTTAGAGAATTTTGCTCTTTAGGAAATGCTCTTTTAGTGCTGAGGTGCACAGGAGAATTGGATGCTTGCAACACGATAGGGGTAGTGCAGCCTGGAGTGTGCAATCCACTCGACACAGGAACGACCACCGCTGAAGCGCCAAACACAAGAAGTTTCCGAGAGCATGCTGAACTCGTAGTTCACAGCAGACACAGTTGAGCAGAACGATACTAACGCTCGGATCCGAAGCGAAAAGCTGGTATGCATTGCACCTGCTGCCTTCTTATACTCACGCAGTGATCAGCGGCAGCTGGATGCAATAATTGCATGCCAATGTGCATTGGCTTGATTAGTTTACACTCTAAGTAGATTGGTCTACCGAAGCGATATCCAATTTTGCGTCGGTCACCGACGTGGCGTCGAGAGTGACCGACTGAAAGGGAACTACTCACATTCACATTCAGTGAATCGCAGGGTTTCTCAGTGATCAGCCGTGAAACAGTGATTCTGTTCAAATTCCCTAAAAATCTTTAAATCTTAAATGATTCCTTTGAGCTAATTTGACCTGTTTCCCTTACAACATAAAGAGCCTTTTACCCTTATTTATTAGTGTAAGGCACTGAAGACTATTACACGTTGATCATTATTACATTAGAACCTCATTATGGTTTTTGCGCTCCTCTTTGTAGAGTGAATGTTATGTATTGGGGGACCCTGATGTTGACTGAGTGCACGCTGGAGGATTGGACATTGCTTGCAGGATAGATTAACTGTCAGACCTCGATGAAGTTGGTGGCTCAGTGGTTGACCAAGCCAAACCTGGTTTAGCGTTGAAGTTCCCTTTGAGTGTCCACAATATTGGAGAAAACAAAGGTGGACAGTTTGGACTGGTGAGTAATTATGGTTACGTTTGATTGATGGTTGGGAGGCAAAACTATGAATCTAGGCAAGATAGGCTGGAAAAAGTGTGGGTCTTGGTGTCAGGATAGAAGTCGGTTTGTTGGAGGCTTTTGGGGAGTTAACTGACCTTTTGTTTGGCTGCAAGGATGAAGGGTTGAAGAGCATCCATTTATATCCCGACATTCAAAATGCCTTGCATCAACCCATTATCTTCATCTGACCATGCTCTCCTCTGGCTCTTGTTAAATATTCCATGTCCTCCCTGATCATCCTCGCTGCATCCAATTAGAGCCACAAAACTGACCGAAGTGACCCTTGCTTGATGATTAGATTTGCCTGGTACTTGAGCCAACTCTGTCAATTAGTAGGCTGCATTTGAATTGAGTTATTAGTTTTGTCTTCATTCTTTGAGTTAGGAGCAGAATCCATTTCTATATTTAAAGCTGAGACCTAGTGAACGGTCCAATATTGTCTCGAACATCAACTATGCAGCAGGTCTTCACCAATGTTGAAGAAAGTTGCTTTAAAAAAGTAATGCATTATAATTTTGCTTTCCTCCCTAATTAGTTAATTTTATGGAAAGTGATATGTTACGTTACCTTTGTGGTACATTTTAAATCTTGGCTGGGCTTCCTTTGTTTTTAATTAAAAGTTTGGTATATGTAAACACTAAACAAGTAATCTGGTTACATAACTCATGTTATTTGTAATGCTTTAACTCTCAAAACTGGTCTTCACTGGTTACAACTAACTGATGATTATTTTTCAGTTAGTCAAAACAATGTAGCAGTTGTTTTTCTCATTAATCGATTATTGGTCGAATAATAATTCCACAACTTCCAAGAACTTCTGCCTTTTATTTTTCGATTAGTTACTTTCCATTACTTTGTAAAACCTTAAAATAATTAAATACATTAAAACATTAAAGAATTAAAAGCCATTTATCAGTAATACAAATGTTCACAGTCAGCATTTGCTTACTGGTGTAAGACTTAAAATGTTTTGTTAATTCGGCAGATTGAAACAGCTGCTTGAATACATATCTGAATGAATGAACAGATGCTGTCAGAAATGTATTCTAGCTCAGGTAAAAACACTGTGTTACCATATCAAAAATGCCTATAACGCTGAGAAATTTTTATCACAATGTGTTATTAAATAAATAAAGCCAATCAAGGTGCGAGATTATCCATCAGGTCTTTTAAATACTTGCAGAATATTTTAAGCCACATGTCTAGCATCCATAACCGCTCCAGTGGATATTTGGATGAACACAACTCATTTCTTCACCTCTGTGAGTAAAATAACCTCAAGTAAATAAATAATCATGATTAGCACAGGGCAGACAACTAGCTGTTAATTTTAGTTATGTTCATACATCCGGGTTAGACAAGAATTCAGTTGTAAGTCTTGAAGACGCATTGATGCATTCCTTTGCAAATTGACATATTTTCGATTACGCTGAGGCATCGTTTCAGCCCTATTCCCAGCTAGGGTGTTTCCCGCCAGTGTTGATCATGGTTTGGCACTGGACCACCTCCTTCCAAACATCCATCTCTTCTAACGACAACCCGGCAGGCCATTTATAGGTTTATAGGGGAAATAAGCCCACCTCAGCAGCTAGAGACTTTCCCAAAACCACTTCATCACTGACCCCCAACAAACACTATGGTGTGCATGGCCTCACATATTTACTAGTTGACAATTCGATCAGAAAAAGTACTGTTTGACCAGAAATACATTGATTAGTCAATGCAAACTGTAGATCGGTGTTTCCCAGCCTTGATTATCTTCCATTTCAACTTTTCTCCACTACACATTTGTTATATGTACAGTTATGTAACATTTGTAGTCTAAGATGCATCTGAAGCTACAACTCTTATGCAATTTTCAGGTGAGATCTTTTTTGGTCTTGGGTTACAGAGGCTCTCGGTCTGATTTGAAGTGATGGTAGAGGTAAACAACTCTTGAAGACTGCTTGCATGGTTTAGAGGATAAAGCCTGTTGTTGGCATAGGTGAGCCGGTGTTGTCAGAGGGAAATTGTTCCATAAGTCAATATATCTAGGCTCCAGCATTGTGTGAAAGGAAAATTTAGCTGTATAATATATTACTATGGTGGAGTAAACAGGTAGGTATGTGAATTGTGCATGTTAGAAGAAAAGCTGGTAGAAACTCATTGCAAATTTAATTCAGTGATTTGTCATGCCAAGCCAATTCCCTATACCTATTGCTCTGTCAACAACAAAGGTTTATAATATAATATAATATAATATAATATAATATAATATAATATAATATAATATAATATAATATAATATAATATAATAATTTGTTCCACCTCAGTTCCATAATGAACCAAAAACAATAACAGTAACAGAAAAGATCTCTGTTGTGTTGATTGGCTCCATTTTATAATTTACATGGATTCCAAACTTTAATGCTTTCAGTTGATGAAATTAAGAAATATGTATTATTGTATCTGCTATCAAAGTAATTAATATGTTATTAAATATTCATTTTTTTATTTACATTTATTTTACGGTGCCGTTGCATCACAATAATATATTTCTGTCTTAAATAATGATGATAATAATAATATAATAACAACAACTGCACCAGACTGATGCATTCCACATTAAAAAATCTAAACTGGTTTGTACCTACTGGAATTTCCCATAAGATATTCTCATGGGTTAGGTTAAAGTGTGATCAATATAATTTTTTCCTTCCTTTTTGTTTTGAATGTGTGGCATTTGAGGAATAAGCCAAATGAGAGCCAGCACAATGAGTTTATTTATGTATTTATTTATTTAGCATACTGGGTAACAGAAAACTGCCTCTGGGGGTCAAGGCTATTTAGCATCTTCTCCACTTCACATCCCAGCAAAGAAGTGGAGGATGTTTTATCTTCTTCATGTTTTATTCCACAAAAATACAAATGTGGTAGCTGACTACTATTTCAGAAATGTAGCCTTGCAGTCACATCTCCAGAGGTTAGAGAAGTACAAACAAAATGATAATTGTCAGTTATGAGAATCATGTTTTTGTTATAAGTTGGGAATTGGAAGAGCAATGTCGTGCAACTTTTTTAGGATTGTTTTTTTTTTTCTTCTATTTTTCCATTAATTTTTTTTATTAATTTTTTTTACGAGGGAATATTATAATTGTATTGCTACTTTTACAGAATTTACTTAATTATTGCATTTCACGGGAAAGATTAATTTATTTTGTTTAAATAAAGAACTGTATTACTTTAGTCAATTATTAGAGTATTACATATTGCCAGATGTGCTAGTGGAGACCTGCGGTGTGGAGGCGTTTGTGAGTATAACCGAACATTATGAGACGGGCTGTGAGAAGCATTCAGAGACACAGGCTTTGTGTGCGCTCTTCTGATTTGGGAATAGCGAACATGCATTATAAACTTCTATCAAATTAGAATCTGTTGGGGAGATAAAATGTGCAAGATAACGTTCATTTACTAATAAAAACATATAAGGTTATATCTTTTATTCTCAAATACTGAAAGCAGAACAGATAAGGGAGCTCTTGATATGTGTTGTGACACAGCTCTTGTAAATTAACGTTTCCTTTTTTCTTTGGTGTCTGTCATTTCGAAGCCAAGTAATCTCATATTACATAAGTTTTTCTTAACTATCGACCCTGCAGATTTCATAATCACACACACACATACTCTCCCACTTTCCTTTTTTTAACGGTGGGCGTTTACGCAGTTGGTTAGAGCAGTGCTGATTGCGGAGAACGGAGGTGCGCTCACTCTATCACTCTAATGTTGCGATAAGCAATATCGCAACGTCTCAAATCGCGATTGCGATTCAATTTCAAATAATCACACAGCCCTAATATATAATTCAAATATATATCCTTTATATCATTTCATATCATTTACTTATATAATAATAATCATACACATAATTTGATTTAATAAGAACCCAATTTGAAGCAAAAATTTAATTATACCACGTATACTTTTTAGAAGACAGTCAGCTCCACTCAGAAATACATTCACATAAAAAATCAAATAAATATTGAGTAATTTCTTCTAATGCTTCGTGCATCATGAACAGTGAGTGATCTGCCTGCCACAATATTTTTTTTTCTTTGCATCCGTCTCTGGCCTGTGTTAATGGGCATTTACAGACTTCATATTTTCACATGGCCTCAATTATATTTTGGAAAATGATTGCATTGCAACGTAGTTTGTGCAAGTCCAGAACAGAGAGTTGTAATAAGCAAAAAAATGGCTGGTTGCTGATTGCGTAAAGGCCAAAGTATATTTGCACCTTCGGCTCGCGGACAGCCACAGTAGCACCTCACGCACCCCGTGGTTCTGCGCATGTGAGCTCATCCGTCCGCGCTCATCTACGGTTGAATATACGTTTGAAAGCTTTGCAGACATTTTAGCGGCTGTGCGTGAGACGGAAAGGAACTCTGAATGTGAAGTGTACCTAACATGCATCCAACACACAAGTCCACGGCACACACGGTGTATAATACATGTGAATGCACATAAGCTTAATACACATTCAGTCTTCAACTGGAGCTGAAAAGATAAATGGTTTATAACAAGTTCCAAGCACATGAATGAGCTAGTGAAGCTATGTTTATGAGCTATAGCAACTGATGCTGGCCCGATATTTTAATTATTTCAACTTTTTGGTATTCCTTTTTTTTCAGCATTGTGAATTTTATTTTCTTTAATAATTAAATGAACAGTTATTAGGGTTAAGTGTGCTGGGTTGGTAGGTTACTAGGATGACTAAAAACCTAGTTACTAATGTGTAGCGAATTAAGCTTTATTTAACATGACATTTTAACATGACTTGACATTTTCTTGTGAGCGTCTGACAGTGAGAGAGTTCATTTTGGATGAACAAGCTAGAAACAAAGAAAAGAAACATCATTTGTTGTTGTCAACTGCCTGTTTATTCTTGACTTTCTCATTTAAAATAATGCAATTTAATAGCATTTAGTTACACATTAAAAATGCTTTTAAATTTACAATTTCATTACATTACTATACATTTTTTTTTATTATTCATTCCTTTTTTTATTTAATACTTGCTGTTTATAAAAGTATAAAACCAACAACTGGTCAGTTGTGAATCAGTATGTGAATCAGATTAAAACTGTATAGTTTGACTGATTTTTAAATGTCCATATCAACGGTGAAGCCACCCCTACGTCCTGAGTATGAATAATATTCATAGTCTTTAATATCAGGGTGACAGCCCAGCTCTGCTTAGCAAGAATAGCTGTTAAAACTACCATTTGGTCTCTCAGCTGAGGTAATGGGAACAAATGTGCAGTATATTTCTTTTTTATACCGTTATCTGTGTGAGTGATAAAACATTCACAGGATGTCAGATTTCCTGTGCCCAGAGAGTCTCTTTACACCACTGCAGTACAGAAGAACACAGGAAGTTGCTTGGGCAGGCTGGGAATGATAGAGCTGGATGGATGCAACTGAACCCTGTGTAGAGAACAGTGAGAACACTGAAAGAAAGGAGGAAGACGCACATTGACGTGTGAGCAGACAACTCAGCATTCTGTGTCAAGTATCACCCAGCTTGCACAGGTGTTGCCAGCTTGCAAGGACCCCGGTCTGCTGCAAACCAGCTGCCAAGGGACGTCCATGACCGGGCGAACCACTGTTTGAGACAGTTGAGAGAGGGAATGGCGTGCCGCTTCCTGAGATTGTCCCGGTGCTCACAAAGAACATGTTCATTACTCATCGGTGTGACATAGAAAACCATATGGCCGTATGCTGAGAGACATGGCTTTACAGATAGCAGAAGGAGAAGTGCTTCCGAGCAACCTGGAAGAGTGCGAAAGAGCTTTAAGTGTATGCTGAGAAGGAGATAAGAACACGCTGGAGAAGAACACATTTCTGGTGTATTGGCATGCTGGGGAACTTCATTAGTATGTTGTCAAACTGTGATTTTCTTTTGTATTTTTCCACTCAAGTGTACAGGATACATACTGTCTGCAACAATGAAAAAGATAAATAAATGCAGCCTTGATGAGCATAAAAACTCCTTTAAAAAACATTAAAAATCGTTCTGATCCCAAACTTTTGAACGGTAATGTGTGTGGGTGTGTGTGTGTGTGTACCTGTGTGATATATATATCAATTTGTCAATTTATCCCCATTTCTGAAATTTCATTTCTGAAAAAGGAAAAAGTAAAAATGCTCAAGGTTATGTGTCTTTGTAAATTATGTGTTATATATAATTATGTGTTGTAGTCTCATACAAAAGTCTACAATTTTGTACAATACAAACCAAGCATATCAAGCAATATTTAACAACTACTCAGTGTGGAATTTCCTGTAAGATATAGTTTTAATTAATAATGTCCTACAGCTGTTGAAATGAAAGGATGAAGTGAGTGTGATTTGCTCTACGTGGTGAACTGAATGTCGGTGGAGTTCATGCAATGTGTTCTTATGATATCAGCTGCTTTAAATCACTTGCTGCAGTTGACGTGCTCTCATTAAACCCACATAACAACACCTGGATGCTGCTCTGCTATGGTTTTTGTTTGTTGTGTGCTTTGGAATAAGTTAGATCTGTATATGTGTTTGCTTCTATCATTCAGAGAAATGACATTAAAGTATGTTTTAATTTATCCTAAATGTCAAATTTAGTTTCCCAAAAGTACACTATAACCAATAGAAGTAATTATGTAATTACATACAAAGATGTACTTAAAGGGATACTCCACCCCAAAATGAAAGTTTTGTCATTTATCACTTACCCCCATGATGTTCCAAACCCGTAAAAGCTGTGTTCGTCTTCAGAACACAATGTAAGATATTTTGTATGAAAACCGAGAGGTCTGTGACCGTCCCATAGATTGGCAAGTAAATAACAGTGTCAAGGTCCAGAAAAGTATAAAAGACATCATCAGAATATGCTCTTCTGTACCAGCCGCGCCACAAGGAGGCACTGTTTCTACATGCATTTAGCATTGATTTGAAAGAAAACAGTGCATCCTTGTGGCACGGCTGAAACAGAAGAGCACACGCAGCATATGGTAATATGGAGAGACACTGAGGAGACTGTTGACAAAGGAATTGTTGAATAAAGTCATTATTTTTGTTTTCTTCGCTTATAAAAAGTATTTTTGTCGCTGTCTCAAGCCTCCCGATTTTGATCAAAAATATCTTAAATTGTGTTCTAAAGACGAACGAACATTTTACGGGTTTGGAACGACATGGCGGTAAGTGATTAATGACAAAATTTACATTTTGGGGTGGAGTATCCCTTTAAGTCCTAATAAAGTGGGCCAACTAGATGCAATTAATTTAAATTTCAACTATAATTTATTTTCATGCATTCGTAAATATGAATGTACTGAAATATCTGAAAACATTACATTCAGTTTACCTTTTTTCAGTATGATAAAAATTATTTATTTTTAAACAAAGGATAAAAAGAGTAGAGAGCTATAAAATTAATGTGAATATTGTCCATCTTTAGTCAATAATTTAATGGAATGATTAAAGTTAAATGCCACAAATGCTTTTTAAAATGAAACTCTTGGAAAATAAAAATGTTTGTTTGTTATTATCACAGGAACCCTTCTGGTGGAGAACATGCAGATAAACGGGAGAGCACAAGACCCTGGCAGGACCATCTCTTTATCTCTACGGGACAACTACGACTACTGGGTCATTCTGGACCCGGTCAAGCAATGCCTGTATCTCAACAGCACCGGACGAGTTCTGGACCGAGATGTAATTATTTGGCATCATAATGCTATGCAATTCCTGATATATCCATTGAATGCTAGTGGTGCCGAAATCACCACCTTTAAAGGAATAGTTCACAAAAAATGAAAATGGGTTGAAAATGTTCTAACCCTCAGGCCATCTAAGATATACAGTAGATGAGTTTGTTTCTTCCTCAGAACAGATTTGGAGAAATTTAGCATTACATCACTTGATCTCCAATGGATCCTCTGCAGTGAATGGGTGCCGTCGGAATGAGAGTCCAAATTAGCTGATAAAAATATCATAATAATCCACAAGTAATCCACATGAAACCAGTCCTCTCACACAACATATTTTAGTTTTGGACTGTTTTCGGTTGTAAACATTGCTTGATCTGTGCATCTAGAGAAAGCAATATTATGGATAGAGGACTCACATTTTAGCCAGAAGCAATGCTTTGAAGTTAATAATTGATTTGTTTCTTAAAAAAAAAAAAAAAAAAAAGGAGGCTTGCAGCCTTTTCCTTCAGAAAGACATTAATTGATGGACTGGAGTGGTGTAGATTATTGTGAAAAAAAAAAAAATTCAGCTGATTGGACTTTCATTCTGACGGCACCCATTCCGTGCAGAGGATCCATTGTTGAGCAAGTGATGTACTGATGAATTTCTCTATATCTGCTTTTTTATTCTCGGGTGAACTATTCCTTTAAATGTGGTAATAATACATGGATTTGTGCAGGATTTTTTTTTTTTTTTTCATCTTAAAATTGTTATTCTGATAATAAAACTTAAAATAAATAAATGAATAAAAATCGACTGGTGGTCTCATACTTTTGGACCCTCGTTATCCGGTCATTTGTTTTGGTTCAGTCAGAACTATGAAAGCCAGAAAAAGTTGCTCTCTTTTGCTTGGAAATTTGTTGTTCACTGCATGCACTTTGTAATGGGCTTCAAAATGGACTGCAAACAAATGGTCATTTTTCGGTCGGTCTGCTGAACGCACACCATGCAAATGAACTTGCTCGATTAGTCTTTTTTATTTTTATCTTTCAGCCTCCCTCCTACATTCAGTCCATTGTGGTGCAGGTTCAGTGTACTAATGAGCTTGTTGGCACGGTGATCCTACACGAGGTGCGGATAGTGGTACGGGATCGAAATGACAACACCCCACGCTTTCAGCAGCCACGCTACTATGTAGCGATTAATGAGGTGAGTTTCTATTTAGCAGTCCCTCTTTTGTTCGTCTTCTGTAGTTGAAATGACTTTTTCACAAGTTGCTTTTCTACAGTTTTTGGAGTACATCAATGTCACCGGCATTCTGGAGCATACGTCATTAGAAGTTTGCTGAAGTGAATTGGTTTAGCTAAAACTGAACACTTGCCAGCTGTAATTGGGAATTCAATCAGTGGATTGTGCCAGTGTGGTGGTTTATCCACAACAGGGTTATTTTGTGGTAAATGAATTGCACTTGCGGGCTTTGGAGCTGAAACAATTAGTTGTTAACGTTTCTCTCCCTTTGACTGCTGTGTAATTACCCCAGAAGTGCTGTTGCTCACTGAATAAATCTGCCAGTCCCCTTTTGTGACTTATTTAGCTTTTGTGTTTTTCCACCATAAGTTATGGCTGTATCGTAAATTCCCATTTCACCATTGCACGGTATGCACATTTTGGCTGATAATTTTCTTTATACACTCCGCCCCTCTATTTTTGCTTCCCAAATCACAAATCACAGTAATACTGTGAAATGTTTGACAGTTTTAAAGAACCGTTTTCAATTCGAATGGACTTTTAAAATGCAATTATTTATGTGATTGCAATGATGAGTCTTCATTACTTCAGTCTTCAGTGTCACATGATCTTTCAGACATCATGCGTTGCTGCTCAAGAAACTTTCTTTGTATTGTTCGTCATTTTTCTCAGTATTTTAATGTTTCTTTTTTTGTGGAAAATGTGGTGCACTACCATTTAAATGTGTGGTGTAAAAGTTTCTTTTCTTTTTTTTTCACATTTCAAATAAACACTGTTTTTTAAACTTTATATTCATTAAGTAATCCTAAGTGTTTTCCTTTAAAATATAAACAAATTTTCAACAATGATAATAATAAGAATCATAATATGACTTATATATTAATTTATTGAAATTAATTATATTAATAAAAACTATGTTGAATATGCATTTGGAGGGGTTTCCATTTCATTTCAATGTTTGCGCTCGTCAAATTGCAGGTCTTTGTGCCAATATTTAATGCTCCAAAAAAAGCATAACTTCAAGCAGATGCTAATTTGTGCTGCTCTTGGTAGATTGCGTGGGTCATTATGGAAATTATCTGGCTGAGTTCTTTAATTTGCACATTATCAGAAATTTCCACTCCCTTTTTCACTTTCTTGTATTTTCACTTTTCTTTTTAAATACAAATACATCGTTTGTTGTTTATAGTTTACAAATAGCATTAAAATATATTTTTCTTCTCTGATTGAACACATTTACGGTATACTTGTCGGTATATATATATATATATATATATATATATATATATATATATATATATATATATACCGTCTATATGAGAAATAGTAAGACCTCTATATACAGTAATAGATTGGCGATTTCTGGTTGGGTTTGTATGAGCTGTCTGAAAAATAAATATTAGCTACATATAGGCTATTAATTATGATGAACATGCTACAGCTATGAATATTTGCAGCCCTGAGAAACTGAATTTTCATTTTACATGTGTCTAAAGGACACGATATGGACAGCGCTGGATGGAAAATGTCAAAGTAACATTAGTGACTTGATTCAAATTCATTATTAATTAGTCTAAAATAAGAGATATGCAAAGGGCAGAAGTTGTGTAAAACTTTGTGAATGACAGTAATGCCAGTTCTGTGAAGTTTCATGGTGCACATTTTGTGTGGGCCTGCCATTACGATCACGATACGTCGTATTCTATGACTCAATCTTTACCGTTAAAAACTGCGTCCATTTCTGGAAATCCATTAGCTCTATTTTTATTTTTTCCATCACTTTGGATTAGCTTTCGAGAACATTCAACACGTAGTGTCATGGTGGGTCTGTAGGAATGCTGCCTCGGTCTCCAGAGATCTTCTCACATGAGATAGACGGCATGGAGAGTGTGTGGCTTTCAGCTAATTGAGAGTTGTTCCCTGGAGAGCTGTCAGTAGAGATTTCCCTCATTAGGAAGCAGCTTCAGTGGCAAGCAGCCTCCTCTCGAGTGGCCTCAAAAAACGGCAGGCCGTATTGCCCACTATCGATTTCAACCGGAGTTTGAAACGTCTGACTGACGCACAGATAAGGGGGACTAACACAGCTCAGTCCATCAGTCAACAAGCACTGCAGAGCACACTATATAAGTCCACACAGTGCTGAAGCAGCCTGCTGAGTTTAAGAGAGACGGTGAAGTAAATAATAATGTTTTGGAAAAAGCATTTGATGGACATGTGGATTGAATTGCAAGCCGTTCTAAATGGCTAAAGGGTTGTGTGTGTTCATTGATTGGCTGCAGATTCCATGAAGTTATAGCAAGAAGAAGTTCAGATTAACTTTCCATTGATCAATGTCACTAACTTAATGTCCTTTTGCCCTACAACTATTGAGATTGATTTGATGTCTTAAACAGTAAGCTACAAGAGACTGTTCCCCAGTGTGAATACCGTCAAGCTGAAGGCTGTTGTTTGCCATTTTAGCCATGACTATGTTTGCTTGGAGGCTTTTATTTATGTCAGTGCCTAGAATCATGATTTGCTACTTGCTATCGCTAGTGAGAACAAACAGGATTCAAGAGATCACTTGATAGGACAAGATGGGTGATCAATGTTTCAGTCCTATAAAGCCTATTGTATGATATCTGAAATATGATTTTGTTAGGCCTCTAAATGATCAACATGATCTAAACTTGTAGAAAAACTTTTACATTGTTAGTAATATTAAAGGGGTCGTGAACATGATTACAGGTATGTACACATAATCAGGACATATCAAGCGATCTCTAACAAAGCAATAGTGACACATAGTACAGATATTTTTTACTCACATAAGTGTGCTGTGCCATTCCTGTAGGAAAAACAGCATTTTTTAATCAGTCTCTCTGCAAATCCAGAGTCGACCTGTGTCTTGTTAACAAAGGAATCTGCTGTGAAATGAAGCGAACAAATGCTCAGTGTTTTACTCACGTGAGCTGAAATGTCATAAAAAATAAATTTCACGCATAATATTCTATAATTCTAATATTTGAATCTGAAAGAAGGTTATGCAGCGACCGCGTTCTTCCACAACTGGGCAATGGACAATATTTTGCCATCTTCAATGGCATGTTTATTGCTGGATTGATCTATCCGGTTTAGGGCTATGTAATGCTTGAATTAGTGGAGATATTTAGACAGAATTAGGCATTGATATTCTTCTTTGGAGGCAGTGTTTAACCAGATAAATTAGGCACATTCTAGGATCTGGCGTTCACTGTGCCTGGTGTCAATAAAAACTTTTTTTTCAGTAACAAGGAGGTTTTCAGTTCTAATCTCCATTTTTGTCATAATTGTTGTAGTCTTCACTCTCTCTCTCTCTCTCTCTTTCTCTCTCTCAAAAAAATAAAATAAAATAAAATAAAATGCAACAGCTGTTACTGGGGCAGTACCCTTACAAAAAGTACAAATATGTAGAATTAAAGTACTAACAGAGTTGCAGATGGGTAGAACATTTCCAGTTAAGTTTTTTAAATTTTCAGAAAATGTCCAAAATGTAAAAAAAAAAAAAAAAATTCAAAAATTCCTGGAAAGTTTCCACAAATTCTGGAGAGATTCCAGAAATGTACCGGACATTTTCCACCCCATTACAACCCTAGGTACTAACACCTGTATGTACTATACCGGAGGATATAGGTGTGTCTTTCTAAATTGTTCCACCCCCGTGAAAACTTTCATACCTTTTTTTTTTTTCTGGGAGTATTTGTAAGCTTATTGATCCAAAAAAAAAAAAAATAAAATAAAAAAAAATCTAATCTATCTAATTTTGGTAGTAAAATAAACCTTCATTAAATCTGTTGATATGCTGTAAAGACTTGTATTAAATTGTTCAACACCTTTATGACCTTTTTTTTGGAAATTTTGGTTGCCTGGACTTTCAGTGGAGGGACAAAAAGCTCTCAGGTTTCATCCATCCATCCATCCATCATCTTCCGCTTATCCGGGGCCGGGTCGCGGGGGCAACAGTCTAAGCAGAGACGCCCAGACTTCCCTCTCCCTAGCCACTTCCTCCAGCTCTTCCGGGGGGACCCCGAGGCGTTCCCAGGCCAGCCGGGAGACATAGTCCCTCCAGCGTGTCCTAGGTCTTCCCCGGGGCCTCCTCCCGGTGAGACGTGCCTGGAACACCTCCCTGGGAAGGCGTCCAGGAGGCATCCGAAATAGATGCCCGAGCCACCTCAGCTGGCTCCTCTCGATGTGGAGGAGCAACGGCTCTACTCTGAGCTCCTCCCGAGTGACCAAGCTTCTCACCCTATCTCTAAGGGAGCGCCCAGCCACCCGACGGAGAAAGCTCATTTCGGCCGCCTGTATCCGGGATCTTGTCCTTTCGGTCATGACCCACAGCTCATGACCATAGGTGAGAGTAGGAACGTAGATTGACCGGTAAATCGAGAGCTTTGCCTTACAGCTCAGCTCCTTCTTCACAACGACAGACCGGTACAGCGACCGCATTACTGCAGAAGCTGCACCGATCCGTCTGTCAATCTCACGTTCCATCCTTCCCTCACTCGTGAACAAGACTCCAAGATACCTGAACTCCTCCACTTGAGGCAGGAACTCTCCACCAACCTGAAGTGGGCAATCCACCCTTTTCCGACTGAGAACCATGGCCTCGGACTTGGAGGTGCTGATTCTCATCCCAGCCGATTCACACTCGGCTGCAAACCGTCCCAATGCACACTGAAGGTCCTGGTCTGAGGATGCCAACACGACAACATCATCCGCAAAAAGCAGCGACGAAATCGTATGGTCCCCAAACCGGACACTCTCCGGCCCTTGGCTGCGCCTAGAAATTCTGTCCATAAAAATTATGAACAGAACCGGTGACAAAGGGCAGCCCTGCCGGAGTCCAACATGCACCGGGAACAGGTCTGACTTACTGCCGGCAATGCGAACCAAGCTCTTGCTCCGGTCGTACAGGGACCGAACAGCCCTAAGTAGGGAGCCGCCGACCCCATACTCCCGGAGCACCCTCCACAGGATGTCGCGAGGAACACGGTCGAATGCCTTCTCCAAGTCCACAAAACACATGTGGACTGGTTGGGCAAACTCCCATGAACCCTCCAGCACCCTGGAAAGGGTATAGAGCTGGTCCAGTGTTCCACGACCGGGACGAAAACCACACTGTTCCTCCTGGATCCGAGGTTCCACTATCGGCCGAATTCTCCTCTCCAGTACCCTGGCATAGACTTTTCCAGGGAGGCTGAGAAGTGTGATCCCCCTATAGTTGGAACACACTCTCCGGTCCCCCTTCTTGAAAAGAGGGACCACCACCCCGGTCTGCCAGTCCAGAGGTACTGTCCCCAACCGCCATGCGATGTTGCAGAGGCGTGCCAGCCAAGACAGCCCCACAACATCCAGAGACTTGAGGTACTCGGGGCGGATCTCGTCCACCCCCGGTGCCTTGCCACCGAGGAGCTTTTTAACTACCTCGATGACTTCAGCGCGGGTGATGGACGAGTGCCCCTCCGAGTCCCCAGCCACTGCTTCCTCAACGGAACACAAGTCGGTGGGATTGAGAAGATCCTCGAAGTATTCCTTCCACCGCCCGACGATATCCCCAGTTGAGGTCAACAGGTGCCCATCTCTACTGTAAACAGTGTTGGTAGGGCACTGCTTCCCCCTCCTGAGGCGTCGAACAGTTTGCCAGAATCTCTTCGAGGCCAACCGATAGTCCTTCTCCATGGCCTCACCGAACTCCTCCCAGGCCCGAGTTTTTGCCTCCACGACTACCCGGGCTGCAGTCCGCTTGGCCTGCCGGTACCCGTCAGCTGCCTCCGGAGTCCCACAAGCCATCCAGGCCCGATAGGACTCCTTCTTCAGCTTGACAGCATCCCTTACTTCCGGTGTCCACCACCGGGTTCGGGGATTGCCGCCTCGACAGGCACCGGAGACCTTACGGCCACAGCTCCGAGCAGCCGCAGCGACAATGGAGGTGGAGAACATGGTCCACTCGGACTCAATATCTCCAGACTCCCTCGGGATCCGGTCGAAGCTCTGCCGGAGGTGGGAGTTGAAGATCTCTCTGACAGGGGGCTCGGCCAAACGTTCCCAACAGACCCTCACAGTACGTTTGGGTCTGCCGAGTCTGTCCAGCTTCCTCCCCCGCCATCGGATCCAACTCACCACCAGGTGGTGATCAGTTGACAGCTCCGCCCCTCTCTTCACCCGAGTGTCCAAGACATATGACCGAAGGTCTGATGACACGACCACAAAGTCGATCATCGACCTCCGGCCAAGGGTGTCCTGGTGCCACGTGCACTGGTGGACACCCTTATGCTTGAACATGGTGTTCGTTATGGACAAACCGTGGTTAGCACAGAAATCCAATAACAGAACACCGCTCGGATTCAGGTCAGGGGGGCCGTTCCTCCCAATCACGCCCCTCCAGGTGTCACTGTCACTGCCCACGTGAGCGTTGAAGTCCCCCAGTAGAACTACGGAGTCTCCAGTTGGAGCACTTTCCAGCACCCCTCCCAGAGACTCCAAGAAGGCCGGGTAGTCCGCACTGCCGTTCGGCCCGTAGGCACAAACGACAGTGAGAGACCTATCCCCGACTCGAAGGCGCAGGGAAGCGACCCTCTCGTTCACTGGGGTAAACTCCAACACATGGCGGCTGAGCTGGGGGGCTATTAGCAAACCCACTCCTGCCCTCCGCCTCTCACCATGGGCAACTCCAGAGTGGTAGAGAGTCCAGCCTCTCTCAAGAAGTGTGGTTCCAGAGCCCAAGCTGTGCGTTGAGGTGAGCCCGACTATCTCTAGTCGGTACCTCTCGACCTCCCGCACAAGCTCAGGCTCCTTCCCCGCCAACGAGGTGACATTCCACGTCCCTAAAGCCAGATTCCGTGTCCAGAGATCGGGTCGTCGGGGGTCTCGCCTTCGACTGTCGCCCGATCCTCTATGCACCGGCCCCTTACGCTCCCTCCTGCAGGTGGTGAGCCCACAGGAGGGCGGCCCCACGTCACTCCTTCGGGCTAAGCCCGGCCGGACCCCATGGGGGAAGGCCCGGCCACCAGGCGCTCGCATACGGGCCCCAACCCCGGGCCTGGCTCCAGGGTGGGGCCCCGGCTGCGCCATGCCGGGCGACGTCACGGTCCTTGATTTTAAATCTGCCATAAGGGGTTTTATGAACTGTTCTTAGTCTGGCCCGTCACCAAGGACCTGTTTGCCTTGGGAGACCCTACCAGGAGCATATAGCCCCAGACAACATAGCTCCCAGGATCATTCGGGTACTCAAACCTCTCCACCACGATAAGGTGACAGTTCAAGGAGAGGGTTTCATTCATATCTTAATTTGTTTTTCGAAGTTAAAGTTTAAAGTCTTATGGGGCTGGAGTAAATGCTGACAGAATTTAAATATTTGGATGAACTATCCCTTTAAGGTGTCCCTTTAGCCCTTTTTACCCTACCAAAGCTGCTTTAAGGCAAGCCTCCAGGGTTAGCTAAAAAAAAAAAAAAAAATCCTAACAAGGCCAGAGGTGTCTTTTTGAATAATGGCGAAAATACTTCAATACACTGAATAAACTGCTTTTGTATGAAAACGGCTTATTATTTTGATGAATCAGCCCCCTATTTGGCTAATCTTAATGTGATCCAAGTAGGCTGTTACACTTTCTCAAGTATTAAGAAGACTAATAATGATAAAAAAGTAATAATAAGACACAAATTTTTGTCACTACCTCAAGCTGCTAACAAATAATAACTAAGCTATTTTCATTCAAGCTACTTGTGTGAAAATAAACAAACAAACAAAAAACAATATGCCAAAAAAGCAGCTGTGCAGCACAATCTTATTGTTTTGAAAGCAACTGAGCTACCATATCACTTCTGAATAAATGTAGTGATGTTAGTTCCTTTCACACACAATATGGCACTTGTACTGGAACATATGCTAATAGTGGTGCAATTGTGCTCTACTTGACACTGTCAGCTCCACTCAGGATGTTGGCTCTAGGAGCTAATTTTGTATCACAGGCTGTTTAATTGTTCTTTGTTCATAGCTCAGTGCGATATCCACACATGACCTCTTCATGACAGCAGTCGGAGAGTTTTCCTCAGACATTGATGATGGCCGTGTTCATCTTAAAGGCTCTCTGAAGCGTCCTAACTCTCTTTTGTTGTCTGGAATTTGTCTTTTTTTCCCCCACTAATATGTCTTGTCAGAACGTCAGAGTGGCGGTGCGGGAACTAACATCTGAGTTCCCAGGTGCCTCTAGCTTCCGCAGCAGACTCGTACCTATTACTTCCGCTCTTTCCTTGCCCTTCTGGGAGCCGCACCACAGCAGGACCTCGTTATGACAGCCAGAATGAGAAGAGAGCGAGCGCTGACTACTTTACAAGGGATTGTCCATCAAACTCTTCCTCAGGGGAGTGTTGTTCAACACAATGGTCAAGACGCTTGAGGCGTAAACTAGTCCGCCAACTTACCAGCACCAGGAATCAAGCACATGATGATGAAATCACTTAGGATGAAAACGCACTCACACTGACGGGCGGCCGACTGAGGCAGTTTTAAAGATCTTAAATGTTTTGTTTTTTTTAATCCATAATGTGTGTTTTTATCCTTTTCAGCTAACGCCTGTCGGAACCACCATCTTCTCAGGTTTTACAGGGAACAATGGGGCTGTTGACATTGATGATGGTCCTAATGGACAAATCGAATACACCATTCAGTACAACCCTAAAGATCCGGTATGTGTTTATAGTTTCTCTGTTGTCTTCATTGGTCTTGCTAAAAAGTGTGCAGTACAGAGAGTTTCTGACAGGTGTTTTCAATTGATTTACTTCACAACCTTACAAAACCTAAATTTTTGTGTATCATTGATTATCGCAGAGCATCATATAGCACAATTCAGCAACATTAAAATATTCAGACAAAACAGCTATAAATTCATCACATAAAATAAAGCAAATAAAATGAATGTCATGGGATGCAAATAAAATTACTCCATCAAATGATTTAAATGAATATGGTTGTATTACACATGAAAATTTTTGACATTCTCTTATTGCTTCTTAATGAGTAGCATTAGTACCACAAGTGGAGTTAGAGGAGCTAAAAACTTCAAATCCCATTTTTTCAGTAACATTATTCAACAAATATGGATTTAACTAAAAGCTTCAACACGCAGTACAAAATAATGAAAGTCACACACCACACACTCACTTGTTCTACTATATTCTGAAGATAATCGAGTTTAAGGGAGTGATTCTTGGCCAGAATAACCTGAAATGTGTACCAGACTACTACTGCATGTTCACTTGTTGAAGTTTTACATAATTTACACATCAAACACTTTTGATTTCAAACGATCAAGAAGCATCCTGTCTCCATGTCCCTCCATGTACTGCTAAACAGGGTGAGGAGGTTTTGAAAGTCAAGTAGTTTTGTCCCGTCAGCATTCTCTTCTTACTGAAGCAGATAGATGATAAATATCTCATGAGGCTGGGAGTGCGTGAGCCTTTGTGTGCAAGTGTGTGAGGGAAACCCTTTTTACCTACCCTTTTCTTCTCCACAGACCACAAACAGGACATTCGACATCCCTCTCACCCTGTCTGGATCAGTGGTTCTGAGAGAGAGGCTGAATTATGAAGAGATCACACGCTACCTGGTCATCATTCGGGCCAATGTAAGAGGAGGAGAAACAGTAGGAGAGATACAGTAGATAAAAGAAAGAAAGAGTTACTCAACCACATGTTGTTCCGACCATGTATGTCTTGTTCTTTCTTCTGTGGAACACAAACTGAGATGTTAGACAGAGTGTCCAAGCTTATGTCCATAAATCAAAAGTAGGTGGTGATCTACTCAGTCAAACTCAAAAATGGTTTGAAAAAGAACTAAAAAAAATAGTTTATAACTGAAATTACTTCTTATGAAGTTGTATTAAAACTTTGCATCAGAAACAGGCTGAAATTGAAGCTGTTATTCACTGGAAATCTCCTCCAGATACTCATGTCTCATTTGGTGTTGTGTTCAATTCAGAAACAATGCCTTTATACACGTCATCATGTGTTTGCCATTAAATGCAGCTAAATGGAACTGGTTGGATTTAAATTTCAGTCTGCTCCTCAAATGAAGGCTTAAACAACTTGGAATATAGTCGACAAGAGTTACTATTAAGGTTTATAGGTGTTGCCATAGTTAGTGTTGATCTGCCAATTTTTATAGGTGAAATTCAGCCGTTTCAATAGTAATCCACACGATTGGGAATTTCATGTGAGGGTGAAAGATTTCCCCACGCAGATTTTGCAACTGGTTCAAGTTGGTCACACAAATTTGTAGCCTTGACTAACAGAAAACTGATTGGTTTGAAAGTAACTTATGTGTGAGCTGTTCTTTATACATTGCTATACTGTTGACAGCAGATAATTGACCATATTTACCCATGAAATTACACTAAACTTTTGCTAATGTGACCACACCTTTAATCAGTATCTTGGACTTGTTTGTGTAGACTTTTTTTAGACCTAGACAGCCTTTCGTGACCAGTTTCACTCCAAGTTAAACAAGATATTCAACCACAAAAATGCAGGGCTTGAAGTGAGAGAGTTGGAAAAGTAAGTGAGATGCCCAATTTTCTGTCAGTAAAATGTGTTATTTTGACTTTGACTGGAGAGTCTATTTGGCTGGTGAGTAAGTTTGGAATTTTGGAGTTGGATTCAAACTCCATCCCTAAGTCCAAAGTTTGTGTTTCCCTTCAGGACCGAGCTCCGAACCCAAAGGACCGGCTCACCGCCACCACCACGCTCACAGTGGATGTGCTGGATGGGGATGACCTGGGCCCAATGTTTCTGCCTTGCAGCCTGGTAGACAACACGCGTGACTGCAAACCTCTTACGTACCGTGCCAGCATCCTGGAGCTTACAGATCCGGTGAGCGGTTCCTTATCCTGTGCTTTTCCAGCTGTGTCTTACGTTGAGTAGTTCCGTTAAGTCTCCTCACATATTGTAGCTCGAAAATTTAACTGCCACTGGTTTATAGTTTGACTGACATGTGTTTTGCATTTTTGGTCATGAAGAACATTACATTACTTGACAGACTAAATGGCTTAGCACACGCTTCTAGCAAAAGGGAACTTTTAAATTCTGGTTTCATTTCTGAATCCACTTGACAATTCCTGTGTTTTGAATCTTTTAATATTTCATATATCACTTATTTAGTCTCGTGAGCCTTGTTTTGACATGTTTTGGCTCATTTTGAGTTGGACATGTCAGAAATAATGACTTGCGGTTCAATAAATAAAGCAAGAACCTATTTGGTGTGGGAGTGAAACTGATTCAAACAGACTTACTTATTAGTTTGAGACTGATTCTTTTGACAGATATCTGAAAAATGGCTCATATGAGTCTTTGGTTGCAGTTTAGTGAATAAACCAAGAACTGCTCCATTTAGTGAACCATTAAACTGATTTAAACTGGATTTTTTTTTTTTTTTTTTTATACAATTCATTAAAGTGACTTGCTCATTTTGGTGAACTGGATAATTTGGGTCTTGCTGTATGATCACTTGCCATAAAAAAAACAAAAATAACTAATAAAACCTTAATGCCATAACAACCATTTTGGTTCCAGTAGTTTTAAAAATGGACACAGTTCTGAATAAGAACTAACTTATGGCTCACAACTATACAAACAAGTTGCTGTTATATTGCCATTACTTTTTAATTACAACTAAAAATGAGTTTGTGAAGTGAAGCTTAATATTGATAAATGACATGATTAAGGGATAATTTGTGAGTGAGAATGAACATGTAGGCAACAGAATGCAAATGTAAAGTATAAATAATACAAAAGTCTTATTTTTGTGCTAAACTTTGTATGGCTCAAGGGCAAAGTGGTGGTGGGGTTTTTAGTAACTCAGTTCACGAGTCACCCCTATCTACGATTGCACCTGCAATATTTGCAGCACCAGCGCAGAGCCTTGAGCACTAGGATATCGCCACCTGGCTTATGTGATAAATGCTTCTTTAAAAACATGAAATTATGGCCATAGGGCATACAACCTTAAATCAGCATTTCTATTAGCTTCAGATTTGGTTGATGTATTGAAAACGTGATTTATTTTCAGCCAGCTCTCAACAAAGTGAAATGATGTTTGACTTGAATTGTTGTTTTTGTTTTGCGTGAAGCTGCATTCGTAACATGTTTTACTCTGGTAATATGATGTGTTTATTAGTGAAACAGGTTAATAAATACTGAAATGGGTAGGACATAACATAATTTTATTTACTGAGAGTTAATGGTAATTGAGAGTTAACAGAATAAAACCAGACCAGAGTGTAACGCCTGTTTCACACATACTCCATCTGCAGTGCGTATGCATTACATATTTTTGTACGCACCCATGGTTACGGATTCCAGCGTTCACACTGCACGCGGTTGCGTTCCGTCAGTGCGTTCCAGAAGCGGTTAGTCCGCAGCAGTGCAGCGATCATTTAAGTACGAAATACGTACGTATTTTTGCTGTGCTGCATGCGCTGAATTAAAGTGATTGCGCATTGTTTGCGGTAAAAATGAACATGGATTGACACGGAAATGCAGTCATTTCACAATAAATGTGTACTAATTAAAGCCTAAAGTGTTTCACACGCAACACATGAGTTTTTGGCTAGGTTTAAAACATGAAAAAGAGCACCTTTAGATAAACAAGGCAACAAAATATATGTTTTATGGAAGCAGAAAATATGGTTTTATTTAAGCAGAAAAACTAAGTTCACTAAGACCTGTGGGATTGCTTGTAATAAAGATTTAAATGCAAAAGGCACGAGTGTCGACTGTTTCTGTCAGTGGTGTTTTAATTTTAAATATTGGCAATATCCTAACAAGAAAAGTAGGCTAAAATGTTAAGTTAAAATGTGGTGTTTGCTTGAGCACCTAATTATACAAACCTAGAAGTCAAATGCATGAATAATACGTTGTTTATATTTATTGAGTTTAAACTAATGTCTATGATTATGGAATATTGTTACTGTTCTGTGATAGAAGAGTCACAATGCCGAAAAAAAAAGTATATTTATTTTTTACATCATTTAAAATCAAAATAATGAAAAAATGTTGTGTTTGTGTACTAAACAGCCATGGATCAGTAGCGGACTGCAAACGTGTACTATGTGAAAAATTAACATTTTGTCATTAATTACTTACCCCCATGTCATTCCAAATACGTGAAAGCTTTGTTTGTTTTTGGAACACAATGTAAGATATTTTGGATGAAAACCAGGAGGCTTATGACTGTCCAATAGACTACTAAATAAGTTACACTGTCAAGGTCCAGTAAAGTATGAAAAGCATCGTCAGAATAGTCCATCTGATATCAGTGGTTCAACCGTAATATAATGAAGCGACGAGAATACTTTTTGTACGTGAATAAAACAAAAATAACTAATTTATTAGGGCCGTGTATTGCCAAGAATCTGGTGATGTGCTATGTATCATGATACAGGGGTTGTGATACGATATATTGTGATACATTGCGATACAGTCAGCAAGGCGATATATTAGGATATTTCTTATTTTAGGAATAGGATATATATTTTAGGAAAGCGTTCATTAAGAGCACAATTCAATTCAAGTTTATCTGTATAGCGCTTTTTACAATAAAAATCGTTGCAATGCAACTATACAGAAAATTAAGTTTCTACTATATTTAGTAATCGCTTATCAGTGGTGACTGTCAGTTTATGTACATATGGCAGATATGTTCGGAAAAATCAATTAAAGACGTAATCAAACAGACGAACAATATTAACAGCAATTATATTATATGATGCAATCAAACTTCTAGCAAAATTTGGTAGTTCTGTATGTTGTAAGAACACACCACCATATGCCAACCTTAGCAATAAGTAAATTAAAATTATTTAACCAGAACACAGTGCGTTCTGCATTTGTAATAATCAGTCCCTGTAACATCCAATGTTATTGAACCAAATTTTGTGCAGTACAAATAAAGGGTGGGGGTGTTTGGAAATTAAAGTGCTTGCAGGATCCTTTATGTATGTATGTAAATGTATATCACAGGTTTTCCTATTTGTATTTATGTTCTGCGTGAAATTGCCAAAACCGCGACACAGGCACCGCCCCAACTGCACAATGGCCCCAAAATGAGAGAATGACCCTGCCACCCACCTCGACCCGACCCCCACGGGATGCGGTGGACATTACCACGAAGCCCAAATGATGGCACACTTCAGCTTTGTACGCCGAACCAGGAACAGGGACAATTGTTTCATCCTCCATAACTAGAAGCGAATAGTTATAATAATTCTAACATTAGTGGCATTCCCTAACGCTAGTGTTTCCTGTTACTCTTACTGTTGTTCAGAGATGAAGACTGCCATCTAGTGGTTGGGATGTAACCTCAAAAAAAAAAAAAAAAAAAACTGCCATGAATCTTGTATGATTTATTTATTTATTTTTAAAATATTCAATTTTTGAGAATCGATACAGTATCGGCAAACAAAATATTGCGATACTCAAGTGTATCAATATTTCCTTACACCCCTAGACTTTATTTAACAATTCCGTTGTCAACAGTCTCCTCTGTGTCTCTCCACATCAATCAAACTACCTATGCTCTTCTGTGTCTGCTGCACCACAAGGATGGGCAAAGTTTCTCACAGCGCTTTGTGATTTCTGTTCTTAAACCACTTAAAGGAAGCATATGGCTCAAGATCATTGCGCTGTCGGATCAGGTCTTTTCTCGGCTCACTCTGGGCACAGCTGCGCTTACCTGCAGTCATGAATGCAGTGATGGACAGCTGTCTTTCCTCTCTCCACTGGTGTTTGGATTTCATGTGATTTCTCATTGTGGTGGTGATATTATGATAACTCAGTTTGACTGATACATTTGATCAAAAGTAATTCCATTTTGTAAGATTATTAAGTAATAATCATTTTGATCAAACTTGTTAACACACTCCATAGCGCCACCTAGTGCATTTAGTTATAATTGACTTTTAGTTTGCATGCTGAGGATTCATCATGGATTCCTTGCATTTACGGCCACATTTAAAATTCACATTGTGTTACATATCCAACATTCAACTATTTGTGCACACCAATAACCAATAGCCCATATGGATATTTTTGAACCTCTGTTTTTGGTATTAATCTCAGCCAGTGGTTACATTTGTTTGGACATCTTGCTCGTCTGATCTGCTTCTGGTACCGCAACAGTGCTGGGAAGGATTGATGTCGGGAAATTTCCTCTGTTTGAGTCACTCTGTTGGCAGCATACTTCTTTATATTGAATGATTGCCATGTTGCTTGACACAGCTTTGAAGTTTTACATCACAGACAGGTGCTTTTATATTCAGCTGTACACTTTTCTGGTACACTCTGGAATTCATTTGTTCCTTGATGATAGAAACCTTCTACCAGAAAAAAAAAAAAAAAAAAAACAACCTTACTATACCAATATAGTCATTCCACCTTGCATCACAGTTGAAATGAGTGGAGCAGAATTTTGTTGCAAGTAGAGCAAGTGCAAGTAACCAATATTGGAATTTATTTTCCTATCCCCCCTTTTCCCCTATGATTCAGATGCCTGTAGTCAGTCTGTTTTACATTCATGCTGCTTTATGGTTTTATAAAATAAAAAGACACTGTCTTTTGACAATATTTTAACTGATAAAACCACAATCACAATCAAGCCACAATGCTTCCCTTTCTTCTGTGCATGGGTTTAGTCTTAGACATTATTTGGGAAAATCTTCTTCTGCACAAATATTTCATGATGCGTTCTTAAAAAGAAATGTTCCAAAAAGGTTGTTTTTATTTTTTTTTTTTTTTTTTTTTTTTGCAGCGATGCCAAAGAACATATCTTAAAATAAGCATTTTTATAATCTAAAGAATGTTTTCCACTATAAATAATCTTTTTTTTTTAATGAATGAATGAATGAAAAGGTTCCATGGATGTTAAAGATTGTGAGGAAAACAACAGCATATGCTGAACTTGAATTCAAATGATTAAGTTGATATTGTTTTTTATAGCTTTTTTATAGCCTTTATATTAGGCATGGGCATTTTGGGAAATTTCTCATTTCGATCATCGATAGGTTTCAAAAACGATTAATCGATTAATCGGGGGTGGGGCTTATGCGGGGGGCGGGGCATGGTCATAATGTATATAATGAAAAAAATCTGAAGATTGTTATGAAAATGAAAAAAAAAAATTGACATGAAAATCTGTCTATGAAAACATGAACACATGATTAGGATAGGTTAGATAATGATTATGATCAAGCAATGTTATTAATAAAGGAGCAAGAAATATCTGCATGAGGTGAAGAGTGTACCAATAAACGGAAGCTAATTCTATGACACATCCTATGATAAAACAGATAACTGAGATACATATCATACGTGACATTACAACTTGTATCAGCACAACAGGATGCTAAGTTATGCGTTAGACAGAGAGAGAGAGAGAGAGAGAGAGAGAGCGAGCTCCCGCTGATGCGTTTTCATGACAGCGCGCTGAAAGATGGGCAAGGACCGATTTTACTATAGATTCCTATAAAGTTCTCATTTTAAATGTATGGCAGATTTGTGCTATATTTTCATCTACGTTATTAAGTGTAATAGTTGTAATTAAGTTTTATTGTTAATTTAAGTTTTATTTTACATAAACCTGCATGTTTTCGAAGCCATATGAATTGAATTATGCCCACAAATATGACGAAAAAAAAAAGCTTGGCTGCATTATTATAACATCAGTAATAAAATATAAATAATAATAGAAAAATAAAACATTTAAGAGCAATATCATTATCGGGCATTGCTTATATGAGCATGAAACGAATCGATGATATGCAGCGATTTCAGCATAATATAATTGTTCATGTTAATTAATCAGACGTAGACTAGCTCTTGCAACTTTTATCTGAAAAAAAATTTGCAGATGCAGATGTGAACTTGACCGAAAGTGTAACTCGATCAGGTTGTGCTTTACAAACACTAAAGTACAATTAATTCACATTAGTGTCACTATCGTTATTTTTTTATGTATTTTAATATTTAATTAATATTTTGTATTCAATTTGCACTTTCTGATCAACCACAATATTATTTAAATATTATTTAACAGCATGGAAATCACTGATTATTGCTAAATAATTGAATGAGATTTAAAATATATTTAAGATAAAAACTATGACAAACAAATAATTTAGATTTCCGTCATCTCTACAAATATAATGTAATTAGGCTACAAATATATCCAGTGCATTTTTATTTTATAAAGACCATTTCATTATTTGTCTGTGATTTAAAAATGAACACACAAAGATACTTTTCTTTTTTTGCTACTTTATTCAACGGCATTTTTTTTTTTACAAAACATTGTCTTCAAGTATAACTTTAGCAGCATATTTTGATCCAGCGGTGAAACGTAGTTTTTAAAAGATAGGAAAAAAGTTCACGAAGTTTAACCAAACAACTATTATAAGGTATAAAACAGAGACCAAATAGCCTAGATATTTTAACTATGGCTAAAACTCAAAACTAAAATAATAATATTATTTAAAAAAAAATGGATATTATATTTACCACAACCGGTGAAACATTCAAATGTCTTTTCAAAAACATAAGGCGGTCCACATGCTCAAATGAGAGCCGAGTGCACAGCCTGTTCACATTTAGTGGAATAAATTCACTCCGCTGGAACAGATGTTGCAGGAACAGCCAGGTACCAAGTAAACCTTCTCTGTCCCTGAAACTAATGCGCAGCAAATCTTTCACCACCATTTCAGCGAATAGCTTTGTCGTCTTCTCGGTTCTGCCTGCGTTGCATTTAGGTCTTAAGGCAAGTGATTCAATGTTCGTCTGAGTTGCCGCTCTGTTATCGCCAGATATTTTATGTACAAATTTTAGATGATAGCGCATTGTATTTGTTGTAGATTTGTGTGAAAGCTTGGCGCTGCACAGCTTACCCCGAACTGTATTTTCATCGTTCTTCTCAAAGGGAAGCCAGCCATCACTACATGACTTTGAGACCATTATTATGTCTTCTTACGTCTTTTGAGGCATCAAGTGGGAAGCTAACCAATCAGAGATCAGGGCGCCGCCCAACGTGCTGCCATAACCAATCAAAAAAAAAAAAAGAATAATAATTTCGATCATTGTTTACGTGATCGATCATCGCTGTCGTGGTCGAGTACTCGAGAACTCGATCACTGTTGCACATCCCTACTTTATATTGTTTTAAATTAGATCTGAAAGGTAAACAAATTAAAGTATGGAGCCATCATGGCAGCGGCAATTGGTTGTTCATCAAAAATGACTTATGTAATATAACGAAATGTGTTTCGCATGTTGTTATTTGCATAAGACTTCGATTTGGGCACATTAAAGAAGCTGCATTAAATCTAAGTTCCAGATTTATTTCTTTTTCTTCCACATATAAAAATCTAGCAATTTTTCTGTACTTTGTTCTTTGTTATAAATCCCAGTGTTTATACAGTCAAGATGTCAGTCTGCAAAGTATGTTAATAGTGCTAAAAGCATGGAAAGCTAAAAGCAATCTGAGGCAGATAATTCACAGGTAATTAGTTTAACACTTCAAACACAAGAGGTGACAGTGATTCATTGATGAAATGTTTCTAATTTAAATGTAAAACAGATGGCTTGTTAACAGCATCCTGGAGAAAATGTAAAAAATCTCAAATAAAACTTAGCCTTAATACTTTCCAATGCAGAAGCATTCTGTTTTATGACAATGACATGAGTTATTTCCTTATCGTTCACACCTTTTCATTTGTTAAATAGGCTTAAAAAGTCTCAGAACCTTTTATCTAATAAAAAAAGGAATGAAAAGAAAAAAAAAAAAACTTGCATAAAACTTGCATAAAACATAAAACTTTTGTATCTCAATTTCTTTTCACCAACCATAGTAAAAGCAAACAAAAAGCTTTTTGTTCAGTGTGGTAGTGTTAGTACATTAGCCCCTTAGCTCTTTCAGCCCATTTGCCCTATCCATGCTTGTCTGACAGCCAGAGTGAGCTCTATATCATGTTTACTCTAACATTTGGAGCCGTTTGACTTCAGGCCAGCAGATGCATCCAAGGACACATTTCAGAGGAGCTGTGTTGTGCGTGGCCAATGATTAGGTATTCTAAAGCTCAGCCACCTTTATCAGCTGTCAGAGAAGATGCACTCTGCTCTGTGTGCCATTACTCAGGTGGTCAGTTCACTCCACAGCTCCCCTTTTTTCACTTCCATGTGTCCCCCTCTGTCTGTACCCTCTGTGTTATTCTCTTTTTTTTCTATCTGCCTACTGTACTATATCATAATATGCTTCCTGTACTATTTTGGTCCCCATGCTATAGGCCAGTTGAAGTACTTAATGTACTAAATTATTTAGCCCATGTTCTTGCTAGATAAAAAAAGCCAACTTCAGAGAATACATTTAGCTGAAAGAGGGAAATAAAATAAATCTTTATACTGAGTGATATGACAAAAAAAAAAAAAATCATATATCATGATGTAAATAATTTTATCACGGCAAATGAGGAACATATGTGACCCTGAAGCACAAAACCAGTATTAAGTCGCAGGGGTATATTGTTAGGGATAGCAAAAATACATTCTATGGGTAAAAAAATTTTGATGCCAAAAATCATAAGGATATTTAGTAAGCATGTTCCATGAAGATATTTTTAGTGGATTTCCTACTGTAAACATATTAAATCTTAATTTGTTGATTAGTAACATGCATTGCTAAGAACGTCATTTGGACAGTTTTAAAGGCAATTATCTCAATAATTTAATAATATATATATATATATAATAACATTCAGATTCCAGATTTTCAAATTGTTGTATCTCAGCCAAATATTGCCCTATCCTAACAAACCATACATCAGTGGAAAGCTTATTATTATTATGCATGAATCTCAATTTTGAAAGATTTACCCTTATGACTGGTTTTGAGGTCCAGGGCCACATATAATATAATTATTTGGATATATAATATAAATATATACTGAAATTAAGTAAATGAATACCTTATGCATATTTATCTGTATCTTCAAATGTAATATTCATAAGAATATTTAATAATTTATTTATAATGACAATAATGTTTTATTTAATAATTTATGTATACAAAAAATTTAAATTTTGTATACATGTATATATGTGTGTTTGTTTATGTATATATTACATTTATAAATTAATCAGTCTTGTATAGCATCATATGCATAAAATAATATTTTCAGTGTGTGTGTTTGTGTGCGTGTGTGTAAATATGCACAAAAACACTTTTCATGAAAACGTAATACATATACATATATTGAATTTCAATTATACACATATATGTATAATATATATTGATATATATATTTATAAATGATGATATAATATGCTGTTTCATTTCAGATAAAGCTAAAGCAAAATTTGATATAAATATGATGTTTCAGAAATAGGTATAAATGCTTTTTTTTAAGGATGTGTAGGTATTTTACTGGAAAACAAGAGTGCTTTTGCAGTGTTCTTTCATATCACACAGCTTGCCTACAATGTACATGCATGCAAACAATCCTAAGCTCAAATTTACAGCATCCTCACAATCCTCTCTCTTTTTTTCTCTGAAAAAGCTTTTTCCTTTAAGAGACAACATATCTCTCAGCAAATCAGCAGAAGAGAGACACATCTGTTGCTTTCTTGCACAGCAGAATCACGTTTGGAAGGTTCGAGGAGCGTATAGACACTTTCACCCAGACAAACTGATCGTGTCTGACAGGTGTTTTATTCGGTTTCTGAGAGCCTCCTCCAATCCTAACACAACATGAAAGGTCGAGAAAATCCAGCCTCAAGTGGTGACCGCCTCGCGTTTGCCATCTTTTCCCTGCGCATGACATCTGAAATGGATACTACAGCTACTGAGTCAAATACCTTTGGGGAAACCAATGAGTATAAATGCCACACAGGGGGATCCAGGTCTAAAGAAATGAATAGCTTTTTTCAGAGTCTACTGGCCAATTTGGCTGAGCTACGGCTGTTGTATTATTGAGCATACACATGCAGGGTTTGCTGTAATGGCTTTTCCTCATTTCACCACACAGCTGAAATGATGTGAGAAAGCAGCGCTGGTTGTGGTCCAGGTGCTGTTTCATAAATCCTGTAATGGCGAGGATTAGGTAATCGTCTGCTTTTGCCATGTGTGTTTTACGTGTTGAGGGCATCCATCACTCTATCACCATCACAGAGGGTTCTGCAGTTTTACATGCTGAAAACTATCTATCTATCTGTCTGTCTGTCTGTCTGTCTGTCTGTAACACTTTACAGTAATGTTCATAAGTTAACAATAGTGAACTATTAGTTAACATGAACTAAGATGTTAACATGAACTAACATTTACTATTGCATTACTAAAATCAAAAGTTGCATTTGTAAACATTAATTCATGCACTGTGAACTACCATGAACTGATTAACTGTATTTTCATTACTTAGCATTAACAAAGATTGATAAATATTGTAATACATTTATTGTTAGTTCATGTTAGTTAATACATTAATGTTAACAAATGACACCTTATTGTAAAGCGTTACCTGTCTGTTTGTCAAATATCTTATTTATATTAGATTTTGATTGAACTTTATCTGAAAACAGGATATTTCAACATTAATATAATTTAGAAATATAATATACACATGAACATACACATATAATGCATATTAAATTAAATACAAGGCATTATATTTAATGAACATAATTTAGAAATATATAAACTGTATATGAACTGTATTATGTTTCATACATACACACACACACACACACACACACACACACACATATATAGATAGATAGATAGATAGATAGATAGATAGATAGATAGATAGATAGATAGATAGATAGATAGATAGATAGATAGATAGATAGATAGATAGATAGATAGATAGATATAATCATAAATTAATCATGAATAATAATAAAGCCTTACTGTGGTAAATGTTATTTTGCACTCAACAGACAGATTGTCAAATCGCTTTTTAACCGATTTAATAAGTTCTTTTTTATCCCAGCGGGGGTCTGAATGTGTTATATTGGAGTAGATGGTGCATGTGGACTCTCTGTGGAAAACTATCCTGGAGTCAGGCCAGTCTTATCTAAAGGGCAGTGAATAAGGATGAAAACACTTTTTTACACTCTAATTTGGTTATTTGGCCAGTTTATTGCTTCAGCGGCCTACTGTTGGGAGCTCGTGGTGGGAGGTTAATAAAACGGCAGTAATGAGTCACGTTCCTCATTAATTACTGTAATGAAAGACTGAGTTCAAAGACCCCATATGGGCTGAGCTCATCTCACCCCCTGGACACTTGGGCCAGAAACACAGTTAACACAGGTTCATAAATAAGCAACACAGCATTGGTATTTGGTAATATAAACTAATATTTTATTGTGCATCAAATCATAAGAATTTGACAGTGAAGACTGGAGTAATGATGCTGAAAATTTAAGGATGCCATCTCAGGAATAAATTACATTTTAAAATATATTTAAAATAACAGAAAACAGCTCATTTGAATTGTAATAATTGTTCCTAAAAGTTTACTTTATTTTTATCAAATAAATGCAGTGTTTTTGAGCATAAGAGACTTATTTCAGAAATCAAAAAAATTTTACCAACCCAAGAAATTTAGAACAGTTGTGTGTGTAGTGTAGGGGAAAGTTACTTTTAAAATTAATTTATTACAAAATTGCATTACTCCATAAAAATAGTAACTAATTGTTACTTGCAATGGAACTTGTGGTTCAACACTTTTGTTACTGTTAATGCATTACCCCCAACGCTGAATGTGTATGATTATAAGTCAAACTGTTTCACCACAACATTACTTGATATGACAACAAGAACTTAATTAAAACCCACTTGTGGTAACGCTGAGAATTGCATTACATTTTGAATTGCATTGTGACATATTTCATCCAACAGTTGCATGAGCTTGCATATAGGGAGAAGAGTTTGCATTCACTTAGGTATATTATGGCCCTTTGGGTGACATAACAACACTTAAATTCTGTTTGAAGAGCTAAAAATGGGTCTGTTCATATAAAGTTCAGTTATGAAAGCAAGTGACAACCGCATTCTATAACCAAAGTGACTACCAGCAATTTCCAAGGGTCATGATGGCTGAATGTTTAGCGTGTGTTCGGTTGTGAACAGCAGTCCACAATGAGCTGCCTGTCATGTCACTGACAAACATGTGACATAAAAGCTTTCGTCACGGGTTATAGTTTTGCTCTCAATCACTAATATTACTGGCTGTCAACCTCTGTCTGGTTAGAAAAAACAAAAAAACAAAACAAAAAAAACAACAACTTAATAACCACATACTGTATGTATATATATATATATATATATATATATGTGTGTGTGTGTGTGTGTGTGTGTGTGTGTGTGTGTGTGTGTGTGTGTGTGTGTGTGTTTGTGTGTGTGTGTTATAATATAAAAGTTGAAAAATTGCAACAACAGAAATATTTAATAAACATCTAATTTTATTAATAATCAATTATTCCAAATTCATATTTTAATCATTTAATGTTGTATTCTATTGTTATTCAATTAATCAATCAATCAATCAATTTTTTTTTTCCTGTGTGTGTGTGTGTGTGTGTGTGTGTGTGTGTGTGTGTGTGTGTGGTTATCTGTATTTTACAGTGGCTAGGTTAAAACATGGCTCATCCAATTGGAATTTAGATCCAGAATTATCTATTTATAATAACAAATACAATATTTGTAGACAGAGTATAGAGTCCTGACATTTGGTGTCTGTCACTATTGGCAAATTTATTTATTTATTTATTTTTTTTGCAAATGAGTGAAAAGGATTGAGAGTAGTTACCTGTTTATACTGTATTTGATGTGGTCCTACTGTAAGTTACATCTGTTAATGAATACATATGTTTTAACAACAAACTATAACTAAATATATTAAAATCTAAAGTAAATGAAGCTGAAATATAAATATCAAATATAAATATTACATTTAAAACTTAAAACATTTAAAAAAAAAGGTCTGGCCAATGTATGAAATATAAAACAAGTACTAATTGCTAAATTATTACAATTTTAATAAATTAAAGCCAAATAAAGCATTTTTTAATAATAGTAATAAAAATGACAAAATAACATATTGAAATTACTAAAACATAACTGGAAAGCAGTCTTTTATGTTACTATTCAAATGAGGGAGGTTTTATAAGATGTCTTATGAGATTTGTTTCCAATCTCTACAGTATACAATTTTGCCTGTTGTATGTGTTTTAGATTAAATAATTTCATGCATTTCAAAATATTGGTATTCATGTTCACGTGAACAAACATTGCTCTAGCAAATACAAATCAAAGCTATCTGCTTTACAGCCTAGTTTCTTTTTTTTCAAGGACAAATTCAAATGAAATGTGAGCTACTTTGGCTTACGATGACTTGCATAAGTAATATCAAATATATTACTGTAAATAAGTCATTTTCCCTTATGTATTTTCTCCCAGGATTATACACATGCAGCATTTGTGTGCATAATGGATGACTGGAAGAGTATTATGGATAATCACACCTAGCGAAGACCCCATGAGCTTGTGATTTACTGCTGTCAGAGGCATTATAATTACAGGGGCTGGGAATTACAGGGCAACCATGAGAAATAAATCTTAACCATGCTGATTTTCTGCTGCTGCTTATTAAGTCTAGGAGGAATACATGCATTTGTTTGTCCAGATACTATTTTTTCATGCAGCAAAGCCAAGACAGGACACTGTGTTCTGTTCTGATGAAAAAAAAAAAAAACAAAAAAAAAAAACAACAACTTTGAAATCTTATCTTTCTCCATAAATTTGGTGTTTGTCATTTGCAGATATTGAAAATATGTGTGGGACTAGTTTTCTAATGAGTTGCCAAATTTAGATTTTTACCTGTTCCCTTAAAAATAACAGTGCCAAAAGCAATTTCATAGAATAACCATTTTGGGTTTCCCAAGGAACCTTTCAACAAACAGTTCATAAAAGAAAAATACAGAGTTCTGGCATTGTCATCCGGTGTCTGGAAAGTGTCCGATCCCAATCTGGAACCCCTCCACCGCCAGTCCCCAAGTCAAGCCTGCTGCCGTCCGCAGCTCACCCAAGCTCAACAAATATTAATATGGCAAGCCCAATGAACATTAATATGGCAAGCCCAATGACCATTAATGCAGCAATCCTGCCAGCCCCAAAGCTCACTCTAGTGCCCACTCCTTGTAAGCACCTTCCAGAGGGCCCTACCGTGCCCATTCCTCATATGCACCTTCCAAAGCACCCTCAAGTGCCCGCTAATCCAGAGCTCACTTCAGTGTCGGCTCCAGCCCCAGAGTTTGCTCCAGTATTGGCCCAGACCATACCTCATGATCCCTGTCAAGCCCAGGGAGGGCTCCCTGTTTCTCATTAATCCCTGGGCGAGCGGCAGTCTCCGAATACAGCCCCGTAAATTTCCCCAAGTATTTCTCGGAGACTGCTCTGCCATGGCCTCCCGAGTCTCCTGCTCCACTGTGGCATCCTGAGTCCCCAGATCCACCATGGCGTCCTGAGTCCCCAGAGACATCATGGCCTCCCAAGTCCCCTGATCAGTGGTAGTGTTAATTTCGTCACCTATTTTTAATTTAGTCTTAGTCTTGTGCCAAATGTCCTTGTTAGTTTTAGTCATATTTAGTCATTCACATATCTTTTTTTGTTAGTCAAGTTTTAATCGACTAAAAGTCTCATCATTTTAGTCTAGTTTTTAGTCAAAAATGTTTAGTCTTTTTTTTTAAATAACACATTATTACTGAAATTATTACTGACAAACATTTCAGTAAAAAAAGTGTTTCACCTATCTCAAACATTTGTTAAATGTCATAATTACCTGACAAAATCCACTTGTTGAATGATTTTTGTTGAATGCAAATGTTAAACTTGTCTGGTTTTCAATTTCTGATTTAGGAGACACATTCACAAATGATTAACCTGATCACATTTTTTTTTTTTTTTTTTTTTTTTTTTACTTTGATACTGCTTTTAATCTTAATGCAAAGACCTGTCATCGGGACATAAAATGTCATGTAATTTAACACAAAAAGCCTGCCTAGACGGGGGACTTGCGCTCATGATTTTTATTTTAATTTTTGAGCAGCGTGTGAACGAATTCTTTCTATGCACATACTATTTTATTTCTTGATAACAGACCACTGCTAACTACAGTATAACACACAAATATCGAGCCTCTTCCTTTGACCTAGCATGTTGTCATCGCTCGTCACTCGTGTTCGCTTTGGGTGTTGTGTGTTCAGTAGTGTGGTGTTGCAGCCACAGGCTGGCAGCAACAGGAGTATGACACCTATAACAGCGCGAAGCTGCAGACTCGTTCTGAATATTTTAAAGATGTAACAGCTGATGAAAAAGCAGAGACGAGAGGCGAGAGATTTTATCTTAGTTTTTATTTTATACAAAACATTTTCGTCTCATCTTTTTTCATCAACAATAATGCATGTTAATTTAGTCTTAGTCAGTGTTTTTGGACAGTGGTGCAGTCTTGTCCTCTTTACACTGCTGCGTTTAAGCGATCTTTGTCACTAAGGATGTAAATTTTTGATAATTTCCATGATTGATCATCGTTTATATCAATGATCAATTCACCTTAATGCAGCAAAATGCATCTATTGCAACGGCACAGTCACTGTTGTGGCAGGATGTATAAAACACACTCAAAAAAAAAAAAGCTTTTTCACCCGAATTAAAGGGGGTTTAGTTTGCATAAAATGTTAGTAGCATGATTATAAAATGAATGGATGATTATGATCATTTGATGAAATGAAGAGAGCGCGCCATAGATTTGAGATCGTTTTACTGACCGCTGAAGGCGCCTCTTTAAAAGGTTTCCTGGTGCTTGTTGTTGTATTTTAAAACACAATTGCAATGTTAATCCATTACACTCAGATGTACGTCACTGTAAAAAAAAAAAGATAAAAACAGAAGTTTCTTCTGTTTGGTGACAACTTTAAGCTTGTGTCAGGCATTTTGCTTGTCAATGTTTGTTTGTCTCAAGATCCTGCCTCCCAAATGGACAAAAGCTCTTCCAGAACAGAGTTTTGGCACAGCTATCTTGAGAATTATTTTCTCCTTGCTCTTTGCTGACTTGCAGAGCAGTTTTTTTTTCTTTTTCCTGGCAGCTTTATTTTCACCAAGGCATCTCTGAGTTCACCCACGCCACTCACTGTAACACTGTCATTTTCCAGAGGCGGTTTGAATTATAGATGAGCATATTTACTGACTGGTAATATTATGGCTGAGACAGAGAGAGAGGCAGGGGGAGATTTTCTTATCCCTCTGGCTCAGGAAATGTGGAAGACGGGTCTCTGGAGCTCATAAACAAGAGAAGGAAAATGTGGCCTTGAATTCTGTGAACAAACATCTGCAGCTCATTTGGAGTAAGGAATTACAGGAATGTTGATTCAGCTTCTCACATTTGATCATTGTGTTTTCGCTTTGTCCCCTGATAAATTTATGTGGTGTGGATCTCCCCTCGCCATCTGCTTTCTTCTAAATTTGCAATTATGTTGCACGTTGCGATGACGTAACATGACATTGCCAAAATGCCTTTATTGCTATTCTGCCATGACAGAGGAATACTGTGTCATTATTGCTTATTTTGTGTCATAGTTTTAATTATTTTATTTTTTCTTGTTGTCTAGTAAAAATTAGTGCACAATGTCTTAATGTGTTGTGCCATAAGTGTATAAATACTTGTATCTTTTGTTTATTATTAATGGAAACATAACGTGTGTGCAGATTTATTAACTGCACCTATATTCTATGATGTGATGATAAAAAGAAAACAAGTCTTATGTCATTTGTCCTGATAAGACATGGGGTGGAGGGCATTAAAAGGATGACATTCTTGAAAAGAAAACCTAAAATAGTTAGCATAATCTTGGCATAATATTTTAGTGGATTTTATTTATTTTTTTTATTAATCATTTTATATATATTTTTATTTCTTTTTTTATTTTAGAAAATTATGTATTTAATTTTTATTTTATGAAGAAGAAAAAAAAGCAGTAAAGCATACACTCACCTGAAGGATTATTAGGAGCACCATACTAATACTGTGTTTGACCCCCTTTCGCATTCAGAACTGCCTTAATTCTACGTGTCATTGATTCAACAAGGTGCTGAAAGCATTCTTTAGAAATATTGTCCCATATTGATAGGATAGGATCTTGCAGTTGATGGAGATTTGTGGGATGCACATCCAGGGCACGAAGCTCCCGTTCCACCACATTCCAGAGATGCTCTGTTGGGTTGAGATCTGGTGACTGTGGAGGCCATTTTAGTACAGTGAACTTATCGTCATGTTCAAGAAACCAATTTGAAATGATTCAAGCTTTGTGAAATGGTGCATTATCCTGCTGGAAGTAGCAATCAGAGGATGGGTACATGGTGGTCATAAAGGGATGGACATGGTCAGAAACAATGCTCAGTTAGGCCGTGGCATTTAAACGATGCTCAATTGGCGCTAAGGGGCCTAAAGTGTGCACCGTTTAAGGGACCTAAAGAAAACATCCCCACACCATTACACCACCACCACCGGCCTGCACTGTGCTAACAAGGCATGTTGGATCCATGTTCTCATTCTGTTTACACCAAATTCTGACTCTACCATCTGAATGTCTCAACATAAATCGGGACTCATCAGATCAGGGAACATTTTTCCAGTCTTCAACTGTCCATTTTTGGTGAGCTCGTGCAAATTGTAGCCTCTTTTTCCTATTTGTAGTTAAGATGAGTGGTACCCGGTGGGGTCTTCTGCTGTCGTAGCCCATCCGTATAAGGTTGTATGTGTTGTGGCTTCACAAATGCTTTGCTGCATACCTCGGTTGTAACGAGTGGTTATTTCAGTCAAAGTTGCTCTTGTATCAGCTTGAATCAGTCGGCCCATTCTCCTCTGACCTCTAGCATCAACAAGGCATTTTCGCCTACAGGACTGCCGCATACTGGATGTTTTTCCCTTTTCATACCATTCTTTGTAAACCCTAGAAGTGGTTGTGCGTGAAAATCCCAGTAACTGAGCAGATTGTGAAATACTCAGACCGGCCCGTCTGGCAACAACTATGCCACGCTCAAAATTTCTAAAATCACCTTTCTTTCCCATTCTGACATTCAGTTTGGAGTTCAGGAGATTGTCTTGACCAGGAACACACCCCTAAATGCATTGAAGCAATGTGATTGGTTGATTAGATAATTGCATTAATGAGAAATTGAACAGGTGTTTCTAATAATCCTTTAGGTGAGTGTACATTGGTATGAAAAAAAGGAAATTATATCATAGTCCAAGTTATTAAAAAAAACACATTAAAAAGATTTTTTCTTGAATATATATATCTATATATATATATATATATATATATATATAAATTTACAGTATATTTTCATAGTCATGAAAATAAAGAAAACTTTTTGAATGAGAAGGTGTGTCCAAACTTTTGGTCTGTACTGTATATATATATATATATATATATATATATATATATAGAGAGAGAGAGAGAGAGAGAGAGAGAGAGAGAGAGAGAGAGAGAGAGAGAGAGAGAGAGAGAGAGAGAGAGAGAGAGAGAGAGAGAGAGAGAGAGAGAGAGAGAGAGACCTTACAAATAAATAACATTATTTGTAAAATAAATAAATAAAATATAACAACAATTATAATACTTTTAAACTTAAAAAGAATATATACAAAGGAAAATATTTAAATATAAATAATGTTAACACTCACATTTATTCAACGTTTTAAGGGAACCATTTCAGTACTTTTTTACATGATGTTTATCAGAGTCATTACATTTACAACATTTCTTGGTTTTCAAGTTTTTCAAAATCAACATGAATGCCAAGTGAACCTTTTTAGAAAGTTTTCTTTTCTTCTCTCTCCCAGTGTAAATGACGTAAGAATCTTCTCTGTGTCTCCTCTCCAGAGCCGCATAAATCCTGTCAACGTGACTCCTCCCATTCAAGCTGTGGATCAAGACCGAAACATCCAACCTCCGTCAGACCGCCCAGGAATCCTGTACTCGATTCTCATCGGTAAGTCTTTGTCAGGTTCTCTATACTCTATATTGAGTCGCTACTGGCATACAAGTCCTCACTATGCAGGAAACAGTGGTATTCCAGGAGAGGCAGAGTGGGGCAGCGGGTCAGAAATACAGCAGGAGTTAAATGCATTTATGCCATGGGCAAGGTGCGCCTACCCACTGTGCTTTGAGATGAAACCTGGAAGCGGAGCAGCAGGCTCAGGGAACCCACCGCTCGCGACCTGAACTAAAGTGCACCGCCGAAATGGTTAGACCTCCAGTCAGGGATATGTCAGAACATATTGTAGGCCACAGCCGTGTTGCTCAATATGACAACAGCCTCATGCTTAGAACTATCAACCAAGCACTTTTGTTTATAGAGGAAATGCATTAGTGGTTTTATTTTGCCTTTCTGTTTGAAGTATGGCTATGAAAACAAATACGCTACTGTGTATGCCTCAAAATCATGGTGCCCTGGTGAGTTATTATGTTCAATGTTGAACTTTTGAATAGAAGTCCTTCATCTTATGTGTTGCTTTATTTCTTCCTCAACCTTCTGTTTTTGTAGGGAAACCTGTGTCATATGCAGTGTATTTCTCCTTGAATCAGACCACAGCTGAGCTCCAGCTCCTGAAGCCCATCAACAGGGAACAGTACCAGCATTTCAACTTGGTAATCAAGGTAATAATGACAACATCAGCAATACAACGTTATATATGAATGAATGAAATGAATGCCTGAATGCCAGGAAAATCACTGAAAAAAAAGGTATAATTTTTGATAACATGATTTTCAAGAAAATCTGTTAAATTAAGGGTCAAACATTAAGAAATGTAAAAAGTATAACCCTTTAGATGAAACATGCATGCAGATGAACAAATGCCTTGATGATGAGCAACAGTTAAAAATTCATTAAATTAAATTTCAAACATCAGGAAATTATGCATACATATATATATATATATATATATATATATATATATATATATATATATATATATATATATATATATATATATATATAAACACCTGTATCCAAATGTATCCAGTTATTATGGATGACTAGGAATTTGTGGTGAATTCATGAACTTTAATTGTTTAAAAAGTGTACCCTGGACACAGCAAGAATACAATATCTTCATGCTTAATTGTGAAATGATAACGATATCTGACATGATTTCCATATGATATGATTTCCATCATTGTGAATTATGACTTTAATTTTCTTTCCAGTATTTTAAAACATATGTGACAGGGTTATAAAAATGTACCGTATTCTAGGAATGACTCAGATCCCAAAGGGGTAATTGTGGAATTGAGGCGAGCATGTTCATGACTGTAGAAACTGAACGTCAGGGTCTAGAATGTTAGTTTACACAGGTACGGGGTGATGATCCGTAAAGATCACTGTACATGCCATCGGCCTTTTCACAGTGGGAAGCATGAGGGGGACATGGAATGGGTGTTGAATCCTTTAGCTCTTCTCAGGATCAGAGGGAACAAGACTAGCTGCGTACAGGGATACTGCTTTGGCTTCATGAGTGTGAATCAAATCAATCGTAATTGAATACATGAATAAGCTTGACAATATTTACTCACTCTCACATCATTCCAAACCCGTATGATTTTCTTTTGGGGAACACAAAAGGAGTGTGAAGGTGATTTGAGGACTGCAATCAACTTCTACATTTTCAGACTGTTCATCTCACAGAATTACTGAATGACTTCATGAATGTAGTGCACTTGTTATATGCAGCATTTACTTGATACTTCCATGCCGCTTTGGTGCTTTTATGTGTTTTTTGGAGCATTCAGCCCCTGGCCACTGCCTGCTTTAGGTGTATGGAAAAGAGAAGCGTGAACATTATTTTGACTGTGAAACAGCAGTTTTAACAAAGTCTTACCGGTTTGAAACTGAGTGAGGGAGAGTAAATGATGACAGGATTCATATTCTATTAGTTTCTGGATGAAGCAATTCAGGTTCAGTCCTTATATTGCTATGTCTGACACTCTCTCCCTTCTAGCCCTGTTTAAAGTGTCTGTGTATAGCAGGGTTTATTTGGAATGAACAAAATGAGCAGAATATACAGAGGAAAAATTTTCCCCCTGACTGCTCAAGCCAAACTAACTCCGTTGTCCAGTTGGTCTCGGTCTTTCACAATACCAGTTATAGAATATGTATTTGCCTGTTAGACCTTTTCCATTATGTAAAAATAAGCAGCACTTTAAGGGCACGATTTATCCACACACCGTAGAGCGTGCTGAAAACCTGAAAAAGAATATGTAAACCATTCTCTATATGTAAAGCTGACATAAAATACTATTTACCCTATTTATAATCCTGAGTTGATTGATTGATGACAACAACAATAATAATAATAAATGAAATTAATTATATACTTTACACTGTATCACAGACTGCCTGATGCAGTATTATTATTATTATTATTATTATTATTATTATTATTATTATTATTATTATTATTATTATTATTATACAGTGTGTATGAGCGTGTGTGTGTGCACATGTTTTTCTATACTGGTGGGGAATTAAAACCCGAATACACACACCAACTCATTGGGACTTGTGTCACCGTGGGGGACCTAAATTGAGGTCCTCATGGGTACAAAAAATTTGAAATCATACAGAATTAGATTTTTTTTAGATTGTGAAAAATGCTGAACGTTTTCTGTGAGGGTAGGTTACATGTAGGGTTGGTGTAGGGCGAAATAAAAAAACAGTCTGTACACTATAAAAACCATTAAGCCTGTGGGAAGACCCCATAAACCATCAATACCAACTGTGTGTGTGTGTTTTTGGACAATATGATTTTTGCATTTTGTCTACTCACCAATAATCTGAGTGCTTCATAAACATGTTTTGTTACCACAACCAAAAAAAATTAAAAATTGTTAACTAGGTTCGATGTATTCATGAATGTTCTGCAGTTATACTAAGATCAAATGAATGATATACTTCACACTGCATCACAGACTGCTAGGTACAGTAGTTTTGCCTCTGCAAATCATTGTAAGATCAGCAACATAGTAACTCTTTAGTTTTTCCTAAGGGAATTTCAGTTGTAGCACCACATAAAAGCAGTCCTACTGTGACAACAGCATGTCAGCCTGCCAGTCAAGATCTCGGTTTCAAAGCAAAGGCAATGGGGCTGAGCCCCCATTTGAGTCCCCTCAAAATCCAATCACGTAGCCCGTACGCTACAAGAATCCCAAAATCCGTCTGTTTGCACTTATCTGTCAGTGTAATACATCTGATATAGAATGGTTCCAAAGTATATGGACACTTAAGCCACACTTATGAATGATATTGCATTAGATCAAACTCAGAATTTCAGCATCATGCCATTTTAATGTTTCAAATGCATCAGACTGTCAGTCAACTGACTGTGTGTGTATGTATGTGTAAACTACCTTGCCATGAACCATATACATTTTACCACAAAAAAAAATAAAATAAATAAATAAATATTATACATCGTTTCATATTTTCATGAATTCAATTTCTATTTAAGCATGAAAGTTAATCTAGTTGATACAATAAACCTCATATTATGATAAGATGCATATTTATCACACTGGATGCTGTATATTCATTCATATTTACAGTTCAGCAATTCTTGTTGATTTTCATTATGTCCTCTCTACCTTTAAATGTCAGTCTGAACCTGTCCTTGGGCCTACATTGAAACTGTCTAGAAATACGTGCTGTCACTCAGATGGCTAAAGCTGATTTTCCTCAGTTTCTAATGTGAGAGTGATGATATAGTCAGCCCACAGCTTAAGGACTTTTCTATAGTGTTTTACTATTTATATATTTGTCAGTAAACTGCAACAATAAGGATAATGCTTTAGTTCCGCACACCATTATAGATGGATTTTTCCATCAGATTTTGGGTTATTGCAGAAAATAAGCTCTGCGATGATTGAAGGTTTGTTGTTCTTACAAATTTTGATCGTCATGATAAACCCTAAGTAAATACTATCATCAGGAGTAAAAAGCTCAACTTAGAATATTAAAGAAACTACACCTCAGCGTCTCCAGCATTGCTCTTCTGACAACTCATTCAGTCTTCATTTAAAATACATTTTGAAAGTTTGAGTTTGCAAAAGCATGATAATAAACAAAGTGTGATTGTGAGACTAATGAGTATATGAGTTTTCCAGTTTAGAATGATGGTGTTTAATATCCCAGAGAACCTTTATAATCACATTTAACTACTTGTTAGCAACCACCCTTTTCAAGGCAAACTATATGGGTGTATTACCATATAACGTGGAAATACCTTGAGCTTGTGTTTACCCGATACCTTACTTTAGGCATTTAAAAAAGAAACCTTATTAAATACAGGACAATTGAGTAAGAAGTGCTAAAATGCCTTACATAAGGTATACTTAACTAAGAACCTTTCAGGAAACACATATTATGGACAAAGTATAGCTTAAAGCAGTGTTTTCTGGTCCACCACCTTACTCTGATTAAACTCCACATTTTTTAACTACAATAACTACAGGTGCATCTCAATAAATTAGAATGTCGTGGAAAGGTTCATTTATTTCAGCAATTCAACTCAAATTGTGAAACTCGGGTATTAAATAAATTCTATGCACACAGACTGAAGTAGTTTAAGTCTTTGGTTCTTTTAATTTTGATGATTTTGCCTCACATTTAACAAAAACCCACCAATTCACTATCTCAACAAATTTGAATATGGTGACATGCCAATCAGCTAATCAACTCAAAAACACCTGCAAAGGTTTCCTGAACCTTCAAAATGGTCTCTCAGTTTGGTTCACTAGGCTACACAATCATGGGGAAGACTGCTGATCTGACAGTTGTCCAGAAGACAGTCATTGACACCCTTCACAAGAAGGGTAAGCCACAAACATTCATTGCCAAAGAAGCTGGCTGTATACAGAGTGCTGTATCAAAGCATGTTAACAAAGTTGAGTGGAAGGAAAAAAGTGTGGAAGAAAAAGATGCACAACCAACTGAGAGAACCACAGCCTTATGGGGATTGTCAAGCAAAATGGATTCAAGAATTTAAGTGAACTTCACAAGGAATGGGCTGAGGCTGGGGTATTTGGGGAATTTGGCTACAGTTGTCGTATTCCTCTTGTTAAGCCACTCCTGAACCACAGACAATGTCAGAGGTGTCTTACCTGGGCTAAGGAGAAGATGAACTCGACTGTTGCCCAGTAGTCCAAAGACTGTTGCCCTTAGACTGAATGGTCATTTTTTCTTCTTCTACAGTCCCTCCAATTTTCCTTGCAGGCATGTATTTTAAGTGGCTGTATCCTGTTTGTAAGTACCATATATAAGGGCTTGAGACTGCTTTTAGCTAAAACTTCCCCATTGACTACACGTTGCGGGTTTGGATTTTCTGCATCGCCAATCCATGTAAACCCAAAACCAATGGAACTGTTGCTGTATTTGCATTTTTTACTTGATATCTTCCAACTCTCTAGGGTAGGCCTAATTATCGTCAATGGTTCTCTGTTGGATCTCTGTGTTCCTTCCTCTTCACCTTGTTCGTTGTCCTCTGAGTCCATTTGATCAGGTTTCTCCATATAACCAAGACCAGTGCACAGCTCCCTTGACTTCTTTAAAGAGCCAGTTTTTAACCAGGTGTATATTTTGATGAATATAGTTAGTAAAAAAAAAAATAAAAAAAAAAAAAAAAAATTAAAAATGAATTATCACTTAGTGCCTAATGTGAAAGGGCAGTGCTATTATGATGCAGACGTGTAATGGCAAAATTAAATCAAGAGTAATTTGTAGGTTGTAATGTGAATTAGTTTTTTTCTTAATAAAGAAAATGATAAATACTTAAGGTAAATACGTAAAAATAATAAAGAGACCATTTTTACACCATTACAATCTTGCACATCCCACTTTGGGAGCCACTGGCTTAAAGTATAACTTAAGAATGACGTAGCATTAAGAAGGTTTTGGGAAACGCAGCCCAGAGCTGTTTTTGACAAGGTAAAAGGTGATGTTTTAAACAACCATTGAGGAATTTTAACCATAGTATGTTACAGACATTTTATGAAGACCCTTAATAATCATACTAACTTGAGGAAAATGGACGTGTGATGTCCCCTTCAAAAAGTACATTAATTGTAATGTCTACATGAAAGCTTTAAACCAAAACCACTTTGTGACATTTTAATCCTAAGACCTGTTCAGGATTTTCATACGTTACATTTTTATTCAAGTTTCATATAGCTGTAAGACTTATAAATGCATACTGTTGGTGAGGTAGGAATTTTAGCAGTAGTTACTCCACTACATTTTCAGGCGCTCCGAGCACTTGGGTGCATGCCAGATTCTGAGAGAATTAAGTTTGGGAATGACCTGAATTAATCAGCCATGGTCTTTATTTAATTAAGAGGGGCAAGTCTGTAGATAGTGTTAAGCCCTCGTATGCTCATAGAGGCTTATCGCATTGCCCTTATTATATGTGCAGCATACGGTAATCCAAAAAAGCTGTGTTTCACACCAGTATTCCATTTTTGAGTCAGAATCTTTCAACTTATGGCATTTTTTTTTTCTAGGCAGAGCAGGATAACGGACACCCTCTTCCGGCATTCGCTAATCTCCACATTGAGGTGCTTGATGAGAACAATCAGGCGCCGTACTTCCAGGTGGCCACTTATCATGGATTCATCTCGGAGGCTGCTCCGCTGGGCACAACTATCTCGAGCAGTGCCAATCTCTCCACCCCCCTCACCATTATCGCCCTGGATAATGACATTGAGGAGGTGAGGAGTCTCTCTTTCTGTGCTTGTGCTCAGACGGCAATCACTTTCGCGTGTCCTGAGGAGTGTGTGTATGTGTGTGTATAGAAATGTTCCTCTGAAGTTAACCAAAGCTCCTGCTCTATCGAGCATTTCGAAAAGCAAATTAAAATTGAAACAAGCTTCAGAAATACAGTCTTGTGCTAATGTTCTCTGGAGTGTTCACTCTTTGCAATTATCTCTGCTTTATAGATGGCAAAGTACTTATAGCCGACTCTGCTATGACAGTCGTATTCTGCTTTAAAGGGACAGTGCATCCAAAAATTTAAATTCTATTAATTAGTCACCCTCAAGTCATTCTTTCACATAAAAGAAGATATTCTGAAGAATGTTCTTGCTGCTCTTTTCCATGCTACATCTTTCATAAATTGTTATACTAGTATTGTGTATGCTACTGGGCTATTGTGTTAAGTTTAGAATAATTAGAATTATTTTTTAATGGTTTCAAAAAAAAAAAAAAAAAAAAAAAAACTGAACATTTTGTAAAATATCTTCTTTTATGTTTCATGAAAGAAACAGTCGTACAGGTTTGAAATGACAATAAGGCTGAGTTAACAATGCACATTTTTATTTATGGGTGAACTGTCTCTTTAATACTATCAGTTTTAGAGATGGAAAATGCTGTAATGTCAAGCATATGTTTTGTCTCCCACCTAAAGCTGAATCTCGGTGATGTGCCTGTAGGTATTATTGAAATTAGTGAGAGATGTGTGAAGTGAAAAGCTCTTGTTTGCCTTTTCTCTCTTTCTCATTTGTTCTGTGCTGTCTTTTTGTATCATTCAGTTTGCTTAATGGTTTGCATGATTATTGTCCTGTGTCTTGTTTATTGATTTTCATTTACATTTTTGGCTGACTGGCAATTGATCTAATGTATGTCATTCATAATTTGGTAAATTTGGAGGACTGCATTCAGCTGGGAAAAAATCTGGAGCATAATGAGAAATTGTTAGTGGAGTTGCAAACAACATTATTATTTAATGCCTCAAACTTTGACACTGTTAATGGAGTTATTCAAACAAACAGAGCCACGTTTTGATAGCATCAAAAACATACAGGTTTAAATGGCTATAGATAATGGTGGGAATGAGAGCACCACATGAAATACCAGCATTCATATAGATGGAAAGCGGTTACTCAATCAGAATTGTTAACATTGAAACAGTGACAGTGTGAATGTCACAGATTGTGACAGTGAAATTTTTTTTTTTTTTTTTTTTTTTTTTTTTGTGACAAAAGATGCTTATAATGTTACAAATAATTTATAATTCAAATAAAATCTGTTATTTAGAACCTTTTATTAATCAAATAATACTGAAAAAATGTTTTCAGAAAAAATATGCAGCAAAAAAAAAAATATACATATATATTTTTAACATTGATTATAATAAGAACACTGACACTGAAGACTGGAATAATTGATGCTGAAAATCAGCTTTTTCATAAGAATAAATTACATTTCAAATATATACAAATAAAAACATTTATTTTACATTGTAATAATGTCTCACAATATTACTGTTTTACTGTATTTTTGTGAGTTTTGGTGAACATAAGTGACGTCTTTGAAAACATTAGAAAAACCTTCCTATTCCAAACTTTTGGTAGTGTACATGATAACATTATGTTTTACCTCAGTGCCGATACAACACTTTAACACCTCAAATGCTTTATTTTTGCACATTTCATAAGCATGAAAGTCTTGGAATGCTATTGCTCTTGTATAATCTCTTTAGATATTTATGATCCTTATTAATTTATTTTATTATTTCAGATATCATTGTCTTAAACTTCACAAGTTGGTGCTTCTTTAATTTCTTTTAGAAGGTTTTGAGTTATTTACGTCTCTCTTTACTGGAGTTCTCCCTTATACAGTGTGTTTCTCTAATGCACTGGGTTTTATGAGCGTTTTTCCCATCCTTTGCAATTTGTATAGTCAAATTCCCAGCATGCTCTATCTTCTGATGTCTCTGCCTTCTGACATGGGAAATTAAGGTGATTTATCTCCACTGCAGACGAAAGATCCCATGGTGCACATCTCTCTGGACAACTACAACAGCATCTTTGCGGTGACGCCCAGTGGGATTGCACGCTACCTGACACTACTGAGGCCCGTGGACCATGAAGAACAGCCGAGTTATGCCTTCACGGTAAGGGCTCCGTGCCACCTTTCCTTGACAAGCCTGCTTAGCTCTGTCTCTGTCACTGCGGCTTGCAGCTTTCATGTCAAGGACTTTGTCTAAACTTGCTTCACCACACACTACTAGATTTTTGGCTCTGGTGTTATTTTTAAAACTGCACACTGCACTAAAGGAATTCTGATCAAGTGCAAGCCTTGCGGTCGTATAGATTCTCTATGACAAGTGGCTTTTCTTAAGTATGTAATGTGGGACACTGACAAATGACAAGATATATATTTTTAAAGAAATCTAGTTGACCATGTACCAAGTACTTAGAAATGTAGTCTTTTGTATTCATGTTCTTTTCATTAGGTTTTAAAAAATAATTTATTCCAATTCAGACCATTTATGATCAACAAAAGATGGAACTTTAAGAAATCAAGTAAAAAGCCTTTTTCTTCTCAAAAATGTGTAATATTTTAGCAAAACTGCTTGTTTTGTTTATCTAAGAAATTATGGCACACTTTACAGTAAGGTTTGTTAGTTAACATTAAATAATGCATTAACTCAGTGGTTCCCAACCTTTTTCAACTCGTGGCCCACACAACCAAACACATATGTTTGTGCGGCACACTGCAAAAAATAAATAAATAAAAAATGCATTCAGGATGAATTTGGAACATATTTCCAAAGAAAACCAATTAGAGCTTTATTAAAAAGTTTTAATGTCTCTAGAACAGACATAATTCAAAATTATCACTATAGTAAAGGTGTAACAAAAGATACAAATATAAAAAATATAAATAAATAAATCCCGTTTCCAGGGACTTTTTTTTTTTTTGCCATCCATTGTTCATAGAGCGTATTAATTGTAGCAGTGCCTCAGGTGTTGAAAAAGATTTGTTATATATTATACAGGTTCACACGTACTCCGATTGCAGTTTGCATACAGTCTATGTAAGCGGTGCAGAAGCAGCAGCGAGAGCGCGTTATTGTAACGCGAAAGCACATTAAAATGATGGACGAGCACGAATCTCTCTGTTCGCACGCAGATTTCCTTTGCTCTGTCACAAAACCAGACGTGTTTGTCCGGAGAGAGTGTGCCCACTTAAAACCTATCTCCTCTCACTTAAACTGCATCCTGTGCACTCACAATTCTCTCTATGCTCATGTGTTAGATATTAATTATTTTCGCACATTTTTATTTCTAGCCTTTTGCCGCATGCAGTGTGAACGCTCTGATCCGTAAACATGGGCTAGGAAAAAAGGCGCATCACAGACAGTGTGTGAACCTGGAGTTAGGCACATGCCCAGTATGTTCTGTTCTGTCAGGGCCGTGGAAAATCGTGCTATAAAGCGATTTAGAAATCGCGACGCTCAAATTGTGATTTTATGATGATTTTGATTAATCACACTGCCCTAGAAAGGACTGGAAATTAACAGAAAATAACTCGGGCTGGCACCGCTCAGCAAAACGGGAAAACCAGCTCGGCAGTGGGTAAACAGTCAGCGGAGCAAGCAGTCAGGAGGGAACACGTTGACAGCCATTTATGTAGAGCCTATTGGCAGCCATTTATGCACGTTTGAATTTGTTGTTCTGTAGCATATGCAGCAAAAAGATCTAAGATTAATTGGTGGTTTATTCTTAATCCAATCAGTGAGCTCGAATAGTGGAAGCATAGTTTAATATAATTTTTTTGTTATTTAATTATACACATGAAATGATGTTATTATGTTATAACTTAGACATTTTTACATATATTAACAATATCATTATTTATTTTAATAGTAATTGGCGGCACACTTGCAATACCACCGCAGACAACAGGTTGAAAACCACTGCATTAACTTATATGAACTAACAATGAGCAATACATTTGTTACAGTATTTATCAAGCTTTGTTAACATAATAAATAATAAAAGTACAACTCATCATATTTGGTTCATTTTAGCTCAGGGGCATTCATTAATATTAACATATACAATTTTGGATTTTAATAATGTATTATATAGTATATGAATACATGCTTTAAAAGTGTTTTTCATTGTTAGTTTACGTTAGCTAATGTCAATAAAAGGAACCTTATTGTAAGGTGTTACAGAAATAATTACAAAATTGTATGTCAAACATTTTAATAAGACTTTTTTGATCTCCATCCAGAAACAGAAAATTATTTTATAAAAAAAAAAAAAAAAAAAAAAAAAACCTTAATTAAATAAAGTTTTGAGCAGGTACCTGTCTCCCATTATTGTGTTAAAAAAGCATGTTAACAAAGTTTGGCAGCATTGACATTCAACATACAGTAATGATTGCTAGATATCTTACTAATGACCATATTATATACTGCAGCTTTCAGTAGTGTTGGTACTTGTACTTAGTTACAGTGTTGAATATCATCACACTGCATCAGGTCACATGGACAATGCAGAGCACTGCAGTCATGCCATCACTAATTCTCTCAGGGTCCGGCTTTACAATTCACTCAAAAGCACCATATTTCCCTGCCTATCATACTGCACCACAGAGATATGCAGATCTCAGTTTGGTGCCATGTAGGCGATTGCTGCTTTCCCCACATTTTCACTTGGTGGTGAATGGATTTGAATTAACACTGAGCACGTCCATGGTTATTTTAGTCTCTGACATATATTACAGTGATACAGTGGAGTGCATTATAGTGCTGTCAGCCTGTTAATGAGAGAGAACAATGGTATTTTTAGTACCAGAGAAATTATGGAAGTATGGGTCAAACTATTATGACCTACACAAAGAACACAAAATTGCATATCCCTGGTCAATGGAAACACGTTTGCTGGAATTTGAATTATTATTATTATTATTATTTTAAGCTCAGTACCTGAGTTCATAGTGCGAACTACGGTGGAGCTAGGGGGAGCTCGGCTCCCCTTAATAAGAAATGGGCTCCCCTGAAAATAAGAAATTTGAAATTTTGTGGGGTCTCAAAAAATATTTACAATGTGAAAAAGTGTAAAATAGCAAAAGTATTATTCATTCATGGATGACGGCGATTAAAACCTAATTTACTTCAATAAAGATTACTGTTAAAAACATTTCAACTTTTCAGAATGCCGCAAGCACACCGTGGGTCATGTGACAAGAACTAACCAATCAGCTTCATCCTTTCCCTAACAACGTTGAAAGCTCAGCCAAGATGAAGGAACAGCTGATAGTTGTATATGGATTTCCATTTTGAAATAAATTTAGTAGCAGAGCTACTGCAAGCGATTTTATTAAACTAAAGGATAATCTGTTAACTTAATTATAATACCTTATAATAATAAGCTTAAAAATATTCCTTACATATTTCTGGTTATACCTTTAAAGTGTATACTCCATAACATCAACATTTTACATCAACATTTTTCATTCAGAATATGTGTGTTACCCAAATAAAATTGACAAACAATAAGTCTTTGAGAAGGGGTTTATCAAGCTAGGTGGTGCATTAGAAAAGGGGCTCATCTCCTGTTTCCAAAATGCATCACAAAGTGCTTGAAAAAGCTGTAAACTAATTCCACATTGCACAAGATGCAAACAACATTACGCCTGTTTCACACCAATGTTTAAGGTTTTAGGTGTCAAGGTACAAAAAACAAATAATTAAATGTAAAATAGCACTGGATAGTCTTGAATGTAAAAATTAAATATACAATTAAACCTACATTTATTCAGACACCTTCAACATTTCTCACATTATTACAGTTTTGATATATATATATATATATATATATATATATATATATATATATCAAAAATTATATCTGGTGTCTGAATAATTTTTGGTTTGACTGTTAAAACTACAAAGTATTGCAGTAAAGAGCAGTGAGTGATTTTCTTTCTTTCATTTTCTTGGATTAACATTACAGCAGCCAGTAGCTAAATTAGGCGCGGTCACTTTAAGAGACGATGAACGCATCCAATACAATACACATCCCATTTTTTCCCTCAACTGTTTACTTTCTATGACAGTTTTTTCTAGCATAATTTCCAAGGTAGATATTTTGACATATTTTGTATGTATTTGTCGCCACAAGAGCAAAAATAAGCAAATTCGATGTTCAAGTGTTTTGAGACGCCTTTCTCTTCGCAGAAGAGAGCTCGGTTCAGTGTCGCTGTCCGTGTTACGCGGCTCTCTCTCTCTCTCTCTCTCTCTCTCTATCGTGCGCAACGAACACCAGTAACCAGCTGCTCCGTTCAGCTTTTCCGCGTCTTGTGTTTGGATGCTTTAATGTTTAAATCAACAAGTGGTAAGGCGTATATATATATATATTAAATGTTAGTGCTAGAAATTATAACTAAATCAAATAATATAATTCAAATATTATTATTTTTTGTTTTTTTTTGTTTTAATCAAAAATCAAATCTGATCAAAAATAACAGTAAAACCTTTTTAATGTTACAAAACTATTTTGAGTAAATCATCTTCTTTTTAACTGTCCATCCAGGAAAAAAAAAATACAGAAGTATTTTACAGTATTACCGTTTCTAATCTCAAAGCATAAGAGACTTCTTTCAAAAACATAAAAATATTATATTTTTAATAGTTTTTAATTTATGTCTATCTGTCTGTCTGTCTATCTATCTATATACAGTGCCATCCTTATATATCATTATACATACCATTATTTTCATCTGTCTTGTTTCTCTGCTAGCTGTTTTACCTGTTTTCCTAACAGTAGTTGCTAACCTTCATTCTCAGCTGAATATACACATGAAATCACTTATGCAGTAATGGTGCCTTTCAGAAATGCAGCTTACTCACTCTTACTGGAGGCGCACGTCCTTGAATTTTTTTTTCTAGCAGAGGGGATCGACATGAAGGACTCCACCTGGAGCTAACTGAGATGTCTGAGCTGTCTAGTTTGACGTGCCAAACTTTGCACATGTGATAAGCTCAGCTCTTGAAGAGCCTCGCTGAAGTGATGTCATGACTCTACGTTTGAATTCTCTCTTAAATTTGGGTAACACTGTTTCCGTGGCAACAGCAGTTTCCAATTTCACCATTGTTTGTTAAGGTACAGTACTCTCTGAAGACTTCCTAATTTGCCAGTTGTAGATGTCACAAGTTTTAAGTGAACTAGCCAAAACATTGTCAGACTTGATGCAAAATGATACCTCAGTGTTGTATTTAATAAATCCAGATGTTTTTGGCTGTTTTTATTACTGCAGGAGCTTCAGTTTCTTTATTAGAATGATACTGTGAAGAGAAGGCAGGAAATTGTATGAGAGAGAAAGGATTGGCATCGTATAATTGCATGCATGCCAGATGCAAACTTGTGTCTATCACATGAGTGCCACAACTCCACAAGCTATACCTGACAGAAATCACTGAAATAGGTGTCCTGAGGAATCACGTCTGACAGCAATCGCCAGTGAGGGGGGTGGCCCATACTTCAATCTGAACACGCTCAGAATTATGTGGGTTTGTTAACATCATATTGGCTTAATTTGGTAGTAAATTGTGTGGTCACACTAGATTTTACAGAAATTGTTCACCCAAGAATTAAGATTAATTGTATTATTTGGTTTAATCTCTATGAAGAGCAATCTTCAAGTGTCTATCAACACTGGCATGCCTGATTCCCAGATGAACAGAGTCCAGGATTAAGGTTCCGATAAACTCACAGCAAATTTCATTTTCAGTCTTTGCTTAGGGGTAAAAAAAACAGCGCTGCACCGTTTGCCAACATTGTTGCTTTCAATTAGAATTACTACAGTACTTCAGTTTCTACTATAAATAATTTCTCTTGTGTGTTCATGGTTTTACATCTGATCTCAGAACAGAAGAAATGAAACAGAAAAGATTTCCATGCCAAAGTGGGCTGAACCCCATTACTTCAAATACAAATTGCATAATCGACACAGACCAATGATTCATTACGAAAATTTCAATTGGCAAGTTGTTTCAAACTTTCTAAATGAACTCCAAACGTACATCATTTTGACCTGATTTTGTTAAAAATTATGTCACACCAGTTCTGAGATTTTGCTTGAAGTATATAAGGCTCTTTAGATTTCACCAAACTAAATAATTTCAGCCCAGTTTAGAACAGGTTAAGCGGGTTCAGAATGCTCATTCTCAACTCAGGAACATGGAGTAAATCAGTCTGATTCACTTTTCATGAGAAAATTCCCATTAATTGCTTTTCTAATGAACATTAAGAGATTATTATGAGAAAAACCTTGAGTTTAACACAGCTGCTGCCAAAGTTTGAGACGGCAGCTAAAATAAAATATTTGACCTTATTAATTCAAGTGAATTAACTGAATTTATTAAATTGTCAGTGTTTAAAGGTTCATAAAGAGCATACAATAAAACATGTTAGCGTAGCAATTTTAAAAGCTTTATATATTCTAAAGCATGCATTTAAAGTAATTTAAATGAAAAGTTTATAATTCTGTCAAAATATAATTGCTTAAGTGTTATGGATATATATATATATATATACATACTCTAAACTGCCTTAAAGATGATAAGTGACTTATTTCATCATATGTCACTTTGCTCAAAGCTTTTAAAAAAAAAAAAAAAACACAAACAAACAAACAAAATAAACAACAACGACAAAAAAGGTTAGCCATGTAGGGTAAGTCACCAATGAACATCACTGAAAACCAATCCATCTTCTTTAACCCTCCAAAATAACTGAATCTCCTAAAGTTTAGCACAAATTCACCTGGACAGCCACTGTCTCCTTCATTTGTTTTTCAACTGTGAAACAGCAGCCTTGTGGACAAACAAATGAATACGGAGTATGTGCGGTTAAACAATTGCATAGGGAATGCATTGTATGTAAACCTTTGGGTACACGTAAAGACCGAAGTATTCTTTGGGCTTATTACTAGACTTTTTTTCACCATGCTTTCATGCTGAAAAGACCTTTGTGCCCGATCCTATAGGAGTGTGTAATTATGGTATGAGAACACTAAATTGTGGCAGAGGCTGTGAATGAATGCTGATTCTCAGTCAGACGTGGGTCGCTGTCAGCTCATGGGAAATGGGCTGCAGGACTTAACATTCACTGCACTGCGCCTCATGCCCTCTGAGCACCGATTCATTCAGAAACTGAAACCAGCTGGTCTCGTCTGAGGGAACAGAGGACTTTAGGTCCCGTCGGTGATGTTAACTGTGCAGTGTTAGGCTAGCATGTCACAAACAAACGGCTGCTTTGGGATGCCATTATCTGTTTTGCGACAAGATAAACTTTGTTTGCCGGAGCAATGGAATATCAAGTATCTCATTTGTAATGTCTTTGTAGCCGATAAACATTGTTTCCATTCGTTTAAATGAGTCTGTTGGGCCACGTTGTTATACCCATGACGTGGTTAAATTGGAGGAAATTGTTCTCTGAAATAACACAGATGAAAGTATTGCGCTTGCAGCTGATTTTTTTTAGATACATTCTTAAATAGCATTTCAAGGCTAACCATTATAAAAATTTACTGCGGTGACCATTGTTTCTGCCAAAAACTGTGCACTATTGGGTATCAGTAAAATGTGCAAACACTAGCTGCTACAATGCTTCTTGTAAAGTTGTAAACTTACCAGAGTAAGTGTTGAATTACATGGTGGTGAATTACATCCATAATAGACTTCTTTTCATAGCAAACTAGAAAGTCGGCTATCAAAATATAGTTTCTGAAAGTCTGCTGTCATATTAGAAAGTTTAATTCTTGTCCAGTATCTGTACTATTTCTCTCCTGAAGTAATGTGCGATTAATAGTGGTGGGCCGTTATCGGCGTTAATGTGCTGCGTTAACGCGAGACTCTTATCGGGCGATAAAAAAAAAATATCGCCGTTAATCTATTCTCAAAGTTGGGTTGGGAGCTGGGTCTATACTAAGCAAGCTATGATGACTTTCACCTTGATATTTTATATAACCGACTGACTGAGGCCAGCCTAAAAAGATGCTCAGGACAGTTGACGGGCCACTGCTGCGCATCGTCACAAAAGCTTATCTTTTGCACATGTTTCTTACCGCTTGTCGATTTAAACATTAAAGCATCTTGGAAATTATGCTCGAAAAAACTGTCAGTTATTTCTAAGGGGAAATAAACAGTTGAGGGAAAAAATGGGATGTGTATTGTATTGGATGCGTTCATCGTCTCTTAAAGTGACCACGCCTAATTTAGCGACTGGCTGCTGTAATGTTAATCCAAGAAAATGAAAATGAAAATCACTCACTGCTCTTGACTGAATTACTTTGTAGTTTTAACAGTAAAACCAAAAAGTTATTCAGATACCAGATATAATTTTGATGTATATATCAAAACTGTAATAATGTGAGAAATGTTTAAGGTGTCTGAATAAATATAGGTTTGATTGTATATTTAATTTTTACATTCAAGACTATCCAGTGCTATTTTACATTTAATTATTTGGTTTCTGTACCTTGACACCTACAAACTTGAAAAAAACTTAAACATTGGTGTGAAACAGGCGTAATGTTGTTTGCATCTTGTGCAATGTGGAATTAGTTTACAGCTTTTTCAAGCACTTTGTGATGCATTTTGGAAACAGGAGATGAGCCCCTTTTCTAATGCACCACCTAGCTTGATAAACCCCTTCTCAAAGACTTACTGTTTGTCAATTTTATTGGGGTAACACACATATTCTGAATGCCTTCGGCAGAATTTGAATGAGCCATTTTAATCTAGATTAATCTAGATTAATTTCAAGATCACAGTGAGATTAATCTTGATTAAAAAAATGAATCTATGCCCACCGCTAATATATATATATATATATATATATATATATATATATATTGTAGATATGTTTGGAAATGAATCCATTCTTTTTTTACCATCAGTTATTAACATGTTTCCATTTGTGTTGTCTTTTATTCATGATATTTGACTTGACTACCTCCTTCTGTGCTCGAGCGTCAGCTCTTTCATTCCATGTGGAGGTTGACAAAAACACTTTGCCCTTCCCACAGTGCCGTCCACAACCTCTCTGTGATATCCCATTAGTCTAGCTGACAGCTAGTGAGGCAGTTGGGAGTACCGCCAATGGACTGTACACTCCACGCAAGAGTATTCATTTGAATAATTTGCCTTCACAATAAGCAAAGGGAAAATGTGTGAGGCTATCTGGGTGTTATATCACAGTATCTGTTTGCCACTGTATAGTTAGCAACAATTTTCAAATTTAGCTTTCAACTGTTTTACAGTGATTTTTCTGTGCACAATATGCAATTATGAAATTAAGAAGCAAATGTGGTTCCTCCTAGTGCGTTGAATATGTTTCACTCTGTCTCACGGTCTGATAATAACAGTTTTGTTACTTCTTTTAGATGACTGCCTCAGATGGAGTTCAGGAGAGCTTTCCAGTCACTGTCAGTATCACTGTGATTGACGCCAATGACAACACGCCTGCCTTCCCCAACGTCTCCTATAGTGTGAATGTTTATACAGACATGCAGCCTGGAGACACAGTCTTACAGGTAATCAATAAGATACTCCCATTGCAATAAAATCACTTCTTTAACAGCATTTTGTTTGGTCTTCCAAAAACAGACATATAAGCATGCCTTAAAAAAATCATGCATTTACTTGAAGGCTTATTGTCTGACAGTATATTTTGATTTTGTGCTTTATATACTTTACACAGTAGAAAATGCAATTAAAAATATCTCTGAAAATATGTATTTTATACAGTTTTGCTTCTCAAATGCATTGATTTCTTTCTTGAAAAACATGGCAAAATCTTATTTGCAGAGCTTTTCACCCTTAATCCATTCATTTGAATTAATGGTTGTAGTTCCCACATTTATGAGGGGCTTATTGCTACAATAATTGCTCAGATCTCTGTTTAATCTTTGTCTTAATGGGAATTTTGAAATGTGTGCATAAATGATTTCTTTGCAATCAGAACATAAGCAGGGCGTAGATTTGCTCTGACATGCGGAAAGATTGACCCCAGAAGTCAAAATTAAAAAATACAAGTTGTATCATCTAAAAGGTTAACTGCTCTATTATATGCTGCTAGTCGTCACTTCATAAAGGTTCTGAAACAAATTCTAATCTCCCTGTCTGTAGAACTAGTGAGTCAGCAGGTAATTCCAAAAAAAAAACATGTCTGGGTCACCTTTTACATTTCTAAACAAAATAATAATAATAATAATAATAATAATAATAATAATAATAATAATAATAATAATAATAATAATAATATATTTTAGAGTCATAAAATAGAATTAAATATAAATTATATGAGTATATAATATATAGTGTATAATTAATAATAAATTAATAATATATAAAATATTAAAATGCAGTAGTAATATTTATTAATGATCAAAATAATTACTTTTTGCAATATATATATATATATATATATATATATATATATATATATATTCAGGCTATACATTTTTACCTATCAAGTGTTCCCGGGGAATCGAACCCCCAACCTTGCGCTTGATAAGGCAATACTCTACCAATTGAGCGACAGCAACATATATATATATATATATATATATATATATATATATATATATATATATATATATATATATATATATATATATATATATATATAAATGAGACACGGACATGTACTTGGCAGGTTTTGTGATTCAGCCTGGTCCAGAGAGGAAGCTTGGACAGTGATGAACGTGAATAAGCACCTTTGCATGTCCCCTGTGAAGTAACAGCTCCAATTTATTTCTTTTAGCTGACAGCAGTGGACGCTGATGAGGGTCCCAATGGCTTGGTGAGCTACAAAATCTTGGCGGGGGATCAGGGACATTTCACCATCAATGACTACACAGGAATAATCACTGTGCTGCCCGGTGTAAACCTGACCGTGGGCCGCTCCTATGCCCTCACCGTTAGGGCCTCTGACAACGGCCCTGCATCCCAGAGAAGGTAAATCAACTGATAACCCAATGAGGGTTGAAAAAGAGTGCGTCTCTCACTCTGTAACAGAAGACTTGACCTAGCATGCCCAGTTTGAGATCAATACAATGCCGCATGGTGACAGATTTTGCTTCGGAAATATCCCAGAGAACACTCTGCCGATATTGTCCCCTGCTCTTGTCCATCTGACACTTGGAAGAGCGGAAATTAAGGGCTTTTCACTCTAATTGCTGCTATCTCCCCTCCTGTCCAATTCATACCATCCGCTGCCCTCTGTAATTCTTGCTGACTGCTGAATCAATACAGATGAAAGAAGCAGAAAGAGAATGAGGGCAAGCAAAGTTCAGGAAATGCATCTTTTCACTTTGTAAGTTTAAAAGCGTCTAATATTCACAACAAATCAACCTAAATTTGAAGTTCTTCTCCACTGCTTGGTTGAAATCCACTTCATTGAGGTAGAAGAGGTTTATGGTGAAAGCTATTATATGTGTTGGACAGATGGCAGCTGAGCTGGTGAGCACCGGGTAGTTATTTCCATCTCTTATTTTTCTGTTTTAAAGTTTTATGAGAGTGCTGGCATCAAATCCATCATACTGGAAGATTTCCAGAGTGAAAATATTCCCCGATCTAATTTGCTTCAATGACGTTGATGAGTGCCTTGATACAATGTGTCATAAAACAATGACAGTACCAGGTTTGGTTTTCACAAAAAATCCGAAAAAACAACCTAAGCAATCCAGCTGTCATTATTAGCTAGACTTACAGTAAAGTGTTAAAAAAAAAATAATAAAATAAACGTGAATAATATTTTCTTTTAATATGAAAATGAAATAATATATTATTAATACATTATATATAATTAATAAATCGTTAATATAGAAAATTCTATATTTCTTGTTAAAAAAAATTAAGATATTATTCATGTATTATTAATTATATAAAATGTATGAATTATATATGAATATAGTTTATCTACATATAATTCATTTGAATATTTTTACATATTTATTTTATTTGTAGTTTTTTAAACACTTTTCTGTTGTATACATATTTCATATAGTTCATATGGTTCTGAATGTTGCCTATTTAGACAGATCACTTGATTTTGGAATGCCATAGCATTTTAGGAGATTATATGTTGAAACTCGTTTTGCATTGCCGATTGTTTTGTGGTTGGGGTGGCATAGTTAGTAGCTGGAGGGGATGCATTAGCTATCATGCTGTTCCCCTGAGTGAGACACTTAATATGTTTGTCAAATAAAGGAATATAAATCATGTTCCTTTTTGTTTCTTCAGAAGTTCCATCACTACGGTGTATATCGAAGTGCTGCCCCCCAACAATCAGAGTCCACCCCGCTTCCCTCAGCTCATATACAGCCTGGAGGTCAGTGAGGCCATGAGGACAGGAGCCACACTGCTCAATATACAGGTGACTTACCCATCAGCTCCATGACCCGTTGAGCTATTCCCTTTAGGGTGTTAATGTTTAAATAAAAATGTGTGAGTATCATTAATATTAATATTGTAATGATAAATATATGAATTATCTTTCAAAAGTTTTAAATTGTGTTCAAAAATACGCTAAAACAGTTATATTGTGAAACATATTTAAAATTTAAAATAAATATTTAGCATTTAAATATATTTAAAATGTTATCCCCCATCACGGTAAAGCTAAATTTTCAGCAGCCGTTACTCTACAGTCTGCCATCTTCCTTTAGAAATCATTCTAATGATTGGTGATTTGGTGCTCACTTATTTTTAATTATCAATGGTGCTGAATTAAACATAATGGTTCTTATTCTTGTTAATGCTGAAAACAAGCTAACCCTAACCCTAACTTTGATAAATAGCAATTTCAAAAGAACAGTATTTATTTAATATAGATTCTTTTGTCACATTATAAGTGTCCCTACTGTCACATTTCACCAATTCAAAGCATTCTTGCTCAATAAAGTATTCAGTTCAATCAATCATATATATATATATATATATATATATATATATATATATATATATATATATATATATATATACATATTCTCATGTGACACTGATGGCTAGTGATGACTATTAGAGTAATGATGCTGACACATGTGCAACACATGAATATACAATACAATAAATTAAATACCATATTATATATTTCACAATATTACTGTTTTTACAACCAAATTCTTTTAAAAATCTGAAAATATTAATTTAGCATCTAAAACCTTTGACCTGTACATTTATCAAAACATATTCATATAACTTTTCACCAAACATTGATGTAAAAAAAAGAAGAGAGAGAGAGAGATCATGGATATATGTGATATATGTCAGTATGTGTTTCCTGATCACGAAGTTGGGAGGCTGTGTTTTTCTCATCATAATTGAATGAATACACAAAAATGCTTTTTGTCATTTGCAGGCAACCGACCGTGAAAGAGATCCCATTACATATACCATCCTCAGAGGAGACACAAGCAACGTCTTTGAAGTCTCCCAAACGTAAGCTTGCTTTGAAAGGCCGCAAAACAGTTTCTGGGGTTTGAATACGCAGAAATGATATTATAATTGTGATTCAGACACCCTCACACAATGATTTGCACTCAGAGAAAAAAAAATATATTTTTCTCCGTGAAATATTTATGTTTAGGTTAGCCACGTCCTGACATGAACTGGATGCAGATTACATTATGACACAAACATGATGCATAATTAATAAGTTCCGATGAAATTATTAATTCCTCCATTTCAAATAGCAGCTTAAGACATTTCAGCTTTTGCTTGGGGTGAAGGACCGATAGTACGTCACTGTTTTCAGAGCAAAACCTAGGATGCATTTTATTTTATTTAGCACTCCATAAAACAAGTAAACAACATTAGGTGGCCGACATCTCTCACTCTCTTTCTTTAGGAAAGCATGCTATTCTCTGTAGTGTGCAGGGTGCCGGGAATTTCACTCATAACCTGGAGCAAAGCTTCTGATCCTGTTCTAAAGTTATTTAAGCACGATACCACAACCAAGAGACACTTCTAATGAACCGCTTCTGTTCTTTCAATAAGCAGCAAGTGAAGAACAGAACAAATATAGATATGTTCCTTAAACTACCGGAGCTTATCTCTCACAGTTACAGTTACCTTTTCTTTCTTTCCTCTCCTCCTTCCCACAATGACTTCTGCTCCCCGCGGAGTTTACGATAGAGCTGTCTGTTTGAGGGGATTGTGTAACTGTGGAGTCTGGAAAAGTCTGGCTGGAGGGTGAATATGGTGATATAAAGCACTTTCATGGGGGTTGGAAGTGTGTGGTTCTCCTTTCATAAAGTAAGCGAAATCAAATTTTAAAGTGGGATTATTGAGAAAATAAGTTTTTCAAGCAGATGGAATTTAAAATATTTAAATGGATTTAGATCTTTTCAACTTAGCCTAGGTTAAAGTGCCATAATTCCATCCAGCCTATATTTGATGAGCTAATTTCAGCCAAAAATTATTCACTTTGTCTGGATTTTAGCTGTGGCCTGTTATGCGAATGACATATTCCACATTTTTGTTTTGAATTTTACATTTTTTCCCTCCCTCTTTTACTCATGCTTACTCTTTAAAGCCGCCGTGAAGTTAAAAAACTTAGACCTCTGAGCTATATAATCCTCAGGTTTCCACGTCATCTTTGCTTTCAGGTCTGGCCTGTTGTTGTTGGCGAAGACTCTGGACAGAGAGATCACGGATCACTACATGCTAACGATCACGGCCTCCGATGGTAAACCAGATGGGGTAAGACTGAAGTCTGTCAATCAGTCACACTCAACTGAAGACGAAAAGCTGCATTAACTGCAGTTCAAAAGATCGTAATCGAATCTTCGGCTTAAACAGACGTCACATGGAGACACAGTACAACATGGCGGGCAGAGTCTAGCAGAATCAATCATGCTGATGAAAGGAAGGGCAGATGAAAGTTAGAAACGGTCGTAAAGTGTGCCGGGAGTATTGTATAGTCCTCTGTAGTCCCACAGATCGGTTCAGTGTCACTGGCTCTATTAATGTATGTAGACATTTGTATATAGACAATGGTGACAAATAGAAAGAAATTAATGCATTTATGATTAATTTACTCTGTCAGTCAGGTAGACAGTCAAATTATTCTTTCTCTCACTGATTTTTTTTTTTTTTGTTCATTAATCAAACTGTTCTATTTGATTTATATATATATATATATATATATATATATATATATATATATATATATATATATATATATATACACACATAACTGGTCAGTATATTATGTTTTTGAAAGAAATCTCTTTTATGCTCACCAAGGCTGCATTTATTTGATTAAAAATTATAATAAAATACATTTAGCATGTTATAAAATAAGTTTATATTTTAAAATACCATTATTCCTGTAAAGCCGAATTTCCCAGGCAAACTCCAGTCTTCATGGTCAAACAAATAAATTCCTTTACATTTTTATCGAAATAGAAAACAATTATTTTAAACAGCAATCATTTTTCTGCATTATTCATCAGAATAAATACAGCATTGGCGAAAATCCGAGACATCTTTAAAAAACATTTAGAAAAATCTTTATTCCAAACTTTTGATCAGCAGTGTAAACATAACCACAATATAAACAGATTTTCAGTAACACTCAAAATAATGTTCAATTCACTTGCAGTAAGGCATTAGACATCATGAACAATTAACAGCTTGTTTTATTAATCATTTTATAGTTGTTGTATTGTTCATTTTGTGTTGCTATAACAGTACTTTACTGTATATTCATAATGGTGAAAATGGGAAAGAATAGATATTTTATATATGGTATTATGTTTATATGGAAAGAAAAGAGAAGCCTTCCACTGATTCACTCATTCAGTCAACCAGTTAAATTAAACTGATTGCTGTTCATTTGTTTATTCATTCATTTCAAGTGGTTGATTTCTTTTTGTTTGTTTTCCTGCTAATTACACAGTAGTATATAAATGTAATTATGAAAATGAAAAGAATTTTGAGAAAAAAATAAGGATAAAGGCCCATTAACACCAAGGACGATAACTATAAAGATAACGATAAAGTTTTAAAAATCGTTCTCAATATTAAAGAATAGCAGAGTCCACACCACAACTAAAACGATGAAGCCACAAAGAAATAATATTTTTGGAATCACTTTCAGAATGTTTTTTTTTTTTTTTCAGCTGATGAATGATAAAAACACTGACAGCCAATCAGAATCAATCCTGCTGTGACGAACTAGAGAGTTTAAAGTTGCGGACGCAAATGTGCTTAGAATAAACAGACTATATCGTTTACTGGTGTGGACGCTAATATTGTTATCTTTATAGTTTATCTTTCAGGGCTTTAGAAACACAGTAAAAAAAAGCCTAATATTGCTTCCTTTGTCCATTTGTTTGCAACAGTGTTTGATTTTCTTTGATTGGGTAAGTCTCCAAGCAGTTACCAGCGACTGGCCTCTCCTGTTCACTCCACTCTCACAAAGGGCTCATTGGGATTGATCTAAATAGAGGAAAATGAGGTGCATCTTACAATGAAGTGATTATGCTGTAATGATGGAGATAAGCGAGCCGAACGGGCTTTTTAATTATGAAACAACTTTTGCTTCAGTCTCTCATTGAGCCTATTTCTCTTACTGGATGAGCCACCAGCAAAAATCTCACTTAGTATTCCTCGATAAAAGAGATGACTGGATTTACAACCCGCTTCAAGGACATGCAATGTGTCCACCTCCAAACTCAAGGATAATCACATGCCTTCTGCAGGAAGAAAGTACATAAAGATCCGGCTTTTAGCACAACGGTATCCATTTATATCCAGACTGTCAAGGTGGTTGTCAGGTGCTGAAGTTATGTCAAAAGTCTGTGACTTAACTGTTGTGTTAGCATATTCTTTACAAACGAGTGATGGTGATTCCAATGCTTTAATAACCCCAGGAATAATTCAAAAAGCACATCTTAATTGGCAGAATTCTCAGAGCCGTGATCTCTTTGCTGGCCTGTTGAGAAAGACGTCCCTCTGTGCTTAGCTCATGAAAGTAAAATGAGAAAACAGTGCAGCAGGTTTCATTCCCATCTTTCCATTTACCCGTAAGTGTCCCTCTGTGACCTTTCTGATTCACATGCATCTAAAAATCAAGGGTGAAGTTGAGACGTAAGGTTGGGGGAGCAGGTGTGGCTTAAGGTTTTTAAAATTCAGTGACCTTTGCTAAACCACCTGGTCATTAGCCAATTTAATATACAGTCCTTTTCCTGCAGAGGAGAAATGGAAAAATAGGTCCCTTTCTAAGGGCCCAGGGCAACACTCAGAGTTGACCTCTGTGCCCGCTGCGGTCATTTGGGCCGCTTCTTGCATTGCAAAGGGCAATGTGAGAGTCAGATTTACAAAGTCCACAAGAGAGATTTCTTCATTCCCAATCTGTGGATAGAGGAACAGATATACACAGACATTTGACTATTGGCACAAAGTCTTGTTCGCTTTGCTGGAATGGGCACAGTTCAGTGTTAGCTCCCTTTCAATCCCAAAGCTTCCATCTGACCGACTGACTGACCGACCAAGGTTTTTTTTTTTTTTTTTTATGGCTGCAAGCAGGGTGGCTGGTGCCTTATATCAAGGCTGATTTACATAAATTGAATCTTTCACAAGGACAATCAATCAAACACACAGTACATGCATTTTTATACAGGATACAGTACACTTTTCAGCTAGATTCACTGAAGTTTGTGAATTTAAATTAAAAGTTCAGCAGGTATTCAAAGACTTGCTTAAATTAGATAAATGAGTATTTTTTTTTAATGCTAACAGTATATACAAATATTATAGCATTTACTGTACTATTATTAGACATAACTGCTAAGCAGTGTCTTCTATCAAATGCTGTGGCTTCCGGAGGTCACATTTATCTGCTACATATGTCAATGAGGCTGTACTACATTCGCCGCATTGTTACTGTTGCATCGCTTCACTGCCTTTTATAAATCCTCTTGCATGTCCTCAAGTGATAGTAAAGTGACCATCGAATGCACACTTCTAAATCCCAACAGTAGTAGGCCATCCGGGTACTTTTTGCCTACTGACTTTCTAATAATATGTATTCGCCCATAATACTGTTTTCATGCTGTTTTACACATGCTATGTAATAAAGAAGTATTTGATTTTGATAACTAATGCAGAAGCAAAATGAGCGTTCACGTGCGTCGCTGTTCAAGTGCTTGTCTCTCAGTACTGTCAAAATAACGTATAAGATAAAACAGTAAAACTCTGTAGAAAATACTAAATATTGGCTGATATGTCAACCTTGGCGATATATGTTGGTTGATCACTAGTTCAGACCACAAGTAATTTTTTTGCTGCATGTTGCCAGTAGCTGTAACAATTGTGCACTGATGTTGGTAAAGTTAAACTCGTCATGCCACATACAAAATTAAATCATGTTGCTGTAAATCCCCAGCTTCATTAAAATAAATGATTTCAGGCTGTTTTGTTGTTCCAAATCACTGGTGGTGTGCATGGTGAGAATTATTATCATTTCAGATCTAAGCCACTGAGAATATGTGTTCTAACTAGAATACAATTTTATTATGAAAATAGCCAGGTTTAGCAATAAAGTTGCAAGATTGTCTTTCTTGCTTAAAGATTAATGGTATCCTTCCGGTTACCAGTCAAAGTTAACAAACTGAATTACCTTGTGTGCATTTGTCTCAGCTCAAGATCAGCTTACCTTATTCTAACCCCAGAATGTACTGCAAACTCAGCAGGCTTTATTGCCTGCACATGAAACATTTACAGGACCAATCTTCCAACTACTCCAGCATTTAAACCTTTAATAGATAAGTCCGAGCAGAAGGGGGATAACCACCTGCTAATTTATGGATTATTGGTTTCCTCACTGGCTGGTCTGGGATATTTCTGCCCAATGTTTTATGTTTCAGGGGAAGTAACAAAATTCACATGACATGGATGAAGAATGATCTGATAAGAGGCTAAGCAACTATGTTGTGAGGACACTAGACATGTGCCGGTATTCGGTAATGCGATATATCACGGTAACGAACATATACAAAATTGTTATCGTGGGCTCTTCTACATTTGGAATGCTTTTTAAGAATTTTTTCCCATCAACTGTTCAAAATGCATAACACCACTGTATGCTGCTTGAAAGACTCTGCTCTGATGTAAACAAGCACACATGAGAAGCACATGGAGGAACATGTGAGGGACTCACTGAATTAAAGCACATTCACTCTCTGACAGCAGATGGCGCTAAACTGCAGAAAATGCAGTCCTTACTCTTGAAACATCACAAATAAACCAGCTGCCCTACTTTCTAAAACATATTTAATAATTTTAAATAGCCAATATTTGTGTATTTGCTATGATGTTCATCACAGTGCCAAATACTTAAGTATTAAATCTTAAAATGCTATTTTAATCTGGACTACAACATGACATAGAAATTGTTTGAAAGTGTTTTGATTTTTGTTAATATGCATTTTACATTAGGGCTTCATTTTAACATTGGTTAATTCATTAGTTTACATAAACTGCCAATGAAAAATTCTTCTGAACGATGTTAAAGAACATCTAAAGACCTGGTATGAGAAGTAATTATTTGTATCAAATGTTCGCAGAAACAACTTTTACCCTAGACTGTGTAGCTCTATTTTGAATTGACTGGTGCTTTGAATCTAGCTGAAATGACACTACCTAACCGACTTGCAAAACACATTTGTACAATGATAAAATCAAAAATGGTAAAATCATGTTATTTGTATGTGTATTTGAAATTCACACACACAATGTATCTTTAATTTGACCAGAATTGCAGGGTTTCTGTCTTCATATAAAAGACATTTTAGAAAAAAAGAAATGAGTGTAATGTTATCGTAAATGTTAATGTTGTAGAATATAAAGGGTTTTATAATTAAACACATCTGAAAGGTCATCTAAAAATCACTCCCCATCACCTTCATGGCAGTTTTACTTAGATTCACCCATTTGTAGTGTTCCCCTGAAATAATCATACATGTTTTAACAGTAGATTTATGCTACTTATATGTTTGCTGTTTGACTGTTTAGATGTTATGTTTCCGTTCCTCATCTTTCCAAATGAGTCACTTTGTGAATTATTGGAAATGTAGATGGTTAATTGTTGTTATTGATTAGACAGAAGTCTCCCCACCAGCATGCTAATTTGGTTGCAGCCATCAATTTGTAAAGGCGATCTTTACTCTGAAATACTAATCTGCTCAACAGCTGTGAATATTTTTCATTAGACCCCATTCATGGCTTGATGATGAATGCAAATATGTTAGCAATTACACAAGTTCTGTGTAAATTAATCAGTGGAAATGGATAATTGTTAGTGAAAGCCAACACAGACACAATCTCACAGAGGACTCAAGGTTTGCATCTCAGATTTGTTGACATTGTTAGATTTCTGAATGAAACTGGTTGGATAAGTTTTTTTTTTATGTTTTTATTTAGAAGTGTCCATGTAATGATTGAAGTAACCTGAAGCTTTCTTGTTTTCAGACCTCGACTGCTACAGTGAATATAGTGGTGACTGATGTCAATGATAACGACCCTGAGTTCGATCCTCTGCTGCCCCTTAATCTCACAGTTCAAGAGGGAGAGGTGAATGCTTTTGTGGGTCAAGTAAAGGTAAGACCGCCACCACATTCAAAATTCTTTCTACTTGTTCTCTTCGCTGCGTGATCTCTAAACTGTTTGCTCTGCAGCTGCTTTCTGCCCTCTAGAGTCAACTCATATGGAAGTTTACACTTCAGAGTTTAAGAGTGTATCTTTGTGGTTACACTATTCTGATCTCTCATTGCTCATTGTTGTAGAGATGTGTCTGAATGGCAGCATTCCAGCTCTGTGGAAATCTGTGGATCATTCTGCAGTCTGAAGTGCAGTCCCATTAGTCATTAATGAGATTTTGGCAAATTTCATAGGCCAAAAAAGTTGCTAAATCTTTTACATGGGTTCATTCTGAAATGACAGGATTTCTGCACTAATTTGCATCTAATGTACATACATTTCCAGAATAAAAAATTGGACATCGGATATAGGAAAAAAAATAGATAAACTTGTTTCGTTAATCTTGAGTGGTTTTAAATTGTACTTTCTGATTCCTTAAAAAGAATCTGCTCATGAGAGACATTTGTTTCAAGGACCACTACTAATTGCATTACAGTCACAAAATCTCAAATCATTACGCCTGCTCCTTTAAATCCATCATAGTTTCTTTCACTGAATCTGACTGTTCTTTTGTATAGTTCTATTTGAGGATTTCAGTCCCTTCTGTGGTTTCATTTGACCGGTGTTAAGCAGTGCCTGCTGGGGCGTACACGTGACGCCAGCGTCAGTGTCTTTATCTGCCCTCTTGAGCCCTTATTTCACGCTCTCCCCATCGCTCGCCTAGTTGGCATACACCCGCAGCATACCCGCCAAAGTCCCTGCCCGCTCCACTGTTTATGATTTTCCAATTAAAGAAATGTAATTTAAATAATTTGTTACCTTCGGGGACGTGCTGTAATGAGCAGCTTTGTTGGGCTCTGGTAAGCTGCGAAGAGTTGTAATTAGTGGTCTAGATTAATAGAGCCGCACTTTGTCATCAGAATAATCACAGGCTAATGCTGGCAGACTGTTTATTAGCAGAGTTTTCCTTAAACATGTTTACGTCGTGTCAGAAAAATCAGACCTCATGAGATGGGCAGGCATCATTTTTTAGGGCTTTTGATTCCGGTGTTCTAGGGATACTATATCATGCTATCATAAAATATTTGCTGGAAAGATTAGATTAGATAGATTTACTTATGTAAATAAACAATAAACACTTAAATAAACAAATAAATGAATAAAAAGATACAAAACTATGGAGCCCCTAAAGGGACATGGTGATGGTAAATATAATGAGATGTATAAGCATTCTCTCACAAAACGTTTGCGTTCTCTTGAGAAACTTTGTGTTCACTCGCAAAAAAAATTGAGTGATGGAAATAATATGAGGTGGGACGAAAAAACGAATTCGGTGTTTCTTAGGGGAGTGCAATGAGTTTGCAAAAGAATGCAAATGTTTTGCAAAAGAGCTCAAAGTGTGAGGCAGTGCAAAAGTATTTTTTAACTGATTCAAACTGGCAACTTGTCTTTGGAACTATTCAATAAAAATATGGCTCTTCAATCAGGTACAGTAGCACATTTTCCACTGTTTATTTCAGATTGACTAAACACAACTCATGAATCATGGTTATTTTTATGAATTGAACTGTGTGGTTGAGCTGTATGTTGGACTCTTTGAAAAGAATCCGCTCAATAGAGCTATTTGTTTGTGAATCAGACTACACTGCTCATGTTTATTTTTGCATGCAGCCTGCAAAATAAGAGTGTAGACTCTGAACTGACATTCACAACTACACTACATATCCGTTCCACGTTTTTCTCCTTTTCTCAGACGTAAGTCCTGCTCATTGATTTGCACTAATATTTATACTGCAGTATAGCAAAATCCCTACACTTGTATGTATATATCACGATACAGCGCCAGTTTTGCTAATTGTTCACCTCTTGACAAGGTAATATTTGTGTGAGCGCTGCAGTACGACAAGCTTCATTTACAAACCCTCACTTGTCCTGAATTCATTTAGAGCTCCTGACACGTCTCCCAGCGAGAGGCACATTGGATATGGTCCAAAGCTTAACGCTAGCTAAACATCCCCTACGGCTAACGCAGCAGAGGTTTCCATATCATTAGAGAAATGCCCACAGAGCTCTATCAGCACTATCACAGCAGAGCCTGCATCGCTGCTGATATTACACCTGGCCGACGTGCTCATTTCAAATGACTCCAAATACGCCACAGCATGGGAAATTTAAACTTGTTTGAAGTCGGTTAAGTTCAGGCCTGAGAGTCTCATCTCATTGTCTGCAGTTGGAGAACCCGTTGGTTGACATGATGTCCATATTCTTGTGCTTGTTTTTCATCTGAACACTTTTCATGAACTCGAGTACTTGCCATTTTGATGTGGGCAGAAACAGACACATTAATTTTCTGCCAGCCTCTCTTTGATGTACTTGTCTGTATTCCGTCAATACGCCTCATAATGATTTCAACTCAAAGCAGAAGTGAGTCAAATAAGTGGGCAACTGTTGTTATCAGAGGTGCTACAAATTAGTCTGATGCATGACCACTAATTAGAAAGCATAGTGAGAACTCGAATATCTGCCATTATTTGCCTGATAATGCAGTCAGCATTTGTAAAGTTAAACCCCCTTTTTTCCAGTACATTCAACTTTCAAGAAAAAAAAAAGGAATTAGGGGTTTTTACATGACACAATTTTCAACTAAAAACGGAACTTTTTAATATGTTTTGGCCATTCATGCACATTAGATACCCACGTTTTGTGGGACTAAAATGGCAAACTTTTGAAAACGAGTTGAAAACGAGTTCGAAGTGCGGGTTTTTTGAAATTCCATATAGTCTCTGTGTAAACAAACAAACAAACAAATAAAAAATAAAACACTGACACACACATGCATATTGCATGTATGTCACATGGGATTTTGATGTCATTGACTTGACTAAGGACAAAGCTTTAGTGCTCTCCATTGCATGATGTTGGACTTTGGAAACATTAGGAAGCAAAATAATAGTAGCATGTTGTCAGAGTGATTCTTATTTAATTTTTACAGCATATAGGGTCATCACAGAGAAAGGTGAGATATGTAAGAATGCAAATTTAGTGTGCTGCTCCTTAAAAACAATAAATAAATAATAGCTACATTAATTAAAAATATGCTTTCTTGATCACTTCTTGATCACTGTGTTTTTATAAGACATGCATCACAACATGCCTCCAAAAACGAGCAGGCATCGTGTGACATTTCTGCTGTGCCCTATATTCAAGTTTAATTAACTTTATATTGATTACTGAGAAGATGAATGCTTTCATTACTGCCTTTTGCTTACCTTAGCATGTGATAAAGAACGCACAAGAAGTTCTGCCATCTCCTTAATGCTATCTTTATTTTGTGTTTGTTTTCCTGACATTATTTCCGCCTTATTTTCAGAGGGAAGTTAACTTAAATGTTTCCAAATAACCAAAATTATGATATTCATTTAGATCAGCAAATGAAAGCAAAATATTTCAGAGAACAGTCCATAAATAAAGGCACTGGGTTTCTGTGAATTTCAGCTGTGTATCAGTGATTGAAAAAATAAATAAAGCTTCTCTTTTTTCTATTTATATTCTATTTTCAAATAAATATTAATAATAATAATAATAATAATAATAATAATAACTCCTTTTCATTTACTTATTTATTATTATTTATTCATCAGTTTTAACCCCAACTCTTTTTGAAGCATGTTGACTGTATTGCTGCTGGGTAATTAAGTTGTAATTTCCAATGCATAAAAAGATAATATATATAATACATTAAAATATTTATAATAACTTTAAAAAAAGTGTTTTTTTTTTTTTTCATTTATCATTTTGGAAACATTTAATCTGTTATTCACTCACTTATTCAAAGAAATTCTGGCACCAGCTGTTTTGGAACTACATTGCCCATATTGCTGCTGGGTAATTAAGTTATCAGTTTTAACTTCCTACTTCAAAAAGTGCATCAGAATGACAATTGATGTTTAATGTGAGCTTGTGAAAAGCGATAATACTGATTTAGCAGAGATGCAGATGTATAATTTCATGCAAATGTGATGGAGACATACTCAGTTAATGATAAACATTTTCAGCAAATAAAATGCATCAGTGACTCAAAGTTCTTATATAAAATAATAATGATAAAACCTGTTTATGAAAGCATTTGCAGAACCAGGTGTTTAAAACATGGTAAATAATCTTCTCTCTTGGTAATCACAAACCTGCAAAGCATATGCTTTGTGCATTGTGTTTCTTCATACATCGTCTTCTGGGCTATGGTTAATGGAATGCTATTTGTGACACCTACCGATATATACTTTATTTGTCTCTGCATATATAACCCTTAAAGGCACTTTTCTTTGTTTTTCAGACCTATTCTAGCAGTCAACATCAAGTACCATATATCATTATAAACAGGAGAACTTGAAGTTTTAGTCTAATTTAAAGTCACAATTTTCCGTTTGTTTTCTCTAAGAATTAATGAACTTACAGTATTTTAAGAAAAATGCAGGCAACAATTTTGTGTTTCTTTTACTGTGTACTCAAACAGAAACCCCTAAAGTGTGGATATTTTTTCTTGAGAAAGTTGTATCTGGGTGTTTTAGACTTCCAAATAAAATTGTATTTGCATATAACATTCCCCAAGCAAGTTATAGCCATTTATTACAATATTGTTATCTGCGCTTTTAAAGGTACAGGTTGTAGGACCTGCCACTAGATGGCGCACTACCAAAACAATAAACAATCACGTGGTTTGATGACGCTAAGAAAGAGCGTTGAATGATGGGATTTGTTGTCTTACCCAATTGCTGACGGCCATCAATCAGATTATATGAAAACAATTACCACTTGTTCAACAAATATATACACTCATGTACATTTAAACACAATAATTGGGCATACATAGCAAACGCGAGTTCAATGATTTGCGTGAGTAGATTACATACAAGGTCAATGCAAAGACGTGATCAGACTATGGATCAGACACATCCTCTCGTGGATCTAAAGACGCGTTGCCCCGCGTTTGCCATGTATGTCCCATAATACTAATCTTGTTGATCGTTATAATAACATATGTTTTCTGTAAAGATACGAATCAAAACAACTCACCTGTCCAGTAAAACACAAGCGTGATTGGCACCTCTTTCTAGTTGAATTTTGTCTCGAAGCTCTCTCCATCTAGAAAATGCAGCACCGATATTGATCCTCGCTCTTTCTCTCCTCTTGTCCCGAACTCTTCTTGGGTCGCTTGGTTGGTCCATACGCTTACGTTTCCGGGAGCTGTCCTTGTCGACAGAACCAGCGGCAGACGGTAAACAGTAATTATGTTCAATAAATTAGTAACACAATCCACCATAAAAAGTGCAAGAAGAAGTAAATAAGGAATTCCTTGAAGCAATCTAGTGGTTTGCTGGATGCTAGACACTCCTTCCGCATTTGTCCATGACACTGTTGTCAGGTGGTTTCTACGTAAGTAAAGGCGGTAACAAAGGGTAATTAAAGTCATTGACAGGCGACTGCACGGCCCCGTGTCACTGTTTAGAATGGGAATTTTCTCACGATTTACAAGTAGTTGAAAACATTAGAGATATTTTTAGTAAACAGCTGGACAAAATATATAACACTAGCCTAGTGGTTTTTGGATATTTTACTGCAAATATCTTACAAATTGTACCTTTAAGTGAAAAAACGGCCCATTTTGTTTAATAACAATAGAGATGGTTCAAAAAATATTTAGGGAGTGAAGAAAATGGAAAGAGTGTTATATTTTAACAAAACTTTTTTTTACAGAGAAATATATTTTCAATCTGTGTATGAACAATAAACACAAACCGTGCAGCAATTAGTAAAAACAATTCCACAAATTGTCTTCTTCAACAATACAAACGATTCTCAAACTACACACAAAATGAGTGAGAAATATTCAGAGTGCAAAAGAAAAAAATAGTGCAAATTATCTTTATGAACTATATAAGAATTATTTACTCAATATACATAATATAAAATAATATAAAAGCATGCATCAGAATTGATTTTTACGGGGCATCGCCTAGCGACGTAAAGACATAAATTCCAGTGCTTTATCAGACATGTACCGCAGTTTCATCCTTGTTTTTGGTCTGCTTTATGTCAAAGTACTCAAAGTTATTTCTTGTGTTTTTCTGTACTTTTCCAGAGACTTTTCTCGTGCAGATGTGTTATTTTGTGTTTAATTTAACTTTGCGTTTGTTCATATTTCCAAAGAATAGTTTTTCAAAAGATCAAAACCTATGTTCATTGGTTGAATATGGGACAGTCAGAATCTGGACAAAGGGGTGGGAGTAAGAGTCAACAATCCTTCTCGTTTGGCTTAGAGGAACAAAATGCATTGGTTTCTTCTGACGAATCAATATTGTCAAAATGTGATAACATAATCACATACACTACGGAGCCTCTGAATATCCAGATGAGAGAAGTAGTATAATCTCCGCTTTATGGCACTTTTTAAATCATTCAGATAGGATTAGCGGTCCACAGTTATTAAATATTTAAGAACAACAGTTCTTTTTTTTTTTTTTACAATTTTGTTTGTAGCAATCACATTGTTCATTGCTGATGAAAGTGGCAACTACTGTTGATGTGATGCTGTGAGCTGTTAAAGGCTTTTCGATTACCATAGTTAGTGTCTTATTAAATACAATTTTAGTATTATTCACTTTAACTGTTACTTTTGACAAGCTTGGTGGGCATTAGAAAGCACACAGTCACCACTGCTTCAGTTACTGCATGCTAAAACTTTCCCTGAACTGTCTGTGTTACTGACATTTCTTTTTAGCATTTATCTCATAATTATATATGAAACGACTCAAATTAAAGACATTGCTGTAACTCACTGGAAAGGACCATTGGAAGCAAGCTTTTATCCCTTCACTAATACATATCGTAGAGCTAGATTTTTTGGATTGTGCTCATTTAAACATGGAACATGTGGCTCTTCAAAGACCTGTCAAAGGGTCGAGACTGTCATTGACTTTAGTTTTTCAGCTTTGGTGGTAGTAATTGAGTTTAGACCCGACCTTTTGGAGAAGAACAGTAGTAGTTCTATCTGCATCTGTAAACTGTATAGCAGCCAGTCTTGGATGTCTTTGTTTCAGGGCTTACCTGAATCAAAAGCTCTTTGCCTGAGTGTCAATGAGGTGCAAAAGAAGCAGATAACGCAGTTGGGAGTTTGCTTGATGCCATTAAATCTGATATTTAAGGCTGTCTAAATAAAGAAACTTGAAGAAACATTCCCAGGTTATACCATGAGACTTTCTTCCATGAGACTTTCTTCCATGAATCAGAAAAGAAGAGACTTCTAGGGAAATCCTAGATGTTCTTTTCCTTACAATGAAAATGAGTGAGGACTCAAGCTGTTAAGTTGTAAAATAACGAAAATGAGTTGTATGGACAATTATTTATTTTTTTATTTTTTTATTTATTATTCTTTTTGAAGCTTAAATGCTTGTTAAATGGGTTTGGAATGACACGAGGGTGAATAAACAATGGTAATTTTAATTACTGGGTGAACTATTCCTTTACCGCTATGATTTAGTCAGACTTTTTACTGGTGTCTGTGAGCTGAGTGGGGAATCTCAAAGAACAACACAGTGCACCTGTCTGCACCACTGCAGGGAGTCACAAATCTTGCTGGTGTTTTTGTTGATTGTCTCTTCACCCTGCTGATGAAGCAGGTGTCTTTGGTGGGGTTGATTGTGGATTGTGTGGTTCGGTGACTTTGTGTGGTGACGTGTTGAAATTATAAACTAACGTTATGTTTTCACAGCCATATGAACAGGTTATTTCTCTCTGTGTGGGGCAGGGATCCCACAGTCATGAACACCTGGGGTGGGGGGGGGGGGGGAGAAAAGAAGGGAATTTTAAAATTGAAATGGCAACACTATGGGAATTCATGTTCATGGAAAAAGTTAACATTAGTTTTTGAAGGTTTTATGTACTGATAATGAAAATTTTTGCCGCTTTTATTAATCTATCCATCTGTTATTAATATTTTATTGTTCATTGCTATTTTTTATGTTAAGTAAACACTTAAATAATATAAATGATAATTTATCTAACACTTAAATAATATAAATGATAATTTATCTAACATGAATATTAATATGTATGTTGAAATCAACATTTTAACATTAAATTAATAATTGTTCATGTAGTTCATGATAGTAATTTTACTTAACTGAACCTGAAGTGTTACCAAAATTAAAAAAAATAAATATAAGTATTATTTTAAATTGTAATAATACGTCACAATGTTTACTGTTTTTACTATATTTTTTTATCACATTAATAGAACCTTGGTTAGCATAAGAAACTTTTCAAAAACATAAAAACAATCTGAACTTGAACTTTTGCATTTTGTCCATAATGATCTTACTGAAGACATTTGTTCACTGATATAGAGTAGTACATATGTTTAAATCTAACAATTCAAAATTAAAATCCTGCAAATTGAAATCCGCCCAGCAATCTCTTTATATTTTTTTAATAAAATAAATCCAATAGTCTAAAACAGCAGATGCCATTTTTTTTTAGAAAATTCAAGTCAGTTTAAAAATTAAATGTCTAGCAAGCACATATGACTGTAATTGACTATTTATGCAATGCATGTCGTCTTTTAGATATCTATGTAAATGTTTGTGTGTGTCTTCATCTAGGCTACTGATCTGGATCTGGGCATTAACGGACAGGTCCGATACCAACTGGTCAGTCACAGAGATCTCTTCAGGATCAGCACTAATGGCAGCATCTTCACAGCTGTGCCTCTGGACCGTGAGGAAAGGGCTCAGTATGATTTGGTCGTGCAGGCTTCAGATGGGGCCAAGGACCCTCGCCGGACCACTGTCACACTCTCCATCAAAGTTTTGGACGTGGATGACAACAGCCCAGCCTTCTCACAGCCTGCATATCATGTCACACTGCCAGAAAACAGCCCAGTGGACATGATCATCCTCAATATCAGTGTAAGTTACACACATACACACATACCACATGCATAGCCAACACATCAATCATAGCCAGATCAAAAACATGAGTACATCAAATTAGCCTCTGGAAAGCATTTTTTCTTTGCTAATGTTGTCTTAAAACAAGTTGACAAGTTGTCTTAAAACAAGTTGACATGTTTTACATTTGTAAAGGGGTTCTTGGCTGTGGAGTATGGAATATGTAGCTTCTTAACTTGACTTACTGAGAGACCCTTAGGGTAAATCCATAACATGTTTGTAACCTGCTTAAAAGACATTCTTTAAAAACATACATTAGGTGGCCAACCAGAGTGCTTTCTATTGCCGCGAGCGCCACAGCCGCGTCTGCAAAGTGCATATGCAGCTTTTGACCGCTGAGTGGCGCTTTAAAACTAGGTTATCAATTAAACGCATCAAAGCACATTTTCGCAAATAGTCGTAAGCTTTGCTTTACTTGTGTATTACATTTGATGGCTGCAGTCGGCGTAAAATGAAAGAAAAACACTGTAGTTAAAATATTTAATATTCACAGATGAAAATTTTGTAGACTAGTTATGAAGTTATGTTCGTTACTTAAAGTGAATAAAACAGAATTAAACACTCACATACTTTGTTATTCGTTACCTGTCCTTTATTTTGACAGATAACTACTTGGGGAAAATATATCTGTCTGTACACTGATTAAGAAATTGTTGCGTGTTTTATAAATGATTTCCATTATTTTAGTAAAACGTGAGGCACTGAATAAATTCGCTCCCATTATTTAGGCCAAACTTAAACAAGAAACGAATAAATTAAACCTGGCCATAATTTAGCTAAATCACTGAAACTGAAAAGAATGGATGGATTACTAAAATGCCCTCACGTTTCAACTCAAGTTCTCCCATTATAATCAACAAAGTGCACACAATGTAAAAAAGAGCTTCATTAATTGACAACTTCAGTGATTTTAAAGGGAGCCTTCTTTACTTGCTTTCATACAATTTAAGTAAATCTAAAAAAAAAAAAAATCAGTCGCATTTAAATGCAAGAGTGTATTCAGGAATGAGCAGCTTCAAATACCTTGGTGTACACATTTCCGAGGACCTGACTTGGACTAACCAAAAATAAAGAAAAGCTTTAATGATTAGGCCTGCATGCTGTCTCAGGACAGTTTCTTATTGCTGCAGTATATTTTTACATTTGTATTGGCAAAATTACTGCAGCGTTGATGCATACAATTAAAACTGAAAATAGAGCAAAGCAGCATGGGCTATACATTAAGAACAAAAGTTTTTGTCTCTTTGGCAGATGCACGTCTCTTTCGACAGTTTCTTTGTCTTTTTCGACAGTTTCTTTGTCTCTTTCTCAGAAGCCTTCATCTCTCCTGAGAAAAAAACAAAACAAAACCATATTATATTGTATGTAATACCCTGTAGGCCTATGCAGCTGCAAAAATGGCAAAAGCCAAACCAAACGATGCATTTTTCCTAAAACCAGCCCTAAAACAGACACTTTGCTTAAATCTGCTCTGCATGTTTGAAACCCTCATTAGAAACTGTCCATATGAAAGAGCATGAGATTCACACCTTTATTTTTATCTAAAGCAAAAATGGTGTATGTAAGTGTTTGTATTAATCATTTTATATAATATTATATATCAGATCTTATATATATTGGCTAATCATAGAGGACACCATTCAAAGTTCCCTTAATAGGGAACTATTGACTTTTTACCACAACAAAAAATAGTAATGTGCAGTGAGAGAATTGCAAGATTTATTAGTAATTCCTTTTGTAAATGATTGCAACCACATTTTTATTTTATTAATATTTTTATATTTTTCTATTAATCAATGTGTCTGCATTTAAAATACTTAAAGGTCCCATGGCATGAACATTTTATTTTATGAGGTTTTTTAACATTAATATGAGTTTCCCTAGCCTGTATATGATCCCCAAGTAGCTAGAAATTTTGATAGGTGTAAACCAAGCCCTGCCTTTGAGGGCTGTCCTGCTCTGCCTTTGAGAAAACGAGAGCTCAGACGGCCCGATCTGGAATCCTCCCCTTATGTCGTCATATGGGGAAAGGTTACCTCCCCTTTCTCTGCTTTGCCCTCCCAAACATTTACATTTAATTCAGTCACAATGTTAGCACAGGCGTTCCAAACAGATTTTTATTTATATGGATTCGACAGCGGCACTACAAACAGTGAGTAACAGTGTTCATTAATGCCTGATCTGCGATCAGTGGTTTCTGATGTGTAGCTAATTATTCAAGTTCACACAAGACTTTCTTTCTAAATCGTTTAATACTGTTTATGCATCAGTGAATCAAGCCAGTGTCTAATCGGTCAACTTCACGTTGTTTCTCTTAGTAGCATGAAACAAACCTTTTATTTAAATTGTGATTTAACTACAGAGAGCAATCAAAGAACGCTATTGTTCGGAGCTGTCAATCACACATAGCAAATATATCTGTACACTTGCCTAGACTGCCGTTATAATGACTGATGCTCTTATGCTGCACAACAAAGCTCTTACTGTATTCATGACGATATTGTGCTTGCTGTTATCTGTGGTGAAAGTATTTTGTTAGAGAAAATGCGTTGCAATGACGAGATCACTGCATTCACGTGATAAACAGACTCTGTCTACTCAATGCTCATCTCTGCAGCCTTTCATGTGATGGGAAAAGATCGAAAACAAATAATGCTATAATCAACACTTCCACGATTCGTTCATCTCAACAGCTGTAATAGTAAAAAAAATTAGTAAAAATATTTGAGAGGGGTTCCAAATGTAATACGCATTTCAAATGCAAAGATGTCAACAGTTGGTATCACAGGTATCACAGCAGACATGCCCCTTCATACAGAGCATTCAAGCCTGAGGGCTAAAATCTGGATATAAAAATGCATTCAATTTCTAAATTTTAAATGTAAAAATCATACGAGCAATATAAGTACACATCAGAAAACATTAAAAAAGCATTTAAAAAAAGAAAATAATCCACGTCATGGGATCTTTAATGAACATCTATTTTGACAAATTCTATTATTTTTAACCTACACTTAAAGGACTCCCTCATTTATGTTAGGGATGAGGGATATGTCAGTCACTCCCAAAACTTTGCTGCTTGTACAGTATATAACCATTAGCACATAAAAATATATTTTGTAAATACAAATTCTGAAATTATTATATTTAGCCTACAAAGTGCACAAATAGCACTTCTTTTATAAACATTAAAAGTCACTTCAGTTCATCGCGATCTCACAAAGTTCCTTCATAATCAATTCACCTCTTATTTACATTGTGTTACATCGAGAGGATTCACGTGCATGGGGAACAAAATCTGGGGTTTATTTGAAAGGAATGGCCAATCAGAGTCGTTCAAGTATTAACAGATCTGTCTGTGATTGGCTACATTGCTCAACGCTACAAAAACACGTTGTAAATAGAAACTTTGATGTCCTCCATAGTGCAAACAAAAATACACACTGGAGCGTTAACTAAATCTGATTCACGAATATCTTAAAACATTTTCAACCTAGGGTGCTGCATGAGAAAAATGGACGTGCGGCATGAGCGCATGAGAAAAGTGTAAATTGTGTGAGTCATAAACTGTATGCATAAGAGTTGGCAGCCCTGTTCCCATGACTCCAGTCTATCAATTAGCATCTTGTGAAATGAAAAGCTGCATGTTAATAAACAAATCCATCATCAAGAGGTTTCAAACTTCAAACTGTTACTTTTGGCAAAGAAATGAGTCCTCTTTACAAAATATTGCTTTCTCCAGTGAAAAAGTTGTTTAATCTTAAATTTTATTAACATTTCCGCATGATCAATCTTCTGTCAAATGATGCAGCTATGCATTTAACATCATTGACCTCAATCCTTATTGTAACGTGTTTTGATGAACTACTATCATATGCACAGATGAGATTTGAGAGCTGTGGCATTCTTCAATATGTTGCCTTGTGTTTTCCATGGAAGAAAGACATTGGGATGAAATAATTATGACAGGGCATTAATTTATGTTCTAAACTATCCCTTAAAGCTTGAATCGCAGATAACATCAGTAGCTCCTAACTGGATTTGCTTTAGGACCCAGTTGCATATGTATATATATATATAGTTGTGCACATAAACCTCCATACCCTTTGCAGAGTATGCACAATTTTCATAATTTGCACAAAATACGAGGTATCATGAAAATTGCATGTTATTTTTTTTATCTGTTAGGGTTTAGTGTAGGTGGTAAGGTTTTTTTTTTTTTTTTTTTTTTTTTTTATAAGATAGAGCATTAACATTTCCAGTCACTAAATGGATGTTTCATTGGTGAGCTGCCACAATATATACATCAAACAACTTGATAAAATGTTGCTAGATTCACCTTAATCTGTTTTGGACAGAACTGACCAACTGCAATACAAGACCAGACACAATTTTATCCTCAGGAGCTACACTCCACAACCTTCCAAAGGCCTGTGTCCTCTCGGGATGTTGTTTAGTTTGTCATAATGGTTAATTTGTGAGTTCCCACAGCTCAGTGCCTTGTTGCCGGTGAAATATCTTTCTAATTTACTCATCGCTTCTGGGTCACTACAGGATTCATTTCAATCATTAATGTAACCCGATCATTTGGTTTATTCAGAAGAAGTTTAAGGGTTTAATTAATGCCGAGATTAGAATTACTCATCCAAAGTGTTTTGGACCTAACGATTGTCTCACGCAGGCACTGGACCCTGATCTGGATGCCAATGTCACGTACCGTATCAGGACCGATGAGGCCAGAGAGCTGTTTGCAGTGAACTCTCTTACTGGAGAGCTGAAGGTGCTTCACTCACTTGATTTCGAGAAACTCTTACCGAATAGGACAACATGGACCTTCGTGGTGGAAGCTGTGGATGGAGGAAGTGGCAAAATGCCACCGGGGTTGGCCTCTGTTACTGTCACTGTATTGGTAAGAGAGTCTAAATTATGTTCCACAATTCCAACTCCTTTGTCTCTTAGTTGACTGCCTTTTTAGTAATGTCCCCAGACAGCTATGATATGACCATTTTCCAATTTAAGGCTGCTGTTGTTTGTTTGGGGGACCCCGCAAACCAATTCTTAGAATGGGAGACTATTTTTATTTTTAAGAACATATTTCAACATTCAAATGTATTTATGCTATTATAAGCTGTAAATGTTTCTTCACATTTACCACTGTTCAACAAATTTTCACAGGCAGAATCCATGAGAATGGGAATTTCGTACAAGGGCAAAAAAACACGGAAGTTAGTCGCATGGATTAATGAAACATCAATTTGGTTTCAGACTTGGTTAAATGAAAACATTAATTTTGGTTTCAATGAAAAATAGTTTTCTGTGCATCACTAAAATATATCGCTATCAATTCACACATGATATTTGTAAAAAAAAATATATATATAATAAATAAATAAATAAGCAAGTAAGACAATCTTTTGCAAACAGCATTACAGCAGATATTCAGATGTGCTCTCCTTAATTGTCTTCTCTTTCATATACACATAGGTCTGATTCATTTTAGTGAATGGAAGTTAAATCTATAGTTTATTTGTGACTGTTAATCACAGTGTTTAACTTAGTTATATAAATGGTTAAATTGATAAATAGTTATATAAATTGTTTTATAAATTGCATTTAATGTATAAATTCAAACACTATCAGCCTATTTGAGCTCTTCTGTCATCCTATATGAGATCCTTTTGCTTCCCTTGTTCATGTAAATGTTGTATTCCTCTGTGGTAAAGCTTTGACAAAAGAGCAAGGACACTGTTAGACATTTAACCAGTTGTTTAGGATTACATTTATTTTTTATGTTTATTTCATTTCACAAACCACCTGCAGTTTGGTAGGTTTCAGCTTAAAGGAAAAAGAGTTTAAGTAAAAGCATTTTCATGCAAGGAGAAACAAAGCTTATTACGTCCTCTACAGTCTCCCAAGAACCCATAATTGTTTCTGTGTTGGGATTATTTATTAATTTTCCTTCTGTGCATGGTGTGGCTAATTGATAATTAGTTGCTGTGGAAAATGAAAAAGTGAACGGTGGAAATGAATGTGCTACCTGATGCATGGAAACTTGGAGTGATTATGATGGGATAGAAGCCCCAAGGCACCATCCTGATGGAGACAATGGTCCCAGTGCGACTAAGAGCACCATTGTGAACTCACTACACTTTGCAGATTTACTCTAAGGCTTGACAGATTTATTTTTTTATCTGGGGAGGTAGAAGACAAATAGATGTGTGAGCATTTGAAATAAGAGAAAAAAAATACCAATTTCACTTCAAAGTACTTTCTCATGACCTTTTATTTTGAGAATGTGAGCAATAGCAAAGTTTTATTAGTTGGTACTCAGGACTCAAGGGCATCCTTGAATAAGCGCATTCTTACAGGAAGGATGAAGGGTGGGGGATTGACAGGGGAGGAAGTGTAATTTGGATACCAGAACCCTCCTGGCCTCTCCTTGGACTCGGAGACGGCTGCTCTATTGAGTGTATTAGGTCACATCGCATCTCTTCCATCTCCCAGAATCACCTGTGTCATCAGCATTCATGGGAGCCAACCGCATTTTTCCGCTTTGCTGTATCTTTCACATATACAACTTTGTGGAAAAAAAGTTAAGGTCCTCAACAAAGTGAGAAACCATTTTTACAGCAACCTTGTATCTGAAAGTTTCTCCAAATATAAATATATAAATAGTGTATACATGGTTATAAACCATGATCCAAACAGATCTACAACATTACAAACATTGATTTATTTGATTTATTATTATTATTATCATTTACTAAAGTAAGCATTAGTAATGAGTTAATGAAGCTTCCTGAACACAATACTTTTAGCATCACGATGGTGGATTGTATCTGTATATATCTGTATTGTACTGTAATATTGAGTTCATTTTATGATATGGTGGCATAATATCAAACTATTCACTTATAGTCAAGAAAATAAAACAATAGATTTGTATGTTACTCCCACTTTTTCGAATACATACAAATGTATTAGCTATTTCAAGGGTTACTCCACCCAAAAATGAAAAAATTGTCATTAATCACTTACCCCCATGTCGTTCCAAACCCGTAAAAGTTTTGTTCATCTTCGGAACATAATTTGAGATATTTTGGATGAAAACCGGGAGGCTTGTGACTGTCCCATAGACTGCCAATTAAATTTCACTGTCAAGGTCCAGAAAAGTATGAAAGACCTCATCAAAATAGTCCATCTGCCATCAGTGGTTCAACCGTAACGTAATGAAGCAACGAGAATACATTTTGTACGTGAAAAAAAAAAAACAATAATGACTTTGTTCAATTTTTCACCTCTTTGTGACTTCGCATCACCGTAGCGCCATTTTGGAGAATATGAGCTGAACGCAGGTAGCGTACACTCTTCTGTGTCAGCCGTGCTGCACGGATGCACTGTTTTCATTCAAATCAAACATAAATACACGTTCTAATGTTACAGAATAGCGCAGCGCAGATATTGTCCAAAATGGCGCTACGGTGATGCAGCGAGACACAGAGGAGACAGATTGTTGAATAAAGTCATAATTTTTGTTTTCTTTACAGTGATTTTCATTTCTAGAACAGTGACTTCTCTCATTGGTGGATAGCTGTTTAGAATTCTGGGTAATATAGTTCCTCACTGGAAATTTGCCATTAAATAAATTTAATGAATTTGAAATCACAGTGAGAAGCATATATCACTTTTTGTCTATCCTGAAATATTGACAACAGACTAAAAAAAAAAAAATGAAAAAAAAAGGTAAAAATATTACACTATTAACATTAACATTATTCTATATATAAATGTATTATAAATGCACAGACATTTCTGAAACTAAAAATATTTTGCCAAAATAGCGAAAAAATTTTAAAATAAAAACATAAAATTATAATTTTGTTATATTCTCTGAGATAACTCAAACTTCTGAGGGCATGGGTATATCTATCTTGAAATGTCACTTTTGAAAAATTAATTTTTGTATGGAGAAAATGTATTTAATGTTAATAGCTCCAGAAGCAGTCTATTGCACTATATTAGCACCCCTGTATCATCTTTGCCTCTTTACTCTCTCTAGTAACCTTTTCATCTGCCTTTAGTGCTCTCTCACTGGCTATAATTACGCCTCACCCAACTTTTTCCCAAAAAAGTCCCCGGGCATCTAGCACTGTGACACATCCTTAATGCACTGCATGATGTACTATTGAATAAATGCCATTTTTGCTTAGTGTTTTAGTGTTCGAGGCTAGCTAATGGGGCCTGAGCTAGTGCACAGTCTGACAGCTGCAAAAGTAGAGGAAGGCGAAGAGAGCAGGAGTCGAGGCACTAATCTGAGTTTGATTTTCTTTGTCTTGGCAGGACATGAACGACTTCCCACCAGTGTTCAAGCAAATGCTGTACCGGGGAATGGTGGCACCCAACGCAATCAAAGGGACCATAGTGACCACCGTACATGCTGAGGACCTGGACCCACTGGTGAGTTGAGTTTAAATGTGTTCCTTCATCACTGAGATGTTTCATTTAAGGAATAGTTCACCCTAAAATGAAAATTAGGTAACAATTTACTCAACCTCAGCCATCAAAGATGTTGATGAGTTTGTTTCTTCAACACAACCGATTTATGGAAATTTAGCATGACATCACTTGGATCCTCTACAGTGAATGGGTACCGTCAGAATGAGACTCCAAACAGCTAATAAAAGCATTACAAAAGTCAACGTAATACACATGACTCCATTCCATCAGTTAACATCTTGTTAAGTGAAAATCTGTGTTTGTAAAAATCAAATCCATCATTAAGGCATTTTAATTTTAAGCCATCGCTTCTGGCCAAAATACCACTCCATAATCCACACTGATGCTTCCTCCAGTGAAAAAGTCCATCCACTCTTACCCTCTCATATCTATATTGATCTGTGCATATTTCTCTCCTGTGTTATTTTTTTTATTTTTTTTTTTTTTTTTTTTTTTTTAACTGGAGTAAGTAATATTATGGATAGAGGGCTCATATTTTAGCTAGAAGCAACAGTTTGAAGTTAAAAATGCCTTGATGGATTTGTTTCTCACAGACATGCAATTTTTCACTTCAGAAGATGTTAATTGATGAACTGGAGTGGTGTGGATTACTTGTGTGTTTATTATCAGCAGTTTGGACTCTAATTCTGACGGCACCTATTCACAACAGGTGATCTGCTAGTGAGCAAGTGATGTAATGCTAAATTTCTGTTCCAATGAAGAAGCAAACGTATTTGCATCTTGGATGGCATGATAGTGAGTACATTTTCTGGAACTAACTCTTTCTAGAATCAAACTAGTCCTTTAAGGAATCAAAGTTCTTCAAATGTACACACATCATTACAGATTCTAAGTAGCAATAACACATGAGATTTTATGCTGATAGTCAAACATCATGCTTCACAAGAAAACAGTCGCCTTGATCTTTTTTCTACAAAATGTCACTGAAGATATATCGAGTGTAGCATCAAGTCTCTAATGATTAAACTATAGTGTCATTGACAGTCTCTATTGGTTGCTGCCTGATGTGACTGTGAATAGGTCTGACTGTGTTGTGCAGCAAACGAATGTGTACTGTGTGGCATGACTTCAAAGGGCTAAGCACAATAAAACAAAGATAAGAAGAAAAAAAAGAAACAACAACAGCAAAGACTCAAAGCTGTGTGTGTTTACCTGAAGAGGCAGCTACACCAGCCCAACAGGTGAGTAACAGCCTGGCACGTCTCCAGCGTTAAGCCCCAGAGCTCTACAAACACAACCTGCATCACACAAAGCCGTGTATTCTAACACGGTCCAGGGCTATTATAGTATTCTTTATTTTATTTTATTTTATTTTTTGGTATGTACCGTATTTATTTATTTATTTATTTATTTATTTATTTATTTGGTGGGGAAGTCGTGGCCTAATGGTTAGAGAGTCGCACTCCCAATCGAAAGGTTGGGAGTTCGAGTCCCGGGCCGGCAGGAATTGTGGGTGGGGGGAGTGCATGTACAGTTCTCTCTCCACCTTCAATACCATGACTTAGGTGCCCGTGAGCAAGGCATTGAACCTCCAACTGCTGCTGCAGCATAAATGGCTGCCCACTGCTCCGGGTGTGTGCGCTTCGGATGTGTTAAATGCAGAGCACAAATTCTGAGTATGGGGCACCATACTTGGCTGAATGTCACTTCCCTTTATTTATTTATTTATTTATTTTTCAGTTTTGTTTTATTTTTTCTGTTTTGTTTTGTTCTGTTTGTTTGCTTTCCCTTCTTTGTTTGGTAGTTGTTGTTTTTTATGCCTTTTTTCAATTTACAAAAACAGATCATATTATATTACTGTTGAGTTATAGGTCCTAATTTGGATTTGTATATGTTTTTTTCTTTTTCTTCTTTTTTTTTCTTCTTTTTTTTTTAGTGAAAAGTGAGAGTCATGACATTTGCCAAGTATGGTAACCCATAGTCTGAATTGTAGCTCTGCATTTAACCCATCCAAGTGCACACACACAGCAGTGAGAAGTGAACACACCCCCAGAGCAGTGGGCATCTATATCCAGCGTGCGGGGAGCAACTGGGGGTTCAGTTCACTTCAGCCATGGGTATTGAGGGTGGAAGAGAGTGCTATTTATTAATTCCCCCCACCCCAGCTACAACTCCTGCCAGCACCGAGACTTACGTCCAGGCCACAGCTGCCCCAGCTCGCACCAGAGAACATATAGTCACTGGATTTGAATCAACTAAAAATAAGACTCATGTTTCTATTAAAACATACAATGTGACTATTTCTTAGTTTTATAAGAAGAACCTTTTTTTTTTTTATGCCACAACTGATCACATGCTAGCAGCTAGTATTCTTCCCCTCCTCCAGATTTTACATCACATACATGTTGTACATGTCAATAAGACACTCCCTTCCTGTTGAACTGGGCAGCACAGACTCATATTAATGGATTATAAATGAAACAATTCTTATTTATTATATATTTTAATTTTAGTTAATAAAGATATATTATATACTGCTTGTTTTCATTAAAGATAATAACTTGGTTACAAATCCCATGTAGCAACCACACAAACAACCTTTTTTGGTCAGTTTGGGTTGACTCTTTCCCTTTCTCTTGCTCTTAAATGCTTTATTTCTCTCTCTCTCCATCTCTCTCTTTCTCCTTCAATCCAAATGCATATTCATGTGGAGGTGTGCAAATGTAATGCTTCTCAGTAACCTCAACCTCAAAAAAAGGATCTACTGTGCGTCTCGATTCAGCCCATAACTCAGCACACATACAAAGACTGGTCAGGGGCAAAGCAGGCCAGAAGCCCCAGCTGCGACTGGAAATTGAATTTAGCCCGACAGTCATGCTAGTATGTCTTCAGTTGCCGTATAAAACACTGCTTTGGGTTTCTAGTTCGCCACATCCATATGAGGAATAAGTAATTTTCATGTTGTACATTGCTATTATACAGTAGGTTAACAGAAAGATTGCTGTTTTCATCAGTGCACTACTGTTACTTGCTAAGCTACAATCTGCATACAATTACAGAATGAAGTCAAGCTGCAAACAAAAATTGTTAAAATGCAATTACCAATTGGAGCTAATAAATATATAATACTTTTATGTATTTAATACTGTAATTTTATTCAATAATAACAGAAATAGCACATAGAAAAAAAAAATATTGATTTTGGTTAAAATAATAACATCAACATCAACTTATTTTTATATATAAAATATACTGCAGGGACTTTTATGGAACACCAAATAGTTAACTAAAACCATCCGAATGAATCTTTTCTTTTTGTTTTTTTCTTGCAAAGTTACTTGAGTTACTCTGCTTGCTCAACAGCAGCATGTGAAATATGGCTCTGAATTGATGCCATGTAATGTGACATTTTGTCACTCTGAACTGCTGCCACACTGTTGAAAAATATGTTAGGTTAGTAGCATTGCTGCTTGAGGTTAGTAACTTAACACTGGGAATACATGAGTGATTTGAACAAATAATTATTTGAGCATACATCTAAACCTAAATTGAATTTCTGACTCTGACATTAAGTTGAGCGATACATGAGGTCTTTATTAGTGAGCGCTCTGATAAATGGCACTTTATTCATAGGAGCAAGGTAAATTTGTGCAAGCAACACTTTAACTGTCTTTGAAACTGAGGGATACTTATCCTCTTCAGTGTATCAGATCATGCAGAAAGCTGCCATTATTCATAGGAGCTGGATCATTTTGTTGCAGATGGTGGCTGTTGAATGCCAGTTATTTATTTTTTGTATAGCTTGAGTCAGAGTCTAGATGCTACGAAACCTCTCAGTTCCTGCCATAAATGACATTTCAATAGGTCAGTTTTGGCAGGAAAGCACTACTAAGGAATATAGGGCTCAATTTTGAATCACTTTACTCTTGTAATGCATTTTAGACATTTTTAGAACGTTCTTTGCTACTTGAAAGCAGTCATTTGAACTGTATCTTCTGGTATCATAATACTTCTGTGCTGTTGCAGTCCATTATGCCTGTTTTTGTCTACAACACAGATTTTAATGTAACTTAATGTAACTTTGTGATTTTTTTTTTTTTTTGCAGGGATTCAATTGTCCTGGGAATTTATAAATGATTAATATAATCTGTAAAGGTAGTGGAAAAGTGTAGTCAACATCAATGTTTCCTGTAATTTTTATTATTTCTTTGGTGTTATAAAATTCAGAAAAATCAAGGAAATTAATTGGGATTAGAGCAGCAAGATGAAAACCCAATCACAATGTTTCTAAGACATTGTATCAGCTATCAAGTGTCCTTTTCCCTCTTTAAATTTTGTGTTTTTTCTGATTTTTTGTAAATCGAGGCTTATGCTGCTTGTGATTAGTCATAAACAGCTTGTGCAGTAATCATTCACTGAAGTGGTATGAAACTATGCGTCCCAAAGTGAAAAAAATGTCCCCATTAATATGACTGATTTGCTCTAGAGATAGTCTTTTGTTTTTGTGGACAATTTTAATTGTGTGCCCCTTCATAAGCCTCGGGGTATACATATTCCTCTGAGGATTGTGCCTGCTCATAGGATGTTCTATGTGTATTTGTCACTTTTGTGGTAGTGTGAGCCTGGATTTGTACCTGTGTTGGCGCTCATTTGTCTAGATGCAATTGTATTTGTGTGTCCCTTGTTCCTAAGGTCTTCTGTAGCAGATGGTGATCGAGTTAGTTTGTTTCTTACATTCGTCATGTTTTCCAAGACATAAAGTATTCCACCTTACTTCCACCACTCTTATCTCCGAGGGTTGGGCATTTGTCATGGAGCCCTAGTGGTCAGATACACAGATGGGCCTCAAACTCCAAGAGCTCTATTGGTCAGCTGGCATTATATATTCTGAGGTGCCTAGGTGGGCCTCTATGGTTAGAATACAGTTTGAGTCAAGAGCCCTGGTTCAGTTTTCTTTGGCAGTCTCGGGCCATTCACCCTGAGGCTTTGGAGGCCTCTGGCTAGTCTGAGGTCCCATAACACTGGCCCTACCCATGATTCAGTCCTGACCTTTGTTTCCTCAGAATCTGTGAGATTCTCAGTAAGTTAGATAGTAACATACTAATTTGTCATTTTTTAAAGGGTTAGTTCACCCAAAAATCAAAATTATGTCATTAATAACTCACCCTCATGTCGCTCCAAACCAGTGAGACCTCCGTTCATCTTCAGAACACAGTTTAAAATATTTAAGATTTAGTCCGAGAGCTTCCTGTCCCTCCATTGAAACTGTGTGTACGGTATACTGTCCATGTCCAGAAAGGTAAGAAAAACATCATCAAAGTAGTCCATGTGACATCAGAGGGTCAGTTAGAATTTTTTAAAGCATAGCAAAAACTACGACTTTATTCATCATTGTCTTCTCTTCCGGTCTGTTGTGAGAGAGTTCAAAACAAAGCAGTTTGTGATATCCGGCTCGTGAACGAATCATTCGATGTAACCAGATCTTTTTGAACCAATTCACCAAATCGAAACTGAACTTTTTTAAACGGTTCGCGTCTCCAATACGCATTAATCCACAAATGACTTAAGCTTTTAATTTTTTTTTAATGTTGCTGACACTCCCTCTGAGTTCAAACAAACTAATATCCTGGTGTAGTTCATATACTTAAACAGTACACTGACTGAACTGCTGTGAAGAGAAAACTGAAGATGTACACCGAGCCGAGCCAGATAACGAACAAAAGATTGACTTGTTCAAGAGTCAAGAACCGGTCTGTGTTCGGATCACCAGTAGTTCTTTCGGACAGTTTGATTCAATAAACCAGTTGAAGAAAATAGTTCACCAGTTATTTTGCGCTCTACGTAATGACGTCATTTGCGATGATTGCCCTTGATTCAAGCCTTCGGTTTACCTGGGCTCATAACACTAGCACAGAATCAGTTCAGAATTAATCACCCAAAAAAAACACACGCTCTGTGTGTCGGTCTGCTTCACGCTGAATCACACATGTGCAGTATCATCAGCTCCTCGGTTCTCGAATCAGACGCGTCTGACAGAAACGGTTCTTCACTCGAGAACGAGTCAATCTTTTGTTCATTATCTGGCTCGGCTCGGTGTTCATCTTCTGTTCTCTATTCACAGCAGTTCAGTCAGTGTACTGTTTGAGTAAATGAATTGCCCCTCGATATTGGTTTATTTTTTTATTTATTTTTTCTTAAGTCATTTGTGGATTAATATAACTGGATAAATAACTGCTTCAAGAATATCCGGTTACATCGAATGATTAGTTCACGAACTGGATATCACTAAACTGCAGTGTTTTGAACTGTCTCACAACAGACACGGAAGAGAAGACAATGATGTCGTTGTAGTTTTTGCTATTTTTGGACCAAAATGTATTTCCGATGCTTCAACAAATTCTAACTGACCCTCTGATGTCACATGGACTACTTTGATGATGTTTTTCTTACCTTTCTGAACATGGACCGTATACCGGGTACACACATTTTCAATGGAGGGATTGAGAGCTCTCGGACTAAATCTAAAATATCTTAAACTGTGTTTCGAAGATGAACGGAGGTCTCACGGGTTTGGAACAACATGAGGGTGAATCATTAATTACATTTTTGGATGAGCTAACCCTGAAGAAATTTGTTATCCTTTTGCACATTAAGTAATTAACAATAGCGCTATCAATATTTTAAATAATGATCTTTGTGTGAGAAAATGTTTTAAAGCTAATGTGACAGCATGTTTTTTTTGTTTGTTGTTTTTTGTTTAGATTCAGACAGAAATCATCACTCTGACCACATCCAAAGCTGTGCATTACAGTAAATTACTTCAATCTTGTTAATGGATTTGTGCATTTTCTCTTGGCGAATTAATATACATGGATTGAGCCTTTTTTTTTTTTTCTTTTTTTGTCAAGCAAAGTAATCATTCAGTGAACAGTTTTCGAGGGTTATTTCATACTGGCACATATTGATTCTGTTTTTCACAAACAGCAGCTTTTATTTAGGGCATCTCTTCAGCCCATTGGTGACCAGGTTTGTTTTGCTGTCTATCAATGTGGTTCTGGCAACACTCTCCGCTTTTCCCTATTCTCTGAGCATCTGTCAGATGGCTTTTCATACTGGCATCAGATATCTCCTCATGCCCATTAGCGTATATTATTCATAAGTCATCCTCATCCACACAGAAATAAATCAGAATTAAACCCATCTTTGCCACGCCTTCCTTAATACATAAAAAGCTGACTTTTTCTGGGCACAATGCAATCATATCTGCTATTATAGAGTGTCTTCAAACTGAAAAGACATAAAATATTAAAGCAAAGTGACTGGAGAAATGAGAGTGCTGTTAATCAAACTCCTCAGGATTTTAAAAGAGCAGCGAGGAAATGTAAATGATCTGCTAGTTTGATAAAACACAGTATGGCATAACTTCTCGTGCTTTTGAACGCCCCATGACCCCAATCCTCTCCATACGCCCTGAAGACACAGGACTGAGCTGAAAAATCATTTGTAGTCTGATTTCACGCCAAAACGCATGCCCCGACCAGCACTATGTGTGGAGCTGTCCCACCCGTGGGAGGATGAATGGGTTTTTCAGCACGTTCTCATGAGGACAGGGCCACCCGCAGGCTCCATTTCTCACCCGGCGTCACCCTTGTAATTATCTCCATCACAGCAGAACTACCATCCCCTCTGTCCCCAGGCCAACGCTACACATCGGATCTCACAGTCTCACAACTTATGAAACTCGCAGTGGGAGGCGGGACTTGAGCAGAACAGAATAAAATGAACAAATTGGGTCTGTCAGATTGATTTGAATCCTGCTAAGAGTGCTTAGTAGAAACATTTGAGTTGACCATTGGTTGAAAAATGTTGCTTTAAACATGCTTTACACCTTGTAGACTTGACTTGAGATCTTGATTTATAGCACTAAAGGACTGAATCCTTTATTCTGACTGATTCATATGTTTATTCATGAAAATGAATGCTTTGCATCTCAAGTTTGAAGGATATAATTCAGCAGTCATTGTCAGTTTTTTCTTATATATTGTCCACATTATGTCTTTCTGAATACTTTGATATTCAAACTAAATATTGATGTAGTTGAGAGAGAGTTTTCTTTTTAAAGCTTTTTAAATTTTCTTTCAGGGGACAGCGGCTAGTCGAGTTCACTATAAAGTGGATTTGGAGAAGTTTCCTTATAGCACTAGTATCTTCGATGTGGACGAGACCTCGGGCAATGTTCTCACCAGGGTCAATCTGAATGAGGAGCCCAACACTAAATTCAGTGTAAGTTCACAACAATCTTTTCCTAATACGGGGCTTGTCAACTAGCAATCCATAGACCATTACTGCCCGTCAATCATTTTTATGTGCCTCACAGATTGATATAGATTAAATAACTGCACTGCAGTTTACAAGCTTACTTGTATTTTGGATGAAAAATGATAGAATGTTCATTATAAAGACAGTGTGGATAGAACTTGAGCCATTGCTGATTCTTATTACTCTTATTTTTTTTACCTTAAAATTGATTTTCTTGTGTTCCCAAACAGTTAGCAGTTATTGCCTACGATGACGGGGAGCCGATGAAGTTCAATGAGACTCTGGTGGAGATCACTGTCCTGCAGCCGTCCATCATCCCGGTGTTCACGCAGGAGGAGTACAGGTAAGCAAACACCTGAAAACGTGATTGCCCTCCGCCCCACCTGCTGTCCTTTCACACAGTAACAGATTGTTCTGTATCTGCGGCAGACTTCTAAAACATCATCATTAAGTTCAAAATTAATCCTGTTTTGATTTAGGGTTATGAGGGGCGAAAAAAGCATCTTTTTCATGTTTGGATTAACATTCACTTGTAGATCATTCAAAATACACATCCATTTTCTTATTGTGCAAGTAAATTAGGTCAGCATACCTTGGAAAGAACCAGTTCCAGGTAGTTTTATTCAATATAAAACCGTCAGCGTAGATTTAATCATAGACTTTATAAATATGTATAATAGCTGCAAGGTAAAACGTGTTTTAATACACCCTGTTGTTTCCTCAAAGGACGTTCACAATCCATTCGAATGCATTATGGCTGCTTCATTAAATTACATTTTTAATATACCTGACACATGGGGTAATCAGTTCAATTCGCACGGCTTCCGAGGCAAATAACACTTCCAGTGGTTTGCCTAAATTGATTTAAATCTAAAAACATTGAAGCTTATTTTTTTACGGAATCCAGCCTATTCGTCTGTACAGTACATTCAGAAGAAGACAATACTGTCTGTACGAAAGGATCTGTGATCAGATTTGAGTTTATTAACAGCTTTATAGTGAAGTGGCAGAGCTACAAGGACCAATGGGGTTAAAAATGGCCTTAATAACATCCTTATCCATTGATTAATCAGAGCTACAGAGACAGAAACATAGAGATGAAAAGACTTGGCTGAAGGTCTGAATTAATGTTGTGTCCTACAGAGCTGTAGGAAGGTCATAGTTGATAGTGGCTCTGCAGCACAGTGAGAATAACAATAGCTTTCATATGCAGTCCTCGGCGAGCTCCTGATTGCTGCCTGTGGACACATTAGCCAGGTGTCTGTTGCCCCTGTCTGGTGAGCACAAGGCTGCTTAGAGTTCCTCTGACCTGCCTGGCTTTGGATGGTTCAGGAAACTGCTCTGGGGGGATCATCTAGGGGTGGACTTGGCAGTGAACATGTCAAGAACATTTGGAGGACCAATATTTTTGTATTGTAATACATTTTCGCTGCAAAGAATTTGTAGTAGTAATAGTAGTAGCAGTACCAGTATTTTAAAATATTCACTTATTCAGTCTTATCTGTATGCCTGTAAAACAGAAAGATGATTCTTGTCCTGTCACGTTCAATTATAAGTTACATCAATCATATCAAATATAGGCTGACATATGTCAAAATGTTTGTTTTGGCATATATACAGTACATTTTATTAAATATATATATTTTTGGTAATTTGCTTCACTTGAATACAGTCATATAGAAAAATACATCATGACCGAGTCTGTAAACAGGACCAGTGTTGGGCAAGTTACTTTTAAAAAGTAATTAGTTACAGTTACTAGTTACTTCTTCCAAAAAGTAACTAAATTAGTAACTCAGTTACAAATTTTTAAAGTAACTAGTTACTTAAGAAAGTAACTATTGCGTTACTTTCAAGTAAAATTGAATTTTAAATGCTCAAACGTGACCCCACCTCTACCCCTCTTTAAAGGAACTTAAAATACATGTGCATGTTCAATTATTTATGATAAATCTGAATATTATAATGAAATGGACACTTAATACAATACATTATTAACAGAAACATGAAACATTGTACACACATCTAAAAAAAAAAAGTTGCTGTGGGACAAAGTGAGACTAGCCTCCAATCAAATGGCATGTATGTAGATATTATGTTTATATAGTGGATCAATGCAAATAACACGATAGATTTTTGGGAACTTTTGATATTTCCTTTTATTGTTTCTTTAATTTCTTGAAGGAAAAAGTAATGTATATACTTCCATTTAGAGAAGGCTACTTTTGGATTATTTGGGCTCGTCGCCATACCTGTCTCTGGTTGACTGACTGGCTTGTGTTGTTCGTTGTGTGTCCTGTCCTGTCCGATGATGGGTCGTTCGCGAATGAGCGTTAGTGATGATGGATCGACTCGTTCGCGAATGAGCTTTTGAGGAGTCGTTCGCGATTCGCGAATGAGCCGACTCTAAGAGCCGGCTTTTTTAGTTGAACTTCGGGAGCTGGCTCGCATATCTGAAGAGCCAACTCTATTTTTTTCAAATTTAGCCCATAGAAATTAAATAATTATGTAATAAAAATTTAAATATTATAGTCAAAGTCATTTAAAGAGCCGTTTGTGAGCCAAAGAGCCGGCTCTTTTCAGTGAGCTGAGTCAAAAGAGCCGAATTCCCATCACTACTATGCGTGCTTTCGAAAACCCACCCAACTCTACCTCTGATTGGCTTACAATGAAATTTTACTCTACCTCAGCCAATCGTCAGCATTTATGCGCTTGTCTCGTGCTCTGCCCACTAACCAAGGAAGAACAGTAAAAAAAAGTATTTGCCTCTCGCTCAGAGATCTAGTTGGTCTGATGAAAAAAAAAAAAACAGCTTCATCATCAGTTATAGTAACGCGCCGCATTTTTTGGCAGTAACGGTAACGGCGTTATTAAGATGAGAAGAGTAATCAATTAGATTACTCGTTACTGGAAAAAGTAATGCCGTTAGTAACGCCGTTATTTATAACGCCGTTATTCCCATCACTGAACAGGACCATAACAGAGGAAATAGTAGGAAATACTGCAGCAGGCGGAGCAAAATGCTTTGTAGCTTCTGTTCCATAAGTGCCACCTGCTGTCAGATGGTGAATTTGCATCTCAATCAGCCCGTCTGCTGATTTTGTATCATGCAGATATGTTTTATGTAGCATAATTTTAGCCAGACTGTTTTTGCTTTAAATACTGAAATTATAAAACCTAATTATAATCAAAAAGAACCGCTCATGCAACGTGTACAGCATCTTTGTTTGGATCATGATTAAAATGCAGTGGTTGCCTCCAATTTTAAATGGCTACAGATACAGGCAAACAATAAATAAAGTCAGGGATGTTGGGCTTAAAAACCTAACTACTATTGCTCTAACTCAATGGTTTTGCATGTGTGCATTCAGCAGATGATTTTATACAATATAAATCAATTTATAATAGATGTATCCATTCCCTAGGAATTGAACCCATTACCTTGGCATTACTAGCACCATACTCTGCTATGTAGACTACTGGAAAGCTGCAGTTTTACATGGGTTTTGGGTCATTCTGGAGAAATGACTGGTCAACTGCACATTAGCTTGTCCAAATTTAGCCAAAAACCAGATGAACCTTCTTACCAGAACACTTTAACTGCTGTAAAGTGACTGCTGTATTTTGCACAGGCACAAAGCCCAAATTCTTAAGAAAGTAAAGAAGGTATAAAAATATAGTCTGCCATTTTAACCGTTTTGTTTTATTTTAATATTTTGACTTTTTTTAGCATTGTATTGTTATAATGAGGATGGCACTTCCCTTCATTGCATGAAAAAGCAAAGCATATTTGATAATTGCTAAAGAAGAGTGAAATTCTGTTATAAAAAGGTAATTAGACAAAAACAAAGCATTGCTTTTTTGTGGTATTCTTGTTAGCAGCTGTGGAGTTTTTTCTGATGTTTTCCAACTAAAATGTGCAGCCTTTGCAATTTATCACGGCTTATCTCATAAAAATGCTTAATGAATCTCTGTGACTCTGTGCTCAATCACCAGCCGAGCACCCTGCCACTTCTGTTTTTCATTTTGACAATCACACCCATCACTGTCTTATTTTTTCACTTTCCTTTGTGGATGTTTTTTTATCAATTCAGTTTCTTCTCCAGTTATGGAGTAAAAAAAAAAAAAAACTAAGATTAAACTTCATCTGACAAACATTGTTACGACCAGCTGGTGTGAATTACAGAATATCAGAGATGTCTGATTTATTTAACTTTTTTTATTTATCTTTTTATTTTTATTTTTTATTTTTTTTTTAAATCAATACAGAGTTAAATGAAATGCAAAGATGCATTTAATTTATCTTTTTAAACTTTCAATTAAAGAAAATTAAATTTAGATTACACATATGGAAATAGATCATTTGGAATACTGGTGTTTATTGTCAAGTTAATTATCATTCAAATTCAAGTTACTTTAATTTTATTGTCAAAAATGGTTACAGCCCATTGATTACTAATCGATGCTGAATGTGATGACACACGGACTGTGAAAAAGGCCTATTTAACACTGCACTGGCTGAAAAGTATATTATGTAAGGGTAAATAAATGTGAAAATAACTGCTTGACTGCTTGAACAGTAAAATACAAAGTAAAAAAAAAAAGGAAAATAAGTTTTGCCTTTAAGTGCTGTGACAATTTAATGACAATTTAATGAATTTGGCCATGGATTTTTATGAGTGCGGTAAGAGAAAAACACTGACATCCTGGATTTGGATGGCTTTAAAATCACCAAATACCCCCTGTAAATGGTGAAAATCACTTATGTCCCCCTGAGAAACAATTATCATCTGAATAGGGCTTTAGACTATGTAAAAACAAGAATTTACTTAAATTTGTAGACTTAGAAAATTCCCCAACATTGTAAAGCACACAAAGATGCCTGACAAATGTCTGCTGTCTGCATGGTCTCCACATCATCTCGCGATAACTGATATTAAGAACTTGATATTGTTATTTAACTGTTTCAACAATTTTTTTTTTTTTTTTTTTTTTTTTAAATTGAGGGGGCAAATTATCTTGTTCAGTCAACTTACAAACTAATTATGTTAAGTTGATGTTGATGCAAGTTGAATAAACTAATTCAGAAACTGCAAGTTGTCAGCCTAAAAACAATCACTGAAACAACTAAACTGCAATATATACAGTGGTGGCCAAAAACATCGGCCCTCTTGGTAAATATGATCAAAGAAGGCTGTGGAAATTCATCTGCATTGTTAATCCTTTTGATCTTTTATTTAAAAGAATTTAAAATTGGGGGAAATATCATTATGAAATAAATGTTTTTCTCTAATACTCGTTGGACACAATTATTGACACCCCTAGGAATTCTAATGAGTAAAATATCTCTAAAGTATATTCCCATTCATATTCACAATTTTGAGCACTCCAGCGTGATTATAAACATGAAATTATATGGGCATGTATGGTACAAGAGCACAGGTTGTTCCAGCACAGAAATTGGAAATAATTAGCTGAGGTGGAAAGTAACGAATTACATTTACTCGCGTTACTATAATTGAGTAGTTTTTTTGTGTACTTATACTTTTTAAAGTAATTTTTTAAATCTGTAATTTTACTTTTACTTAAGTATATTTTGTTTGAAGTATTGTACTTCGCTACATTTTAAAACACATTAATTACTGAGTAAAAAAAATAAAAATACAAAAAAATAAATCACTCCCTGGAAACTACGGCAGTAAATAATGGACAGGAGAGCAAACTGGCGCTAAAATCACAAGAAAGATGCAGACGGACAAAACAGGCGTTAGTGGTGCAGACACCGCTGAAAACGAAACCCCGTCATATTCTGAAGTCTAACTCGAAGGAAATGAAGTGAACCCCTGGCCATATGTATGCTCTATTATGCAGTGTAAGCTGTACTTGCCTAGGAAGACCAAACTAGCAGCTTATAAAATCTCGATAAGACATCAATCCTTTGCAAGAATGTAACGTTAGAGGGTAAGCTAAATAATTGCATCGTTGCATTGGTGGTTAAAATTAAGCTTTGACATTTTAGCAAGAGGTTTTGCACAAATTAGCCAAAAAGACAGTGGTGAGGAGTGTGCTATATATATCGTCTGCGATAATATCATAATTTTTGTTTTAATGATGTGCGCGCACATTTATAGTGTGTTCTTTCACTGTGTGATTCAGTCTCCTAAAATGCATTTAGAATGATCACAAAATTGAAGATATAGGGGCAGAAAATTCACATATTTATATAATTTCATATATTAAATCAGAATCACACAAAGAATGCCGTCTTTTCCTCCAAAAATCATTATGAATATATACATACAAATATATAACAGTTCAGTAAACAAGTTTATTAAGAGACACACCATATTGCCTTTTTTAGCTCTATTTCTACAACAGAAAATAATTCCAAACACAGCCACCAAAGCACAGTCTTTTGCGTCTCAACGTGACAGTGTTTCGTTCCTGAATGAATCAACCGTTTAAATGATTCGGTTCAATCGCAATGACTCACTTATTAACAGTGACTTGCTGACACATACTGGCCATTTTAATTTCACATTAGTATCTTTTGATTTTTTTAAAATAATTATTTTCTTATCATTTCAAATGAGTATTCAACATTTTATGTCTTGTATTTCAAAACATTCATGCATTTGTAACTGCAGGTTAAATGCATTCTTGTCCTGCACTAAACAGTGTAATACATCTAAATGCCACTTCCAATGAATCTTCTGCATTTCCTCTGCATTAAAAGATGAGTTTGTTGATACTGATTTGCCTGGTAACAGCCCAAATGTTTTATTATTCTAAATAACTGATTCCTTTAATAAAAATAAAAAAAAACTAGTTTGAGCTTAATAGGCCTATCCCAGGGGTGTCAAACTCAGTTCCTGGAGGGTCGTAGCCCTGCAGAGTTTAGTTCTAACCCTGCTCCATTACACATATCATGTAGTTCCCCATCGAGGGAGAGACGATGCGTCGATAACGCTTTGGGAACGCATTCTGCGTGAGTGCGTCTGAAGCATCCATGTCAACTAGTCCAATGGCGAGAGTGAGCGTCAGGAGTGACGTCACGACCAGGAAATGATAAAAACCCCAACCGGAGCAACCGGTGTTAGCTTTCTGTGCCTCAGCAAGCGATCTGTGTCAAACCTGTCTGTCATATTTACTGTTGTCTTGTGCAAAGTTTATATACTATGGCTAAGCAACTATTCAAACCGTGTGCTTCTCCCTGCCCGCGTTATTTAACGGGTGGGGATACACACGAGCTTTGTGTAGTTTGTTTGGGAGTGGAGCATGCGTTATCAGCCTTCGAGGAGACTGATTGCCCGCATTGTGAGAAGCTTTCGCTTCGCATGCTCCGCTCCCGCTTGTCACTCTTTGATGAGAAGAGCGCAGGGTGCAGGACCCGCTTCTGCCGAGGCAGAACGGAGAATGCATTCCTGGGGTTCGCAAATGGATCTCTCAGCGGGGTTGGAGACGGGTCCGAGGGCTCTTTCTCCTCCCTTACCTGGGAGATCCATAGCTCAAACTCCGGTGTCGGAAGCCCGCCCCGTGGCTTCTTCCGCCCGGGGGGAGAGCCCATTGCTTCGTTGCTCTAGCTCCGAGGAGTTAGATGTAACAGGCAGTGAAGGTGACACAATCAGGGGGGAAGAGGATTCGCCATCTCTTTCCCCAGCATATGAGGAGTTGGTTGATGTATTAACACGAGCTGTAGATAAATTACATATATCTTGGCCATCTGATAAACAGAGCGCTCGTCCTAAAAGCAAATTAGACGAGCGTTTTCTGTCTTCTAAAACATCGCCTACATCACGGGGTCTCCCTTTTTTCCCTGATCTTCACAGTGAGCTGTCTAGATCGTGGAATAAGCCATATTCATCACGTCTTTTCAGCCCTCAAGTGCGCATTTATTCTGATATAAGAGGGCTGAAAGAAAATGGTTATGAAGCGATGCCCCGGGCGGAGCAGACGCTCGCGAGCTATCTTTCCCCTGGTTCAGCGTCATCTATTAAGAACCCGACTTTGCCCACGAAGCCTTTAAAGATCACATCTAATTTAGTGGGTAAAGCTTACACAGCAGCAGGTCAGGCTGGAGCTTGCCTTCACTCGATGGCTTTGCTTCAGGCTTATCAGGCTGAGCTGCTGGGGGAGTTAGATAACAGTGAGGGAGTCAGCCGTGACGAAATTCGCGAACTTCGTCGGGCTACGGATTTTTCTCTCAGGGCGACTAAAGAAACAGCACGTGCTATTGGTAGATCTATGGCTGCTTTGGTTTCTACAGAAAGACACCTTTGGCTTAATCTTTCAGATATTAAAGATAAAGATAGATCTTTCTTTTAGACGCTCCCATTTCTCATGAAGGTCTGTTTGGTGATGCTGTGAATGAAGTGGTTGAAAGATTTCAAGAAAATAAAAAGCAATCTGAAGCTTTTAAAAGTTTTCTCCCTCGCCGTTCTAATCCTGATGCTGCTGGGCGTGCAAGGCAGCCCCAGCCATCATGCTCCTCATATCGTGTTTTTCAAAAAGAGAGTGTTGCGTCTCGCGCTCCTCCTCAAAAATCACGGGGACCGAGCCAGCACTCACAGCCAAAGCAATCTAAGCAGAAGCCGGATCTGAGGACCGTTCTTCTCGCTAAGAAAGCTTCGGCTCAGAAGAAAAGGTCTTGACGCCAAATGGGTCAGACCTGTGAGGGCAGCCCCAATCGAGACGGTGCGGTGTACACCTCAGTATACGGTGCCCGTCCGGTCTCGGTGCTCTCACGGGGCCGTCCTGCCAACCCCGCCACCCTTGGTGCCTCGGGGCGCAGCGGTCTCCAGCAGGTCTCTGGCGCTGTGTCTCCCAGACGCTGCGTCAGGCTCGCTCCCTCTGAGGGGGGTCCAAGAGCAGTTAGCTCGGGTGGTTCCTGCGCTTCGGCTTCAGGTCCCCGAACTAGCTGTTCAAATTACACCAGAGGCCAGCCTCGAGAGGCTGGTTCCCTTAGTAGAATGTCTGACAGAATGGAAATGTCTGCCGAATATATCTCAATGGGTCCTGCAGATAGTAGAGAAGGGTTACAGAATCCAGTTCGGTTCTCGTCCCCCACGCTACAACGGGGTGTTGCTCACAGTAGTGCATCCCGAGCAGGCTCTGGTCATGGAGCAAGAAGTGAAATCTCTTTTAGCGAAAAATGCTATAGAGCAGGTGTATCCTCCCGACAGGGCATCGGGTTTTTACAGCCGTTATTTCATTGTTCCAAAAAAGGATGGAGGGCTGCGTCCCATTTTAGATCTTCGTCTGTTGAATCGTACAGTTCAGAAATTAAAATTCAAGATGCTGACACTCAAACAGATTGTGACTCAAATCAGATCCGAGGACTGGTTCGTCACAATAGACCTAAAAGATGCGTACTTCCATATCTCCATCCTCCCTCAGCACAGGAAGTTCCTAAGGTTTTCTTTCGGGGGCAAAGAATACCAGTATCGGGTACTTCCCTTCGGTCTAGCTCTCTCACCCCGCACATTCACGAAATGCGTAGATGCAGCTCTGGCCCCGCTCAGGCTGCAGGGCATACGTATTCTGAATTACCTGGACGACTGGTTGATTTTAGCAGAATCAGAACAGTTGGCGGTTCGGCATCGAGATGTCGTCCTCGCTCATATGCAAAAGTTGGGTTTGAGGCTCAATACCAAGAAGAGTGTGCTATCTCCATTACAGAGGACCACTTTTCTTGGGGTGGTATGGGATTCGGTCACGATGCGAGCCTCTCTTTCGCCCGCTCGTGTAGCCAACATCCTCGCAGCCACTTCGGAGCTAAAGCTAGGCCAGTCACGCACTGTAAAACAGTTCGAGAGATTGTTGGGTCTCATGGCAGCAGCGTCCAATGTGATCCCCTTTGGCCTGCTGGGCATGAGACCTTTACAGTGGTGGCTCAGGACCAGAGGGTTCTCCCCGAGGGGAAACCCACTTCGTACGATCAAGATCACGCGGCGGTGTCTCCGCGCCTTGGTCATATGGAGAGAACACTGGTTCCTGTCCCAGGGTCCGGTATTGGGAGCTCTTTGTCATCGGGTTACCATCTCGACAGATGCTTCCCTTACCGGCTGGGGAGCGGTAATGGAAGGCCGCTCAGCTCAGGGTCTGTGGGAGAGCCATCATCACTCTTGGCACATCAACTGCCTGGAGATGATGGCTGTCTTCAAAGCTTTGAGGCACTTCCTGCCAGACCTGAGGGACCATCATGTGCTGGTCCGCACAGACAATACATCGGTGGTCTCTTACATCAACCGTCAGGGGGGTCTGCGCTCGCGCCCACTCTACAAATTAGCGCACCAGATCCTCCTGTGGTCTCTGGGGAAATTACGCTCTCTGAGGGCGATGTATATACCAGGGACTCAGAATATTGGAGCAGACACCCTGTCGAGGCAGGTGCTGAGGCCAGGGGAATGGAGGCTTCACCCGGAGGTGGTGGAGCTCATATGGGAAAGTTATGGCCAAGCAGAAGTGGATCTGTTTGCTTCTCAGTACACGACGCACTGTCCACTATGGTTCTCCCTTACTCATCCAGCCCCCCTGGGGTTGGACGCTATGGTACAGACGTGGCCGAGGCAACGTCTGTACGCCTTTCCCCCTGTTGCTCTGCTCCCAGGAGTTCTGGAGAGAGTCCGCCAGGACGGAGTAAGTCTACTTCTCGTAGCTCCACACTGGCCGAGTCGAATCTGGTTTGCGGACCTGATTCATCTCCTCGACGGTTCTCCCTTGGAGATCCCGATCAGGAAAGACCTTCTATCTCAGGCCGGGGGCACTATATTTCACCCCCGGCCAGAGATTTGGAAGCTTTGGGTGTGGCCTCTGAGGGGGCGCAACTCATAGAGAGTGGTCTCTCAACTGAGGTTGTGGAGACCATTCTTAGCTCCAGAGCTCCAGCTACGAGGAAACTTTATAGACTCAAATGGAATGTTTTTTCTTCTTGGTGTTACCAACATCAGTGTGACCCCGTCCACTGCTCTGTTGGCTCAGTTCTTGAGTTTTTACAAGACCGCTTCGCTTCTGGTCTATGTCCATCCACCTTAAAAGTTTACGTGGCGGCCATCTCGGCTTTCCACGCCCCAGTGGGTGGTGCATCTCTGGGTCGAGACCCTCTTATCTCTCGTTTCCTTCGTGGCACCTTGAGGCTGAGACCTGCAACTCGTTCTAGAGTGCCGGCCTGGGACCTGGCTATAGTTTTAGAAGGCCTTTCTAGGGCTCCGTTTGAACCCCTAGATTCAGTCTCTGAGAAGTTTATTTCGTTTAAGACTACTTTTCTCCTTGCTATTTCGTCCCTTAAAAGAGTCGGAGACCTTCAGGCTCTCTCGGTTTCTCCCACCTGCCTTGAATTTGCACCTGGGATGGTCAAAGCATTTCTCTACCCGAAGCAGGGATACGTCCCTAAGGTACCGACCGTTGTTCCGAGACCTATTGTTCTGCAGGCTTTCTGTCCTCCCCCGTTTGCATCATCGGACCAGGAAAAGTCTAACCTCTTGTGCCCGGTGCGAGCATTGGACACTTATGTTCATCGGACTTCTTCTTTTCGGAAATCCGATCAGCTGTTTGTTTGTTTCGGGTCACCTAAGATAGGTCTTCCTGCCACTAAACAGACACTTAGTAAGTGGATAGCTGGGGCTATCCTTCTTGCCTATGAGTCTTCTGACCTACCATGCCCTTTGGGGGTCAGAGCTCATTCTTCTAGGAGTATGGTGGCCTCTAGAGCCTTATTATCTGGGGCCTCTCTTCAGGATGTTTGTGATGCGGCAGGCTGGTCCTCGCCACTCACATTCGTCAGGTTTTATAGCCTAGACCTGGACGCTACTCCCGGGTCTCAGGTTTTTAATTCTAGAGGCGTTGGGTTTTCTGTCTGACACTCAGGCACTTGTAATATGGCGGTTTGGGTATTCTCGTTCCCAAAGCGTTATCGACGCATCGTCTCTCCCTCGATGGGGAACGTCTCGGTTACGTCTGTAACCTCGGTTCAACGATTTTAGTTCAAATCGGTGAACTACACGTGCATGAGGGTGTGAGGCTAACAGAAACAGTGTAATTTCGGTCAATTTGCCACCCTGTTCTATGTTTCCTGTAATTTTGCATCATGGGTTCGATCCCAGGGAACGGATGTGCATGAAAATGTATATGCTCAATAAATCATAATTTAGCATGATTTCTGTGAGGGTTAGGTTTATGGTTGGGGTTAGGTGTGGTCATTCGAACGAATAAGCCACCTAGTAAAATTAGTAGGAAATAATGTGAGATTGGTGTAAAAAGCCCACACATTCCATTTAAATAAACGTACATTTTGATTTCATGACGACAGATGCAACGTGATACTGTCATTATTTTTAACATTAAAACGTAAATATAGGTTATAATAAGGTGCTTGCACAAATGATCTATATGATCGTTTTTTGTTGGAGGACAGGCTCAAACTGTCCCACTAAAAAAAAATTAATGTATTTAGTTATTTAATATGTCAGGCTTTACAGGGTTCTGCTTTACTTTCGGCTTTCAGGTTTTGTGACATTTGTGTCATCTTGACACAGACTTCTTTTTCTGTCGGCTTTGTGTTAGAATCAACGTTCAGTTTTCAAGTGCGGGATGAAGTTTTCCCACAAAAAGTGATTCCAGAGTAAATGTATTTAGAAAAGCAGCATTTATTTGGCCTCTGCAAAAGTTGGGGGTCCTGTGCAGGAGTAGGTCTCTTTCTGTGTGGCAAGAATCACTGGATATGTGATGAGACCATCGATCATACGGCTGCGGTTCTCCCTCCATCTCCTCCAGTTCTGGAGTGCAGATTGGGATCCTCTTTACGCTGTTACATTTGGCAGTGAATGAGCAGCGCTTGAGCCGCCACTGAACCGAAGAATGATTAGTCGCTTTGGGAAAAGTCATGTGGACAGCACTAGAGACAACCAAGCTCCTCTCTCGACAGAAACAAATGATTTTGATGTTCCTTATTAAGTATATATATATATATATATATATATATATATATATATATATATATATAATATTTACAAACAGCAACCTGCTCCTCACTGCAGTTCAAAAGCCTTTTTCCTCACAGGTGGAGAGTGCGTCCCCGTGGCAAGTTTTGAGACTAGTTTAGTTTGGAGTGCTGGCTGACAATTGCGTCCCTTGATCTGAAGTGGTGTTATGCTGTCAAGTCGCTGTACAGTGAGTCACTTTCATGTGAGCTGAAGTGTCGCATTGCCGAAATGTAATCTGCCATGAATTGCTGTGTCGGGACTCCAATTTGCCACATGTGGAGCTCTTTGCTTATGGTCCTGTTGCCTCCTCCTCCAGTCTTGCAGAGGTAATAGAAGTGCCTGGCCTGCGCAGGACTCCCTGCACCTGCAGGATTAGTATTCAGACCCTGGCGGTCCCTTTGTGCCGTCCCACCAGCTCAAGGGTCAGACAAACAACCACACCATTAGCACAGCACTTCTTATTAACATGTAAAGCCCCGCCGCTTCTGGCATGTTAGTATTAGACTCGATAATGAATGCAACTGAGATGCTTTTTTTTATGTTCTGGTGTTGCGTAATGACGTATCATCACAAAGTAATTTGTATACATATCTACAAACATGTCATTTAGGACTATGCAAAATGCCATTTCATTTGGTAAGGTCTGGTTGTGCTTGTGTTGGATAATATATCATCATCTCAAAACATTAATTTCGATGCTTGAGCACTTTTTAATTGATTTTGCTGATGTGGTTTTTATGTGGGCGAATCCTGGATGCTGTTCTGTCAGGTGCTGTTGAGATACAGTGTGAACTGGTTAAAAAAGGGGCGTCAAACTCCTCTCAGAGACCTACAGAGTTTAGATGCAACCCTAATTAAACACACCTGATGCAGCTAATCAAGTCCTTCAGGCTTATTTGAAAGCTACAGCACATGGTACATCTGTTGGAATGTGGTTCGAACTAAACTCTACAGGGCTGGGGTCCTCCAGGAACTGAGATTGACACCCCGGGTTAAAAAGTTTAAGAACTTTTTTTTTGTTTTACTTTTCTCCTTACTTTTCTTAAAAAAAAAATATATATACTATTACGACTATTACAAAAGGTGCAAACTTTCACTAATGTTTAAGAAGAACAGCTTTGATGTTTTAAATTAATATTTAATATACCTATTTTCCATTTTCAATATTATTTTTTTTAAACTAAAAAAAGAATCATTAGTAGTCAGAAATGCATTAAGTGAAAGTAGTAAGACTTAAATAAAACATCAGTATTATTTGAGGCTATATTTTGAAGAAGCTTTTGATGTATTGTTTCATCTCTGTAGAACTTTAGCCTTCAGGTTTTCAGACCTCTGTGTTCAAATGAGGAAAGAAATGTTCATTGCAAAAAAATCACAATGAAATCAAAATATTGCAGTGTTTATTATGATTATTAGAAATTATATATCCATGCACATCATTTAAAAAAAAATAAATAATGATAATAATAATAATGCGCCCTTATAATCTTCAGTCACTCACTGTCTCTCACATGAAGTTTATGATGTAAGTTTCTAATGACTGTGATAATTCACATGACAGTCACATTACAGGGAAGTCGTGGCCTAATGGTTAGAGGGTTGGACTCCCAATCGAAGGGTTGTGAGTTCTAGTCTCAGGCCGGACGGAATTGTGGGTGGGGGGAGTGCATGTACAGTTCTCTCTCCACCTTCAATACCATGACTTAGGTGCCCTTGAGCAAGGCATCGAACCCCCAACTGCTCCCCGGGCGCCGCAGCATAAATGGCTGCCCACTGCTCCGGGTGTGTGCTCACAGTGTGTGTGTGTGTGTTCACTGCTCTGTGTGTGTGCATTTCGGATGAGTATGGGTCACCATACTTGGCTGAATGTCACTTCACTTTCAGATCAACTAACTGGCCCCAAAAGTTCTGTGGTTCCTAAAAGTGAAGATAGCTGAATTCAAGCTGGCTGTTTCTACAGGGGCAGCTGAGCGACTGCCATTGAGATGAATGTGAATGCTAATGTTAGTTTTCTCCAGCAGGCATTATAGACCACCTTGTTTATAATCTGCCACCCATCCCTCCGAATTATAGTTTGGTGCAGATATAAAAATGATCAACACCTGTCGTCAACAAAAAATGATTTCCCTTTCAATGTCAACTATATCATCCCCCTTAATTAGAAGTAATGCTTCCATTATGGCCATAAAACAGCTAAAAGGTGCATTTGTATTGACTTTTAAAAGTCTGCGACCTTGCAGCACGTTAAGTCATATAAACAAAGCCGTTTAATGTATTTAATATACAACCCTTCAAGATGTTCTGTTCTGGCTAATCTCATCTCCTTGTGCTCACGCCGTACCCATGTTTCTTGTTGCAGTCTAGTTTAGAGCGCTTGCTGCGTTTGTCTGTCACCCGTTTGAGAAAGAATAGAAGGCGGCCACGAGGCCTGCTTCCAATTATTCATCTCAATGAGCTTTTGTTACTTTTATCCAAGAACAGGTCAATCAAACCGAGATGCTTTACCGCATTTCCCTTTGTCTGGAACCAGAGCCTCTCATCAAATATTCATAGCTTTTTCAATAATTTATCTCTCTTGTTTTAGGACACTCGTGCATGTGATTAGTAAACTTCTGAAAGTATGCTATGTATGTAAATGAGGCCGACATTTTTCGACTAGACCAGCTGAGAGTTTATAGCTACTCGATCTTTCAAGTAGAGCTATTCATTTCTCTTTGCCTTCACTGACTTTTATGTTATCATCTTGAAGCACCATCCCTCATTATTATTCTCCTCTCATGTCTTCAGCTGTCAGTTTTTGCTACTGACCCTCAAGCCTGATATCATTATTAAGGTTGTGATGATACTAAAATTGCAGTAGTCGATACCAATACCAGTGAAATTTCACGATTCCCAAAACCATACCTTGTCTTAATACCTCAAATAAAACTGAAATGCTACTGAAAACACTCTTCAAATTAAATATTATTATAACAGGGGTGTTATCTCAGAGGAGGCAAGGATGGACATTGCCCTCCAAAATAAAATAAATTACAATATAAAAATGTTTAAAAATGCATAAATTGATGAGAATTTAAAGTGTCTTGGTTTTAATGCATTAATATTTATAAAAATTATATTATTAATATAATTTTGGTTGCTTATTGATATATATATATATATATCATGTGTGTGTGTGTGTGATAAATTGCTGTTGCATTAAAACAGAAAAATGTTTGAATAACAAGTGGAACATACATTTCTATTGGATTAAAAAAGGCCCAAACTCAGGGAGAAAACTTTGTCTCCACATTTCAGACCTACTCCACATGAAATAAATGAAAATGGCACGACATATGGTGTTCATGCATCTTTTTCATTTAAAGCGGTTATGAACTGGATAGAATGTTCTTTTAATGAAACCACACCTCCGAATGCGTTGCACTGACTTCCTAAGGATCCAAGCATTAGAAATGCATGGCTGAAGTTTTTTTTTTTTTTTTTTTTTAATGACATGCCTGAAAAAACGGAAAGATAAGGTTTTCATTTGTTCTCCAAATTTCACAACGGACTGTTTTGTGGATAATTCTAACCATGCTGTGGGTTTTTCTAAATATATTTTATTAAAAGATATGGCAGTGCCAAACTTTTTGTCCCATTTATGTTTAATCTTATCTGTTTGTAATAAACATGAAACCAGTGTTTATCACTATCAAGACACTATTACCATGCTGAAACAGTTTTTGCGGTTGCGTTATATCAGGCTCAAACATATTATGGCTTGATCACAGTGCTTGCTATCTCAAGTATCAAAACATACAGCATGCTGTAAATGAAAGTGTGAGAATGGTGCAATGAAGTTAGCCAATCACAGCAGTGGGCGTTTCCTTCAGTTTCTGCAAGAGGTAGCGCCCATTGAGATTGAGTGTTTTTCTAATTTCTTAAAGATATTGTAAATGATAATGGAAAAATCTTCTTTTTACATTTACTGACTCCCCTTACACGAATAGCTTTCCTTGGTATTTAGACAAAGAAATGCATTTAACTGGTTAAATGTGCAGCAGCATGATTGCTGAAAAGAACCTGTCAGTCAGGCAGTAGGTGCCAAATTGAGTTGAACCTCAGTAGTGCACTGCTATTTTTATTTGTTTGTTTATTTATATATCTTTTGTATTAACTTGGTACAAAATTACAGCCACTTTTGACATCCCTAATCTGTACTTAGTCTAACTGAGGGTGTCTAGATCTCTTTAGTGAAGTATTAAACTCTGGGGGAAGATAGAGTTGCCCTTTGTAAACCCATCCAGAGCAAGCAAACCCATTTGTTTGTCTGTGCATGTAATGGGCGGCTATCTCAGTATTCATGTATTCTGTCTGAGTGAAAGTTGTTTTTGAATGGAGGAAAACGAGCACGCCTCCCAACCCTAAGTTCAGCTGAAGGAAATTTGCCCTTTACCTCTTGTTTGGAAAGGACAGACACAGTATGCCACATGGCTTCCAAACGCACTGCTCGCAAATAGTTTGAAAAGGTCAACACTAATCCGCAGGCGGAACCTTTGAAAACGGTGAAAGGTTCTTTCATTTGAAGAGAGGCTGGTTAGTTTTGCAGAGTCATGATGCTGGCTTGTTTGTGTCCCCTGTTAAGTACTGATTTTTGTCTCTAGAGGGTCACGGTGAGCTGGACTCCTGGAGCAGGGTGAAGTACAGTGATGTTGATGATGTTTAGTGGAGAGTCCAAAGACTTGGTTAGGTTAAAAAAGAGAGCTTGAAACCGGAAGATTGAATAAAGAGACTAAAGCATTGAAACTATAAATAAATACATTTTCTTTAGATGTGTTGATGTATTTCAATTGGGTTGGGCAGCAGGGATTGTTGGCTTGTAGCCTCTACTAGTATATTATGTTTTTAATAGTAGAATACCATGGTTTTAAAGGCTGCAAGAGAGTGTTTGGGGCTTACCAAAAAAAAAAAATTATAAAATCAACAACACAAACTATAATAATATGTATAAGATGAAAGAATTTTACATCTATTATTGCTTTATTCAGAATACTAGAAGGTTCCGGCACACTTTATGTAGTCTTTCACGTTGTTAATCCATTCTTGTTTCTCAATCAAGAACTGCACATTTTTCCTGATACACAACACACAAAAGGGACAGATTTGCTGCTTATTCATAAGCCATATTGCTTTAGGGATGTTCTGGTTAAACTTCTAAATTGATATAATCAGAAGCCGATAAATTCTCTTATTGTAGGCCAAAACAAAATGCCTGGAGAAACCAGCGCTTTACAAATAAAACTGTAGCCATGCCATATATGCAAACACGGATATTTCTGTTCAGTATATGGTATACGGTATTCCAATTTATGCAATTAAGATCAGATCCATTCGTCTTGCCAGAGCTCATATGTTTGAGAATTCAGTACAGAGATTTTTAAAGACGGCTTGCTCTGAATCATAAAAAAAAACCTTTTTTCCTTTTAAAGGAATTTGTATTCGAGCAGATTGATGGAGGTACTCTGAATAACAAGTGCCTTGTGTTTTATTAAATAGCAGGATTATCGATAGCTGTTATGTATTGCCTTTCGAGGCCCATGGTTTTTACACATTTTATAAAGACCAAGATCAAAGATCATAATACAGGCATTAGAGTTTGACCGTTTCCAGCATCTCACGTCATCAAAGTAAAAGAGCAAATCTACATGAAAAAGACTGTGATCTGTTAATGAGTAACACGATCTCAATGGAAAGAGGCCAAAGGTTTTGAATTGCTGTTTTGATATCACATCTTAATCTAACAAACTGAAATGCTCACATGAAACAAACAAAAAAGTAGTTAGATGCCGCCCCATGGCCCATGCTAATTTTTTGGATTAAACACGGTTCAGTCCCAATTGAAAGCCATAGGCACAAAAAAGCAGTGGAGGTTTCTGGGATGCGTTTGCCGGCTCAGTGGACCTCATTAGTGTTGAACACTTGAGCATGTGCTTGTGTGGAGCAACCATTAGGGCGCTGTCAGAACAGAGAGCATACAAGAGCGTTTTTTCCCCCCCTTTCTATTATCTGCAAGCACAGTACACAGTGCACCAAGCAATAGGACGATGCCATACAAGAAGAACATGTCGATGTGTGTGCGCAGGGATTATATGGAAGGTACTGAATAACAAAAGCCTGTGTATCTTTCGCAAAACAGCCCAGGGGAGACAAATCGTCGTGTAAGCCTGTGTACAACCAACTCTTAGTACTCCAAACCCTGGATGAAGGTTACCTTGTCACCAGGCCGAGCATAAGCATCACAATGTATGAAAAGAAAAGTACTGAACAACCGATTATGTGACAGGATTATGAACTTTTGTATTCAAAGTGTCCTTGAGGGGTTTTTGTCCGTGTTGTTAGATCCGATAGGAGAAACACACGCTGTTCTGAGCTTTCACCTCGTTCTTTATAAGGTATTGGTTTCGAAAGGCAGCATACTTGTGGTTTTGAGGACAGTGAGCTTTAAGAGACGTTCTTCAGTTTGTCTGTCTACTTTCAATTGTTAATATTTGACTTACAGAGGTATAAGCAGTATGACTGTGGAAGTGTGTACTCATCAGTACAGAATGTCAAATTTACAGAACTTATGGCCTTGTAAGACTGAATACCTCAGCAACATTTTAAGTTTCCATAAGGCAATGGAAGTTGAACACATGGTCGAGATCATGCAGATGCACTGGAATTTTTTTTTACCAAAACAATCTTCACTTGTGACTGCTAGTAAATTTCACAATTTATTACAAAAAAATGGCTAGTAACGTTGAATTATACATTAAAATCTGAAGTAGAAATACTCAAATAGTATTTTTATTAGATTTTACAGTTTATTCCAAATTATTCCAGTTCAGTTATACTGTACACTACTACTTTTCCCCTCAAAAGGCAGGTACTGTACATCTGACAAAAATGTAGGCCAACTTGTACTACTCTTAATCATTATTTCTCAGTTATTCACTAGCATATGCCTTTCTGGAGCTAATAACATTCAAAATTTAATTTATGCTGCTTTAATAACTGATATTGGAATAAAACAAAATGCGGGCAGGTATTTACTAATTACATTTACCGGAGGCCTTTTAGATGGCATACATACAAAATTGGTAATTAAGGAATATTAACGGCAATATTGACATGAAAAAGAGTTTTAAAAACCCTCACTGCCTTTGGCTGGTTAACTTTTGTAGCTTTAATAAGCTATTTAAAAACAAATATCAACAACAAGTTCAACAAGGCTGCATTTATGTGGTATATAATTAGTGAGAAATATTAATGCAATTTAAAATAGATTTTATTTTAATATATTTAAAAATAATTTGTTCCTGTGATGACCAAGCGGAATTTTCAGCGGCCATTATTCCAGTCTTTAGTGTCACATGATCATTTTGAATTCATTCTGAAATGCTGGCATGATTTTAATATGCTCAATAAATATTTATAATTATCATCAATGTTTAAAACAGTTTTTGCTGCTTAATTCTTTTGTGGTGACTGTGATGGATTTTATTCAGGATTTTTTTTTAATGAGTGGAAATAGCAAACGAGGTCTTTAATGTCTCTTTTGATCAATTTGAGCATGCTTGCTGAATAAAAATGTTAATTCCTTTTTTTTTAATTAATTATTATTTTTATTTTTTGTATTTTTACTGATTCCAAGCTAGCACTGCCCATTTCTGATAAAATCACATGAAATTAATGCTAATGCTAATGGACAATGATTATTTGTCAACAGTTCATATTGTGTTTTGAAGTCTAATGTATGTTGTTCTTGGAAAGCGACAGCTGATTTTGATCATATGTTTCTTTATGGATCAGTTTTGCTGTCGGGTTTATCTGAGGTAAAGATCTGCTCATTTAGAAACTATGTATGATGCACAATTAAGACTGATCCTGTTAACTTCTTGATTGATTCAATTCCTGTGAATATTTTGTCTTGGTAATTCTAAACCAGAATCTTTTACAGCTCAAATTAATTGAGTTTGTTTTAGAAAATCGAACAGGTGAGTTGTCCGCCTGGTTTCAGAATGTGAAATAATTAAGCTGCCTTTCATTGATTCTCTATGAGACTTATATGTGTACATTTAATTATGTTTAATAGTGCTGAATAGCCCACTGTGCATTTATATCAAGGAGCAAAATTGCAGCATTTAGATTGTAATTCGATTCATTTTATATGCAGTTTTGCAGTTCCAGCTGTTTTTTAATGCACGGTTTTGAATCCCCATTTTATAACCCCTCTTACCCTCAGGCTTTTCTACTGTAACTTTAAACATTTCATGTAGCTTTAACAGTAAATCGTTAGTAATGCCAAGTTCTCAGGAAATGCCAGAAAAAGATGCATATACAGAAATTACAGAATTTAAACAGCAGCTTGAATGTACTCATACATTTATTTAGTTATTTTCTCACAATTTTCTAATATACTTTGAATTTATATCAAGGAGCAAAGTGTAGCATTTAGATTCAATTCATTTATATGTTCTTGTAATGCAAGCCACAGTTTTGAATGCCCATTTTCTCACACCTCAAGATTTTCTACTGTACCATTTTTGTTTTTTTCAGACAAATCACTAATATTACTTCAATAGGTACAAGTTTATGCTCACCAAGGCTGCATTTATTTGATTAAAAAAAAAAAATACAGTAAAAACAGTAATATTGTGAAATTGAAAAATATTACAATTTAAAATTTCATTTTACTTTTACAGGCCTAGTAAAGTTTTAACGCTGTGGAACATATCTGCAGTGTGACCCAGCAGAACCACCATTTTATTGTGTGTGATTTGTGTTTCATGATTAATGCAGTGCACCGTGTATGTGCAGGTTCCCTCCGGTCAGCGAAAATGCCCCCGTGGGAACGGTGGCAGGAGTCATCTTGGCAGCTGCCATAAACCAGACCATCGTCTACTCCATCATCGAAGGAAATGAAGACGGTGAGCACTAACCAGATTTGCATTATTTATTTAGTGAATAAGGTGCTAAAACCATGCAGAAAGTGCATGCAATTAAACCATCACTGGCAGCATACAGTACAAGTGTATACTTCAGCCAGACTATGGTTTATTCTGTCCTCAGAAACCTCAGTGAAAAAAAAAGACAAAATTGCGGGAAATGTCACACTGGTCTTTTATGAGCTGAATATTATTGTATTGTAATAAATTATAGTTTGTAAGTCATCAAGCACTGGGTAATGACAGCCCGCAGACTCCTAGATGGTGTTTTTTTTAGGTGGCTGTCAGCTGCAAGTTATGAAAAGCTCAGTGAGAGAGAAGGTTTTGTTTGAAGGAGTGTATTTCCTGTTGCCATGTGTCATCAGAAAGCAAGCGAGAGCAGGATGAGGGAGGTGTGCGTGATTAAATCCTCTCCGTTCAGAATGTGTTCAGCCGAAATCACATTTGAATACATCTGCTGCTGGTTTAAAGCGACGGGGAAATCGTTTCGGTACATTCTCATTAGACGGAATCAAGAGGCGTAAATAGGTAATCAAAGGGCTGTTTTCATTAGCGCAAACTAGAAGAAGACAGGAAGAATAAGGTAATCATTCCACCCTTCAAACCGCCAAGATCCATGGCGTTTAATGTGATGACATCACCCTAGATCAGAGCTAATCCTTTATGAATGTTAATGAGACTTAAGAGGGGAGTAGTGCACTCTGGACCTGAAATCCCAATATAGCTAAGTGCATTAACAATATGAAAGGGAGAGTCGTAAGACCTGGACGTAGCCGGGCCAATAATTACTGATTGAGTAATGTCATATTATGGTAAAGGTTAAAAGGTTAAAAATTGTTTATATTGTAAAGAACCATGGTAATCCCTATTCTGGATTATCCAGTGAAAAAAATCCAATGAATCCTTAAAAATTATGGGTATCTCATCCCTTGTGAAAAATAAATTGCATTTAACTGTATTGCATGTGTAATTCTTAGAATTATATTTAAATATATATATATATATATATATATATATATATATATATATATATATATATATATGTGTGTGTGTGATGGGTAAAAATTGATAGCCTTAATGCACTGTAAGTCGCTTTGGATAAAAGCGTTTGCTAAATGCATAAATTTAATTTAATTTAGTTTTTAATATATATAGGGGTTAGGTTTAGGCCACTTATGTGTACTTAAAGTAACTTTATGCTTCTTAACACGCTTAAGTATACTTTAAAAAAAAGTGCACTTTGTAATAATGTCAAAATAAAGGTTTAAAAAAATGTAGTTTATATCATGCTAAAGCACGTAAAGTACTTTTAACTGTAGTGTTTGTTACTACATTTAGTTAATACAAAAGTAAATGAATACATTTTAAATGTGCTAAATTGTGACTTCATCATTACAATGTGCAATTTGTAATATACAAAAATATATTTTAGTTTATTATAAATGCTTGCCAGTACGTTCGGCAGTACACTTTTACCATATTTCAAAAACAATAGAAGTAATTATGGAATTACATATAGAGATGCACTGCTTAAGTGGGAATAAAAATCACTCTTAAGTTCAACTAATTGCATTTAAGACACATTTAAATTAATTATAAATAACATACAATTAAGCATCCAAAAACATTAAATTCAGTTTAAAAATAAAATAGATTTATATATATATATATATATTTTTTTTTTTTTTTTTACAGAACATAAGTCTGACGCTATGTAGTAAATATGTAAGATTACAATGCATAATTCAGACTCTGTGTACCTGATGGTGAAGCAGTTGAAATATCAGTTAAACACACCTGCTGTCTTTCTCCTGTTGCGGTAGGGGAATTCTTTGTGAACAACATCACTGGAGTTATCAGCACCGCCAAGGCGCTGGACTACGAGAGGAACAGCAGTTATGTCCTCCGCGTGGAAGCTGACTCCATGAGGGTGGTGTCGTCCAACCTAAGAGCCCCATCCAAAAGTGAGGCTTCTTTTAATGCCCATTCACATCATGGACGATATCTGTAAAGTTTCTTAGAGAAGTAAACGTTACAGATATAATGTTAGCCAAACAGAGAAACAATATCAATGGTTCAAAATGGTTCAACTTTCAGAAGGTTTTTTTTTTTTTAGCAGATGAATGATTAAACATTGACATAGTACAAAGAGTAAAGAGTACAAGCATTTCAAGTGTAGTAGTAGTAGTTTATTTCATCAGTCATTCAGACATAACAACATACACAAACAGAATTATTATGGTACAGCGATGACTGGAGGGGTTTAGGCTGAAGTGAAACACTTATTGATGCCTAACCCTATTTACAGCAAGATTTAAATACCCAGCATGAGGCAACAATAATCAGAAAGTAGCAAACTGGAAACAAATGTAAGAATATTACCAGCTATATATAAACAGCTCATACGAATAACATATTAATGAATATATTTTTTCAAATGTAAGCCATTACTAATAACATTACACAAGTCACCTTGTTAATTTTCCTCTAGACATTCCATTACCCTAATACTACTATGAATCATTGCATTATACACCAGCCTTCTACTTATTTTAATGGAATTTAAACCAAACAATATCATTCTAATGCAATATAGCTACCAATCACATTTGATTAAAAAAAAAAAAAATTGAACATGTTTATTGATATAGATTGTTTTAATCTGTCATCCAGGCTATTCCAAAGATTCACTCCTCTTACTGAGAAACACCTCCCTGTGGTATTGGTCCTGGCCTTATTTTTTTGATAGACCCCGATTCCTCTCAAATTATATCGAGTCTCTCTGAGCTTGAACCTCTCCTGAAAACAGACTGGAAACTTGAGATTGTGAACCTTATACATCATTGCAGCTGTGCTAAGATCAACTAAATCCTGTAATTTTAATGCATTTAATTTTAATAAACAATGGGTTAGTTGGTGCATAATAATTAACTCTGTTAACAATTCTAATAGCTTTCTTCTGCAATATGAAGATAGCTTTGATGATAGATTTATAATTATTCCCCCATATTTCTACACAATAATTTAGGTATGGAAGAATAAGTGAATTATGTAATAAATATAGGGAATTTTGATTTATACATGATTTAATTTTACACATCATACCAATAATTTTAGTTCCTCTTCAGGAACTCGAGCTGCGTCGAGAACGATTGGGGAACGCGTCCAGCGTGACGTCTCTGAATAATATGTATAATCAGTCCAAAGGAAGGGCGAGACGTCATAGGCGGGTGACGTCAGAGACCAGGAAGCATAAAAGCAGGAGAGGCACAGCCGGCCCCAGCCTTGTGTCTTCAGCAAGCGCTCTGTGTGTGTGTGTCAGCCGCTATTTGTTTGTGAGTCTTATTTAGTGTCGTTTGTCCACTGATAAACTCCATTGTCAAAGCTTCAATCAAGAGAAGTTTTGGGCGAGAGCAGGCAGCGCTCAGGCTGTGTGTTTTTCCCTGCCAAAAAAAAAAAAGGGTAGGGACACACGCAGCTCGTGTGTTGTCTGCTTGAGAGTGAAGCGCGCAGTGTCAGCTCTCGAGGGAGTTGACGGCTGCGATGCGAGCCTTTGCTTCACTCTCAGAAGGCTCTCTTTGAGGAGAGAGCTTTCACTGGCGTTTCTCGCGGTGCCAGTCCCGTTTTCGCCGGTGGTTGTGCTCGCGGGACTCGCTTTCGGATCTGCTTGAAGGAATGTAAGACGGCCAAGCCCCTATCTTCTTTCTTAGCCACCAGATCCGGCGCCCGCTCTCGGTGGTCGGAAGCCCGCGTTTGCGGTACTTTCTCCCCGATGAGAGGGCGCGACGGCGCTGCCTGTCTTTCTCTGAGGAGATTGATGTGGATAGGCGTCGACGAGCTCGCCAGTCACACAAGCACCAGTTACACAAGCATGTTATGCCTAATATTAACATAAGCAGCATTAATGAAGAGTGGAGCTCGCGCAGTCAGCTCTCGGGGGGCTGACTGTGCTTTTTCTCACTGTTAAGCGCTCCGCTCTCGCCGGGCACGCTCTGAGGAGTGTGTCCGTGCATGCGATCTTGCGGTCGCAGTCTCGCTAGCAGGAATCGCACATGATCTGGCGAACGGGTTGGAGGCGGCTCGTCCTATCTCCGCCCGTGTTCACTAGATCTAGAGCTCGTGCTCGAGGCCTGGAAACCAGCGCTGCGGTTCTTTCGCCCTCTGAGACAGCTCGCTGCTGCTGCTGCATGCTCTCTCGCCGGGCACGCTCTGAGGAGTGTGTCCGTGCATGCGATCTTGCGGTCGCAGTCTCGCTGTTGCTGAGGCACGGCGGCGACCGCGATAGCAGGAATCGCACATGATCTGGCGAACGGGTTGGAGACGGTTCGTCCTATCTCCGCCCGTGTTCACTAGATCTAGAGCTCGTGCTCGAGGCCTGGAAACCAGCGCTGCGGTTCTTTCACCCTCTGAGACAGCTCGCTTCTGCTGCTGCATGCTCTCTCGCCGGGCACGCTCTGAGGAGTGTGTCCGTGCATGCGATCTTGCGGTCGCAGTCTCGCTGTTGCTGAGGCACGGCGGCGACCGCGATAGCAGGAATCGCACATGATCTGGCGAACGGGTTGGAGGCGGCTCGTCCTATCTCCACCCGTGTTCACTAGATCTAGAGCTCGTGCTCGAGGCCTGGAAACCAGCGCTGCGGTTCTTTCGCCCTCTGAGACAGCTCGCTGCAGCATCCATATTTCTCTGAGGAGATTTATGTTATTTGTGTGACTGAGTAGCATAAAATAATATATGCTAATTATTTTATGAACTAATTATTTTATGAACCTTATATATATATATATATATATATATATATATATATATATATATAATAAGACATGAGCGCTGCCGAGGCAACGCGTGTATTACATGGTTTCATTTTTATGTGATTTTTTCTACACCAGATCGCGTTGACTAGTCTGGTTGCTGACTACATTTAATTCTAAGGAATAAAATGTCATATTTATCTGACTATGTGAAGTTAGATGTACAGGGGCTCTAGGGATGGGATTTCTTTTGTGAGAACACGTGTGTACCGCTCTTCCTCTGAGGAGTTTGAGGCGGTCAGGGGCTGCTGGGCAGAGCAGTCCCAAAGTGTTCCAGCCCCACGTGCCGGGGGTGTCACTTTTGTACTCCGCAGACGCTAGAGTCAAAGTGGCGCTCCCAGGCCGAAGGCTTCTAGTGGAAAGCAGTTCTACGGACTGTTGTTTTCGCTGGATAGCCTTCATCATAACGTCCTGATGCCTAGGACGTTTTGAGGGCCAGCTCCCTCTGGGGAAGAGTGGTGTACACCGCATTACACGGTGCCCGTCTCTCCTCAGTGCCCTCAGGAGATCATTCTGCCAACCCTGCCGTTGTTCCAGGGCGCAGCGATCTCCGGCGAGCGCTTCTCTCAGTTACCGCCCGGAAACGTAGCGGTGCTGAGAGGCTCGCTACCTCTACGGAGGTCTCTAGAGCAGCTAGTACGGTCATCCCCTGCCGGTCCACGGCTTCAAGGCACCGAGCTAGTGGCTCTAGGCGCACCAGAGGCCAGTCTCGCGAGACTGGTTCCCTTAGGAGGTCACATGGCGGTGTGGGAGCCCCTGCCAAGTGTACTTCACGGGGTCCTGCCCCGAGCAGGCTCTGGTCTAGTCTTCCTGACAGACGATATGAGTCTGAGGACCGTCGTTTTTAGGAGACTTCAGCTATGATAGTCCTGATGCTGTAGCTCAGGACCTCGGAGGGCAGGCCCCTCTGGGGAAGAGCAGTGTACACTGCATTACACGGTGCCCGTCTCTCCACAGTGCCCTCAGGAGATCGATCTGCCAACCCTGCCGGTGTTCCAGGGCGCAGCGGTCTCCAGCGAGCGCTTCTCTCAGTTACCGCCCGGAAATGTAGCTGTGCTAAGAGGCTCGCGACCTCCTGGGAGGTTTCCAGAGCAGCTAGTTCGGCCGTCTCCTGCCGGTGCGCCGCTTCAGGGCACCGAGCTAATTGCTCTGATGCAACCAGAGATCAGTCTTGAGAGGCTGATTCCCTTAGTAGACTATATTGCAGTGTGAAAACTACTGCCAAATGTGTTTCAGTGGGTCCTGCACACTGTAGTGAGAGGCCACAGAATCCAAGCAGGGTCTGGTAATGGAACAGAAGTAGACTCTCTCTGAGGATGGAGACCATCGAGGTGGTCCCTCCTTGGGTTGCAGAGTCCGGGTCCTACAGCCGGTACTTCACTGTTCCCGAGGAAGGATGAGGTGTTGTGTCCTTTTCTAGATCTGTGCTTTGAACCTCTCAGTCAGGGGACTGAAGTTTAGCACGCCAGCACATGCCAAGTCCGAGGACTCGTGTGTCACGATCTATCAAAAGATGCACTTATCTCCATCCTTCTTCATCGGAAGTTCCTGAGGTTTGCTTTTGGGGGCAAAAGCCTACCAATAAGGATCTTCCACTGGCCTTGCACTCTCACCCCACACTTTCACGACTCAACCACATTGACGATTGGTTGATATCAGCTCAATTTGAGCAGATGACGGTTCGGCACCGAGGTGTCGTTCTCGCTCACACGAAAGAGCTGGGGTTAAGACTTAACGCCAAGGAAAGTGTGCTTTCTCCAGTTCAGAGAACCACTTATCTGGGCATGGTGTGGGATTCGACCACGATGCAGGCACGTATGTCACCTGCTTGGATCGAGTCGATCCTCACTGCAGTCGCGAGAGTGTGAGAAGGCCGGTCACTCACTGTCAAGCAGTCACAGAGATTGCTGGGTCTGATGGCAGCTGCGTCCAACCTGAATACTATTGGCCTGCTGTACATGAGACCCCTACAGTGGTGGCTCAAGACCAAGGGGTTCTCCCTGAGGGGAAACCAACTTCGCATGCTAAAGGTCACGCGGCGCTGCCTACGTGCCTTGGAAATGTGGAGGAATCCTTGGTTCTTGTCCCAGGGCCTGGTGCTGGGAGCTCCTTGTCGCCGCGTGATGCTAGCGACGGATGCGTCCCTCACCCGCTGGGGTGTGGTCATGAGTGGCCACCCTGCCCGTGGTCTGTGGAGTGGTCGCCATCTGACATGGCACATCAACTGCCTGGAGATGCTGGCCATGCTTCGTGCACTTCGTTAATTTCTCCCAGACCTAAGAGGTCACCATGTGTTGGTGCGCACCGACAACACAGCGGTGGTCTCTTACATCAACCACCAAGGAGGTCTGCACTCACCCCGTTTATACAACTAGAGTACCAGATCCTTGTATGGGACCAGGACGAATTCCTCTTGCTCAGAGCAGTTCACATTCCTGGGCATCTTAATATGGGAGCAGACATCCTGTTGAGCAGGGGCCGAGGCCCGGGGAATGGCGGCTTCACACTGAGGTGATGAAGCAGAGTTGGAAATGTTGGCCAGACTCGGGTGGATCTGTTTGCGACTCGAGAGACATCGCACTGTCCCCTCTGGCTTCCTCTGACTCATCCAGCTCCACTGGGGCTGGACGCCATGGTACACGAAGGCTTCATCTGTACATTTTCCCCCGATTGCTCTGCTCTCGGGAGTTCTGGAGAGAGTGTGCCGGGACGGAGTCCGGCTGCTGTTAGTAGCCCCGTTCTGGATGGGCCGGGTATGGTTCCTGGGCCTGATTTCTCTTTTTGATGGCACTCCATGGGAGGTTCCCGTCAGGAGAGATCTCCTCTCGCAGGCGGAGGGTGCGCCCCCGCATGGAGCTTAGAGGCTGTAGGTGTTGTCTCGAGGAGGCACAACTCTTAGCTTCCGGTCTCTCAACCGAGGTTGTAAGACCGTTCTCCAATCCAGAGCTCCCTAAATGAGGAAACTGTATGCCTTGAAGTGGAAGCTTTTCACTTCTTGGTGCGGAGACCGCCAGCTCGACCCAGTTAACTCCCCGGATGGTACAGTGCTGGAGTTCCTGCAGGCTCTCCGCAGGGTTGACCCACTCCACCTTGAAGGTCTATGTGGCGGCCATGGTGGCCTACCACGCCCCTCTCGGTGGCCAGTCAGTGAGCAGAAACCCTCTGGTTACATATTTCCTCCATGGTGCACTGAGGCTGAGGCCTCCGGCCAGAAGAAGCTTATGCTAAGCGGTGATCAGGATGCTGTCCTAAGCCTCGAGTCCTCTGATCTCCCCTCTCCTGGGGGTCAAGGCTCACTCCACTAGAAGTGTGGCGGCCTCCAAGGCCTTCCTAGCAGGTGTCTCTATGCGTGACATCTGCGAGGCTGCGGGGTGGTCCACGCCCTTGACCTTCGTAAGATATTACGGTCTAGATTTACGAGCCGCTCCAGGCCCCTCTGTTCTCTCGTCCTAGCTGTGCAGTTTCCCACACTGGCAGAGATTTGTAAGTCTGGCGGCGTGGGCATTCTCGTTCCCCAATCGTTCTCGACGCAGCTCGAGTTCCTGAAGAGGAACGTCTAAGGTATGTAACCCTGGTTCCTCGAAGGAACGAGACGCTGCGTCGCAGTGCCACACTTCCGGCATCTCTGGCTGGCGCTTGCTTCATCCTTTGAGGCTGGGGCCGGCTGTGCCTCTCCTGCTTTTATGCTTCCTGGTCTCTGACGTCACCCGCCTATGACGTCTCGCCCTTCCTTTGGACTGATTATACATATTATTCAGAGACGTCACGCTGGACGCGTTCCCCAATCGTTCTCGACGCAGCGTCTCGTTCCTTCGAGGAACCAGGGTTACATACGTAACCTTAGACGATATTTTTGTCTTTAGATAGTGTCCGAAAACAAAACTGCAGCTCATGCTTAAAATAAACAGAATTTTATCTTCTGTCGGTGTGGACGCTAATATAGTTATACTTATCTTTACATTTGTCAATCTTGGTGTGAACTGGACCTTTTATTTTAATTTTTTTTTAACCATTTTATGGATTTAAACTGTCAAATGTGTTTAAAGAGATTCTAGCACATCAGTTCCGCAGCATTCCGTATGGATCTGCTTTTGACCCTGGGACATTTTACATGGCTTGAAAGCTTGTTAAAAGCGGGTTTTTGCTTTTTTTTTTTTATTATTATTTTGTGGTGAATAAAACACCTTCTTTCCAGCATGCCAAAGCAGAAATTCTCAATGTAATAAAAGTATAATCGTAATAATACACAGCTATGTATATTGATTTCTTTTTTTCTCATTTAATGTTCTAAGTACGCAAACCTGCTGATAAAATCAAAAGATTAGTTGCGTCCAGTCGGTCTGTCAGCTTAATTGATTTTTTTTAATGTGAGTTTTAATGAATTATATCTTGTCCGTGTGCTTGCGAGAGCTGCCAGGTCCTTGTTTTAAATAAGACCTTATGGCTCTCATTGACTGACATGGATTGTGAATTTATTTGAAATTGTAATTAATTAAATTAATTACATCATGTACAGACTAATTAATCTAATCACTTCATAGTTTGCATGACAGGACTAGGTGTTATAATTGAGAAAGCTCTCTAAATGAAGAGAATTTAAGAACTTTACATTATTTTAGCAGATAAAAACATTACAAAAAGTCAATATATTGTTTAAAAGACTTGCTTTATTGGTTCACTTTCTGGATTTATTCACTGTTGTTGGTTTTCATTTCACCCGTCGGTCAGAGATCCTCTTGTGTCATGTCTTTCTGCTCTGTGCTGTGACGCTTCAGCGCTTCACTCGGAGTGACTGTGCAGAAATGGACAGAAGATTCTGGAAACCCTTTGGCATGAGCGCTGATGTCTGTCGGATGATAAATCATGTTGTTGCTCTGCATACCTCCGCAAAATATGACTTTGCCTTTTACTTTGAGAGGTGACAGATGATGGTCTTGAAGGACTTGATGAAGAAATGCTGTGCTCCATAAAAATAAAAATGCACTTCAGCAGCTTAGTTGTGCAAAACTGAGACTGGAGGGCAGAGTTTTGGTGATCTCCTGAGTTTGATTGTAATTGCTTTAAGGCATTTTCCATGTGAGCAGTACACTTTTTGTTTTGTTTTGTTTTGAGAACTAGCATGAAAACTGGGTAGTTCATGAATACTTTAAAACGTATAATGCTAGTTTAAATTGCTTCTGAAATGAAACATCATATAAAAATATCAACATTTTTCACATTTGTTGAATTGATATTTACTTCATTGTAGTTAAAAGCTCTATTTTATTTAAAAAAAAAAAAAAAAAATATATATATATATATATATATATATATATATATATATATATAAATTACTGTTGTGTTGGCTGCATTGTCAAGTCGACATGAAATGGAAAGTAAACCTGTTTTCTAAATGCATATAATTGATCTTACTGTGAATGATTAATTTATGCATATGAAAAATAAATAAGTAAATAAATAAATAAGCTCATAATTTTTATTTATAATTTATAATAATAATAAAAATATATATATATATATATATATAATTCTAATTACAATTAATTGTTTTAATTGTATGCACATCTCAATACAGAAGAAAATATCTGTCACCATTTCCACTACATCAATAATTTTATCATTCAACTTCTTATTGAATTGTATTTTTACAGAAAAAAAAAGTCTCAAAAATTGCTTTTTATTCCTTATTGTATTTTTTTATCCAAATATTATTTTAATGCGTACTAAATGTCTGTAAAAAAAGAAAAAAAAAAAAAAAACTGTATACATATTTTAGATGCAGGTTTAAAACTGATATAACATTCTTGTGTGATTTTTTTATTTTATTTTTTCACCTCACAGGCAACACAGCAAAGGTCTTCATTTATGTGCAAGATGAGAACGACCATCCTCCTGAGTTCACTAAGCCCTTTTACCTCGGTGGGGTTGCAGAGGATGCCAAGACCTTCACCTCTGTTTTACAGGTCCAGGTAAAGTGTCTTCTCCCACATAATTGTAACACTATCCATGAGGGTTCAGACAGCACTCCTACGGATAAGCCAAGGGCTGTTCACTAACTGTTGCATATTGCATCCAAACTGCATCCTGTAATATGATTGACTAGTTTTCCTGGCCTGGAAAAGTCATCGATATTAATCAAATCTTAAAAGCCATGGGCATGTCTTTGGTGAATATTCATTTTTCTAACATTGCAATGGTTTGCTATTGCTCTTGCTTAGAGAAAAACTTGTTTGCAAACCTCAATGATGTTAGAATTGTGAACAAATGATTCTTTTGAATCGAACCGGTTTCCAATTGGTCTGAATCAGAATTATTTTTAAATGACTGGAATGGAAAAACCTTTGTAGTTCATCATCGAAAAGTGGAAATGCTATATTTAGCTGGAGTGTATTACGCTAGCTTTCTTCTGTGCTGGAGGTTGAAGTCAGTTGGTTCCAGTGTCCGTGTGAAGAGGTGTTGTTGGTCAGATTGCTGGTCTCGGCTGAGGAGTTTAAGTCTACTCGGCTGGGGTCTGAAAGATTGGATCATCTTGAGACAGCTTGTAAAATGTCATGGCTGTGGGGCCCCGCTGATACAGATCTCAACACAACTGTCAAAAACATGGACAAGGGCACCACATTCCCTGGAAAGAAAATGAATCAAAGATCCTCATCAATCAGCCAGGCTTTCTCAGATAGCACAGACTGTGTCCTTTTCCAGCCGCTGATCCTCTATCTCGCTCTGTATTATTTTGTTTTCTTTGTCTTTACTAGTACTTTTCTGTCTAACAATGGCTTTGACTCTCTGACTTCTCTGATTAACCCTGTCTCTTACTCAAACCCGTCTTCAAACCTATATTTTAGCCTAAAACACTTCTGGCAAGTCATGCTCGATTTTAAAGATTATTGCATGCGTTTATCCATTTCTGTGTGATTTATAATGCACACTATAGCAGACATTTGTAAAAAATGTCATCTGTAACGGCAGAGTAAAAGTTAGATGAGTTTCACATTTATGGCTAACTACCTCAATAATTACTGGTAATCCGATTTAATGGCAGAGATTTGAAGTTAACTCTATCACCCCCTTGAGAACAGACGTGCTAGGGATGTCAAATGTAGCTGTATAGTATAAAGATGATGCTAAAATGAAGTAATGTAATGCCAGAACTGAATCAGTAAAAGTGAGTACTGATTCTATAGCTCCGCCCCCTTGGTTACTGTTGCTAACTCAGATGAGCTTTGAAGAACATAAACTGGAGATTTCAGTGATCAGTGCATTTTTCAAAAACATTTTATTATTAAGTTTAATTACAAACCCCTTTACCATCAATTTAAAGGGATAGTTCACCTTCAGTTGCTGGTCTCCATTGACTTCCATAGTATGAAAAAAAGAAGGAAAAAAAAGTCAACTGGAGGTGAACTATCCCTTTGAGTATGTATAATTAATAATTTTACTTTAAATTTAATTACTTTATTTTTTTCTCCAATTTCAGACAAACCAGCAAACTCCAAGCACTGCTGATTTCATTAGTCTTTGTTCTGTTGTTTTATTTGTTCAGTTGCATGTAATTGGTTTCTCTCTTCTTTTTTATATTAGGTTTTTCTTGTCTTGAATAATTACAGTTTTAATTTAAAAAAAAATTCCGATATACTTGAAGGCTAATTTACTTTAATATTTATACTAATGTTCCACTTCAAAGAAGTATGTTTAATAATTGTGTCCTTGTGGCTCAGTGGTAGAGCATTGCTAGCAGCACAAAAAGTTGTGGGTTTGATTCGCAGGGGACACATGTTAGATAAAAAAATGTTAGCCTAAATGCACTAGAGCTGAAGATCTTTGCCCGAACCTGATGGGACCCGTCGGGACCCGACGGGTTCGGGCTTAATTTCTATCATCTAACGCGGGCTCGGGCCGGTAAACGAGTCATGTGATGTGTTTCGATTAGCGCGAGAAAGATGTGAAAATGAATGCTGAGCAGGTGTAACGGAGGCTTGCCTCTGGTGATTACGTTTTGGTTGCACCAGCATCTAAAGCAAACTCTGAGGTGTGGAAAAGTTTTGACCATGCTTATAATGAGAATAATGAGTGAATAATGACGCACCATCAGTGAGCGCAGGAACGCGCTGAAGACATCTACAGTGGATTCAATCATAGACCTAGCCTAATCTCTGTGAGTAAAGGTTTTTCAAATGATAACTAAATATTCATTGAGTCTTAAATGCATAATGTTGACAGAGTGTTTACGCTAATGTTGGCATTATTGTTTTATTAAATAAAGCAAATCAGGCAGAGCCTTTATCTAAATTTCGTTATTGCCAAATACCCATCTTAATTTAAAATTTATCTTAATTTTTTTTTTTTTTTAAATGACTCGTTTTTATTGGTGCGTTGGTCTATTTATAGGTTAAAACCCCTTTGCGTGCAAACATCGCTGACGGCCCCAGTGTATTATTGTTTCACTTTCACAGCACATTAAACATCACTGTCTTACTTCATCTGGACAAACTGTGCATCAATGGAAAGTTTAAAGACTCTAGCTTCGATATTTGACCAATATTTTGATAAAACATTGTTGCAGTGACAGATATTTAGTGATTTATGTCAGGAGTGCAAAATAATAAATCCGTATTATGCCACATTTTGAATAGAAATTCACAACTCACTTATATTCAGTCACGTCAAAAGCGGTTTATTTGTGTTCACATAGACTCACTGAACAGCGTCAATAAGGATTTACAGACCAAAGATGCATATCTGCGGAGATATATGGATATATTTACTGATGTTTACTTCATATTTCTTCAGACAGAATCGTCATTTCTATTCATTTTCCACGGATTTACGCGATCAGATGATAAACAGCCTCTTGTGCGGTGTGTGACTCAGACTCTGATTGGGTCTTTCAAACGTCAATCTTAGAGTTTCATATCTGGACACCGCCCCATCGTGTCACATGCTTCCTGCACACTTCCTGGTAGTTATCTGGCCAAAACAACACTGAAACACCTCTGTACACACAAAATATCCGAATAATAAACCCGCGATTACGATAGTAAAGCTTGGTATGAGAATTTCTTGAGATCTGGGGCGTTTTTATAAAAAACGAAAATGTACATCGGAAATGCTAACTTGTGCAGCGATGAAAAAGGCTACAAATAACATATTTTTACAACAGTAAACGACCAAATTCCGCCCCTGATCGCTAAAGGAAGTTATTATAAACACTCGATCGGGGTTTAAAGTGAGTTTTGAGTAAAAGTGTACTAATAATTTCATAAATTATCAGATGTAGCTTGATGCTAACGTTAGCACCAATGCTACTAATAGCAGGTGCTTTTCTTCTTCATAATGCATTTTTGTCTCAATAATTCACGTAAGGTCGTAAGAAAATGTTTTGTTGTATTTTTATAGTAAGACTTTTGATAAATAAGGGCTAAATGCAAAGAGAGACTGAAGTGAGATCGCTGCTTTGTGTCTTTGTAAAGCCTGAAAAACCACAATCAAGGCTAATAAAGGTGGAATAAAAACAAAAGAATAATGATAAAAGAATAATGCGGATAATGTGTCATACTTGGCGGAGGTGTGAAAGAACCGTTTGGTGAGAACAATACAATCATGATTCGGGCAGTTTTCTACAGTGAAACATACACAAAGAGCACAGGAATGTTTACATGTGAGATCTTACAGAGATGACAAGGACCATAAATCAATCTGATTAGCCTTCTCTAAAAACACACATGACATGGCCTTAGAAAATATTTCATAAAATTCACAGTTTTACAGATTCGATTATGAAATTTTTTATGAAGTCTTGGAAGACTTGTGGCCTTAGCTACACTGTGTTTTCAAACTCATTTCCTAATTCAACATTTTTTTAAATACATTTAAAACATATGTTTTTAATATTTTTATTTTTGTTTTTATGTTTGAGCTTATATATCTCTATTATCATAACAGTCTGAGTGATTCTGATTCCTGAACAGTAAACTTTAAAGTGTCAGCTTTGTGAACAAAGGTTGATTATGTATCTAGTCAGAAAGAATCATGAGCAGAAACCTTTTTATTTTGGGTATGTAATTTCGGTCTCCATGCCAAAAAAGGGGGGTTACTAGTAAGGGGTTAAATGAGCCTATGTCTAGAATGCTGAGATGTTACGATGTGACACAGGACTTAATTTATTTCTTTATTCCAACTTCCAAGTGGTCTAGTCTACGTTAGTTATGAGTAAATTATGTTAAAACATGAATAAATTACTCATTGTTGACAAAAGGCAAAAGAGCTGTGTGCGTGCGCACATTTGAATAAACCTGTCGGGCTCGGGGCCTGTCGAGCCTAACTTTTAAGGCCCGATTACAGCTCTAAAATGCACTGTAAGTCGCTTTGGATAAAAGCGTCTGCTAAATGCATAATTGTAATAGTAATTTAGTTTTTACAGTGGTATCAAAATGCCAACATCTTTCACAAGCGTCTAAATTTCCGTATTTGATTTTGTATGTGTCTGGCCTCAGAACTACAACCCTGTAAAAGTCGTTTATGTAATTATCTCAGTGTTACTCTAATCAGACATGTAGGCCAGGTGCGGTAACTCAGGCAGGGGTTCACCTCATATGACTTCACCCTGTCTTAAGTTCATGTGCTGACTAAAAGAACAGCGACTGTGATGCTATCAGGTGCCTGGCATCATGTGTTCGATCAAGGAGACCTTATTAGCCAAGACCCCAGACTGAGTTAAGCCATGCAGCAGAAGCTCGAGGTTTCATAGGGTCACGTTCACTGCGAATACAGATTACCATCATCAGTGTCTTTTGTTTGCTTGAATAAATGCCTGAGATATGAAGTTCAGCGGGCAAAAATCCAAATATGCAGCCTTGACATACACGGTCATGCATTTTGTCCATTTCTCAGGTGTCGCAGGAATCGCTTACTATGGATTTTTGTTGAAGCCGCTCTGGGATTTGTAGATTAATCTAATCTACTTAGAAATCCCTCTTTAAATAGTATTGAGGAGAAAAAAGCGAGAAAATTGAAACTGTCCCTTGCTCTGCCAAGCCTAAGGATAGAGATGTCAATGAAAGATCTGCTTTTACTTTGCGCTGTAAAGATGCTTTCTCCGATTAGCCCTGCATACATTGTTCCGTCCTGATCTGATTAGTTTATGCAATTTATTAGCCTTCTAAGAACTTACATTACCTTTCTGATGTTCCTTGAACTTTATTTGAGGACAGAAACGTGAAGAAGGAAAATGAAAAGAGATTTTAGTGGAAATACGGATTCAGTTTCACACAATTCTCACCCAAGATCTGTGTTACAGCGACAATTGAAGTATTTCACCGCATTGTGCATAATCTGTCCACACTAAATGATCAATTAAAAGACTGACCGTTTCTTCGCATGTGTCTTTAATACACACTTACTGTATCTATTGAAACAGGTCTTCCATGCGTATTAGAAAAATATCTGGCTTCTGAGAAAACATTGATGTTCCTTGGGTGTAATATGAGGTGTGTGTAATCTGATATATATATAGATAAAACATGAAAAGAGAGGGGAAAAAACAGATTTCTGTGGAAATACAGATTGAATTTCAAATAGTTTTGCCTCAAGATCTGTGCAGCAGCAGTGATCGAAGGTTTCCACCGTGGGTTGTGCATTGTGTCCACGCTCAGCCTCACTTTATGACCAATTAAAAGACAGACCTTTTATTTGCAAGGGCCTTTAATACACACTTACTGTATATAATGAGATGGGTCTTCCAGGCATATTGGAAAAAACATTTGCTTTTCTAAGAATACATGGCTTTTCTGATGTTCCTAGGGTTTAATCTGGGACGCATAACACAAAGAAAGAAAAGAAAACCGGTTACGACTGCGGCACAGAGGCGATCGAAGCTTTCCGCTGCCAAGTTGTGCATTTTGTCCGTGATCAGCCTCACTAAATGACTAATTAAAGATGGACCTTTTTGTTTGCAAGGGCCTTTAATACACACTTACTGTATTTATTGAAACCGGTCTCGCGGGCATATTGGAAAAAGTCTAATTTGTGTTAATGACTCTGCCTGGTCCGGGGCACCCTGCTGTCCGTGGAGCCGCCCGTTCCCCTCTCTTGTAAAAAGCCATTATAAATCATTGTCACCGCAGTGGAGTGCTATAATGTTCAGCTGAGACTGAAGCCGATGTGTCATAAGTGCTGTGAAACGAAGCTTGGAGCTCCTCCTAAAGGCCAGAGGGGGAAGTGCGTACGCCGGCAGATGTTGTAGGTGATAAGTAGCTTGTGGCTATTCCTCTCTTTGACATGTCTGTGCTCTATTGTATCTGACAGGCTGTGGATAAAGACACAGGGAATTACAGCGCCATGCTGTACAGGCTGATTATCCCCCCAACTACTGACGGCAAAGACGGCTTTGTTATTGAGCCCTTCACAGGAGTAATTAAGACAGCCATCATGTACAGAAACATGCGGCGCTCCTACTTTAAATTTGACGTGGTTGCTACCGACGACTTCGGGGCGGGACTCAGCAGCAGTGCTCAAGTGGTGGTACGTATGTGATCCAGAAGCATAAAGTTGAGTGCTTTTGCATTGTTTCCCATTCAAAAGTCAGATTTGTGAACAAATGACTCTTTTTAATGAATCAGTCAGAAAGACTCACTGACAGATCACAAGTTAGCAGTTTGATCCCTTAGTAACTGAATCAGTCAAAAATATAACATTTGACTCACTTAAACATTTAGTTAAAGACCTTTTCAATCCAGACCCCAAATATGATTATCCTTATGAGACGGACCCTCATCCTAAACTTTAAAAGGCAGCTATATATATATATATATATATATTTTTTTTTTTTTCATGTAAAAAGACCCAATCTATGCTGTGAAAAATGTATTGATATTATTATAAATATGTATAAAATATTATTTGTATACACACACACACACACACATATATGTGTATATATATATAAATTCAGAGATTTCTTGTAGAACATCCTAATCCAGTGCAAAAGAGAAATATTATTATTATTATTATTATTATTATTATTTATTTATTTTTATGTGGGATGAGGGCTCCAGCAGTATTTAAACCCATTAATCAATCTCTCAATAGCACTCAATATCTTGAACCTGCACTTGGCCTGCGAGTTAAAGATGTAGAGGTAGAGGCATCTGTTTAATGCCAGCTAGACCACAATTAATTTACAGAGCTAGAAAAATGGAACACAAATGTAGTATATATATATATAAAAAAAAAAAACTTGAAATATATATGTGTGTGTGTGTCATGTGTATATATATATTCATTGCCCAGCACTATATATATGTATAGAGCGAGAGAGAGAGAGAGAGATTTGAACTGAAGTATAAATAAATACTTTAAATATTTTCAATTCAACAAAGCATTCTCTTTTTTTTCAACAAAAATCTCTTTTTTTTTTTGTCAAAAACTACATCTGGCTAATATTCAGTATGATTATAATCCTGTAAATCACTTCCATCAATACCTCCCAAACCTTGCACAGACATATACCACTTCTATGATCAACATTTTACTCTGTAACATCATGCAGTTTTCATTTATATGCTGTCCATCGCTGATGATCTCATCAATTTTATATGCATCTTTTTACACAAGAGATCGCTCGTTTCTCCATCCAGTTCATCTGTGTTTTTGTTCGGTTGGGAGGTTTTGCATTCATTCAGAAGAAGTTTAATAGCGCCTCCAAGTGTATAACAGTGAAAACATCAAAAGCCGTAAAAACTTGTCAATGGCGGGGAAGCGTTGTCTTTTAAATGTTGAGATAACTCATCAATGGCGGGGGAAAGAGTTAAGGATGTTTAGATAACTGGAGAACAAGAAAAATACAGATTTTTTTTATTATTTTTCTTATTTTATTTTTTATTTTTTTGCAGCATAACAGCACAAGTATATATAAACAAATCTATAAATTGCTGGTCGATATGTGCATTTGCATTTCTTTCTGCGTTACCTTTAACTTATTTCTCTCTCAGATTCAATCACAGAAACAGCATACATTTTAAATGTAACACAGTTTAGAGCTTAGTAACTTAAACTAGTATACCAACAGGGATATGGCTATTTAACTGAAGTATAAATGAATACTTCAAATATAGTATTTTAGTAAATATTTATAAAATATTTAAGCACAGTTTAGAGCCTTAATGCTACACTGTCATTTTCTCTTCTAGAGATTCTTTTTGTTTTATCTCACAGGTGTCTGTGGTTAATCAACTGGACATGCAGGTGGTCGTGTCCAATGTGTCGCCCACTGTGGTTGAACAGAACAAGGATCAGCTGATTGGGTAACGCGTTCTATACAAACACACTCTTCATCCTGGTTCATAGTGAGAATTGGTCGCTGAATGAAAGTGTTACCAGAAAAATATGTCACACAAGTCATATGAGTCACTTTTATTATGCTTTTAGGATGTTTTATGATATTTTTGGTACTCAGCATCACCCCTCCTCATGTATTTCCATCATATGGAAAAGAGCAGCATGAACATTTTTCAGAATTTCTCCTTGTGTGTTCCATAGAAGTTTTGGAACAACGCATGTAAATGATGACAAAATATACATTTTCACTTTTACATCCCTGTTGAGATAGTACAGTGCAAATATGAAATTCATAATATATACAGAGACAGGAACACACTCGCACAACAGAACTCACAGCCCAAAACATCTTCTTCCCTCTTGTCGGGCTTTTTCCCCAGCAAACCTGCTGCTTGTTCCTTTCCTCATCATTCCAGCCTCTGTTCTTTTTTGTCCCATGTTCTTATTTCACCTCAGCAGCTGAGATACTGCAGGTAATTGGCTGAGGAGAGCTGGCTGCTCTGAGATGTGAGCTGAGGGGTAATAAAGACACCTACCGGGAGGAAAATTCGGAGGAATACAAGACTGATTTTTTTCTTTTCTTTGAATTGCAAGTATATATTTCACATTTCTGACTTTGTAACTTGCAGTTGCTTGTTAGAAAATCAGAATTGCGAGATATAAACTCACAACTGCGAGAAAAAAAGTCTGAATTGTGAGGAAAAAGTCGCAATTTCCTTTTTTTTTTTTTGGTGGAAACGTGCTTTCATGGTTTTGAGAATGTTCTCTGTGTGAAAATAACATTCATTAGTTGTTTGAGAATTCCTTTTGGTGAAAAATGGTGAATAGAACGTCTTCAGTCTGTCAAAAAGTTCTGTTCAATCACTCCTTTTCTGTCTCTCAATGCAGGATTTTAGAGCGCTATGTCCAGGACCAGATTCCAGGAGCTAAAGTTGTTGTGGAGTCGATCGGCCCACGTCGTTTTGGTGAGGGTTATGAACAGGAGGACTACTCAAAATCTGACCTGATGGTTTATGCAATTGACCCACTGACCAACAGAGCTCTCTCAAGACAGGAGCTCTTCAAGTGAGTGCTTTCTCTCATCCAACTTACCCTCACAGACTCCATTTCTGCATTGCTCTTAACCTCCTGACCTTTCCTTCAGACCTAAGCAACTAATATATGTGTGTGTGTGTGTATATATATATATAAATATATATATATATATATATATATATATATATATATATATATATATATATATACATACACACACACACGCGCACACACACACACACACACATATATATATATATTTTTTTTTAATATATATATATATATATATATATATATATATATATATATATATATATATATATATATATATATATATTATTAACTCAATTTCCTGCATACAGAATTATACACACACTTAGTGTTTTATAACATTTCTCATAGCATTATTTAAGTGTATTTTTTGTTTGCCCATTTCTCACCCATGAAGCACAATAAAGCTGATGAACTGTATGTTTATGTTTGTTTAGACATCTTCACATTTTTCATAAACAAATGACACTCGTGCTTATATCTGTAGCCAGATTGTCTGTTTTGTCACAGTATTTAGCCTGCTCTGACAGCGCGGTTTCTAATACTTGTACAAGCAAATCATGAATTGTAGGCTGTCGAATGTGCTTTACTTCTAATTTAGTCAAAATTCAATCCTTTTTTCTCTTTTATTTATATAGCGCTTTATACAATACAGACTGTGTCAAAGCAGCTTTACAGTGTTAAACAGAAAGAAAAAAAGTGTGCTGATAATGCAAGAGGATAATATAAAACAATCAGTTTTTCAGTTAAAGTCAATTCATTGTTGATTCAGTGATTCCATCATCCAGCTTAGTTCAGTTCTCTTCAAATAGTGTCTGTGCAATCAAGTCAACAATGTTGCCAGAAACGGTGTCCCAAACTAAGCAAGCCAAGGGTGACAGTTACAAGGAACCAAAACTCCATCATAATGAAATAAAATTATCCTCTGGCCAAACGATTCAGTCTTTTGTTTTATTTTACTGTCAGCAGGGTGAATGGTACTTAAAAAATGTGATTTTATAGTAGCCATTGTAGCTATATGATCGACACATTACATTTACGTTATACTAAAAAGTCAGATGACCCATTTTACACTTTATTATAAAAGTTTGGCTCATGAATTTTAATTACATTCGTTCAGTCGATCAGAGATTGCCTGGAAGGAGAGATCTTTATTGCTAGATTTATGTGGCTTGCACTGGAGAAGTAGTCGAATAGCATATGCAAGGCCACATATGTGACTGTTCCTGTGGTTTTTGCAGGTTTTTAGATGGGAAGTTATTGGACATCAATAAGGAGTTCCAGCCCTATCTAGGTCGTGGAGGCCGCATTCTGGAGATCCGCACTCCAGATGTGGTGGAGAGTGTGAAGAAGGCGGTTCAGTCTGTTGGATACACCGAAGGAGCCCTGCTGGCCCTGGCCGTCATCATCATCATGTGCTGTATCCCAGCCATCCTCATCGTCATCATCACGTACCAACAGTGAGTCTCACCACCATAGTCCAGTGTCTCCCAATTCATGAAGACAGCATTTTTGCAAGTGTAATATTGCTATATAATTTCAAATTAATATATAAAAACAAAAACCCATACAGGGATTTATTTAGTTTTTTGCTACAGACACAATAATGTCAGCTTGCACATTGTTAAAACAACAATCACGATATTATCGTAGATACACCCTAAGATTTAGCAAAATTAGCCATCAAAAGTCTCTTCTGTTGTGATTCTGTGCATAGTTAGTTTTTAACAGAAATGTTATGGCATAGTGTTTCTTTCATGCCCTGTGTGGGATCAGGTTGAATCACTGGAAAGATTACCCAGACTGCAGACTTCTCCACTTAGCAACCAAATAAATAAATGTAAAGTTCATTAAGGTTGAAACATCTTGTTAAAGGTGCTGTAGGGAACTTTTGTAAAAAAATATTTTTCACATATTTATTAAACCTGTCATTATGTCCTGACAGTAGAATATGAGACAGATAATCTGTGATAAAATCAAGCTCCTCTGGCTCCTCCCAGTGCTCCTATTGCCATTTGCAGAAACTCCGTCGCTTCCGGTTAAAAACAACCAATCAGAGCTGTGGTCCGTAACTTTGTTTGTGTTCAAAATGTAGAAAAATGTATATAATAAGCGAGTACACCATGAATCCATTTTCCAAACCGTGTTTTTAGCTTGTCCTGAATCACTAGAGTACACCTATAATAAGTGTTTATATTCGGACTATTTTAGATTGCTTCGGGAGTACCGCGGCGGAGTAACCCAGTACCTTTGTGATTCTTCGTAGATATAAACAGAGAGAAGTAGTTCCGGCTACGATGTTCTTCCACAAGACGCAAGCAGTTCTGTTTATTAACCGCTAGAGCGTCAAAAGTTACCGACTGCAGCTTTAAGCAGACAGCTTCCCTCTGCTGGGATTTCAGAGGAACATATACACACATTCTTTCTTTTCACATTGGTAACACATTTGAAAACTGTCTGGTCTTTTGTTTATTCAGCATGAAAATTAATAATCAAGGCCATGAGGTAAATATGAGAAACTGTCAAGACTAAATGTGGTTCCAGCTAAGCTATTGCCATATGGCAAACCAGACAATGAGAATTCAGGAATATACCGTAATAACATAATCTGTGAGTGTATATATAAAGAGCCATGGCCAGAAGTTTTGAGAATGACACAAATATCAATTTTCACAAAGTCTGCTGCTACAGTGTTTTTAGATCTTGTTGTCAGATGTCATACTATGGTATACTGAAGTGTAATAAAAATAAATTCTTAAGTGTCAAGGGCTTTTATTGACAATTAAAATAAGTTTATGTGAAGACTCAAAAGTATTTGCAGTGTTGACATTTCTTTTTCAAGACCTCTGCAATTTGCCCTGTCAAGCTGGCAATGATTGTCTGGTCCACATCCTGACTGACGGCAGCCCATTCTTGCATAATCAATTATTGGAGTTTGTCAGAATTTGTGGGGTTTTGTTTGTCCACCTGCCTCTTGAGGATTGACCACAAGTTCTCAATAGAATTAAGGTCTGAGGAGTTCCTGGCCATGGTCCAAAAATGTTGATGTTTATTTACCTGAGCCACTGAGTGCTCTGTTGAAAAGGCATCACCAAAATGTTCTTGGATGTTTATGAGAGGTTGCTCTCGAAGAATGTTTTTGTACCATTCTTTATTCATGGTGGTGTTCAAAATTGTGAGCCCACTCCTTTGGCTGAGAAGCAACCCCACACATGAATGGTCTCAGGGTGCTGATGGAAGTGTTCACCTTTTCTTCTCCTGACAAGCCTAATTCCGGATGCCCCAAACAATCAGAAAGGGGATTCATCAGAGAAAATGACTTTACCCCAGTCCTCAGCAATCCAATCCCTGAACCTTTTGAAGAAAATCAGTCTGTCCCTGAAGAAGTTTTTCCTAGAGAGAAGTGGGTTCTTTGATGCCTTTCTTGACACCAGGCCATCCTCCAAAAGTCTTTACCTCACTGTACATGCAGATGCTCACACCCGCCTGCTGCTAATTCTGAGCAAGCTCTGCACTGGTGGTGCCCTGATCCTGCATCTGAATTAACTTTAGGAGACGGTTCTGACACTTGCTGGACTTTCTGGGGTGCCCTGAATCCTTCTTCACAGCAACTGATCCTCTCCCCAAGTTCTTGATGATCAAATAAATGATTGACTTAGGTGCAATCTTACTAGCCGCATTATACTTGCCTGTGAATCCCTTTTTGTGCAAAGCATTGAAAACTGCACATGTTTCCTTGCAGGTAACTACAGTTAACAGAGGAAGAACAATGATTTCAAGCACCACCTTCCTTTTGAAGCTTCCAGTCTGGTATTCTTTCTCAATCAGCATGACTAGCCTTGTCCTCAGCAACACTTATGCTAATGAGAGAATCACTGACATGATGTCAGCAGGTTCATTTGTGGCAAGGCTGTAATACAGTGGGAATGTTTTTGGGATCAAGTTCATTTTAATGGTGAAGAGGGACTTTGCAATTAGTTGCAATTCATCTGATCACTGATCACTCTTCTGGAGTATATACAAATTGCCATCATAAAAACTGAGGCAGGAGACTTTGTGAAAATTTCTATTTGTGACATTCTCAAAACCTTTGGCCACGGCTGTATGTATACATATACATATATTGCTGATATTTATTTTGTAAGTGCTGTCCATGTTGTTATGAGTCATCGTCTAATATATTTTTTCTTTCCTTTTTTACAACGCACCAACTTAAGATTCAAAGAGTAAGTATCATATTGCATGTGTAATGATATGTTGGTTATATACAGTATCTCAATTATTTCCCTCTCTCAAGCATTATTTAATTCAGTGGTTCTCTGGTGGTTTGGCTTCAAGGCCCAGATTTTACATTGGTTATCAAATAGCAACCCAACACTACTTAAATGGCTCATTGTACAAAAGTTAATGATACAACAATGAAAATCAACAATTGTGATATTAACATAAAAAAAAAAAATAATAATTGACTTGTTTTTATAGATTGAGTGTTTGATAAAAGTCTCTTGAATTAGAATTATTATGCTCTGAACAGTCAATAATTTTTCAGCACAAAATACATTGTCAGCACTAATGATGTCTTTCCTCACTGTTTGTATCGTCTTGGATTTTTTCTATGCTTTTGTTTGTTTACCTGTCCATGTTGGCATATTTCAAAATATGACTAGCTTCTATCAAGTGACAGATCAATTACAACCATTTGATTTGACATGCAAGCATTGGTGTCAACAACAAAAAATATGCGAAGCAGTTTCCCCCTTTTAGAAATGCCTCTTTATTTTGCACTCGTGACTATGAAAGATTGTATGGTTAGTTGGATATCATTATTATTCCATTTTATTCCTAACATTTTGTATAGCTGTTTGCAACCCACCAGTTGAGAACCACTGATTTAATTCGTTGTATCTGAGAAAATTATAAATCTAAATGTCTACAGCTAAATGTCCAGGAAAAGATAAAGGCTTGTTGATTTCCAAGGACCAGAACAAAAGTGCTATAGAATAGCTTTTGTTCCCTAAGCTGTTAGATCTCCCAAGGATATAAAGTTGATTCCAACATACTTGTAAAATTGTACTTTGAAAGAAAAGATCAAAACTTAATTATTTAAAAGCATTCGAAGCATTTCTTTAAGGACAGCATGCTATGGAATTACAAACTCAAATCACTTCACAGGCACTGATTACATAAACATAACCATCACACTCTCAACTATTACCTTAGCATGCTATACATAAAAAAAAGATAAATTCTATTTTTTCCAAATTCAGATTCAGTAAACATAGTTCTTGTATCCCAAATTAGGTTTTTGATCTATGAGTGCATTTATCATTTATGGATCTTTAATAATATAAGATATTGCTTTTATTTTGCTCCACTTGTTGACTTCATCATCTAAAGACGGCAGGCAGAGTGTGCAAAAGCAGCCAGGATCCAAATGGTGCTTCCCACTGGCAAATCTGGAGGAGCTGCCACCAACAATCTGTATGAAGAACTCGGCGACAGCACCATGTAAGTTTTATATATTCTGCACTTTATACAGTTCTTGTCAATGTTTTCAAGCACTGACTGATGCAGAATATTGATACATATTGGGTTTTACAAGTTACGATTACTTAAATTAAAATTGCATTAGTTGCATTCCATTAGATTCAATTGCATTATTTTTTTCTATACAATTGTAGGGCCTTTCATATATTCCTAGTGGTGTGGAAGGATAAGTAAAAATAATAATAATTAATTAATTCCTAGACAGCTTTGGTATATTTGGTGCATTTGGTGTATTTGGTGGAAATTGTGGCCTAGTGGTTAGCGAATCTGACTCCTAATCCTAGGGTAGTGGGTTCAATTCTGGGTCTGGCGATACCATGACTGAGGTGCCCTTGAGCAAGACACTGAACCCCCAACTGCTCCCTGGGCACCGCAGCATAAATGGCTGCCCACTACTCTGGGTGTGTGTGTGTGTTCACTGCTGTGTGTGTGCACTTTGGATGGGTTAAATGCAGAGCACAAATTCTGAGTATGGGTCACCATACTTGGCTGTATGTCACTTCACTCACTTAATTAGTTTATGTGAGTATTTTCTACCCTCTTTCTGGCCCTTAAACTTAAACTAGCTTATTTTCCACTGCAATTTTGATTTTATCATGATGATCTTTAACAACAGGTTTTCTTTTATTGTCATAATTATGACTGAACAGGCAATGTGTTAAGACTGAACAAGTTTTCAACATTGAAGTTTAAATGAGGACCATAACATGGACAAGTATATTGTGCTAATGGTTGTGATGATACATCTTAATTCAAAAACATCAAGTAAAGTTTTTTCATTATTAGAACTCTTAGACAGCTATCTTGCTAATTTCACTCATATAATTTGTTTTTTCCTCCTGTCTCTCTTTCTCATTTCTTGGATATCAGATCTAAGTAAGTAGGCAATCATCTGTGTATCAACTAGTAGACAAAGTAGTTTTAATTAGACAATATACTGTAAGTAAGGTATAGTTGTATTTGTGATGGATTCTCAGAGAGATTTTGAATAGTTGTGTAGCACTGTTATCTTGATTAGTATTGATATTTGTTTGGAACTGTGATAGCAGCCTTCAGTGAAAACTTGTTTTGGGTGTTTGCCTTGGATTTGGTTAGCTCTTTGCTCCTAGTACAGTAGTCAATCCAAGCAGGTGCTATTCGTAGTTGGCTTCGCTCCTACTTCCCTGTCTTTCTTGCTATTCACATCCTCTGTTAAGTCAATCTTTGTCTCTTTTTGCGGTTTATGCTGAAAGCAGGACTAAGAGGTGTGTTCTGAAGGATGGCGATCGTCAGCGTCTCATTAGCTCATTTGCCTCCCGTGCCATCACTGCTCACAAGCTGTCCACCGCTAATGGGGTCCTGCTCAACAACTTGCCTAAGTCAGAAAGCAACATCACCTTTCTCTCAGATGAGAATCCTCTTACTACAACCAACCCTCTGTACCATGATGATGGCACCCTTAGCAGCCCTGAGAACCAAAATCAGAGGTATCACCTGGGCATGTATTCACCCAACATGAGTGGTCTAAGAAGGTCCATCCTGCGCTTCCCATCTGCAGGCTCAGGTCATGCCTGGACTTTACCCTCTAGGTTACACAAGTGGGAGAACAATGATGCCCTACGGAGTAGGAGGGTGGTGATGGATCCAGATCAGTGGGAGCTGCAGCTGCTGAATTCCGACCTTAAGGACAGTAAGGAGATGATTGATGGGTTTGATGGGTTTGTGGATGAAGATCAAGAGCCCAAATTGACAGTAAAAGAGCAGGCACGGCAGTTTGAGCAGCAGGCCTTTCAGGATATGAGGCAGAAGCAAGGCCAGGACTCACGTGGGTCACTCTCTTCTGAAATTATTCTCTCTGTTTTCGAGACCCCGCAGTCTTCAGTCATGGGGCATAACAGCAGACCCCCATCAATAATAATTACCCAGAGTGATGGAACACCTCCACCCAGTCACAAGCCAACCCCGCCAGTGCTGCGGAAGTACAGCAGAATGACTACCTATCCTGATGTGGAGTCTTACGAGGTCAATGTGGAGATCATCCCAGACCCACCAGATGTACCTGCTCCAACACCCCCACCGCCTCCACCTCCGTCTAGTCCCCCACCACCTCCACCTCCCTCAAGTTCCCCACCCCAATCCACTCCTGTCCCTCCATCGCCACCAGATCCTCCCCATCCAGCCCCTCCTCCTCCTCCCCCCCTTCCCTTATCACCAGACCTGTCCTGTTCCATGTCTCATTCTCCATTTGTCCTTCCTCCTCTTCCCTTGGTCACATCCCTCCGACCAGTGTCCTTACGCCCCACACCACCTCCACCGCCATCCGAGCCAGAGCCCCCAAAGAGGGAACTCAAAGGGATCCTTAAGAACATCCAGAACATAGCAGACATAGAGAAATCCATTGCCAACATGTGCAGTCAAATAGACAAAAAGCAGTGCCCGCCAAAGATTGTCCCCAAAAAACAAGTGTCTGTTGAACCAGAGGCTGGTTTGTCAGAGGTGAAGCCTGTACAGGAAAAACCATCACCAGAGACCAATCCAAACATGAACTTACTAGTGGAGGAGCTGGAGAAACGCTTTCCTTCTCAGTCCACTATCCTGTGACACTCTCTTTGTCCATGTTGCTTTTAGAGGTGGTTCACACAGGATGCATTCTAGCATTACAGCATTTTAACAGAGCACAGCAGAACTAACAATAGACGAGGCATTCTTGTTGCTCAAACAGTAGAGTATGGTGCAAGAAACACCAGCACGAGAATATGTCCTGTGTGAACGGCCCCTTAGACTATAGATACATTTTTGTCATCTTTTTGTCTTATCATTGTGTTTCATCTTACTGTGTAACAAAATCAAATCAAGATCACTGAATGCATCAAGAAGTGCTGCATGGAGTATGAAATCTCGGTGCTCTCGGTGCTCTTTGTTTCTATGGGATAGTATATATTTAAGGACAAGAACTCCAAGGCACTCGAATTCTAATGAAAAGTTAAAAAGCCTTTATTGCATCACTGGCTTTATACGTTAAAACTCTTTTGGTGAGAGGTACATCTATGCGTTGTCACCCTGATGAAGGCATGTAAGCCGCAACGCGTAGATGTACCGCTCACCAAAAGAGTTTTAATGTATAAAGGCAGTGATGCCATAAAGGCTTTTTAACTTTTCACTACAATTCGAGTGCCTTGGAGTTCTTGTCCGAAACAAAATCAAGTGTTTGTGCTTTTACAGTTTTTGTATTTTTTATCTGTTTTGCGAGAGTGTTTTATTATTTAGTTGAGATAAGCATTTCATACAAGCATTTTATTTTATTCCTTCGACCTGTTTTAGTACACAAAACACTTTTACTTACTCATAGAAATTATCCTGTTTATATGCCCTAATGTTGGACTGTAAGTTATTTTAAATTATTTTAAATTATTTTAATTAATTAAGACATTTTGTCTCTCTCAGTGCACGAATTCACATTGAACTGTTTTTTGCTAGGTTTGCAAATTGTCTGTGCTAGAAAGGACCAAAAAAGCACTGAAGAGAAACAAGTTTGTTCTAATGTTAAATTGCTCTTTGGTACATGACTATGCACACATTAGGAGGTTTGAGATGCAACTGAGTCGTCAAGTTGCTTGTAATCACCGGCTAAATCAATTTAGTGCAAGTGTGTTTGTGTGTGTGTGTGTGTGTGAGAGAGCTTGTCTGATTGGCAACATGTCCTCCACTTAATCTTTTAAAAAGAAACACTGCATTCAATTCTTGGCTTTAATTGTTATGAATCTTATGGATAGATACCACAACATTACATCAGATTATTGTCGACCCACAGCAGTACACATCTATACCATATTGTTTTTGTGCTGTAGCTTATTCAAAAGTGTCTCAATCACCTGAAAATTGACCATGTTCTGTTTCTGTAATACCTGCACCTTCTATTTACAGTGGGGTAGCACTGTATTAGCATAACACCGATATTATGGTTATAGGCTTTGTTTTAAATCTCTTATACCTAAAAGCCATGAATTCAGCCCCTTAATATAGACTCCATTCAAACTTGGTTTTGTAGATCACCTCAGTGTTGTGTGTGCTATATTTTTTGGTGTTATTAAAAAAATTATCATTTACAATCAATGTGCAGTATTCACAAACCATGTCATTGCAATATTTGCCATTCGAATTCCTATTTTGTCTTTACACTTAATCTTGGATAATATTTAAAACTTTTTACTTTACTATCATTCAAGCACTGTTTTTACTTTCAACATTTCTTTGCAAGATAGCCAACATCATGCCATGCTTTCCCATCTCGTATCATGATTTGTGTTTCTAATCTGTAGTGCCATGTTCCATTAGGACTAGCATTGCCATAATTGGATATTTACAGTGTTAGGAAACAAACAAACAAACAAACATCTTTATGGAAATCAGAGGGAAGAGGGAACCTCTCTGTGCATTAAAATTAGCTCAGTCAAACAAGATCCATCTGTCACTAATACTGTCTGTTTAGTCAACATTTCAAACACAGGCAAAGCAGATGGCAAAAGTCAAAAGTGCAGTGCAGAAAAGAATGCATGTCTAAAACTAGTGCACAAATGAATTCAGTTTGTTTGATTACAAAAGAATAAGGTGATAACATGTTTAATCACATATTTATGTTATTAATCTTCATAAAGTATCTGTGATCTGCAGCTCTATGTAAAACACTTTCTAACATTTTAACTACTAATTATTTGTAATATTAACGATTAATCCATTACTTTTTGTATATTTATTTCTATGTTACGAAAGGGCATTTTTTTAATATTTATTTCTATGTTACGAAAACAATGGTAGCATTTTTGCTCATGTAATACCTTCCTTTATATGTTTTCAGTGGTGGTATTGGCTGCCATTCATTTTAACTAACATACTTAACGTACAATAGAGCATGCTAGCTAATGGTAAATTATTTTTAATCTATAATTATTTTGTGCGACCTTGCAGGTAATTTAGAAAGATGATCAAATAATTAATATAGCACAGTAGGTTTAATTTAGCCTTTTGGCGAGTTTCCTTTTGGGGGAAAAAAGATGGAAATGCCACTGCAGTTGTACCTTGACCTTGTTATACCTATATAACATAATTAGTATTTCATCACATAGTTTAATTATAATGATATATCATGTAATATATCATATTTCATTCATGGAATGACACATCATTACACTTGCAAACACACTCACAGAGAGAAAAGTCAACAAAATAAAAGTCCCTTGAAAGTCGCATATTATCGTTAAGAGATAAATCTTCATTTGAATCCCTCATTATGCCCACATCAGGGAAGAATTGCTGTAATTTGCTCTTGCTGATCTGCTGCCTGGAGAGAATTTTAATTTTCTATGCTTTCAATGAAATAGTCCTGGTACTTAGGAAATGCTGGCCCACCTCCATATAATCTCTGTATACCCCTAACACACCTGATAAACTGTAATCAAATGTGGTTGTTGTTGTCTTTTTTTTTTTTTTTAGGTTGTCTTTGCATGCAAAGCATTGCCACACATGATAATGTCTAATGTCATTAGAGGCTTGAGGGTTTTAACATTCATCTGAGTGATAAACAGTGTGCCACTTGTCCTTGCCCAGAAACAGTGCCTAGTTTTCTCCTCTGTGGCCATGTCATTGTCTTATTGTCTGCTTTGAATCAGTGGCGTTAACACAGATTCATCATGCCATGAGGCCTTTGAGCTTCACTGCCCAGATTCCTCGCCCAGACTCCTAAACTAATGTCCTCTAAACTAAAATCCCATAATTAAAAATAATATACATAAATTAAAAATTAAATATATAAAGGAATCATTTGCCCAAAAATAAATAAAAACATGCTGAAAATGTACTCACCATCCAATATGTAATTTCTTCATTGGAACCGATTTGGAGAAATGTACCTTTACACCAATGCTTACCAATGGATCCTCTGCAGTGAATGGGTGCCGTCAGAATGAGAATACAAACAGCTGCTAAAAACATCACAATAATCCAATTAACATATTGCAAAGACAAAAGCTCTGTGTCCTTTATCCATAATATTGTTTTGTCCAGGGAAAAAGTAATCTCGTTTGAATCAGAAGATAAATATGCAAAGATCAAGCACCAATTACAAGCAAAAACAGTCCAAAATATTTCTAAACAAATATGTCTTGTGCATTATAGTGATGTTTTTATCAGCTCTTTGCACTCTCATTCTGACGGCACCCATTCACTGCAGAGGATCCATTGGTGTGCAAGTTTTTGGGTGAATTATACTCATAGTAAGTTATGCTTTCCATATCAGACTACTGTATGTCTGCATATTTATCAACACGTACACGTTCAGTTCCTCACAGTTCTTTATTATTTGTAGAGTTTTGCAAAAATGTAATGGACATTGTCTTCGAAACGTCATCTCAAGGAAATGCTGTTTAATCTCATGCCTTTAAATCTGCTAAACATTCAAATACTTTGTCATATCTGACAGTCCAGTTTGAGAAGAAGAATTAAAACATTTTCTACATATGAAATAGTAAGGTTTTATTGTAATGTTCTTACTTTTATTTCCATGCTGTTATCTCTTCACAGGAGAGGCTACGGGCAGCAGGAGGTATGTATTTTATTTTCTTTGGAATTGCATAGTTTGAATGATGTCTCATCTTGAGTTGTATTGGCCATCATTTTTATCAGTTGATGTTATTTGATAGGGAAAGTGATGAGAGAGGAAATAAGTATTTGTCAAGATCCCATCTTTAAAATTGCTGAAGCCTAGGCCTGTCAGTTTGGACAATGACTCGCTGATTACATTTTTTAAATAGTTTTGTTCTTAGGAAGTTTGATTTTATGAATTCCAAAGTGTTTAAATAAAGCCATAAGCATAGCACTCTGAGTACATTATTGATTGTATAAAACAGTAGCAACACCAATATGATCAAGAAATAGTTGCGTTTAAATACAGTTCATTTTAACAGCTCTCTGGAATCCTTGATTCTAGCTGGTCAATCACAGAATACTGTGGTTAAGTATCTTTTTTTATTTTTATATTGACATTAAAATGTGTAATTAACCAGTTTTCCATGTTGTTCCAGATTTTATGAATAGCTGTGAAACAGTATTTTTCCACACTAATTAATTTATCAGTGTAAAATGCATGGAAAGCTGGATTAAAAAGATTTATCAAAATGTGTTCTTTGAGAGTATATCTGATCTTTTGTTTTCTGAATTGTTTCTTTGATGCCATTTCCAAAGCCCTAAAACTTTATTTCCAGGTTTAAATTCAGAATTTATTTTCAGTTGCTGATTTTTAGTGCAATCACAGACTTGTGGATCCAACTGTATTTATTTTATATCTTCTATTATTCACTTTCACACAGATTAAAACATTGTATATTCCTCTTTTTCTCTCTGTTTCTGCACTGTTTCTCTGCTGAATGCTGTTCAGCAACAGCAGTTGCTTCGGCCCTCTCTCTTGAGACCAGAGGTAGAGAATCTCAAATTTTATACTCGCAGCAACTTTCTGTTGCGATGAACATGTTGTAGTACATATTTGAATGAACATGAATGTGTAGGCACAATACGGTAATAACTATTTTGTTTTATGGCCACATAGCTTTGAAATGAATAAATACAGAAATGTATTTTTCCCCCTTTGAAATGGGCAGCAATTTCGTCTGATTTCTCTAAGGATTTTTGCCTAAAACAGTGTGCTCTTTGCCTTATAACTCTTTGTTCTGCTGACAGGAACTCTCTATGGAGTCTGGTATCGACCCGGGACAGGACTATTATACACAGGATTACTATAATTATGACCATGGGTGAGTGTGCATTCATTAGTCGAAATGTGCAGCTGGCCCAAATCAAATTTGTCAGCTATGTGTTGGACCAGCTGCATTTAATCATTTTGCAAGATTTCTAGGACTATTTTATATGGTTTTCAGATGGTGAATCTCATCAATTTTCTCTAAACATTGTGGGCCACCTGTTTGTGTCTTTTTGAACGTAATAGCAATAAATATTTATTGATGCTTGTGCAAGGTGAGCTGTCCATATGGAACCCAATCCAGAAAAAAAAAAAAAGGTATTAAAAATCCATGGCCCCTCGAGGGAAGTGATGGCAACCACAGACTATCAAAGCTATTTGAGAAAAACTGAATGCTGGCCAAGTTATACAGTAGGTCATACAGATGTGATGAGTAGCAGTCCCCTGCTGTATACTAAATTGGTCTTCAATGTATCCATCTATTCTCAATAAATCCAAATGAAAACCTCCATGGCTACAAGCTAGTGAGGATCAATATAATCCTGACTTTCAGCCCGTTTCCTGTTAAATTGGCCGCCAAAGCTGCATTTGGATTCATACAGCCTGCTGCTCCCTAAGAATACTCAAAGTCCTTAATGAAGGTCTGTTTTGACCTTTTCCACACAGTGTTATGAAGAGGTTCTGCTGCTTAATCTGCCTTTTATTTCTCTGTTCCTGAACATTCTTAAAGTTTTAGTTTTGATTTAGGGGACAGTAGGTACAAGGTTTTTGCCCATTTATTCATAAATGTTTGCATTGGTGTGTGTGTGTGTGTGTGTGTGTGTATGTGTGTTTGAGGTAAATGCAATGATCCTGTATACTTGTCTTTTAGCTATGACTTGCCTCAGTATGGGAGTCGTCGGAAGCTGATCTCTCCAACAGGGGTGTATGATGAATATGGAGAAGTAATTATGGAAGATGACGGCAGCTACTACTACAGCCCACACGAATCCGAGGGAGAGGTATTGCATTTGAATTATTTCTGTTTTCTTAATTTAACCCAATAAAACATTTAGTATTTTTAGTATTTTTCAATAAAGTCAGTTTTATATCTAATGCAAGGATGGGCAATTCCCGTCCTGGAGGGTTCAGGTTTTGCTTGGTCCATAAACTGGATATTACAGGCAGGTGCGTTTGATTGTGGATGAAGTTAAACTCTGCAGGACCAGAGGGACTCTGGTCCCTCAAGGACCAGAAAAGTGAAAGTTGGTAACCCATACTCCGAATTGGTGCTATGAGTAGTTGATAGCCATGAAACTCTATTGGCGCTGTAATTGGTTCATTCAAAATTACGTTCAGTCAGCTTTTAATTATAATTATTGTGTGCCTATTAACTTCTAATTATAATTATTGTGTGCCTATAAACCAGACACATTCCATGCTCACCACACCTGCATGCAATGTGTATCTGTATTTTCCGCACTATAAGGCGCACCGGATTATAAGGCACACCTTCAATGAATGACCTAATTAAGAACTGTTTTCAGAAATAGGGCGCACCGGATTATAAGGCGCATAGAATAGAAGATACTGCAGTCAAACATTTGACTGGGTTTGCATTATGCATCAACTAGATGGTGCTGTGCTAAAGGGAATGTCAACATTTTGACAGCGCTCTGGATTATAAGGCGCACTGTCATTTTTTGAGAAAATTAAAGGCTTATAAGTGCGCCCTATAGTACAGAAATTACGGTACTAGCCCACCACCTCCCCAGCACCACCTGCCTAGATCTGCTATGGGGATCTTTTTCTCTCACTAGCAGCAGCATGTTTCCTTTTATTTATGATCTGTGCATTTAGCCAAAGCAAGTCTACTTGCTTCACAGAAGCAGCATAGCAGATCTAGTCTGCCAAGACCAAACCTAATTTTATCAATAATGTAATAATAATCATGTAATGATATATGATGCAAAATGTCCAGTAAATCATTGACTTCACTTTGGATGGTCAACAGCCAATGGGGTTAAAGTTAATGCATTTGCAAGTAACATGGTAATGAGGGTAAGGTTTTACCATAAGTGACACTTCTCTCAGACATGACATGAGTCATGTGAAGTCACAAAGATGATAGGTGATCTGAATTGTTGATTAGATATTCTGAATATTAAAAATCCTGGACTAATATCATTGTAATAGGTTGCGAGACAAGGCAGAAGGCCAGCTCCCCCTCCAAGCAAGGCTCCACCACGAAGGCCCCTTAGACTTGCTTTTGGAGACCAACCTCCAAGGCTTGAGCAACACCTGCCTGGACCAGTAGAAGGCATTACACACCCTTACAGCTCAAAGGCTGAAAGTACACTCAAAGCATCTATAAAACTCGGCCAAATGTTTGACAAAAGATCCGGCCCAGTTCCATCTCCATTCCACCTTCCATGGAAGAACAACAGAATATTTCCAATTGTAGTTCCTGAGGAGAAAGGAGGAAGTACTGATGAGCCCACAGCAATCACCATGCAACATTCAAACAATGTAGAGAGTGGCGTGGTCATTGATGGCAGCTATTTCCAGACTAAAGAAGCCATGCCTTCAGCAAAGACAAGACTTGGCAAAGTTTTAAGTCAGATGAACATCTTTAAAACATTGCAGACTCAGAAGAACTCCATGAGTAGCATTAGTGGGACTGTAGATCATGGACGTAATAGAAACATCCCAGTCTCTTGGTCACTCAGTGAGTCAGAGAGGGAATCGCAGAGAATCCCTGGAGATAGTGTGGAAAGTCAACAAGAAAGAGTTAGGAGCAAGGAAGGCATCATTCAACAGTCTTACACTGGAAGTTCCATGTCATTCACACCTTATCATCCATACAGACTCCAAGAGGGGGCACATATGAGTAGTTTAGACTCAGACGATGATCAAGAACAGAGTCCTGTTGATTCAGACAGGGAGAGCCAAACAAAAACTCAGCTAGATGACACTGAAATAGAGTCGAAGACAGAATCAGATTCTGAACAAGACACAGAGACTGAGAAAGAAACGGAGACAGAACAAGAGTCAGACACAGAGAGAACATCAGAGACAGAGAACGAGTCAATCTCAGAGGATGGCAGCAGTGGAAAAGAAAGTGTCAAATCGGAGGATAGTGGAACAGTATCATCTGTCAGATCTTCTCAGTCCAGACAGAGCAGCACAACATCCCAGAAATCAGTAACCTCCACCTACAAAAGAAAGAGCTGCAGATCATTTTTAGAACCTGAGACGACCTCCACCCACATGAAAGCATTAGAAGAGACCATCCTAAAGGAGGATGAGGACAGTCAGGAAGAAAATGGGCAGATGGGAGAAGGTCAAAGTAAGGATCCCAGGTCTAGGTCTAAAAGCAGTACTTCTCTGGAGAGTAGACATGACTTGAATTTCCACAGCATGAGCAGATTCTCTACGACAAGCAGTAATGTAGCGAAGGCTTTAGAGATCGACAAACTCTCTCCTATAGATGAGAATGAAGAAAGGGAAATGTCTCCAGAGAGAGGTGTCAGTCCGGGTCATAGTTCAAGCTCTTCGGATGGAGCAAGAAACCTTGAAGTAGACGGGGAGGATGAGGAGTCTAATTCAGACGCAAATGAGACTGTCGGTTCCTCCTGAATTATATGCTGATATTTTCAGTAAGACTGGCCATTGCCTTTATTTCTTGTGTTGAACTTTTTATCGGCCTTTTGAATGTCTTCCTCTGGTTGGAGTTCTTCTTCTTATTTTTTTCTCACTGAGCACATCTTGGCATTTCACCTTAACCTTTGCTGAATAACATGCATGCTATTTCATCTCTAGTCTTACCTTTAGAGGTCACCCTTCAAAAGTTTAGATTAGCAGTTAATATTCAGATCAAAATTAGGTTAGTTTTTGTTGTTTTCAAAAAAAATCCTGTAATCCAATGGCATTTGGTCCTTGAGCACATTACTTTTAATGAGCTCGCGAAGGGACATTAAGTGTGAGTTTGGCTGTTTTTCTTTCTTATGACAAGCAGTGGTGGTCCGATAGGGAATTTTCTTTCATCAAACCTGCCTTATTACCTTATTTATAGTATTCTGTAAGAATTATCTTGATAATTAACACATTATAATCTTTCTGACTTCCAAACCAATATTTGTCAATATATATATAAAAAAATAGAACAAATCAAGCAATGGCATCCACAAACATTTATATAGTGAATATAGAGCCCCCCCCATATAAATAGCAAAACAGATCTTTTTACATTACATGCATCTTTTATGCCCACAATTAAGAAATCGATGAAAACAACAGTTAATAACATATCTTTAGCTGTGCATTTTTTAGAAGACTTTCCTCATCGGACAGATCACCACTGTGGTGTGCTGTGTAAAATTGAAGTCTGTTATTATGTAAGTCATCTTACACAACTGTTTTCTTGTTTGTTTTCAGTATGGTAGAAAAAAGAGGATCAAGCTTATCGTAGACCGAGAATACGAGACCAGTTCAACTGGAGAAGAAAGTGCACCTGATTCACACAGGAACCGTCTATCTAATGTGAACAGCCACAGCAGCATTAATGGGAGCATATACTTGGCCCAGAATGGCTCAATAATCCGGACACGACGGGTCGCGCACACCAACAACATCAAGCTCAACTCTCCAGTACGACTGGGAAAGCACTTTAAGAAACTGGACAAACTTGCTGTTACACATGAAGAGCGAATTCCGTTAAACACCCCCATAATCACAGGCGCCTCAGTAGGTGAACAGAACCTCACAACCAGGCCTTCCAGTGGGTCCCTGGCCTCCAGCATTACAGGCCCAGAGAGTATAGCTTCAAAATCAAACGTGGTGAAAGGTGGGGGTGAAAGAACACAAAATGGCGATGAACAAGAGTCCACATTGGACAATCAGGAGGTGAGGGATCCTTTAGGATCACATAGTGACCGCACCCAGTCAGATGAGGAGGAGCTCTGGATGGGGCCTTGGAATAACCTGCACATTCCAATGACAAAACTGTGACTTCTAACACGCAGATACTCTTATTGTCTTAAAGAACTTGAGGGAAAAAAATAATAATCTGCAGCATAAAATTATAAAATTGCACTTTTATTCAGTATTATATTTGCTTTTCCGTGGCCCTGAACAATGAGCTTCTCAATGATTGTTGCATTCATAAGTACCTTAAAAATCAAACATGTTTCTGGCCCTTTGATTGTTGCTCATTAACATTTTATTTTTATTTTTTTTTATTTAGTACAGATGCATTGTATTCTTTCATAATCTTTTTTTGTGCTTTTTATAGTTTAAAAGGCAAAATCAAATGTCTGCTGAAGTGTATTTTTGGTAAATGGTCATCAATGAAAATAATTGTAATGAATTTATTGTGCACTTATGCACTGTACATTTGCATAATGCCACAGTCATTTGAATGGACTTGCACCAGAGTTTAAAGTTCAATATTTTTGTGCTTTTTTTATACCAAGTTATATCAAAAAAACAAAATTATTCGGTATATGCCAAACTTAATCTTTTTTTGAAACTTTTGTTGCTGTTGCTTATATATATATATATATTAGTACAGACCAAAAGTTTGGAAACAATGTGTTTGAAAGAAGTTGATTAAATAAATACAGGCTTGATGAGCAGAAGAAACTTCTTTCAAAAACATAAAAAATTTTAACGTTTCCAATATATATATATATATATATATATATATATATATATATATATATATATATATATATATATATATATATATATATATATATATATATATATATATATATATATATATATATATATATATATATATATATGCAAGGCAAAAACTGCTCTCATTGTGCACCCTTTGAATATTTGACTGTTTCTACAGGGCAGAGAATCAGGCACATGAAATAAACATTCCTGGTAGAAAAAATGTTTTAATTTATCCTTATTTTCATCAATATACTAAAAAGAGAAAACATCACTTTTACTGCTTGAAGTTACACCATTATCATATTTGGTTGAAACATAATATTGCAAGTTACTATATGATATTATCATACTATATGTGCTTCTGCACTATTCTATGTGGATGAATCTGGTGGTGTAAACTTTTTTTTTTTCAATGTTCTTAAATCAGAGCAGATCTGACAAGCTTCACCAAGAACACTGATAGAAAGAAGAAAATCCTACAAGACAATATTTTATGTGAGCTAGTAGCACATCCACTGCCAAAATAGCAAGACCATATTAATTCTTTAAAGGCATGATATTTAAAATCTGGTTTGATGTACTATAGTAATAATTATAGAATGGGAAACTAGAAATGATAAAATCTTTCATGTGTCTATGATAAAACTTTGATAAGAATTAACCAAAACCCAAGGTCAGTTCACTGGCTGGTCATCTTGGCAAAATAACACACTTTAACTTGGCAGAAGTAGAGTAACACGGCTCAACTACATCTATATTGAATCCAACTACATGAAGGCATTTTAGTAATCAGGATATTACACAAACATTGGATTTGCACATCTGATAAACAACATTTTAGTGTTGTTGTGCCAGGCTGGAGTTCTGTGAAAGTGAACTGTGATGAACACTGTCAAGCACCAAAAATGACACCACGAGTTACAATAAAAGTAAGCCCATATGACTCGTGCGATGCATTTACAATGTTTTCTGAAGTAATGTGATGGTTTTGTGTAAGAAACGGGCACTTAAATTCCCACCTCATTTTTCCGAGCACGTGTTTTTCTCGTCTTTGCCACTAGTTGGCATAAGCGTTGTTTGTAGACTCAAACCACTATTTCATACTCCCCTGTTGCAGCAAAAGGTTTTCCCACTAGATGGCACGAGACTCATATTTATGCAATTTAAACATCTGACAAAGACTATATAACTTCTAAATATGTCTTAGTAATTTTAAATAACTGTCTTTGATTTAAGAAACATGTCTGTTCCTGTCAGTGAACTAGCTCACTTCAGCTGGCACACATAGCGTCATGTGCCTGAAAACTCGTCAGTCTATAGTTATGAATAGAGATACAAACCTCTTTACAATGTTTTCTTCCCCTTCCATTAAACAGCCCTTCCTTAGGGGACACACTAACGTCTGAATCATAATATTAAAATTGCCAAGAGCAAGAAAAAACACGATTATCTTGGGCTTGGCAAAGTAATTACACTTTAAACGATTATACTATGATGAGCGCATGTTAATAAGGTCCTGAGCTCTTTGATCTATAGATCACGATACCAGCAGTGCATTATTTCAGACAAACATCCAAAAATTAAATAAAGTCAATAATTACAAGCTGGCGTATAAGTTATTATAGGTACCTGCCCACGCGTCATGGATATTTAAGATCCGATCAGAGACAGAGAGAGCGTTTCAAAGTATTAAACTGCACGTCCTGGAGCCAATGTAAAGTGTCAGGGTGTGTGAGCATGTCTTTAAAAAGGACTAAATACATAAACACACACACTTTTTTTTTTTTTTTTTTTTTTACCTTCACTCCACTGGACGCCATCCAAGAGCTCCTAGCCGCCAGTTTGGCCTCAGTCAGTGGTTAATGGGTTTGTGGTCGTGTTCTAAATGCACTGAATATGGAGAATACATCTGACATTCTCAGTGTAGAGCTGAAGATCGTTTTGATTGCGGTAATAATTAAGTTTTGATGTCTTAGTTATCTGAAAGACAGTGCTTGTGTTTTCATTGGACATGGGCGACAGGCGTATATTGTGGCCTGAAGGCCTAGCATAGCAGGCTAATACATGAGACTTGCAATGGGAAACCAGACATAGCTACTATTTTTGTGAACTGTGTATATTTAGAGCCATTTCTTGGCTAGTTTTTGGTTTCCTAAACTATATGCTAAGTGTTCCTCTTCCTGTGTAATTTATATCCATAAAGAGCAAGTTAGTATTTGAAAGATGTTTGTGATCATTCTGAAAAAAAAAAAAAAAAAAAGAAAGAATCATACACTGCACTTGTGAACACGCTGGAGAGGGGGAAAAAATTGATGGCATCCCACACGAGCATTTTATTATTTCTGAAAGGCAGGCCATATAGAAAAAATATAAGTTTGGCAGTCTGGCTCTCGTAATGAAGGGGTTGATCAGGAAAGTCTCCAGTACAGACATTTGAAGATATGCCTTGGCCATCGTGCCACCGAAACCAGTAATACAGCATGTCACAGGAATATAGAAACGAGTAGTATACTCCCTCATTTGCTGTCATGCGTGCTGTTTGTACCTGCACGCTTGTCAGAACTCCCAATTTGCAGTGCATTTGTTGAATGGAGTTGACATGCCATGAACAAATTTATTCTTGCTGTCCATACACAAAACCATGTCCTCTGTTTGTTAGGTTTTTATTATTATTATTAGTAGTAGTAGTAGTAGTAGTATTTGTTTTGTACTTTTAAAATTGCACACATTTACAAAAAATTTTATGTGTCTTATTTAGTTTCATCAAGTTTTCCTTTAATTTAGAAAAACTGATAAGCTATTTTTATTCTCCCCAAAAAAAAAAAATAATAATAATAATAATAATACATTTAAATGTAAATATTTCGAATAGCCAGCAACTTTTTTCCCTTATATTTTCTTTCTAAGGCATTACAAATATTTTAATTAAAGCAGGCGATACTTTGCAGTTACAATATAATTACAAATATAAATGTATGTATCTATATATACTGCTTGAAATAAATGTTTCGTTTCTTTCTTATTATATATATATATACAGAGGTGGGTAGTAACGAGTTACATTTACTTCGTTACATTTACTTGAGTAATTTTTCTGGGTAACTAATACTTTTCGGAGTATATTTAAAGATGGGTACTTTATACTCTTACTTGAGTACATTTTTTGGGAAAAATCTGTACTTTTACTTCGTTACTGTGGGCGACGCTCCTCTCGTTACTTTATTTTAATGCAATAAATGTTATAAATGCTTCAGTTTATTCCAAACGCGCCGTCTACTTTTCTCTGGGCAATGAGCGATGCCCATTCGCGAATGATTCATTCTTTTGAGTCAATTCTGTTCAAAGGCTTGATCAAACCAATTGGCAAACGAGTGAATTGGTTCATGAATCAGTTTGAATGAGTCGTTCAGTTTCCTGCCGCACGCGCTGAGCGTCTGAAGCGGTTCACTTAGAGTCGTAACGTTTAAGATCATCAGCAGCGTTGAAAACGTGGATATGGATCTGCACTGAATTGAAAGCAAATCTGCAAAGGCTATTGTTTGCTTGTGATGGAGATCCTTATTAGATGAGCACCGCGTGTGCTGTCTACTGTTTAACAGGTAGGCTAATAACTTGGGCTACATTCGATTACAGTACACGATACCACTGTGGCATTAGTTTGTTGTACGTGTGTGGCTTATAACAGAGGGGAGTCAAGTTGAATGCAGCTTCCAAAAGACAAAAAATAGCCGATTAAAATTTTATTAATTTTAATACAATCACACCGGTGCGAGTACGTTCAGCAAGTCATATCATCAGCTGTTAAATTCAGATCTGTGATCGCTTGCTGGCGCTGAGCCAGAGACAGACGCGTTTTTACAGCGCTGCGCATTATAACCAATCACACACGATTCTTTTGAATGCAATGGCCAATCAGAGGTGTTCCGATGAGTCATCGCTGAAATGCCGGTGCTTCCTTCACTCGCTCACTGACTGAATACCTCTTTCTGGCGAATTCTCTCGTCAGAAACAACAAAGTGCAGATGTGTGCACGAATCTATAATTAAGATATTGATTTCACAGTGTTAACAGTTTCAGTGATTTTAATGGGAGTTTCTGAGAGTGATTGAAATCTACACTGTCAGTGAAAATCATCTTTAATAATTTAAATGTTATTTGCTCTCTTTCTGAACAATAAAAGATTAGTAGCAATATTTATATCACATTAACTTTCAATGTTAAATTCACATTTAATATAAAGTCAGTCGTATTAAAAATATGTTATGGCATGAAACCTGATACTTAAGTAAACAGACAGGGTTTTATAATAAATTGGAGTAAAGGCTGATGAAATATATACATGTATACACACACACATACATTACATACATTTTATCTATATATCTAAATAAAAAAAAGGCTCCGTATATATGACCCAAAGTAACTAGTAACTAACTACTTGAGTAGATTTTTTATCCGATACTCTTTTACTCTTACTCAAGTAACTATTCAAGACTAGTACTTTTACTTTTACTTGAGTAAATATTTCTAGAATTACTTTTACTTTTACTTGAGTAAAGTTTTTGGGTACTCTACCCACCTCTGTATATATATATATATATATATATATATATATATATTATATTATAATAAATGGCTGAAATATTTTTTCACCACCATAATGCAGAACTGCATATCATTAATTTACATGATCTAATATTTATGTTTTAATATTAATATAATGTTGTAGATGCACTTTATATTCACCAATTCATAATGTAGCCTGTTTGTGTTTTATTATTATTCATTTGGCTAAATTTCACAAAAATGAAATGAGTGTGTGTTTACGCCTGTTTTCTGTTACTTAATGGTTTTATCGTAGTACAAAATCTGCAAATCTAATTCCTGTAGTAATGCCTCATCTCTCCAGTGTGCTTTTGCTACTGGGTGTTCTCTGCAATGAATGAGCCATGGAGCTCAATACAGCGGTGCTTGGCCAGTGGCCTGTGAGTATTAATGTGCGCTGCGGCATTAGCGGGGCCTCTAGTTAAAGAGAAATTAGATGAGAGGAGTTAGAGGCTCTGCGGTACAAGCGCCTGCTGGACTGAGGTTAAACGCAGATCCTGAAATGAGAATTTGACTATCTGCTCTCATAAAAGCCTCAGTGAGGGCCGAGCGCGAGAGAGAAACCGCGGCGTCTCTGTCGCTGCTTGCTCACTGAGAGCAAACAGAAGTTCTGTGTGTTCACCAACCCTCTGCGGGTGTTGATTTGCCTCTGTTTTTTCTTGCTTACCCGAACAGAATTTAGCTTTATGTCATCGAGTATTTAACCCATTTGTTTTTGACCACTACCACCCCAATTCTTTGAGTTTCTGTGAAACAAACAAGGCATTAAACCTCAGTTCCCAGCAAGTTTAGCTTAATTCACACCAGACATGTCCACAAGTCTTTCGTCTTGAAGTCCAAAGTCAAATATTGAGTTTTTAAACTGGGGTCAGAGTCAAGTATGGAGTCTTTCATCATGAGTCGAATCTGGAGTCATGTCATTAATTGTATTTTAAAGTGTATTTTAAAGAAATAATGTGTTCCAGGGATACTACAAGGATTTTAGCTCAAATTGTCTTCCTTTACCTTTACATAGTGTCATTCAAAGATACAAAAATACATAAATAGATGTACAATTATTAATTTGAGGAGGCCCTTCATTCAAAATCATCTGTAACAACATAATGTAGCCACTAGATGATAAATTAGTCTAATTCTAGATCTAATTAATCAGACATCAATTTTAGCTGAGAATATGCCCAACAAAAGCCCATTTAAGACATTTTTAAGTTCAAGTTTAGTTTAAAAAAAATTAGTAGCCTACTGAAGTTTGATATTATTTTTACAAAAATGAAACGATACTCAAAATCTAAAACTAAAACCTCAAGTAGGTTGGCAGCACGTCACCGTCTTAATGATTGATTGAGTGAGTCATTCAGTCATTCATTTAATGACTCACTGAATGAGGAATGAAACACAAATTATGCAATGCAGACATTACAATAGTGTGTCTAAAATGTCATATGTTAACTAATTATAGCAAATATTAATTAATTGTTTATTGAACTATTATATAAAATCAATATCACATTTGCAATCGTGCAAATATAAAAAATCTAGCCTTATATATATATATAAAAAACAGCACTCTTTCTCGTGTGATATCGGTGAACTATTTTATATATAGTTTATATCATATAATAACCTATATGCATTATGTTGTCCATAATTAATCACACCAATTAAAGCATTAAATAGCAAAAAGGTTGATAAAACACTGTGCCCATTTCAAGGCTAGATTTTTTGTTCATGTTTTCACTTCCAGAATAATTTACTCACCCCCATGTCATTAAAGATGTTCAAGTCTTTCTTTCTTCAGTCACAAAAGGAATTAAAGTGCACCTATAATGCAAAATCTAATTTAACAAGGTCTTTGAACAGAAATGTGTGTTGGAATTCTGTGTACACTGCCATCTTAGAATGATGACAGTCTATTAAGTCTGTTTTTCACGAGTTTGCTCTGCAGATAATAAATCAGGATAAATGGTGTGCGTATATGGTGTGCTGTTGGTGAAACTGCAGTTTGAAACTTCAGCCCACTGGCCACCATTTAAGTCTATTATATGGAGAAAAATCCTGGAATGTTTTCCTCAAAAACATCTTTCACGTGTCCTTATTGTCGAGTCGAGTCATGTCTGAAGTCTTTTCAGTTTGAGTCTGTAGTCGAGTCGATTGCCCATAAAAAAAAAAAAAAAAAAAAAAAAAAAATATATATATATATATATATATATATATATATATATATATAATAAAAATAAAAAACTATTTTACCCACAATTCTGAAGTGCAATCTACCATTCAGAGAAAGCACAGTTAGATACCAGAATCATGTCTCAATAAAGCAACGGCAAGATATTTTGAAGAAGAAGAAAAATTCTAATGTTTTGAATTTTGGACCTCACTGATTTTCATTGTATGGTGGAGGGTTATTAATAACTAAATTTTGAACTATTTAAGAATTATAATAATACAAATAAAGTCAACTGAAATTAAATATGAAAAAATGTAACTTATTTTATTTCAGCTAGTTGCCTAGAAAACATTTCTCCATTTTAGTTTGGCCTATCTTGAAATACTAAAATAACTAAAACTAAAGCAACAAACATACAGACAGACAGACCAGACTATACAGACAATAAGGAAATGACACAACAAAACTGTAACTAAAAAACAACAAAATTACTGTAACAAATAATGTGCAAACAGAGCACAGACAAAAAATTAATAATAAAAAAAAATGGATAGAAAAAAACTATAATAATATATCAATAAAATAACACTGGTATGTACAAACAGTTTATTAAATTTTCAGAATATCGTCCCTGGCGGGATTCAGCGCTTGTATCCAGCTGATGCACTATGCTTTATTCTCTGTTTATCATGGAAGCGCGGAGCCTGGCGCGGCTGTCGCCTTTAATATGAGATTGGTTAAATGACGTTAACATCCCCGTTCTGAGGTTTGAACTCAAGTTTTGGGCGGCTGATTTGTTTGTGTCTCTAACGTATGATCAAAGCAAAGAGATTTGTACTAAGATTTCTTACCCACGAGAAACGTCACATGTCCAATTTCTTCGTCCTATGATGTGTAAACCTCTCTTTATAGGAGTGTTTGGAAAGCTTTATGCTTGTTATGGGTTCTTTATACTGGAAATGATCGTCTTAATATGAGCGGTGTGTTTAAATAGCTCAAGTATTTAGGCACATAAGACACACTTAATGTCTAAATGTCAGCAGACCCCCTAAATCATTCTTGTAAGAAATTATAAGGGAGTGTCCACATACAGTTTTATTTATTTTATTTCTTTTTCAACTTTTGAGAGATCGTTTAGACAAAAATTAAAACTCTGCCATCATTTTACCCTCATGTTGTTCCAAATCTAAATGGCTTTTCTTCCTATTAGGATATTTTGACGAATGTTGGTAGCCAGAAGCTTTTAAATAGCCATTGGACAAAAAAAGAAAGAAAAGAAAAACAAACACTGAGACATTTCTCATAATATCTTTGTTTATGTTCCACAAAAAGAGAAAGACTGACATACAGCGACATAAGGGTGACTAAATAACACAATTTTCATTTTTAGGTGAAATGTTCTTTTAACTGCGGTCCAAATACTTTCATTGACTTGCAGTCAAAAGGGAACATGTTTCTGACACACAAGAAGTGTCTAACATTTAATCACATTCTGGCCTACTATCAGCAGAAAGTGGTTCACATCCTCAGGCAGCACGGCTCTCATCCATCAGTGCTGTGATAGGGCAACAATAGTGGGTTGTTCTGTCTGTCATTGGGTCTGTTTTGATCTCTCTGTAATGCTAATGAGGCTATCAGTCAGTCCAGCCTAACCCACTCTCCCCAGTACATGTTAAAGCAGCTCAAACGTCATTCCCCAGTCTCAAATGACTCAGCAGATGGGCTTCTGGTGAGCATCTATGATATCCGGGTACTTACATATGCTGGCAAAGTGATCAACTAGTTATATATAATTATAGTTATAAATTTATATAGTTGGTGTGGTGACATTATTAGACCTGGAGCCAGTTGCACATACTTAGCCACCATGTTAAGACTGTGTCTTAAGAACTAGTTTGACCAATCAACAGCTGCCAAGGGGTAATCAGACTTACTTTTCCAATACGAAATAAGACCAATCTTTATAGCTAAATATAAAAAGAAGAAGAAAAAGTCTTGAAGAAAAAAAAAATAAAATAGGTGACTAACTTTTTAAAACTAGTCTGAACAGTTTATGCAACCAGCCCCTGTGTAAATAGTTTACCTAAAAATGTAAGTTCTGCAAATTTAAAAATGAATGTAATAGTTCACTCAAATAAAAATTATTTTGTCATCATTCACCCTTGTGTCTTTTTCAAACCCATTAGACTTTCATCTTCCAAACACTAATGAAGTTATTTTTCATGAAATCTGAGAGATTTATGTTACTCCTTTGACAGTTCTACCAACATTTTTTATGCTACAAAAAGTTTAAGTGTCTGTGTAAGTGTTTTGGTGTAATGGATTTTAATGGAGGGACAGAAATATATCAGGTTTCATTAAAAATATCTCTATTTGTGCTTCAAAGATGAACAAATGTTTTACTGACAATGTTACTGACAAGTTAAAGCCTGAAAAGTATAGGCATTTCGGCCACATAGATCTGGCATTGGGAGAGTGGAACCAATTCTTTTTTTTTAAACCCGATCCTAGAGTGGATAAATCTGAAAATGCCACCCTTGAGTTTTCGTGTGGACAGCGAATCTGTTTATTTTCTGAAACGATGATGTCATTTACCCACGTCTTGCCCCTAGTTAGACACCGCTACGTCACGCAACAGAAACAAAAACATGAACAAACACTGAATGATTATCTTTGTATTAACTAACATTAACACAGACTAATAAATCTATTGTTCCATGTTGGGTTGTATACCACGTAAGGTTTATGTGGTAGTCCAAGTCTTCTTCTCCATTTTAGTGTGGCAGAATTACAGCGTCACATACTGGTCTGGAATGCATACTACATCGTTTTGTGTCGGTTTTTTGGTTTCATGTGGACGCAGATATTTCTTGAGATGAGGGGTAAAAAAAAGATCAGGGTTCATGTGGACGTAGCCTAAATTTCACGAAATTACTTCATAAGGTTTGTCCATGAAGTTGCTAGATTAGTCTCTAGGCAATAGAAAAAAAAAAAGTTTGCGATAACACTTGTGATCACGGAACACTATGCATTGTTAAGAGGTCATTTATTACCATGTATATTACTAGCATTCTGGCTGTTTATTAGTACTTAAAAAGCATTTATGAGTGCCTAATTCTGCTTACCATATTCTAGATCCCTTAATGCTACCCTATACCTATACAAAACTATCCATACAACTACCTTACTTAAAGGGGGGGTGAAATGCTATTTCATGCATACTGAGTTTTTTACACTGTTAAAGAGTTGGATTCCCATGCTAAACATGGACAAAGTTTCAAAAATTAAGTTGTACGTTTGAAGGAGTATTTTTGTTCCAAAAATACTCCTTCCGGTTTGTCACAAGTTTCGGAACGTTTTTTTAGAGTATGGCTCTGTGTGACGTTAGATGGAGCGGAATTTCCTTATATGGGTCCTGAGGCACTTCTGCTGAAAGAGCGCGCGCTCCCGTATAGCAGAGCACTGAGAGCACAACAGACATTCACTGATCAGAGCGAGAGCGTCGCGAAATGTCACAAAAGGAGTGTGTTTTTGGTTGCCAGGGCAAGACAACCCTGCACAGATTACCAAAAAAAAACAGCATTAAGGGACCAGTGGATGGAGTTTATTTTTACAGAGCATCAACGGAGTTGTGCAAGTGTTTTTGTTTATTCCCTGCATTCCGAAGATGCTTGTTTTACAAACAAGGCCCAGTTTGACGATGGATTTGCACATTGTTTATTTCTTAAGGATAATTCAGTCCCAACGAAAAAGGGTCACGATCGTGTGTTGGAACCGCATGCGGTGAGTAAAACTGCTTCAAATATCTCTGTGTTGTTAACTTAGCTATCGGCGCATAAGCACATCAAGTAAACAACATGCGATGTTGTCATCAAACTGCACTTTACACATGTACAGCTTAAAAAAAAAAAAAAAAAACGACATAGAGTGGAACTTAGTCATTTTCCAAAACCGCTAAGCAAATATATACAGTTTCAGTACATACCACATAGAGAAGTCGTTGCTGATGCTGCTCTTGTTAAATTTCAGCCTCTGGATCTGTATCACAGCTTCCAGACGCTCTCAACGCAAAAGCTTACTCGCGCTCGTGATACTTTAGCTCCGCCCACACGTCACGCCTCCAGCCGGTCGTGTTTTTCTGGGAAAAATCGGTACAGACTATCTTTCTCTTATGAATATAATAAAACTAAAGACTTTTTGGAGTTATGAAGGATGCAGTACTACTCTATAGGTACTCAAGATTAACAGGATATTGAGTGAAAACGAGCATTTCACCCCCCCCCCCCTTTTTAATATTAATTAGCAACAAATTATGAGTTTATTGAGGGTAAACTCTTAGCTAATAGTGAAAATGTGTTCCCTAATCTAAAGTGTTACCAAAGTCACTAAAGGGGTCTGAAAAGGTGTTAGCTGGTAACTCTGTTTACTGATTTGAAACAAAATGAATGGTGAGTGAATGATGACAGGCTGAAAGTTTGGCATGAACTCATGGATTGTGACCACTTGTGGTTGTCAAACCTTAGTAAATCATGTGAATGTCATAAACTGCACCTGTGGTTCCTCTAGTAAGACGCATGTGCAAACTTTAGCTGAACTGACTTCATACATCCAAAGTTCTAGTTTAGCACCTGTGAAACTGATATATTTGCAAATGGGGCTGAAATGCTTTGTGGTTCAGTTGTACAAGGGATTCCAATCGATTAGGCAATAACATAGACACCTATTAGAAGTAATGTTAACTGTGTTTATTATGAATGTAAGGATAATAATACCATTTAGCATTATAAATGATATAATAGAGGCTTAAGCATTGTTGACACATACTCTCTCTGGAGTCATTAGTGGTCAAAGAGAAGAGTTTGTGGCGCCAGTGCTGTATGAGGCTCTTTGATTTGTGACCTTTCCCAGGTTAATTATGAAGAAGCAGCCCATTAGAGTTAAGGGTGCTGGTTTTCGTCTCAGTCTTACATTTACCATAAAACTATATCTGTGAGATCTTTACTTTATAAGTAGGTGAATCTTTGTATATCTTTTGATCGTTCTGAATGACATGATGTTGCAGTGCTTCAGTAATTTTGTAATGCTCCTCTAATGCTAAAGGATGCTCTCTTTTCAGGAATAAAGGCTGAACAGTCATTACCCAGCAATTTTCAGCTTACTTTTATCTTTTGGTGGTCAGTCTTCATTTGTGACAGGTTAACTCATCCAGTACTTTTATCTTGAGAATAGAATGGCATGTGAAAGAGAAGGCTTTATTATATGAATGACTTGAATTATTGGCACAGATGCAAAGATGCTCAGAAACTTCTTAACAGAGATTCTTAAGCGCAAAACTATATAATTTGTTAAAAAATGCCATGATAATAGCAGCAGTTTTTTTATTTTTTATTTATTTATTTTTTTTTTTGCTTTTTACTTTAACACTGTGCCATACATTGTCATACAATGTGAAAGCACAACACAGTGTTAACACAAAATAAATAACTTTAAAAATCATACAACTAATACATCTAACTCATGTGACTCAACTAGTCCATGCACATTTTGTTAGAAAATAATAGCATAGAATGCAAACCTACTGATTTTTTTCATTTTTTTATTAATATATATATATTTTTTATTTTTTTATTAATATATATATAATTTAAGCTTCCAGTCATTTCCTTAAGTAATATCTAAGACTAAATTAATATGTTCAAAAAACATGAGGGGAACTTTTGGGCAATTAAATATTTACCCTTTTATATCTTTTTTTTTTTTTTTCTTTGATACCATGATGAATGTGTAGCATATATTTATTTCCTGAATATTTAGCATTGCCCACCAATTGTGTAGTTATCAAAGCAACATGGTTTGTTATCCTCCTTTACTTCTTTCTTTGGGTTTGAACTGGTCTGTAGCTTCAAAAGTCTCTAATGGATGTCTAATGATAGGTTTGGTCTGTTATTGTGTCAACTCCACCACATGTTCTGCTGTAAAGCCCTGTTTCAATAACACAATCATGATATTGTCATCTCAGCCCTACCAGTAAACAGTCGCTGTTTCCGTCGTGAGCTATTGACAGACAGTGTGTGTGGAGGGAGACTGCAGCAATAAGATGTTTGTGGCATTTCCTCCTGCATAAGCACAGCTGTGTTTGGTATGCTGATCGCCCGAGCTCCAGTCACTTATGCTGACGCCTGCTTGCTTTCGCAAAAAAACTTGGAGACATGACTTGGCCGTAGAAAGATGATAACGGTTTGTGTAAACCATTCAAATTGTTGTAATATTGTTAATGTGGAGTCCGGAACTGATGTGTTTGTTTTATTTTTATTATTTTATTTTTTTATCCCAAAGCTGCTGTATTTATTAATTAATTCATTCATTTATTTCAATTGTTTACTTTCGGGTTTAAATCTCAGACTTATAAACCCAATTGTATATCATTAAAAGAAAATAAAAATAGACGAAGAAGAAGAAATCACTCCATCTATTTGCTAATATGAAACTTGTTTAAAGCTTTTTACAATTAGGAGGTTATCTAGGTCACATATGAGGTCTTGAAGCGTTTAGGTTAATACTGAGTCATTTTCAAGATCATGTACTGTAGGAGTTCACCTTGTACAGCCGAACAGTGTTTTGGTTCAGTGAGATATACAGTACAGAGGAGGCAGGGGTTTAGTTAAGGGCTCTGGCTCTGAATGGGGCTCTACAGCAGATAAATGTTCTGTCTGAGGGTAAGGAGCAGTGCGGAAAGAGGGATGAACACTTTCCTATTACTGTCAAAATGTGATAAACAAGCTAGTAAAGCCCTGCCGGAGATGCTTTGGTGCAGCCCTGCTCTGGTTCTCATCACAGTCAGATTTGTACAGGTCACTGCTCTGAGATGCTCTGGGCTTGGTTGGGAATCGGTCAGAGTTTTTTTTTTATTCAAATGTTACTGGTCATGTAATGCAGTTTCTGCACCTGTTTTCGATAAGGGGAAATCAAGAATCGTTTATTCAAATGGTTCTTAATTGGAGGGTCACAGCATAGAACATTTGCAAGGTATATTCTTAAAAAAAAAAAAATAATAATAATAATAAAAGTTTTTTTTTTCAACAGGTTTTTTCACAACAATGCCATAAAAGACCCATTTCCAGTTCCCCAAAGAACCTTTCAGTGAACAGTCCTTAAAAGAACCATTTTTTCCCTTAGTGTGAAGAACATTTTATATGTCCTAAAGAGCCTTTTTTCCACCTTTTGGGAAGTGGAAAATGAGTGAGGGACGTGTAGCCAAGAATGCCATACTCGGAATTTGTGCTCTGAATTTACCCCACACAGCAATGAGTAGAAAAAACACACATACTGTGTCCACATATACAAAGCAGTGGGCAGCCATTTTTTTCTGCAGGTGCCGGGGAACAGTTGGTATTGAGGGTGGAAGAGAGTGCTGTTAGTTCACTACCCCCACCTACAATCCCTGCCGGTACAAAGACTCGAACCCGAGACCTTTGGGCGAAGTCAGACTAATACCCATGACTGCCCCAAAAGGTTCCATGGATGTTAAAGGTTCTACATGTAACCATTGACTCAAAGAACCTGTATTTTCAAGAATGTAAATGTAGACCCATACTGCATTAAATGCAGGTTAATTTGCAACAAGAATAAAAATGACTTGCAACCACAGTGTGTTCTGTGCAATAATTTATTGGCTGCCAAGACCATCTTCCACGTAAATTTGAATCCTGGAGACAATTTTCTTATTGTCTGTCTTCTTGTCCGCAAAGTGAAAATTTGCTGACAACTCATCCAGGCCATCCAAGATGTATGAATATCTTTATTCATTGGAAAAAAAAATTGAGAAATTTAGCATCATAAGTAATTGACACAAGTCCAGTCCATCAATTAACATCTGTGAAAAGTGAAAAGCTACATGTTTATAAGAAACCTATTCATCATGAAGGCCTTTTTAAACCATTTGTAATGTAGTTTAGAACTGTACCTGGCCAAAATACAAGTAAGTAAGGGATAATGGATTTGATTTTTGATTTTTTTTTTTATGGATTTTTGTTACGCAGCTTCTTGCCACATAAGAAAAAATTAGACACAAAATATTGATTTGAGTTTACACTGCAGTCAAACCACTTATTACACAACATTTCACCAAATAAATAATTTAGGCAATAAAATATATTGATTTAAGATGAAAGTGTTTTAAAATCTTACCAGTTTGTCTTATAATATTATAATCCATTACGGTTTACAAAACAATAGTCGCAAAATGGCAGCATCTACATTTATATGAAATGAGAGAGCGAGTCTGCGATATTAAGATGACATAATTAAATAACTGTACACACAATATTGAATTGAGTTTTAAAATTGTATTAGCTAACCAAATGCAAAGCTTCAATGAAGAGAAAATGTTCCTAGCAAGAGTACAGTGCTGACGTCAGTTACCTGGATGAGCTTGTGTTATTCGGTTTTTACCGGTTGTTATCGCACGTCCTGATTTTGCTCAGTTAGATGTGTTCCTAGCTCAACATATTTTGTTGACCCTGGAACAACATTTTACTCCAAAAATATATTCTTGACCATATCCCTACACCTAAACATAAGCTTAACCATGAGTAATCCCTACAATCAGAGGAAATGCTAGATGAATGACACTGTTCTGCGGTTGTTATCGATAACATACCTCGCAATGTCACGACTGACCAATCAGAATCAAGTATTCCAAAGACCCATGTAATAATTCAAAACAATGCTTCCTCCATTGAAAAAGCACTGGCTTTTAAATGGTGCTTGTTCTGTGCATATTTCTCTCCTGATTCAGACAAGATGACTTTGAGAAAGCAATATCATGGATAGAGGACTCTGTTTTAGTCAGAAGCAACAGTTTGGATTGCATGTGGATTATTGCGATGCTTTTAGCAGCTGTTTTGTCTCTCTTTCAGATAGCATCTATTGGTGAGCAAGTGACACAATGCTCAATTTCTCCAAATCTTTTCTGATGAAGAAACTCATCTTGGATGGCCTGAATGTGTATATTGTTGGCCCAGCACTACCCTGCTTAAATCAGACTAAGCTTGTTTGTTGGTCTTAGCAGGTTTAAGATTTCTCATCCCATCTGAAGGTTTCCCAAAACCCCTTTAAAACCAATCTGGGAGAACAGCTAAGACAAGCTTTATTTACCAATGAAAGCTGCTGTCAGGCTAAACCAAACAGCACAGATCAGATCACCCAGAATTTGGCTTCCCACTGCAACAGCAGCAGCAGCAGCAGCTCCCGACCGCCGATCCCCACAGACAGACGGGCAGGCCTGGCGACAGCGGTGCAGCGGCAGACCGCGGCTGTTTGTCTTTCATGTTCTCAGAGTGCACGCCTCTGCTCCCGCTCCCCCCTCAGCCAGTCAGTGACAGTTTGCCGTTTCGTTGTGGCTTTTCCCATGCTGCAGACAGTCAAGAGAGAGAGAGAGAAAGAGGGAGGGTGTCTCCCAGATCAAACAGGAACTCCCTGACAGTGATGAGAAGCTTGGGAAATTAGGAGCAAGCCAGGCAAACACATTATGCAGAGTGGCAGAGACAGTGAGTTAAGAGTCAGCAGCAATAACAACAACAGAAGAAGAGATCTGTGGTTTCCATCTGTGCCAACTAGTGGAGAACAGATTCTCTTCTCAGCATACAGCTGAGCTGGGTGTTTAGCTGTGCCACAGTAGGAAAGAAAAATCACAATCATCTGTATGAATGATGGTGTTTCAAGCACTGATCTGTTTAATACAGGTAACAAGATGGCCCGAACTGTTAGAAAGTTTCTAAAAAAACTGTCATGTATAAAGAATTTAAAATACATTTAATACAAATATTTCTGGAGTATTGATCATTATTCTGCAGTGGGGTAAAGAAATCAGAACTGACTTGGTTGGACTAAAGGGAACATCCTTATTGTAGAATGTTTCATATTTCAGTCCCAATAAGATTAGCAGACAGCAAACAGACACTTTTCTGGGATCCCATGTTATTAGTGCTCAGAAGCAATCTCAACCAGAGTTATTATCCACTAAAACCATTAAAAATTTATATTTTAGTTACTTGAATGTTACTATCCATGCATTTCACAACATGCATAAATGTAAAGAAAACTCCAGAATTGAAAATACTTCCTCTAATACTGTTGAGAGCAGTCAAATTTTAGTATCACTGACATACTGTTGTCGTTTTTGTTAATATTTTTAATTAGGTTTTTATTTTTGTGTATTTTCCATTTTTACTTTAAGTTTGCTTAAAATTTTTGGTAATTTTGTTGTAGGTTTTGCCATTTTGTTTATTTATTTATTTGATCTATATGTTTATGATTTCTTTTTATTTGTTAGTTATACATTTAGTTATTTTAGTAGTTCTATTTTTCATTATTATTATTTTTATTTATAAAAATTAAGCTATATTTCAGTTAATGTTTTAGTTTGAAATAATGTTTTTTTTTTTTTTTTTTTTTTTTTTTTTAATTAACTATGATAACCCTGCTACAGAGGTTGTCATCACACCAAACAGGTAAATTCGTCTACACAATAGTCTTTACAGTCATGTTGTGTTGTGCTCTTACAAACTATTCTAACTCAATCTTTCCGTTAAAATACTGACAGAGTTGTTGGAAGATTAGTGATGGTGACATCGAAGTTGTGTAATTTGTTTATTGCCTGCGTTTAGCTTTTTACTTCTGCTGAATGAATAGGCTTAAAAAAAAAATTGAAAGTTGCATTCATTTGTGAAAATGATCATGGTGAACAAAAAGCGAAAGTATCAACATTTTGTTGGTCACAGAGCTTATTTTCTGCAACAATTTAAAAGCCAACGAAAAAGTCCTGTTGGATTTTCATTGAGTGAGAAATTTCCAGGCTGGTCTAAAAAAATGCTTCATTACTGCAACACAAAATGCAAAAGCATTCTAGATCAGAACTTCCACCCTTACATTCAAAGCGACTAACATGTCAAGAACTGCTCTGGGATCATTCACTTTTCTGTCCCGTCTCTCTCTCTCTCTTTCTCTCCACTCCCCTTTATCTTTCTCATCTCATCTCTTTTCTCTCTGCTTTGAAGAAATCATGCAATTTTGTGACTCCACTAATGAAACAATCATTTAGCTTTGGACTTTGATGTATCATTCATTATATTCTCTTCGGTTGCCTCATGCTTTCTTTTATCTGCTAGCGCTATGTCCGAGGCCATCTTTGGGTTTTTGTTGTCCAATTAAATGTTATTTCTTATTTTTTGTGGTTGTTGTGTTCCCTGTCTAACCTTGTATTAAGAGAAATTGCATGGATGGTCCGCAGAGAAGCGACGCCACTAAAGACGCTCCTGCTGTCACTCCTGGGCAAGGCCTGCACATCTGCCGCGCGGAACCTTGTCATTACCCTCCTCTGACACAAACACACACATTGACACCCGCAGAGGCCTGCTCAGGACACTCGCATTACGGAAACAACTCTGACTCCACGCTGTCACTCAATACTCTTGTGCAAGAGCTTTTATTTTTCCTGTTAGTGTTGAGATTTTTCTATGACGTATATACCACGATAGACTGCTTGACGTACATGTCATGTAGAAAAAAATTGGACTTGTCACAAATGTGTCAAATTGAACCTTGTAAAAAGGGGGCTCTGCTAGAAAACACAAAGTTTAGTTGTTGATGGTTGCCTACTAGCAACAGCTCAACTTCACTTATAAACACAACAGGCACTTGATTTTATATATCATCTATTTTTCATAATGGTTTCCATTGTGCCTCATCCAATCATGATTGACAGTCTGTTTTTAAGTTAATGTATTCATCTTAAGTTAATGTATATATATATATATATATATATATGAAAAGGGAATTGTTTGTTTCAGTCAAGAATCAATTAAAATGTTAAAAATCAAATGAAATGTGATTCAGTAAAGTATCACTTAGTATTTTCAATAATAGTAAAAAATTTTACAAATAAATAAACATATATGCTGGTTTACTGTTATCATTAATTGGATAAGCAGTATTTATTTATTTTTATTTATTTATTTATTTATTGTGCATATGGGACACTCTGGAAACTGAATGTATCAGATAATATTTTAATATGCTGGTTAGCTTGCTGATTCAGGGTTCCCATGATAATGAAAAAACTTACAATAGTATTAGTTTTTATAAATATTTTTTTAATTGCCTATATATTGAAAATAATAATATTTTTATTGATTGATTGATTGTAATTTAAGTAGATTTTAGACAGAGACATATAGATATGGATATACATATACATACATATATACACACAGTTTTAGTAAACTATAATAACAGATCCAGACACATGCACACACACCAAAAATAAAACCCTATAGAAATAAAATATTTATATTTAATAATATTAAATAATATAACATAACAAATAAACTAATCTACAAATATATAATAATAATAATATAAATAAAAATATAGAATTATATAATTAACTGAAATCAAATAAAACTTAATCAGTCTAATTTATTCTGATTAAAAAGAGGAAAAAAAAAGAATGTGAATCAATTTGCTGTCAACCCAATGATTTACTCCCCTATTACCGCCCAATTGAAACAATTAATCTTTTTAACCTCCCATGATGTCAGTATTTAAAGATATTATGAACACACTGCAGAACACATAAATCTCCACCAGTGTCCTCCAAAGGTATCCTAAAAATTCCAGTAGAATTCCAAACGTGGCGGAGACACCTACAGGTTTGTCTGGACGTTCTCTGACAGCATTTGATGGAGAAGACAGTAAATTACAAGCCAAGTGACGATGTAATGAGGACCAATGAGTTTGGTGGACCCTAACAGCTGCTCGACTGAAGGTGTGTCTTCCAAGGTGGATAATTAATCACGGCACTGATCTGGAGTCAGCTCCTCTAATGACAGGCCTTCCCTGCAGCACTGTGAGTTTGGGCCCTCTCTGCTCTGGTGCCAGGAGGTCTGCCACAGAGTGCATGTTGGCTCCGGATTAGGTTTCAGCCCCATATGAGATAGTCTGACCTGGGTAACGTAAGTCTAGACATCTACAATGATCAATATCAGTCGTGGCCTAATAGTTATAGAGTTGGACTTGTACCCTAAGGTCATGGGTTTGAACCTTGGTACTGGAAGGGATTCTAGGTGGGGGGAGGGATTGTATAGTGCTCTCTTCCACCTTCATGTCCAAGGTTTTAAATTGCGACCGGGGTGGGGGGGGGGGGGTACGCAATAAACATAATTTTTTTTCAAGAGTAATCTTTGAAGGAGACACAAATAATCCAGACAAAACTGTAATAGTAAGCATGGATAAGTTAACCCAGCATGTGTACATAGCATGGAGACCGTATTTAAATAAAGGTTAGGTTCATAGGTTCGTAGCGCGGTCATATTCAATTATAAATAAATTATTTTACATCCTCGACATAGTATTTTAGGTTTCATCTGAGATTGAGGACTCTTATTTAGATATTCAACAACGGCAAGCCACTTAACGCCATATTGAGCAAAACCCATCACATCAGTAGATCTACAATATTAGCTTAAAGAAGCCGTATGTAGGATTGTGGCCTAAACTGGTACTGCAATCACTATAAAAATTCTGTAGAGCGGTGTATCCCCTCCCCCTACCCCCTGACTCGAGGTTGCCAGATGAGCTGCAGGATTCAGCAAAAAGGTAGGATGCTTCAATGAGCTTCCAATGGCAAGTGACGAAATTTTTTTTCTTCTTCTGTTAATTATGTTTATGCTTCATGAGAGATATTTTGATAAGTAATTATGTATTTAAAAAATTTACTAATTGTCATTAGTTAAATATAATCATAAAGATTTATGCTCGTATGTGACAGTATAAACGTAAAGATGTATGCTCGTACGTGACAGACAGAACGGTAACTGTTAGTCTAACTTGTAACGTTATTTATCTGTCATTAATGTAAGAACAAGCACAAGCCTATGTCACTATGTGTAACCAATATCAAAGATACAGCTATTCATTTAGCTGATGCTATAAGTGAAAGTGGCCAGCTGTATTTTTTACTTACCCTGCAGCACACGTCCATAACGCTAAAATATGTGATGTCCAGGAGAAAATTAGCAACGTTGGCGTCTGTGTTCAAATTATTCTCAGTTTTCAGCCATCTCCATCTTTCAAAAGCATCTCCAATACAAATTCTTGTTTTATTTCGGACTTTGTCACAACGAATTTCTGAATTATAATGAGGTTTTTTGATTTAGTAACATTAGACTTTTTTTATCCGACTGGAGTTAGGGTAGGTTACAGCAAAGCTGGCAACACGGATCCCGAAACACTACTGACTTTGTGATTGGTAGATAGATGGAGGGAGGCGCGTCAGGCCAAAACACAAAATGACAACAACAACATCATTTGAGGGCTGCAAGTCCACTTTTTAAATGACAATATCCTGGCCGGACTACTGTTGTCAGTGATATAAGTATTTGAAATGAACATGATTTCTTAATGTCTAGTGACACATCAGGGCCATTTTATAAAAATTGAAATAGATTTCTTACATACAGCTCCTTTAATATCAGTTCACAGGCTTAGTTGTAGTGGTTGACTTACTGTCCAACAAGCTACGGTATTAAACAAGCAACTAAACAAGCTAGGTAACCTTATAATCGCTCATGGAAAAATACATTGGATATCAGAATTTTTTGTCATGGCTAATTTATTAATGATCAACATCAGTATGTATTAAAGAGAAAGAATCACTTAATCCCATAATAATAAGCTTGACAGCTTACTTACACATAACTACTGAAGCACTCTTTATTGCATTAATGTTTCATGATTCAAAATGTTTCTATCTTTTAATTCGGTTACATCGATAGCTGGATGCCTTTGTCCATATCAGGGATTTCCTGGAGCGTCATGAATTCTATTACTTCTGTGATGTACTGTATATGTAGAGTTTCTGCGTGAGTGCGACCTCTATGAGAGGCTTCCAACACACATTACATGAGTTTATAGCTCTCAATAATGGCTAGTGGTGTAATCTAATGAAGTAATCATACTTTGTTATAGTACTTAAGAGAGAATCTGTACTTAACTGTCATTTTTCACTTTTACTCCACTATATGTCCTAATTAAAATGTAACCCTTACTCCAATACATTTCCCCAAAATAAATGCTGCATCCCATTGTGTCTACTTAAAGAATGTACTCTTTTTGTGAGGAAAAAGTACACATATTTGAGTGTGTAGCTGAAGAGAAGGCAAGCTTTGGGACATACTATAACATCATACAATTGCGTCTTTAACAGACCACTCTGACGCACCCCGTCACTGTAAACTCACCTGTCAATTATTTTGTTACAGTTAACATCCTCCACATTTAATTTACCTTCCTACCATATCAGAGAGAAAGGAAGTAGCATGTTGATCTGTCAGCCGTGGATCTTTATTGGAGAACCAGTCATATTTTTTGCATAAAGATCAATTTAAAAGTAAATTGCAAAATGGATGTTTACAAAGGTTCACGTTGTTGCTCTTGACATACAACACAGATAACTTTGAATGTGTGTGTGTGTGTATATGTGTCTCTCTCTCTCTCTCTCTCTCTCTCTCTCTCTCTCTATATATATATATATATATATATATATATATATATATATTTATATATATATATATATATATATATATATATATATTATCAGGTTAAATGTTCATTATTAGTAACTCAAACCTCTTTATCTAAACATCTCTACTTACCTCTACTTGACTGTCGGTTGTGCACATCCACCATGTTTGAAGTATTTAACATTTTTTATTCATGTTTGTAGGTCCAAACCATATCCTTCAACAAAGCGCAATGAATTGTGGGCAATATTTACCATTAGGGTGTGCACAGGTACACACTTCAAAAATCTACCTGAATTAGGAGACAATAAGGTGGGACGCACTTCTAAACTCACCTACTATTTAGGATGGAAAGTATGAAAATTGAGACAAAGGGAAAGTTGGAAGAACACAGACTGCAAGAAATCAGGTTTGATGAATAAATGGTCTGGCACTTGCAAAGACTTTGCTCTGTTCAAACACAACACAACACAAATGTTAAAACAAAACATTGTAACTGCTGGTAAATATCCCCTCTGAGCTGCATTTAACAGTCTGAATTGAATTTAAAAGCTTTACTCAAGTAATATTCTAAATGGTGACTTCAACTTGTATCGAAGTCATTTTTTGGTAAGATAGCAATACTTTTACTTAAGTGTGTATTTCAAGTATTTTATCCAACACTGATAATGGTCCATAAAAAAAAATAAAGATACTTATCTCGAAAGAAATTTGAAGTAGACATATGATAATCCATATTTTTTAATGTGCAAATCTGCTCTTAAATCTTGTATTTTGCACATTGTACAATTATGATTTTGACATTAGCCATCAAGGATCTTCAGGTAATAATGTCGCTATCAAGGAATATATGAGTCCCCTCAAACGCCATGTCTCAAATGGTTCTCAAATTGTTTTTCCCAAGGTTGGCAGGTCTTTTTTAACAAAGCGGAAGATATGAAAATAAAATTAATTCCCAAAAAATTTACAAAAACTATAATATTATCTCAGGGATACTTAAACAATATATACAGTACAGACCAAAAGTTTGGACACACCTTCTCATTCAAAGAGTTTTCTTTATTTTCATGACTATGAAAATTGTAGAGTCACACTGAAGGCATCAACACTTGATATATATATATATATATATATATATATATATATATATATATATATATATACTGTGTACTGTGTATTATGCAATGCCTTCAAAAATGTGTTTTGTCCCTCCATGTTGATGTGTTTTGGACAGACTCTAATTCTCCTGACCTGGACCATGTCATTATTTATCCATTAATCTCAATCTTGTCTCTTTCAACACTTGATAATGTCTCCCTGGCTCCACACAGCCATGTCCCACACTGAGTGTGTTCGTAGTTATACTCGTAGAGTTATAGATCAACAAATGACTCAACAGAGGACATCTAAGTGCACGGCCAGCCGTTTGATGTTAAAGAACTCTCTTCCGGAAGCCCTTTTCCACATGCATTGTCTTCAAGTCCCCTCTGAAACATCAACAGCCACCTTTTGGCATGATGATAAGATCTGTCAAACTCTGTTATTACTACATTACAGACACTCATTTTCCTTCGTTCCAGTGCTTCGGCAGTGAGTCATGCTGATTAGGAAACATATATGAGGGTGTGGACTGGAGCCAGCCAGGAGATGTTGAGAAGATTAAAGGAGGACCACGCCTTGCATTTCTCCAATTAATTCACTCACACTCCTCTTGACTCCTCAACGGGCTTCCTGAGGAGAACCGAGTGTCAACCCCAACAGTTTTGTGTCACCACTAATCCTCCTAATATTTCATTAATGCCCAGTCCATCCACTTTAATCCCCCATTTATCACAATGGTTTCATGATCCAACCTACAAATTAGATGAAGGCACCAAGGCGGAAGGAAAGTTGGGAGACTTGAGGACAGGACACACATATCTGGCTTTCCTCTTTAAACCTCTGTCTCTGCGAAGAGCATGGAGAACATGTGACATCAATTATCATTAGCATTGCGGTCTGTGTGTCTGGAACTTCACCACAGAGCTGCCCATTATTATCTTGCTTCAGTGTCTTTTAAGTATGGCAGATTGTCTAGGCTATCAGACATTTTCTCTTTGTTTTCTTTCAAACCAGGATTTTTTTTAAATGCAATTAATGAATCCAGTTGTCTCTCACCAGGAAGAACATCAGACATTCCAGATCATCAAAGAAAGTCCAGTTGAAAGGGAATTAAATGCATTCAGAGAAGATTTCTGATTAGAACTCTTCAGTTCAGCTCACGCTATGTTTAATATGTTGCCTCACCTCAAAATAGCTTGCTCATTTGTTTTCTTTGATGCTTATTTATACCGAATTATGATTTTCAAATGACTCTTTGCTGACAAACACCAGCTAGTTATTCTAAAATAATTTCCCTCCTCCAATTCTGTGTGATTGTCCTCTCCTCTTTCCCTACATGGCTTTGCAGTCAAATTAAATAACAAGGTCAAGAAAATGAGCAAAGTGACTGCCAATGTAAAGTATGATGTGTGAATTTGGGGATTTGACTGGAGTGGCAATATTTCATAGTCAGCAAAGCTTGACAGGAAAACTGTCTTTCAGGAGTCCACCATTAAAGATCCTACCACAGTGGGTTTAGAATGGCAGCTTATGTATGTCCAGAACTATAACTTTTTGGCATACGGAAAAATTAAGAACATTTCAAAGATTGAGAATGTAACGCAAGTGAAAGTGAGAGATTTTCACACAGTTCTTCATAAAACCTGAATATATAAGCATCCCCAATCTCAACTGTATGATTGCTTTCATCATCGCAAAATGTAAAATATTATCGCCCAGTTCTAATCTGCTAAATGTGACTATAAGGTATAAAGGTATTCAAAAAATTATGATAAAAACATTAAAAAAAAGATAATTTGGGGGAATTATGGATTTTTCCCCCACCAGTTATTTTGGTCAAAATTAACTGGCCTATAAAAATTTCTTTTAAATTTATAGTGCTACTATATTATTACCAAATGTTGGATTCAATCTTTTATCAATTTATTTGCTGACAATTCGCACAGATTTTGTAATTCTTTAGCAACTGATTGGTCAAAGGCCTTACTGACGTGAGCTCATGCACCTTGAGTGAACATTGCAAAATTATCCACAATTTATTTATTTATTTTGAGGTGAACAAACATGGGGCCTACAATCAATTAGTTCCAAAAAACAAAGACAAAAAATTATAAATAACATTCCAAAATCTGCTAACTGAAAGAAAACATGTTGACAAAAAGATTGAATCCAACATTTGGTTATAATTGATAAAACAAAATAATTAGGGATTTACAAGGCCAATCATATTTGACCAGGAACAACAAATTACGTAGGCTAAATTATGTTTAGCACAGCACAATGGATAAATACATTTTACTTGACTTAACGCGTGGCATCTTCATCAAAGGAAGTTTTAGTTTAAAATTTCAAAATGAAGATTCAAAAGAACAAAAATAGAAATATGGTCATGTTTGTGGTTTAACTGGTGTGAGATGACATAGTGTTGGTTTATGATGGCAATTGTGTCCTTTTTTATTACAGATGATTGTATTTATATAAGAGCGCACATCTTAAATTTAGAAGATAAGGCTTCATGTGTTCAGCTAAACAAGCACAGTTACTGCTTTAAACACTAACCCCAAGTGTAGTTCATAAATATATCCACAGAGAATGTAACAGATCAGGATCACAGCTGCTTTATTTATGCTACAATAGCTGCTTTTCCACTGTTGGGCCAGTGCGAGCCAGTGTTTCAAACGGGCTTTACTAAAACCGTCCCTTTACACGCCTCTCAGGAACAACATCATGCAACCCCATCATTTCACCGACAAGAAGTTATCAGAAAACGAATAACAAACAAGTCACTGGAACTAGCGCGATCACAAAATGAAAACGATAAAAGTGGCCTTTTGTTTGCATGCTTTGTTAAATATTTAAATCCAAAAGCATCTGTTTTACTATAATAAGTAAAACGATACACTGATCATAATGAATTAATTCATCAAGACTGAAATAGTCACACAGAAATAAAATGTTATGAACATAGTTAGCTTATTCAGTCGCGTCTGTTTCTGTTTATTTGTAGTAAAGTAGTTTATACATCATATTTTGGAAAGAAGGAACATTTCCATATTTTTATACATTAGACAGTGGAAACACGTCTAATGTTAATCCGTTAAAGGATTTTTAGGCTGCATTAATTAGATAAACCGGAACCGGGAAAACTTCCCATAACACCCGATGTACTTGCTACAAAAGAGCCTCTACAGCCCTGAAAGAGAGCGGAGACCAGGACAACTAGAGCCCCAGATACAAATCCCCTGTAAAGACCTTGTCTCAGATGACCACCAGGACAAGACCACAGGAAACAGATGATTCTTTTGCACAATATGGCTTGATGCAGCCTGCAATTGAACTGCTGGTTTCATCTTGTCAGAGAAGAACTTTATATGGCTAAACCTCATCATAAATCAAATTCATAATGATCTATTATAAGTCTGTGGCTAGCAAGCTGTTAAATACATGCTCTCCGGTGGTTCTAGTGCCATACTCAGAGAATACGATGCTGACACATCTGTCTCACAGAAATGTGGAAAAATCTGTCTGCATGCAAGTTTAACAAAGGCTTACTTTCACCTGCTTTAGTCACGGTGGTGACAAATCAGCGGAGTTGGGAAATGATTTTTATATTTATATAAGATATTTATTGCATATTAAAAATACTGAATTGATAAATCAGTTATGTTTTTTCTAATATACACAAATACATGTAATAAATATTTTAGAACATATTCACATTTAAATGGGATATATTTATGCACAACAATAAGAAGGACATCAATGCAAATAAAGAAATATAAAAACATTAACCCTTTTACCATGTTGGCCTGCACTTCCAGGTTAAATCAAATACTCTAAAACGTATCTTCATGCTATCATTATGTCCACTCTGTTGTATTGTTTACCTGTTTGGTCACTCACAACAAATGAGATCCTTGAACCAGTAATAAGACTCTATTATAGAGCCTATAAGAACCATACTAGGCTTCCAGGCTGGACTCACCACTCTGTTGCACTATCTTTGTGTAATGCCTTGACATTTCAGAGCTATAAAATAAGCCATGGGATAAACTTGTATTATCAAATCTTAAATGGACGCACTTCAGCAGCACTGACTGCGTTGGTTCCAAAACTCAGCACAAGGTTCAAGCACACTAGGAGATCTGTTACAAATGGACTTCTGCCTTTACTGGCTTTTAGGAACTGCTAAGGACAGAGATCTTTTTTTATTTGCTCACTAAAGCCTGGAATGAGATTCCACAGCACAGCAGAACTATAACATCAAAAAGATTATTTAAAATAACATTTGCTCGCCATCTAATGGACAGGTATATCAGTGACCACTGAGATGGTTTCCCCCTAATGCTCACTCTCCATCACAATGACAATATCACCCTTTTGCACATTCCGTCTTGGTGTGTGCCATTTTTGCCTGAAGGAAATGTTGGCAAGAGATCAGTTCAGTCACGGGGCAAATCTGCCATCCGTTGTTGTTCTGGAGGCCTACGAGTTCTCCTAGAAGGAACACACTGCCGTATATACTGGGCTACCATTTTGCTGCCACCAGTAATCCAGAAGCCATTGGCTCACAATTTATTCAGAGTCTGTCCCCTGCCTTGATGTTGAACTTTTTGATGATGTGTGCCAGAATAAGGCATGTGATGAGACCATCCTTTGGAAGGATTGCTGGATGCCGCAATTCAAGAGGGGCAGATGCCCTCCTCCGTCATCCTCCCAACCTCATTATTCCATCTTGCATAAATGGATCAAGCTGATACAGAGAATTGTTTTCAAGGCAGCTTTCTAGATTCATGGCCAAGTACATACAACTCTTCTTTAAAGGCATCCTGTTGTGCCAAATGAATGAGCCTGAATGAAGCTCTTCTTCTCTCCTCCACACTTAAAGGCTTGGATATCTTCACCTTCTTTAATAGTCTTTGAATCCGGGCAATGACGTTCACAGCTGTAGTCCATTTTGAGGACCGTGCTAGTCCCTATTGAAAATCCACTTGAATTATGGCCTAAGCCTTCAAAACTTGGACAGCCTTGACCTCAGGGTCACCCCCTGACAGCTCTTACATATCTTGTTTAGCAACCACCTCTTTCTCCCAGAGGAATCTGGGCCCTGTGAGCCAGTTTGAATTAATAAGCTCTTCTATCGTGAGGCCCCTCAAGGCATGGTCAGCAGGGTTTTCTCCAGCATTGATGTAATACCACTGTCTTGGATCGGTGGCCTCCTGGATTCTCTTTACACAATCTGCAACAAAGACATTAAATCTTTGGGCTTTATTATTGATGTAACCAAGGACTAATTGAGAATCTGTCTTAAAATATTCTCTGTCAAACTTTAAAAGCCAGCTCCTCCTTTGGCATACTACTCAAAGCAGCAGAAATCACTGCTGCTGTTAACTCTAATCTTGGTATGGTGACAACTTTTGTGGTGGCAACTCTCAATTTCCCCATGACTAAGGCTCAGTGTACCTTGGTATCACTCAACTGTCTGATATAGGAGCACTGGCCATAACCTTTACTACTTGCATCTGCAAAGTGGTGCAACTCCGTTCTAAGGATCTTCCCGAAGTTTGAAGGCATGAAACATCTTGGGATCTGTATCTTTTCTAGGTAGGACAAATCCTTCAGCCAGCTCTCCCACCTTGATCTCAACTCAATGGTTAGTGGTTCATCCAAACTGATGGCCTTGTGACACATCTCTTGCAGCACCTTCTTGCCAGATATGATGAATGGAGCCAAAAACCCCAATGAATCATAAATGGAAGCCACATTGGAAAGAATTCCACGTCGTGTGGCAGGTTTCTCATCAAGCACAGCATTAAAGGTAAAAGCATCATTCTCCACATCCCAACTTACTCCCAGAACATTCCTTACTGGAAGATAGTCATAATGGAAATCAACATTCAGAGCTTGAGCATCTTCCACCAGCCTAATTGCCAGCTAAACATATTCCAGACTTATGAGGCCATCATCCACATAGAAATTATTTCTGATAAGACTACCATCTGAAGAATATTCACTCTCATTAATGATGGAGAGATACTTCAAGCCATAATTGGCGCAACCTGGGGAGGATGATGCTCCAAAGAGATCTACTTTCATTCAATATTCTCTTCAGGAAACAACTGAAAGAATACTTGGGCAACAGAGGGGACAGAAAGACCAGGCTGATAGAGAAGGCCACACAAGGCACCATAGAGCAGAGCTCAGAAACTTGCTGACCACTGACTCTGGAGACAGACCAGGTGTCAGGCTGGTAGAACCAGGGCAGGACACATGGGGACAGGTCAGGAGCTCAAACACAAGACTAGACAGGACAAAGCTCCACGAAAACACAAGTTAAATCCAAGTCAAAGAATATAAACCAATAAACTAATAAGAGTAAAGTAACAAAATAAGAAATTACCAATTTAACCAACTTAAGATAATGATCAAACAAAACCAAGACTAGAAAACTAAATATAAACTACAAATGAAAGCAAAGAGCAAGAACAAACAAATTAGACAGGGAGACGCAGACACATATTCAGCCACATCCACGGACAGAAGGGGTGAGAATGACAATGGACCAGTAAACACAAAAGGGTAAGGTGCACTATAAATAAGGAGGAAAATACATGAGGGACAGGTAAGCACAATTAGACCAACTAGGGTAACAAGAGGGTGTGGTAAAGAGGAGACAAGGAGGAGGTGCTAAAGGAGCACATGGCCGAGAAAATAACTAACAAAGCCATGTGCTGACACTAGACACAAGAAAAAACATAAAACAAAGTGACAGTGCAAAACCCTGACAGGGAAACTCCCTGACTAATATGCGGTGGCATATACCAGTCACATCCTTGGAGTTCACTCTATGTGGAGTACCTCCTATGATGCTCCAGCTCAGGTTGGTCTTGATGGCATAAGGCTCTTCATCACCTCCATTGATGACATGTCGAGGTGCCAATGCTCTGGAGCAATCATAGCCAATGAAAAGACCTACTTCACAATCAGGGTCACATGACCTTCAATTTAATCAAACTTAGCAGTACCACAAAATAAGCACATCATCATCAGAATGTATGCCATTGGCACACATACACAGTATTACATTTACATTGTAAAGTTTTAAAAATACAAAAAGGAGCAAAAACCATGATATTACAATTACCTCATACACAAGCTTACCAATTTATTTTCAAGAGGTCAAACACAAGTGGCAACAAGTAAAGAGAGATAGGCCTAGTAATGATTAGAATTAGCAACATAATTATTTGGCTAATACTGTTGTCAACCTATTCACAAGCAAAATATAAAATTTAATTAAAAATATTAGCCTTTTGTGTATATCACCCAATTCAATTCAGCTAAAGCAAAGGGGAGTCCCTGGGTATATTGTGAGGGTTCTTGCCTATTGGTATGCCCACCAGTAGATGCATATCAAATGGGGGGGTAGCATATCTGCCCCCTTTAGAGTGCCCAATGGTGTTAGGCAGGGAGGAATCTTGTCCCCTGTCTTATTTAATTTATATATGGATGAACTGTCAAGGAGACTAAATGGTTGCAACCCTGGCTGTATGATTGGTGGCATGCTGGTGAATCATCTTATGTATGCAGATGACCTTGTTACTTATAGTCTGAGTAGTGCTGGGCAGCAGGAGCTTCTTAATATATGCTCTGATTATGGGGTGGAATTTGATATACAATACAATTCCAGCAAAAGTGCTGTTTTAATATGCAGAACGAAATAGGATAAATTGCTTAATTTTCCTGTGTTCATGCTAGCCAATAATTGTCTTGAGGTCTGCAAAAAGATTAAATACCTTGGTCATTGTATTGCAGATGATATGAATGATGATGATGACATATACAGACAGTGTTATAAGTTATATGCACAGGCAAACACCATAGCACGTAAGTTTGGTTACTGTTCTACTCGAGTTAAAGTGGCTCTGTTCAAAGCTTACTGTACACAACTCTATACAGCCCATCTGTGGTCTTCTTACAAAAAAATCTACCATGCAGAAGTTACAAGTTGCCTACAATGATGCAATGAGAATTTTACTCAAGGTTCCCAGAGGAGGGAGTGCTAGTCAGATGTTTGTATCTGTAGGAGTAGCCACACTGAAAGCACTTTTAAGACATTTGATGTTTAAATTTATGCAACGTCTGGATGAGTCTACTAACAGTATCATGGTGGCACTCTCAAATCCCTTAGTTGCTACAGGTACAAATCCAGACTGAGAGTGCATTGGCTGAAATGTCTGTATGTATTTTAATTATTGTATTTGCTTTTTTTTTTCTTACTGATTGTTGTTTGTTTGTTTTGTTTGTTTTTATCTGTCCTGTCTTGCGTGGCTTTTGGACATGAGTCTGGCAAATAAACTGAATTGAATTGAATTGAAAATAAAGTGAGATAACAGGTGCTCTGCGTTATGCAAACTCAAGCATTAACTCTTGAAAATAATTAATTGTTAAAAAAATTAATTGAGTGTCTCAATAAGGCCTTTACATGTTAAATTTTATCATCTGCCAGATAAAAGTCTCTATGTCTGATCAGTTTGAAAAGTAATTGCACAAATCTCAACAAGCGTTATCATTGATGAGTAATACTTCAAGTGTGGATTTATCCAAACAGAAAAAGCAATGCTGGCAACAATATAGCTTGTCAAGTTTGCTAAATCTGTGCTAAGCTTTTTTTAGCATCTTATGTTTGGAATGGACTTACATTCATCTTTAAGTCAATTGTTGTTTTTAAGTCTCCACTTACTCTAAACACATTTGTTTGGATGGGAAACACCTGTTCTTGTAGACGAGATTAGGAGTGTCTCCCTGTGAGGACTGTGTTTGACTGATAATAAGATTCTCTGTAGTCTGTTACAAAGACTTCACTCACAGATTCAAGTAATGACAGTATAGTTACAGTAGTGCACCTTAAATGATAAATTATGTCATCATTTACTCACCCTTATGTGGTTCCAAATCTAGATGATTTTCATTATTTGGTGAAATAGGAATAATGTTGCTCATGCTGCTGTTTTCCATACGCTGAAAAAAATGGGGACAAATGTCGTTGAGGTCTAAAACGACAACAAACATTAAGGTAATATGTCGACAGTAAATATGATGAGCTACACCAGTAGTTGGAAGAGAACTGTCTTCATATATATATAGTAAAACTTAACCGAGACCAGGTGGTTAAATTAAATTAAATTAAATTAAATTAAATTAAATTAAATTAAATTAAATTAAATTAAATTAAATTAAATTAAATTAAATTAAATTAAATTAAATTAAATTAAATTAAATATACTTTTTTATTTTCACTTTGAACATATTTTATTTCAGCTAGTTTACAAAGCAATATTTTGCATTTTCATTTGGTTTTACTTGATGTGCTAAAAGACTAAAACTAAAATAATTTAAATAATATAAATCAATATGAATAAGTGAAAATACTATACAGAATATAAATATTCTGAAAAAAGAAAAAACCTTGACAAAACTTAGAACAAAAATACTAAAACTAAATAAAATTATCTAATGAATATATATATATATATATATATATATATATATATATATATATATATATATATATATATATTCAATACAAATATAAAAAAAAAAAAAAAAACATTAAAGGGGGGGTGAAATGATCATTTTCACTCAATATCCTTTTAATCTTGAGTAACTATAGAGTAGTACTGCATCCTTCATAACTCCAAAAAGTCTTTAGTTTTGTTATATTTATAAGAGAAAGATAGTCTGTACCGTTTTTTTCTTCTTTTGCATTGAGAGCTGGAAGTTGTGACATTACCGTGAGGAAAAAAACATCGTCCAAAACAAACCATGGCCCATAGTCAGATTTCGCCGTATATTTATGGTCTAGAATCAGATCCAGAGGCTGAAATTTAACAAGAGCAGCAGCAGCAATGATGTCTCTATGTCATATGTATTGAAACTGTATATATTTGCTTAGCGGTTTTGGAAAATGACTAAGTTCCACTTTATGTAGTTTTTTTTTTTTTTCACCGCCTGCGGTTCCAACACACGATCGTGACCCTTTTTCATTGGGACTGCATTATCCTTAAGAAATAAATTATATGCAAGTCCGGCGTCAAACTGGGCCTTGTTTGTAAAACAAGCATCTTCGAAATGCAGGGAACAAACAAAAACACTTGCACAACTCCGTTGATGCTCTGTAAAAATAAACTCCATCCACTGCTCCCTTAATGCTGTTTTTTTTTTGGTAATCTATGCAGGGTTGTCTTGCCCTGGCAACCAAAAACCCACTCCTTTTGTGACATTTCGGTCTCTCGCTCTGATCAGTGAAGTCTGTGCTCTGCTATACGGGAGCGTGCGCTCTTCCGGCAGAAGTGCTCTTAGGAACCATATAAGGAAATTCCGCTCCATCTAACGTCACACAGACCCATACGGAAAAAAACTTTCCGAAACTTTTGACAAACCGCAAGAGGTATTTTTGGAACAAAAAAACAAAAAAATGGAACGTACAACTTAATTTTTGAAACTTTGTCCATTAAGAGTGTAAAAAACTCAGTATGGATGAAATAGCATCCCCCCCCCCCCTTCAACGAAACTTAAATATTGTATTCAGGTAATATCAAATTAAGTTGACGAATAACAGTGAGAATGTGCAGACATATTCATATTTGGTACTAATCAGACCATTTACCTTCCACAATTTTTCAGATTTACAGTTATGTTACACATTACTTTTTAGAAGTACTAATATTCCATGTATTCTAATCAATATGATGCAATTAAAAATGTGCAATTCTAATATAATATTTTCATGTTTTAAATGGCATCAGATATGCTTGAATTTCAATTTCATATTTCTACAACTTACATAAAAGATCTAATCCCACAATGGACTGAAGGGAAAAAAGCAACAATGCATTTGGAATAAAGGCCAATCTCATTTCCTTTGAAAACAGAGGCAGTCCTGTAGAAGCCATAATCAATACAGAATCAGAGATCAAGATTAGACTAGAATTAACTAACTACTGTGAATTGAACTGTGAAACTGTTTCCCTGCAGATGACAATCTTTCCTGTTTCAATAAACCATCAACAGTGTGTAAGAAGAGAATATGCAGATGTTTACCAGCTTTCTAAAGAAAAGCCACTGATATTGTTGTCCCTTACCAATGGGCCTGAGGGGGTAAAGACAAAAAATCTGGGAAGTAACATAGAGCTAAAATATGTAATGCAAGAAAGTATGATGTCAGCGATTATATTACCACCATGAATAGCACTCATTCTCTTAAGGCGCTGATTTGTGACTCAATATAAATGTCACCATCTGTCATCTTGAAATTACGTGATATAAAAACTCTCAAATAAAATAATATCCGGCAGTTTATCCTCTTTTATGTAAGGGCACTCTGTTGTTTTATGATATAATTGATGATACTTAGCCTTTGTGTTGGTGTGTATTTTCTCACAAGGCAGCCAACTGTAAAATGGGAGGTTAATTCTGCACACATGAATAGGCACCTTGAAAATAAGCACACTGCCCGAGCTCTATGGGGGAAGAGAGAGAGCCTTTGAAGTCATGTAATGTACACCTACCCCTCCCTCATTCTCTTTAATTGTATTTGTTTCAAGTGTAGTTGAGAAGAAAAACTTTTCCCCCATCCTTGCATTCATATTTAGAGTGAGGACCGGTGAATAGGCCTGGGTTGGAGCACAGTTGCTCCTCTGAGGAGATGGATGGCGGGCTCTTTTGTGTGTGGAGGAAGTGTATTTGAAAAGGTCATTGATGGAGACCCAAGGATGCCCCTCTTTCATGTGGATCCGAGCAGCTTGTTTGTCATTAGCACTAGGCACTGAGGTGCTAAATGTTGTTTGCTTTTCGACAGCAGCCAAAGCCGCTCTTTTTGAAGTGGCCCCTCCAAATTAAGGCTGCCCACTGTTCCTCTCAGATGACACAGATAAACTCGACAGACTCAGTCGGACTCAAGTCCACCCGTTGACACGTATTCTTTTCTCCTAAACACTTTCAAAAATGAGCAAACGCAGAGCTAGTAATGTGGGGGTAATAGCTCGAATTAGGGGCGCCATTGTTTCGGTCAGTGCCACACACAACCGAGTAAAGCCAACACATTTGCACCTCACTGAGATCAAAGATTCAAGCCTTTTTTGTGGATGCAATCACTTAGGCAAATGAGATTCTGTGTAACCACCTCTTTGTGTAGTTTAAGTTGGGCTTTTGTGTAAAACAAATGGGGGCATTATGGGTTTTGGCGGAGGAAGAGGTACTATCAAAGGGAAGCGGTCTCTGCTATTAAGCTCAGTAAACTGTACGCAGTACAAAGGAGACAATTGAGGAACATTAAATTGGCTTTGGCTATTTCCCTTCAGAGCAGGGAGAGGAGAAGTGAATGTGACATAATTGTCTTTAATGATGAAGATCAGCGGTCTGAGCGCTCCTGTGGAAAGACATTGTCTCTTTTCAGAGGGAGACAGGAGATATGCCTTTCTTTTCCGAAGTGATTGTGTAAATCTCTGTTGAGGTCTGCAGAGTTATCTGACTTCAACTCTGGGTGACCTACAAACCTCAAAGAGGAAGACAGCATTTTCACTTCGGGGAATCGCTGATCCAACCTTATAAGAAGGGCATCGCATGTGGAGCACCTTAAAATATTTAGTGGGCTATATTTAGTTGCTGTGTTAAAGGAATAGTTTACGATCAAAAGAGCAGTCTTTTTTGTGAAAGAATCAAAACATCCTCAAGCTCAATAACTGACAAAAAAAAACAAAAAAACAACTCCCATAAATGTTGCCAATGTGACCTGGATCATATGATTAGTGCCATGTGTGTGACAGATCCAAACTTATCATTAGGTATGTTTACATCCGCTAACTTTCGTCAGTCCAAATGAAACCAATCAGAATGTTCATAATGTCTAAAATAAAGTAACAAACGTAAATGTCAGATGAGTTTTTTTAGCCAATAATTAGATAATATTCAGTCTTTTCCACTGACAAGTTTGTAAGATGTAAATAAACATATGCATGTTCATAAGAAGCAAAACATATGTAAACATCAGATCTTATTATAAAAGGGCTGGTAAACTGGTAAACATATGTATTCTTGACACTGTGCATGTATGCAAGCTACTTTTGAATCTGATTGAAAATATAGTCAGATTCAAAAATTTAAATACTTAATTGCTTCCTATTGATCCGATTATTCTGGTGATATCAGAACTATATTTATAAAAAAAAATAAAGTACAAATTCTGAATCTGAAGACTTGGAACGAAGGGTTCAAGTTCTGTATTACTTTATGGTGTGGCCTTTAATACACAATGGAGACCAGCATGTTTCCTTTCCCCCTCTGCTAATGGACTGATACTCAATAGTGACTTTTTATGAGTGGGTGTGGAAGCTTTTGCACTAATCAGACACCCAGCACCATGGTGACAGCAAAGAAGTTGCCTCTGTCCTCCACATGACACAACCACACGCTCATTGCCAGCCACATCATCAGCACAGTGCTGCTATAGGAGACTACACAGTAATCACTTAAAATCACTGTTGCACACAAGGTGTTGGTTCCTCTTTTGAATGTATATGTATGGATGCATTAATGTTTACTTTAATAATAAATAAATGTTAAATAAAATATTAATACATTGGCAATAATATATATGGTACTGACATACATGGCATCCATAAAATTTATTCCAGAGAAAAACATCCCAGTATTCTCTCTAAGTCACCTTTAGTTTCAAAAGAGATTGGACCAATGACTCAAATTTTACTATTTTATACAAATTTTCTCTGAATAATTTCTCATCACATACTTCCAAAAAACAAATAAGAAGTAGTAACTAATTCGAATACAAAAATAGGAGTAATTAATTTTTATTTTTTTTGCAAAACTATGAGAAGTATAAATTTGTATTTTTTTCTGTGACTGAGAGATTTAGCGATTTCTAAAATTGTAAATGACAGGTACATGAGTGATGTTTGCCATGAAACTTTATAAAGCCATTCCAGCATCTGTTCAGTGTTTCTTGAGTGAAAAATGAGAGGCTGTTTGTCTTTTTCTCACATCATATTCTGAAGGCATAATTCTGTTGTTTCTGAGTCAGTCATTTATCAACACGAATGGAAATAACTTTTCCACAAGACATCAAAACATGACAAATATTTATCATGTATATGCCGACAGGCGTTAGTGACCAAGATGTCCATAAATCACCTTGTCAAACTGAGTGAAACGAGAGCGAGCATTCAGACCATTCTCAGATGTTCCATGACATAACAAGCCCTTTTAGTTTAATGATGATATAAACAACCAGATAATGTGTCAAGATTATGTCTTAGAAAGCTAACACATTTTTCACCATTAAACTAACCCAAGTGTTGCATTAATTTTCTGCCAAGCATCCAAACCAAAGCATTACTTTTGCATATGGCTGTGGTCTATTTAAAACATTTCAAAAAGGCCCCATCTAAAGTTTCAGAAGAGATCTCAACAATGTCTCAAATTGCGCTCAAATTTGCCAAGACTGCACATTTTCCAATCAAAAGACAAAGGGCTCAATATGAATTCAAATGTTACTCAAAATCTTCAAAATTCTAAAGTTATCCGAACTATACTATAATTAATCTTTTTATTGCTCTATACTCTTACTGTATGTCAGAAATTGAGGATAATTTTTGAAGAGAAATATCTAAACATCTAATTCTCCATTAAACAAAGCAACTCAGAATTTTGCCTGGGAGTTTCTTCAGGCCAAAAGTCTTCTTCAGGCCAAACATTTTAAAAGTGTTGAAAAGAAAGCTATTTGACTGTAAATATGGTGTTTGTCATCTTGAGATACCTCTGGAAACTCGGTAATAAAAGGTAACAAGGGATATATTATAATTCTCATATAAACCTAGTTGTTGACTAACTGTTTCTTGCCCTCTTCCAATCCAAGTCTTTTGATTCGAGGTAAACAGACCCATAGAGGAGGTGGCGTATTATTCTCTAAGTCTGGGTTTGGACTCTCTCAGGCTGTTGAAAACCATGCATCTTAAAGAGCTCATGTCTGTGATCCCTGCCATCCTTGCAGTCGGATCTTGCTGTCTTTTATTTGCAAGCATGGCAGTCAGTCAGCTAGTTAAACAGCACAGGGTCATTCCAAGCCATCCTACAGCCAACACTGACCAGCAAACCTCTACTATGTGACACAGAAGAGACATCTCTGTATTTATGCACATTGCAGAGACTCGGGTATATAATTTCACAAATGCTAAATGAAACTGAATACAATATCATACAACATATCTGAATTTTAATAATTCTTGGAAAGGTAATGCAATTAGGCTATTTTCATAATATTCCAGGATGTTCAGTTTTAATAACCGCATCAGTATTTTCTCCCCTTTGATGCAAACATCAAATCAGTGACTGGTAGGTAGGTAAGATCATACTAGTAATTACACACAACCTTAAAATTAAAGACAACTACTCAAATGTCATTCATTTATGCTGCATATTATAATAAAGAGCTGTGAAAAACACCTTTTAATGTTCAAAATGCTTCCTTAATTGTATACTTTCATCTCACTGCATCCTGTTTAAGGAGATCTGAGCTTTAAAATGAGAACTAAATTAACTCATTTTGATTGAAATTCTCTTTTTAATTTTATTTAAATAAGGCAATGAAAAATATACATGTATCTGGTCCCTTCTCTTTTACTCAAACTCTTCAGATAAGTAAATCAAATACAGTGATTGATTAGAAGAAAAAAAAAGAAGTTAAATCAAATATTACAACATATACAGCCATGCGTCCCATTCATCTTGCCAAATGTCATTGAAAACAACCAGACTACCTTCAACAGCATATACTTTCGAGGTTAAATGCTCATTTCACATTAATGTGTTCTTTTTAAGTAACTCAGCGTGTGAGCCCCAGTTACTTAACTATTTGTTGAAAAATAGTATGTGCCATGAAGTGTTGACTGATCTCAACTTCAAAGTTAACCAGGCTTTAGGGGCAGTTTGCAAACATTCACACTACTATGTTCAGAAGCCCCAGTATTGCTGCTTTATTGTATCTAGTTGGAAAATAAAGTGGGAAATCCACCTTTTCACACTTATGTTTGCAGATCATTTCTGCCTGAACTTTTAAAACATCCTTTATTGACTCCTGATTCCTTAGTGAAGAAGATCAAATGGCCTTGACCTGTTGCAAGACTTAACTGCTTTACTGTATGCAAGACTGCGGAGGTTTGGGTTTCTTTTGCACCATTGTGCAACTTGGGAATCCATCCACAGATGTTTGTGGTCTTCAAGCGGTTGACGGTATTGACAAAAGCTGGGAGAAAGCCACTCCAATGCCAGCCGAAGCACATGGATGGGAAAGGGATAATTGCAAACTGTACATCCTGTGCTTTGAAATGCTTACCCTACTGCTTTGTCTCTCTTGACAGCTCCAGGTAAAAGATTAAAGTTTCCAATTACAGCTGGGAGAAATTCAAAAGGAAGCAATACCCGGAAAAAGGACTTTCTGAATGAGGGCGTGTTTTGAGAGGAAGGGTATTTGCTCTATCGCAGCATTGTGTTCTGTTTGAACTGTTAAAATGACAAACATTGAAACATAAAAAGAGTTTAATAATAATAATTTAACCATGTATAGAAGCCAGTAAATTGCTTGAAGTATAATATATGTGCCATAATGATTCACTCGAAGCACCGGCTATGTGAACATTGTGCCATTAAACACTGCCACTATCTGTAAGCATAATTGAACTTTAAAGAAAAGGTGACTATAGCCAGTCTCCATGTGCTATACCATATTAAAGCCTCTCACCTTCAAAGAGTGAGACAGACAGAATTCACAAGCAGACTTCAAACAGATGCTTGTTTGTAATGTGTGACCTGTCTATATAAATGCTTTTGAAATCATTGGATCAATCAGACATGCATGGCTTTTTAATCTCTGTTCCAAGGCTGGTTAGTTTACATTACTGCTATTTTGTTTTCTTTATCTGTTGTGACATTGGTCTTTCATGTTTTTCCTCGAGATTTTGTATATTGATCTCTGAAAAAACATTTTTAAAATAATAGATCCTTCACTGATCATTATAATCTCCTTGTTCTCTTTGATAAGTTTCAACAGGTTTTACACAAAGTGACTTCAAAGTAATAAAAAGTAAAAATAGCCTCCGAGATGCAGTTAAATAATGACCACCCAATGACTTACAATTTTACCTTTTTTTTAAGTAGTGGAAAGGTTTCTAATGGCTTATTAAATAAGGACACACCTTATTAAATACCTTAATTAAACTTCTAGACGTGAATGCATTCCAGCCCTCAGCTCCGACCACACCTGTATGTTCTTTACATACGATATAACAAACTACCACAGTGAAATATATACTCTCTGTTAATGTAAGCATGATTTAAGACATTGCATACTTTATATCATCTTTATTTGGAATAAAATAGACATTTAAATCAGCTCTGTATGACTGTAAAACTAGATGAATACACATTTAAGATTTAAGACTAGCAAAAGACCCGATGCACCTTCTTTCAGGGTTGACAAAAATATCTGAATTAAGTGCCAACTGCCTTATATTATTTACAGTATAATACAGTAATTTACTGCAAAATTTAAGTTCCGTTGAGAAACAATTATATCAACTCTGCAATGCTGACACAAGAAAATGGAGGAAAAACAGTGTATCCCATTCCAAGTCGAGCTTCTCCTCAGTCACTCGTGGACTCAAGTCTTTCTTTTTTCACTTCTCTGGGAGCTTTGTGAAAGAAAATTCCTCGAACATTCATTCAGTGTTTCTGGCAAGTGTGCAGACTTCGTGATGACTTGCTGCCATCTCTTTGCGTTCTGCAGGACAGACCTTCTGCACAATCACAACGCTGGAATATCTCCAAGCCATGGGTGCCTTTCCTCTTGTGCTTTGTGCAGACCTGGCCTACTTTTAGGACAGGCTTGCAGATTTTGGACCAAAAGTGACGGGCACAGCAGAGTCCCTCAATACAGTCTGATGATCTCAGGCAGTTCTCTCCCTCCAGACCTTTAAAAACAAAACAACACTCATGAATACCGTGCACAACTTAAATGTTTTTTTTAGGTTTGAATGACCATTATGAGGCAACAGAGGATTTGAGCTTCAAAAATATGTGCTATTCTACACATGCATCATTGAATATTGTAATCATTGTTTACCTTTTAGCATTTGGTTTTGTGGGGAATCTTGAGTTGCAACTTTTGGTGGCACCACAACAGTTGAGTTTTCTTGGGAGATGGACACAAACTCTTCCATTCCAATCTGGTGGATCATGTCAGGATCATTTGGCAGACAAACTCCTATTAAGAAGACACGTTTTAAATGTTAGCGAACACTGCTTGTTGTTTGATTAAGGCTAACGATAAAAGGTTTTTAATCTTCGTATTTCATTACCGTTGTTGCAGTGGTTGCCAGGGCAGCACATCGCATCCCGGATGCAGCGCTTCCTGCGCTTCTTGCACTGGAGACAGACACCGCGAGACAGGAAGCAGAACTCGTCGCCACCGCATTCCTCATCACTCTCGCAGATTAAAGGCTGCTGGAGTTTAGAAATACACTATTAGTCGAACGACCACAAAGTCAAAGCAGCTGTCTGAGAAAACATGCGCTCGTTTAAATTCTTACCTGCAGTGCATCAATGGCGAAGTTCAGACTGCCGCTGTCCGCAGGTGTCTCATCCGTACTCGGGCTGACCGGGTAAGCGGGACTCGCCACACCTGGACCGACCTTAATAGCGTTGGAGTTGAGCACCACAGAACCGGCGGATGCCGCTTTGATACAGACCACAAGTATGAGGCATGCGGTAGAGAAAATGGCAAAGTTCAGCATCTTCAGGGCTGGTATTCCTTGGAGGATGGAGGATGTATTCCCGAGGTGAGCGGAGCTCTTCTGTAGTTCCTCATGAGCCCAAGACGCTTTATTTATACGCGCGCGGAGCTGTTTGCGCACCCGCCCCTCGCTGAGAGTAACAAAGGGCTGGATGAAATTTCAAAGAGTTGTGTCATGAGCGGTCTGTCTATCAGTCTGTCTGTCTTCATGAGCTGCCATCAAACAGCCACCACAGTAATACGTATTGCATGGGAAAGAAACATCAGTCGAGAAATGTTGAATATTGTTTCAGTAATTTTCTAGTTTTCTATATTATGTATTATACATTTTGTAGTATAGTAGCTACATTTACCGTTTTTATTATTATTATTCTTAATTCTTGATTATTCAAATAGTTATCAAATAATTAAAATCCCTTCTGGATATTAGTCATCGGACATTTAAACATTAATTATCCCGATAATTATTTTTCGTAACTTACGTTTTTTTTTTTTTTTTTTTTTTTTTCAGAGTAAGTTTGTATATTCCATGTAAGAAATGCAGCATAGCTTTTGCAGAAATTGTCATAACCGTGATGGGGGCCCTTTAAAAAATGCGTTTGATTGTGCAGAGATCAAAGTGAACATGCAAATAAGAAGAAGTGAGAAGTTTACCGAATTAATTATCATTCAGTCTGTGCTTTTAAACAAACAGTGAGTGATTAACAATCTGAGATAAGATGGGATGCTCTTAGATGACGTCGTTTATCTTTTGATCTGATTATAAAGATTTGAACAGAATAAAATAATTTTACATGAATAAACTCGTTTCTAAAAATCCAATTTTTATCCAAATTAAGTGAGCAACCCATGTGTTCATATGTAGCCTATCTTTATCAAAAGATAGACATTTATTTGTCTATTTAGTAGCTTGGTGACCTCCTAACTAACAGATTTGAGAGTTTTTGAACTAAATTTGTGTTTATTTACAGTCGCTATCTACTCCATTCTGAAAAGTCTGCTCTAAAATTGTTCCATTAAATGAACAGTAATAGTATCATGATAATATGACATATCGGTGGACATAAAACGCGCGAATGGAAATTCCAAAATATCCGTCTAGCCAATACTCCGAGGTAGCTCCCAAATCAATGTCTTTGATCTTGTTGACATGGGTCAGTTCTAATAGACGACCACATGACACACACCGAATAGCCTACACTTCATTAAACGCGAATTGACAGGGTTCATCCCCATCCCTTTGTCTATTGGCTTAGATTTAATTGTACATCGAAAGCCTACAGTGGTGTAAAATGAAGCGTGTGTAAAGGAGCCTTTGATGAGCTCAGATCAAACAGGACTGAAGCCCGTGTCTTAATAAGACTTCCACAGCGTTGGCATTTTCGCAAACAGTCCATTTGCTCGGTTTTAGCGGCTTTTTGTAGACATTGTACTCAGCAGATTCATTAAGTGGGATGCCAGGTAATCCTGTTTTAAAATTCCTGATGACGGCTTATTCAGGTCAGGGCTTCTGAGTGACCACTGAGTAGGCCTAAGCCTATTATTCACTACAGAATAAAAATAACAAATAATAATAATAATTATACATATAATATTGGTTATAAAATACATTTGAAGGAGATGGCAACAGCAAAACGATAAATGACAAAGTTTTAAATAGCCTACTAGTAGCCTAATATTCATTAACAAAATAATTAGCCTACCTCCGCGATTTTAAGTTTCCAAGCAGAGTAACTTGATGTATTAATTACAGGTGTGCCTTTATCAGTTTATTGCAATGGCTTAAAAAAAAAAAAAAAAAAACTTATTAGAGAATCGGTTCTTTTGAACAGGTCTTTTCAAAGAACCGGTTCAAAACATCGAATTAGTGATTCTTTTACAATATGAGATAATTACCTCATTACTTGAAATCCTGATGTGGCATGCATGTTCCAAAATGTACATAGTACATAATACTATGTAGGGACATATTAGGTATTAAGCTTTTTTTATTATTGCGTTGTGTTACTAAAATGGTTTAATTTAATGTTCCACAGTTCATTTCTTTGCAGCCTTAAGGTTATGAAAATGTTAGAGCCATATTATGGTTGCATTCAGCCCTGTGTCCTTTACTTACCTAGGGGAAAAACTTTTTAATTGTGTTTTTAATTTGTTAAAATGTTATTAATAACAGTTTATGCATGTGAATAAAACTGCAGTGGTTCCAAACGTGTTTTACTTGTAACATTTGGGGCTTTTTACCCTAAATGTTCATTATTTTCTTATTTCTATCGTATAGGCCTACATGTTCAAATAGCTAGATCAGGCGGTTCTGGGTTCAGTGAGTCTTTCAGTTAATTCAGTGATTCGTAAATGAATCGTTCAGACTGGATTTGTATACTGTAGGCCTACTGTAAATATATTAATTGGGAAAATCTCAGACTCAAACGATTTGTTCACGCATTGGGCATCTCTAGTTTAGCTCAGTTGGAACTCCTTTTTGTAAAATAATATCAACCCAAGCAATGTTTTTTTTATTTTATTTTATTGTGTTATTTTAAATTTTCAAATGATCCTGCAGGATTCCGACAGTCCCTCTATTGTGGTAGGCTAATGGTGTGTTGTTATGCATTCTGCAGATGGCATGCAAAGGTAGGTAGTTTATTTTTGTAAGTTGCTGTCCTCCTTCAATGTGACAGTATCTAAGCAGGGTGCATGTCTTCTGATGACTCTCCAAAACAAACTTGTTTCTTTGTTGATGCTTTGTTAGACTTCATGTTTAAAGCTGGATAAGGGGTTTACTGTAACTAGCCAGCCCAAAATTGTAGTAATAGGTTTAGGAATATAAATAAAGAGTAAAAACAGATCTTTATTTAACTTGAGAAAAATCTCTCTTAGGTAGGTCTCTCCTTGGTGCATTATTTTAAAATGACCATAACTTAATTTCTAGTACATTTTCTTTTTCAGGAAGAGTATTGTGATTACTGTGTCTAACATGACTGATTTTGAACAATTCATTTGAATGTCTTCCCCGCTCGCCATAATAAATATATTTAAATCTTAATATATTGGTTGAAAATCACCAATTAGTAGATGTTCCATTGACTGATGGCTTTAGCTGTGAATTGGAGGTCAAAGATGTCTTCTCTACCCCCTGGGTTTACATCTTTTGATGTCTATGGGCCACAGTGTTGGCAATGAAGAGCTACCAAGCTTATGTGTTATCTGTTGGGAAGAGGGGAGGGAGGATGTTTACAGAGCATTATCACCAGCTGATATGAATCAGACCCTTCATAGTACTAACACCTCGAGCTACATCTTGTTTGTCGGACAAGATAGCAAATCTTGTTTGTAGGACTTTCTGAACTTCTGAGTATAAAAATAGGCTAATGAACGCAACATGCAATGAAAACAGCAGGTGCAAATTTCAAACACTGAAAGCTTTATGAAGAAACATTACTTTGAAAGATGCTTTTATTGTAAGAAAATGGCATATAAATTTCTGTACCTTAAAAAAGCCACAACTGATTAAGAAGAACATTTTGAGGTTTCTGACCTAGTCGTGCAGCATCAAAACAAGCAGGGTGAATTCTGGATGCCATTGTGTTAAGGCACTTTCAACAATGCCAAAAGATATATGGTAAGCAAAAAAAAAAAAATCCATCTTGAAAAGTAAAGATAACAGAGAACTAAAATAGCTGGTCTGGACTGGTTTTACTCTGACAATAAATCTCTACAAATATCACAAAAATATTACCACTGTATATATATATACATAAATATATACTCCTGGTCCTACAATAAATAAGATTACATAATTGGTTTTCCAACACAGCACTTTGTGTTCAAGCTACAGGCAGTCTTCTCGTCATTGTTTAAATGAGTCAAGTAGAGTTATGAATATTATTGGTGAAAAAGTCTGGAGAAAATATTCTGAATGTATGTCTGGTATCAATAATAGAGCTCATTATGTATCTTCATAAACACATTACCCACATTTTATCTGGGATCCTGTGACTTTGCCCTTCCACTGGGGAAGTACAGTGTGTATTTTAGGAAAAAAAAAGCCTGCCCTCTAGTGGTGCATTATTTGAGCAGATTTCCATTGTCTTAAAAAAAATGTTTCCAATTATAAAAAGAAAATATATTCATAAGCCTTAAAATAATATTTTAAATAAGAATTTGAAAGGGTAGTCCACCCACAATTGTTAATATTGTTGTAATTTGCTCACCCTCATGTCGTTCCAAACCTGTATGACTTTATTTTTTTACTGTGGAACACAAAAGAAGATATTTTTCGTTTCCCATTGGCTTAATATAACATTTTTTTTTTTCTAAAATGTTTGGAACAACATGATTCCAAAATAATTGTTATTTTTGGGCTGAAATATTCCTTTAAGAGGAATATGCATAAAATTACTAAATTGAAATTAATTTAATCATATGTACCATACCTTTTAACTTTTTAAGTATTTGACACTGGTGTGTTTCTGTACCAAATATATTAACTATATTCATACAAAACTGTCATACTATCAGAAGTAACCACAAACTAAATTCCGTCCTAAAATGCATCTTAGAAACATTATCAAAACTCACTCCAGATTATAGTACGGTCCCTACTTATGATTCTCTTTTTAGGACCCAGACTTAAAACCTGAAACCACTGCTCGTGCAATCAGTCAAACATAAAACAGCAAAAAAATAAAAACAATAAAATAAAGGGGTCATTTATAAGACATCTGTTCCAGCATGAGGCGGTCTGAGTCCATTTCTAAAGCCATGTTGGAAATATGGACTCCAGTCCTTCTAAATAGGACAGTTCACGGTAGCTGTGGGGTGCAGCGGGAAGCTGAGACGCCCCAATGGCATCGCAGGACAGAAGTATGTGCGAAGGCAACTTGGTGTCACAGAGCTGGGCTAGACGTCTTCCATTCTTCTCTTCGCTGACAAACCACACGAGACACTCCAGGGCAGGGCACGTTACAAGTTTCATTTTTAGAAATCAGTGTCCCAGCCGGAATTGTCATCTGGAGGAGGTTCCTCATTGTCCTCTGGAAAGCTATCAAAGTTACTGGTGTCAGTCGAGCTTGCAACCTAATAGGTGCATGAATGGAGGAAATAGGATGTTAGACGGAGCAGTAAATGTTGTAAACAACTGTAAAAATCACAATTTGAGCCTGCACATTTATTCATTATTCATTGTCTCAAATACCAACAAATATAAATTAGTATTTAATTCATATATATTTAATTATAATAAACTTTCATTTTATAGACCTGCTGCACAATTAATCAAAATAAAAGTGAAATTACCATATCAAAAGGTTGAGATTTAATCTTGAAAAAGAAGAAACTATGGAGTTGAAACTCTAGTTTATCCTAACTAACAATGTATTTATGTTGAATATACTTGAATATGTTTCAAATGCAAATCTCTTAGTTTCTCCTCCTTTAACATATTCAAATTCACATTAATGAATTAAATTGGAGCATGTTTAAAACTGAGATGTTTTTATACTTACATCAGGAATAATTGGAGGGGTGAGAGTTCCTTTGCGTAGTCCTTCCCAGTTAAAGCCTTCAAACCATCTATGATGGAAAAAGATAATTAAAGCATGTCTCATAGAAACAGAATTTAAATGGTGGGTAGGGTGGTATTTTCAGTTGAAATTTCAGTCTTTGGAATGAATAGATTTAAACAATTGTACTTAGAACAGGGTTGTTATCAAAATGAAAAACAAATCTTAACCACAGTGTAATAAGACAAGTTTTTTTTAGGAATTCCTTGACCTTACTAATTTATTTATATATATATATATATATATATATATATATATATATATATATATATATATATATATATATATATATATATACATATATACTCATACATTTCAGCACTTTTCCAGATTTAAAAACCACAGTTTTTCCAAAAATCCCCAAAGAACAATGATATTACAGTACTCACTTGTGCTTTTGAATATCTTTGACTCCATTTTTCAAGTTTCCTAGCCTCTCAGATGGATTGTCCCTGAGGGAAACAGTATATTTCATAACAGATTTAATTTATGGAGCTAAAGTTGTTTTGTCAAATATGCCTTCGATAAATCTAGATCCAGCAAGTTTTTTTTTTCATTTACCTTAATGTTTAAATGTGTTACAGGTTAAAGCAAAATAAAATTTCAGTTAATTTAAAACTTGGCTGAAATGTATATTTATGTGTCAATATTAAACAATAAATCTGCACAGATTGAATTTAAAGGCTATTAAAATGTACCCACCTGCATAGTTTTTTAATTAGATTGCCTGCATTTTTGGTGATCTTCTTTGGAAATTCTATCATGTCGATTCCTCTTAAAATTATATTATATGTCTTCATTGGATCTGGTCCTGAGAATGGTGGGCTGAACAAGAAATAAACATTTGATTTTATAAAACTAGAAAGAATAATCTTAACACACAAACTGAAAACATTTGAGCTTTTCTTGTCAAACCCAATGATAGGAAACACGTTTTACCTTCCAGTCAAGAGTTCATACATAAGAATTCCCAATGACCAATAGTCTGCTGAAATGTCATGTCCTTTATTCAGTATGATCTCTGGGGCTACATACTCCGGCGTTCCACAGAAAGTCCACGTTTTCTTTCCAAATCCAATCTTTTTGGCAAAGCCAAAGTCTACCTACAAGAGACAAACAGCATATTCATACCAAAACTGCTCCTTTGTTGTTTCTTTAGCATTAAACATACTATTGTATTCCAAAGTTGACAATAAAAAAGGTCAAAATGGACCAAATATACTGATGACTCATGTCGAACTAATGCAAGCTGTAGTCCAATAAGATGCATATTAGATGAGAAGTCCTGCCCTTTGATACCAACTAACAACAAATTTTACCAGCCTCAGAATGTGTCATCTCATATTAGAGAGTGCTTGAGATGTATACTCACAAGCTTGGCATACCCTCTGTGGTCCAGAATGAGATTTTCTGGCTTTAAATCACGGTAAATTATTCCCTTGGAATGCAGGTATGCAAAGGCTTCAACCACACAGGCTGTATAAAACCGTGTAGTTGAGTCTTCAAATGATCCTCTGTGAATAAAAAAGAAAAAGAAAACCACTAGTATTTTGAAGAGTTTCCATCATTTAGAGTGATTAAAATCAGCCATCATCACTGGAACAATTTGGCTACCTGTCTCTAAGTATGGTCCAAAGCTCTCCGCCTAGACAGGCCTCCATCAGCATGTACAGATATTTACTGTCTTTGAAAGTCCTGTACAACCTAGGGGAACACAACCACACAATTTTGTCCATCAATGTATTTTTCATTTGCCTTGATAGATTTAGGATATGATCTCTAATGATACTCTTGGGAGGTTTGAGCACCTACCTTACAATGAAGTCTGAATGCGCCTCCTGCATGATCTGTTTCTCAGAGCGGATGTGCTCCTGTTGCCGCGTGTCCACGATGTGACGCTTCTTCAGAATCTTCATTGCAAATGTTTTGGTCTCTTCACTCTTGAGCTGCACCTGTGGACACCGAAGGCACACAAAAAATGAACAATGAGAAAGTGCTAATAAGCACATTTTCAATGGAAAGTAGCTGTAAAAACAAGCACTTCTGTCAGGGTCTATTAACGTAAAGGGGTCCTCAAAATAGATCAAGTAAGCAGGAATTCTTCACATTGCGTCTCTGTGAAGGCACTTGCATGTTCATTCGATCTTGTTGCTATCTAGCAAATGGATAGCACTACAGACATATACAGTATCACAGCCCCGGTGAAAGGACACTTGTTTTTACTATGTTGCCGCAGTGCCAGAAATAGGCAAGTGGAAAGGGGAATCCTCTACCCAGATCACTGGGCTTTCCTTTACAACAGAATCTGATCTGCAATGCGGATCTCTGCTTTCCTCTCTACGTCAAAGTTTCCATCATCTTCTTTCAACATAAATGGTCATACATTCATGATTTTTGCTGGAACATCTATCTATCTTTCTATCTATTAGGGGTGTCACGGTTCCAATTACTAACTCTATAAACTAACCAAGATGGTCATGTTAACATAATTTTTGTAAGAATTTGTCCATTCAAGCACAAGTCTTGAAAGAGAACTCAGTTTTTGTGCACTTTCTGAGATGTGGATCTTCTCTCTGCATGCGCAGGTTCTCATTTGTGTATTCTGGCTCTTTAATGTATAAACTGGTGAGGCAATGTGTTTAGCTTAAACAGATAGCAACGTGTTCTGTTCAGGTCTCACCTCCGCATGCGCGCTGTCAACAGCCGGAGATAACACCGTAAATGACTGGTCATATTCGAGCATATGGCACTTACAAAGAGTAACTGGTTTGTCCATGTTTCTTTTTTGTTGCTGTTGTTCATTACTGTTGTTATAATGTAATGGGAAGCCAGAATGCATATCCATCTATCTACCCATTAAACTAGTCTTCTTGAACTTTGAATGGCAGCAAGTCAGATGTCTGCCCTATCAGCTCTGTTGTGGAAAGTTACCCTGAATAGAGTTATAGCATTCTCAGACCTGATCTGTCCTTCAGCACAGTAGAACACACGAGAGCTGCTCATGCATCCAGCACAGTGTACATTAGATTAGTAAAATGTATTCTTATCATTGGTTGACATAGGTTTTTGTATTGAGGTATTGCATAATACCAGAAATCAATAGCGCAACAACTGCAGTGGTTTCCAATCCTGCTCCTGGAGGGCCAGCATCCAGTGGAGTTTAGCTCCAACCAGCTCCAATACACTTGCCTGGAAATTTTTTGTGAGTTTGAAGACCTTGATTAGCTGGTTCAGGTGTGTTTAATTAGGGCTGGAACTTAACTCTGCAGGACAGTGGCCCTTCAGGAACAAGTTTGGGCAAACCTTTTCTTACTTAAATGAACTTTTAGTGATTAATTATGGAAGGGACTGATGAATTTTAAGTTTTTTTTATTTTTTATTTATTTATGAATTTACTTGCAAACATATCATGAAATGCATGTATATGGAAGTAGCTCATCCTACCAGCTCAACTCTTCCAAATCCTCCAACTCCCAAAGTGTCGATGATGTTGAAGTCCACCAGCTTCAGGTTGGAGAAGAAGGCATTCTCTGCCTCGTATCTGCATTTTTTGAAGTGGAAAAAAGGAAACTTCTTAGAGGTTTGGATAGAGTATGTAATAGGGAATGTTGGAGCAGGAATTGGGGCAGGAAGGCTGTTTATTCGCTCCCTCTCTTTTCTCTCCTTTACCGGGATAGGAAGTAACTCACGCATTCTGACCTCCTTGTGGCTTGACCAAACCAAATACTGTGAAACAGTTAAATGTACAATTCTCAAAACGGCTAGCAATATTGCAAAGAAGATCTTGCAATATATGGCTAGCAATATGCAGTACAGCCCTCGCCTCAAGAGTACGTATGGCAAAATAATAACAACAGTCTTTGTTCAAATGTGGAGTTAAGGCGCCATTTCCAGGTTACATTTTGGGATTCGGGGTGAAGCGCAGATCGAAGAACAGAGTGATCCAGATTGGTGGAGTCTCTCCGCATCAATATCAGTTTGTGAAAGCCCTTCTGGACACAAAGTTTGGATGCAAAAATACCCAAAGTTTCCACAGTCATCAGCAGAGACAGTACTATAAGTCGAACTAAAGTCCTCGTTGAAAATCTCACAAAGCAAGAGGTTCTTTCCTTGTAGCAGCAGGAGCGTATTCTGAGGGACAGTACGCTTGACTAGTGAGACTAGTGCTATCCTTTTGACTAAGTCTCAGTCCCTGTGCTTAAACTGAGCTTGACTGTGCTCCCTGTGTGAGAGTCTCTACTAATACTGCCTTGCCTGATCCAGGTTTATTTTTAGCATGGGAACTTGGCTTAAGGTTCTCCTAGTCAGAAAAGGTTTCCCTACTCTACCCTCACACCACCATCTCTCTTTAAAGTTCAAATTGAACTTGAGAAGGACATTGGTGCTGTATTATTATGAGCCGTTTTCATTTCAGTTCCCATTTGCATGCTTTAGAGTGTAGAGGATGAACCTTTCAATTAACACTTACGATAACAAAATCAGCTCATCCTGGAAATAAGTGTTATATCTAGGACTTCTGACAGGAAGAACCTGGAAGACTGGAAGAAATGTATCTTCAGCTAGATAGGAAGATAGGATTTCCATGTTGATGCTGCCAGCTGTGGAGATATATGAGATGGAAAAATTCAGGACTTAGGAAACTTACTTAGTAACTGTACTTCATTACTATACTTAAAGTATTGCTTTTATGATTTTATACATTGCTCGAATACTTTTGAAGCTGCAAGGGGAAAAAAAAAATTTTTTTACACTATAAAATTTAATAAACCAGCTACATATTTTACAGTGTATGCATATTGTTTCGAGGCTATAACAATTCATGCTTGGGTTGACCTAAAGAAATATGTTTATCAGTCAAATGTTAAACAATAATAAAACCTGGCACTGGATAATTTAATGTACAGGTCCTTCTCAAAAAATTAATATACTGTGATAAAAGTTCATTATTTTCCATAATGTAATGATAAAAATTAAACTTTCATATATTTTAGATTCATTGCACACCAACTGAAATATTTCAGGTCTTTTATTGTTTTAATACTAATGATTTTGGCATACAGCTCATGAAAACCCAAAATTCCTATCTCAAAAAATTTGCATATTTCATCCGACCAATAAAAGAAAAGTGTTTTTAATACAAAAAAAGTCAACCTTCAAATAATTATGTTCAGTTATGCACTCAATACTTGGTCGGGAATCCTTTTGCAGAAATGACTGCTTCAATGCAGCGTGGCATGGAGGCAATCAGCCTGTGGCACAGCTGAGGTGTTATGGAGGCCCAGGATACTTCGATAGCGGCCTTAAGCTCATCCAGAGTGTTGGGTCTTGCGTCTCTCAACTTTCTCTTCACAATATCCCACAGATTATCTATGGGGTTCAGGTCAGGAGAGTTGGCAGGCCAATTGAGCACAGTAATACCATGGTCAGTAAACCATTTACCAGTGGTTTTGGTACTGTGAGCAGGTGCCAGGTCGTACTGAAAAACGAAATCTTCATCTCCATAAAGCTTTTCAGCAGATGGAAGCATGAAGTGCTCCAAAATCTCCTGATAGCTAGCTGCATTGACCCTGCCCTTGATAAAACACAGTGGACCAACACCAGCAGCTGACATGGCACCCCAGACCATCACTGACTGTGGGTACTTGACACTGGACTTCAGGCATTTGGGCATTTCCTTCTCCCCAGTCTTCCTCCAGACTCTGGCACCTTGATTTCCGAATGACATGCAAAATTTGCTTTCATCCGAAAAAAGTACTTTGGACCACTGAGCAACAGTTCAGTGCTGCTTCTCTGTAGCCCATTTCCTGCACACGCCTGTGCACGGTGGCTCTGGATGTTTCTACTCCAGACTTCCGCAGGTCCCCCAAGGTCTGGAATCGGTCCTTCTCCACAATCTTCCTCAGGGTCTGGTCACCTCTTCTTGTTGTGCAGCGTTTTTTGCCACACTTTTTCCTTCCCACAGACTTCCCACTGAGGTGCCTTGATACAGCACTCTGGGAACAGCCTATTCGTTCAGAAATATCTTTCTGTGTCTTACCCTCTCGCTTGAGGGTGTCAATGATGGCCTTCTGGATGGAAGTCTTACAAATGATTGCGGTTTTGAGTAATGAACCAGGCTGGGAGTTTTTAAAAGCCTCAGGAATCTTTTACAGGTGTTTACAGTTAATTAGTTGATTCAGATGATTAGGTTAATAGCTCGTTTAGAGAACCTTTTCATGATATGCTAATTTTTTGAGATAGGAATTTTCGGTTTTCATGAGCTGTATGCCAAAATCATCAGTATTAAAACAATAAAAGACCTGAAATATTTCAGTTGGTGTGCAATAAATCTAAAATATATGAAAGTTACATTTTTATCATATTTTATCCATTTTTAAAAAGGTATTTTTTTTTATTTTTATCTAGCTAGATACTATGGACTTGGGTTAAACATGGCACATACATGGCAAAGGGATAGTTCACCCCCCAAATTTTTTTTTTCTTTTTCCTTCCCCCCCCCAAAGAGTTAAAGGATTGGGATACCATGTGTTTTGGATTGGTTCTTTGATTGCATTGATTTTCACTTCTTCAATTTATAATTATTATATATAATTAATATTTCTTCCACAAATCTGAGTATATCTATTTGCCATTCACAAATCTAAATGGTAAAATGACCAAAAGTCTCAAGGTCAAAGTATCAGTACAAGCAAAGAATCCCTCATGTAACTTTAGAAGCTGGAAAACCCTGCAAGACCACCACTGCTATTTGATACGGCAAGGACACAGTATCTGCAGTAAGTTTCCACATTTATCTAAGACTCCAGGCAGGTGGACAGCTGCCCTCTCCAACCTCTCCAGGCAATGAGAGAACTCCAACCAATGCAGTTGTCCGCATAAGAAGAACACGCCACATAGTGACATGGCTGTGTCTTCCAAGGTCGACACAGTCATTTGGACAGAAGAGAGTATTCCAGTACATTGGCCACTCTATTAGAGCTTAGATTGGGCCCAACAAATCAAGCCCGACCCTACCCGAGGCCGAGCACGTTGTGTCCGAGCCCGGCCCGGCCCGACACGTTCACTGTAATTATGAGCCTGAGCCCGATTTAAACCCGACCATTTTTAATATTTGGGCCGTTATAACCAGGGGCGGCGCCAGATTTTTTTTTTTTACCGCAGGTGCTGCTGTGCTACGGGGGAGCTGTATAGCCTATATATATATATATATACTGTATATATATATATATATATATATATATATATATATATATATATATATATATATATATATATATATATATATATATATATATGCGTGCCACATTTAATGCACGAGACAAAGCCAACACATATGTTGTCACTCCCCACGACTAGTTTAAAATGTTTCCATACCTCCGATTTTCCTCCAAACTTGCTCAAAGTTAATTCTCCTGGTTTTTTTCTTTGCTTCTTCAAGCTCCATGTTGCACTTAATCTACTGAATAGTAGGCTACAGCGCGCACAGCAGGTGCGACGCATACGAGACTTGCGAGTGGACGAGACGCTGCGCATGACATGTGACGTGCTTCATCAAGGACGGTGGCGGGAAATAACGGGTCGAGCCCGAGCTCGGGCTCGGGCAGAGAATCTAAGCTCTACACTCTATATCAGCAAACACATCTAATGGTTCCAGTTTCAGTATTTTGAGAATAATCAGAACTAGTTCTTGATTCCCAGCCCCACATAAGGGGTTTTACATTGGAGGAACATTTTCATAGTTCCAATAAATATTGGCAGGAGTATTCGCTTTTTGGCATGTTTGCACCGCGGGAACTAGGAACAATTTTAGTGATCGCATATCTTCAGAAGAAATGGATGAAAGGAGTCGTTCACTTCCAGAATGAAAATTATGTAATCATTATGGCAAATAAATTATTCATTCAAATTAGTTCCGGAATTTTATTAACTTTTTACATACACAATCTGATCTGATTCTATGAATCAGCCATTTTTGCACAGGTGTCTCAGAGCTAATGTGTTCTCCATTGTTATGGTTACAAGTGTATCCCCTCAAGAGCTCCATAAGTGGGCAGAGGCGAGTGGGCTGGGTTTCACATAAGCTGTTGACAGGTGATATGTTAGGTGTGAGCTCTGAGAAAAGCGACTGATGACTGACATTACATGGTCGACTAAAGCGATTTTCCACTGCCTTAGCTGAAAGCATGAGTTACAGTGTGTTATGAAAACTCATATGTACTTCATGGGACGGTAAACAAGTCCGAGATACTGGCTTGAGATGCTATGATAAGACAATCTGAAAAAGCCAGAACCAGTTTACAGTACAAAAAACTTTGATGTAGGCTCCATTCCAAACCTAGTGAGCAGTCTTGCTGCCTTCTGCTTAGACAAACTGAAATCGATTGACTGAGTTGGTATGCACTACATTGGCAATCTTGAATGTCAAGCAACTGATTCAATTTTAACTGAAACAATACATAAATAAATAAAGTACAATTTACATCTATTTGAATTCATTGGAATATTTAGCATTTATTAATATTTGTATTGTTTTAATTATTTAATAATGTATTAAATAATTTCAGTGATTCTTTTCAGTACTAAACATATTTATTGATCATGTCTCTTTAGAAGACTTGTATTAAACTGCTCAGTTCATATGGATTCATTATATACATTTTGAAGCTTGAAATGGTTGATTGCATACATAGACTGTCAATCTGTCTGTCAAGACTGTCAAAAAAACAACAACAACACTTTCATTAAAAATTATTTTAATAAAAAAGTGGTATGCACAAAATGTAATCCAAAAATGAATAAAAGCTCTGAAAAGTCAAAACTTGTGTGTCATGTAACTGATATTAATTGTTTGTACATCTTGCTAAGCTAATGATAATAATAATAACAAAAAAAATAATAATAATAATTAATTGGTTACTTACACAAACGTAGCACTCATAGAAATATCAGGTAAAAATTTAAATTGTATTAATTAATTTAATATATTGTTTATTTATTATTAAATGCTATATTATTTATTATTTTAATAACATAATTGTTTAAACTTGCCATTAATATATTTCATATATACTGAGTACTATTTTAGATGATATTTATCAACTCAAAGAGTGCTCAAAATCATCATCTTAACAGCTCGGCCCAACCTTTCTTTGTGAGGAGTCTTGCACTATAGAATTGTTTCTCTGGAGGATGTAGGGGATACTGTCTTAGAATTAGCCAAAAAAATGCAGCACAATTATAAACAATCTGTTTTGAGGCAAGACCTATAGTAAGTTTGAAAACAACATTGGACAAAAATGACTTCCATTGTATGGTCAAAACACATAGCCTTTGTGACATATTTTGTGATTTGCAGAATTAAAACTATTTTACAGGTTTAGAACAATATTTTTATAATGCTGCCTATCTAGCATGAAGCTCAGAGTTTTCGGGAGGAATGTTCTATACCTTGACTGGCCTCCAGTCTCTAGCAAAAAGCTGAAGAGCAGTCACATTCCTCTTTGCAGACGTGGCAGCCTTTCAACATATCCACTACTGCTGTTACAGCTGTGAAAATAAGCGCTAAGTCCAAACTCTAGTCGGACCGTGGGTAGTTTCCTCAGGGGTCAGTGGTTAGCTAAGAACGGCTGGGTGCTGGGCTTTGACCTCATACCCAACAAAGAAAAGAAGGATGAGAACAGCGTGCTGCAGGAATCCTGCCCAGGTGTTCTCCACAATGCAGCATTTGACTGCATTAGATCCACTTGACGACCTCTTTAAGTCTAGGTTAGCTTTTGTTGACTTGGTTCTTGTCACATTATGTTTTACTCATTTAAGTTTGCACGTGTCTTAGATGACCTATTTGACCACATAGTGACTTTAAACAATATAAAAATATCAATTCAAAGGCCTTGTAAAATGTCCAGCATAGACCTTTCTAGAGCAACCACGAAATATAATTTAATGGTTGTCAAGTAGCATGACAGAGGTGAGCTAAATCCAGTGCATGCATGTGACCGTTCCACATATGTGTGGAATCTGACACGCTGTAAACCCGTCAATATAAACAACACTTGTTTTTTTTTTTTTTACATACTATACTTTTTAGGCTTTGATACTAAAATTTAAACTGACACAAATGTATAAAGACAGATGTATTTGTATTCAATATTGATTTTATTATTTGTAAAATGTATTTATTTTATTTATTGACTTGAATTTCTGTTTAATCTACTTATGAACATTTGTAATGTGCAAGTTTTTTAAAACGCCACCATTATTGGTTCCATATAAACAGCCAATACAGGAATCTTTGAAAACAGTGACATCATGCATGTGCATAATACATTTTATATATGTAGACATGTGCACTAAGTGTCGATTTTAAAGGCAAGCTCGAACCAACATACACAACAATGGCGGAGTATATGGTACTTTTGTTGCTGATCAAGAGTTTGCCAACACTTCTTGAGCAAAGTTTGGATTTAGTTCACCAATATTACAGCCACCAGCAGAGATGCATCATATACAACATATAGCTGTCACTTCCCTACAGGTACTGTTTACTAACAAATTGACAGCACTAACTACTGTCCTGGTAAACATAATACAGCATTTTTGGCCATGTTCATTTTGAAAACAAATCATTTTGAAAACATTGTATTGAATATGTGAAACTTTTTAAAAACGCAAGTGAAAAACTTTTCTGTTTTTGACTACATCGTTGTCATGTAGATGCAGACTAAAAAACCAAAGTTGAGAACCAAGGACCTTGGTTATCAGCTTCGCACCCTGATATAACAACCATTAGCAGTTGGGTCATGTATCATTGGTATAATGGCCTTACATGGGGTTTGATTCTTCCTGTATTTTTAGATCTATGTGCGAGGTCTCAGTCACATGAATCCTAACAGCGGTACTGACTTCTCACCAATCTAAGCCCTGTTCCTTCAACTCCCTCTTCTGAGGCCACAGATAACAACTGTCATTATGATGGACTAATGGCCTTTCTCCAAACTACAGCGTGACAGTGATAACACATGAGCACTTCAACCGACTGACTGCTTGTATAATTATTACACAATTTAATTACAGATAATAATTATATTGAAATAGCTCTCCATACTAGGCAATTAAATTATTAGCAATTTGCTTTGGAGTCAAGCTTGGAAAGTAAAAGTCCCATTCATTTTATCTATAGTGAAATGGATGTTTGTGTGGAGGTGTGTGTGTGTACACACAAATGTTCTTGTCTTTTAGAGATGGTTTGTTTGGTCCAAAGGCTCAAGATTTGAAGATGTAAGGACTGAAATATTTATGATAAATGGGAAATGGGAACATCTGTTCATAAACCAAGATCCCAGATCCCGAAGTCAATGTTCTTGAAGTAAAGGTATGTTAAACTATATGCTCAAAAAACACCATGCCAAACACATGTATTGGCATATTGATGGATGTGGACTTATAGTCAGTGATACAGAATACAACTGAACCTCTGGAGGTTGTGAGTAACTGAGCTGAGCTGTCAAATAGGTTGTACTTGAGAGTGAAAGGACAGGTGCAAAAATAACCGACTTACATAAGCGTCTGCCAAGACTGTTTCCGTATTGTATGTCTGGAAAAATATTACTATATGATGCAAGCAAATATGGTAAATATGATATATTTATTTATGTTAAGTGCATGTAAATGTTTTTGAAAAAAAAAATGTTGTATGGTTGTAAACAGTGGTATGAATAGTGTTGGTGAAATTGCACATGATTTGTTAAAAAAGGTCTGAAAATTTTTTGTTTCTCCTTTTTTTCCCTTAAATATTACTAATACTCAAATCATATATATTTTTTAAAGACATAATTGTCTCATGAGACCACAAGAGAGCACAGTTAGGAATTTTTAATTAACATTTTGTCATTGAGTTTGTAATGTTGTGATTCATTTCATAGCTGGTTGGCTAGGTTCAAGGCTTATAACAGTTTAAAGAAGTCTTTTTAATATCTCCTCAGCATTCAGGCACAGCAGTAAACTGTTAATCCATAGGAATTAAATGATATTACTGTCTAAGAAACTGCATGACATTTTAAACAAATGTATTTAATAAAACAAGTACAATTTCATAAATTGCAAACAAAACAGCATCATTGTTTTTGTGCAAAGGTTAATGCAAAAAAACATACCTGATTAGTAATATATTAAATCATATCAACAATATGCGGAAAAATACTTCTTATTTACTTATAGACTTATTCACTATGTCAACCCAAAAAAATCCCAAGTATCAAAAGTTTTGCCTTCAACTCCATAAATTCAGCCACTCATCACTTTTTTAAGGGGCTGTTCGTGCATAATGTACTTTTGTGGTTAAAAACATGAGACACAGAGCAGTGGGATAAAAAAAATGCTTTCTTTAAAGGTTTACCTGTTTCACTTGACAAAATCTTAAAAAAAAAAAAAGCCCCCTCATGTGTGAGATGCAGGCAAAGTGCAGTTGAATGCAAAAAATGTTTTCTATATGAAAGACCCCCCAAGTTGTTTTAGTGTAACCAAGATCTTCACCAATATTTTCTGGTCTTAGCAGTGCTCCAGACTGGACGAGATGAAAAACAAACAAAAAAAAAAAAAAAACCACAAACAAACAACAACAACAACAACACCAACAACAAAAAAACAGGCTGAGATACCAAAAACCAGATCTAATATCTGTATAATATCTGTATCACACTTAAAATATAGCTACTTTTCTTGAATAAATCTTTTGTTTGCCTTGAATAAATCTGATGAAAACACTCCTTGGGACAATTGCTGAGGCTGGTCAATTGCCAATCACCATTCAGTATGTGTTACACAATCAGCTGTGCAATACACATTGCAGGGTCTCCTCTGCTTCTACATACAGTAGAGGCTGTTTACGTCAGATGATTCTTAAGATAATCAACATGCTTGTAAGAGGGACAGGAGACAGCTGTCAGCCACAAGTCCAGCCCAAACACAGTCAACATGCATGAAGTGTGCTCTTGGTGAAGTCAAGACAGAGAATAAAAGTAATCCCTAAGTATTTGTTGATTGACAGCATAAGTCCAATGTGAAATGTGTCTGCCATATTGCAAAGGACAGAACACAGTGTCCTTATTTCTCTGCTACAACATAGTGTGAAATAACATCTGTCTTATCTCAGCACAGCCAGCGGAGCCAAAGCTATGTGAAGCAACTTTTGGTGTAACCTCAGATCAGACTGTCATTTTTTTTTGGCAGATATGGTGCCAAGCCTTTAAATCTAAGTCTGAAGGCCTATGTCACAAGTCCAAGTCAGTAACGGTTTTCGACATGCACTAGGTTAGTTTTATAAATCCTGTTGCAGGACAACTTGCAACTAACATTCAAAACATTAGGCATTAGTTCAAAAACATAGCAATACATAAAAAATATCTTCTGTAGGAGATTCACGATTGTAGTCTTTAATCAATCCGAATATGGGTAACACAGGGCAGACAGGAAAACACACAGAGCACATAGTATAGACGACACAGGACCAAGGAACAAAGGAATGGAAAACACTTTAAATATGAGACTTAACGTGGCCTAATAAACGAGACACACCTGAACCAAATCATACAATCACACAAGGGAGAAACTGGGTCAAGGGGAGGAATACACACACAGACAGTCAAGGGGTGTGACAGTTTGGTCACACAGTTTGGTCACACAGACAGTCAGGGACGGAAGTGAACTCAGGAGGAGGTTCGGGTGGACCAGGTGAAGGGAGGAGCCAGGGAGGAGCCAGGAGGGACCTAAAGCAGGCAGAGCCAGGGGGCAACCCAGACCACAGCCATGAAGGTGACCCACGGTGGAGCCGATGGAGGGAGGAGCCATGTTGGAGGAGCCTGAGGCAGAGACGGAGAGCTGATGAGCCAGGGTGATGGGGAAGATCCAGAGGGCCAAGGTGGAGCAGATGGCTCGGGCGACCAAGGCAGAGACGGGGATCCGGAAGGCTGCAGTGGAGCCAGAGTGACAGAGGACCAGGGAGAAACAGAAGGGAAGGAGGAGCCTCTCAGAGCCAGAGGGACAGAGGGATGAGGCAAAGCCGGAGGAACGGAGAACCAAGGCTGTGGATGGTCGACGACTGACCAAGGTGGAGCTGGAGGGATGAGGGAGCCCTGCGGAGCTGGTGGACTGATGGGCCACGGCGGAGAGAAGGGAGCTAGGAGCCATAGTGGAGCCGCTGGGTCGATGGGCTAAGGTGGAGTTTGGGAATCAGAGGCTGGAGGCGGAGTTAAGGGATTCCCAGCCACGCCGACGATGGAGACTGGCAGACCCGTGGTACTCGCACCATACAGATGGTGGGCTGAGGGTGAGCAGAGGGACTACCAGACAACAATGGTGGAGGAGGCAGGAGCAGTAGGGTGAGTGTTTTTATTTGTTAGCCTCCGGGCTCTCTGGGCTGGTGTGCTCTACCCACACACATCAAATCACAACTCGCTGCACTGGGAGCAAAGCAGACAGGGGAACGACAGTCCGGGCAGACACTTCAGGGCAGACTGGAAATTTTGAGGAAGGTAGGAGGAGGATGGGCATGTCTGCATATATATCTGCCTCCCGGTCTATTAAGTCCCCTGAGTCCAGAAGCAACTCACCCCCAGTGTTGGTGCACTGGGCGAGGTTTCTTTCAGTACTCGCGCACTCCACTGTGGAATCCTCCATGGCGGGATCACACCTGTTCAGACATCATGTGGGGCTCTTGCTCCAGGGCAATCCTCAGCTCTGGCACTCTTTTTAGCGATGGCTCCTCGATGCAGATGGTGAACGGAGATCCGTTTCTTGCCAGTGTCAAACTGTATATTCTATGGCCCTACACCAACCCTACACCTAACCCTAACCCTCACAGGAAACTTTGTGCATTTTAACTTTCTCAAAAAAAAACTCATTCTGTATGATTTATAAGCGTTTGAAAAATGGGGACATAGGTTATGTCCTCATAAGTCACCCTCTCCTTGTAATACCTATGTCATACCATGTCATTATACAGAGTTGTGTCCTGATATGTCACAAAAACAAGAGTGCACACACACGCAAGCACGCACACACACACACACAAACACACACACACACACACACACACACACACACACACACACACACACAAACATTAAGCCAAAGGCCAGTATCCTAGTAACTAATGAATGTAAGATAATTCTCTTGGGTGATAGAGGTTGTTTAGACACTTGCTATTGTGAGCAGAGTGCATTTCATTAACACAACTTCAGATCTCTCTGTGTATTCAGCACTCAAGCTCCTCCACATGCCAAACACTCTAATGAGAACAGAGGTGCTGAATACACACACTGACCAGCCGCCACGGCAACAAGACCACCATACAGTATGTACACTATGCCATCCTTCCTTCAAGCTGACCACTGGCTTGCATTTCAAAAACAGAGCACTGTCTAATCCCAGTGTTTCGAGAAACACACCTGGGTCCCATTTTTAGCACTATGCCGCTGGGCTGTGCGACTCTCATGAGCAAAGAAACACTGTGATTGGACTGGAAGCAGATGATCTGCATGATGAGTCACACTTCCAGCTGTGTTGAGCCAACAGCAGTATATGAATTAAGCAAACATGGCTTTATCCTTTCAGCCAGGAACTGTTCATTCAGCTGGGCCACTTCCAGACCTACATATGAACATGACCAATTCTTCAGCAGTTTTAGCTAAATGGATATCAGTTTTGACATGTTCATGTTCTCCTTAAAATAATAGTTCAAATAAAAAAATAACAATTATGTCTTCTTTTATTCACCCTCAAGTTGTTCCAAACCAGTTAGATTTTTTTGTTTTAAAGAATACTGGTAACCATTTTAAGAATCCTGGTAACCGGACTGTTGATTGTAGCCATTGACTTCCACCATTGTCTATTGTTTTCCATATTATGGAATTAAATGAGCTATCATCAACTGTTTGTTTATCAACATTCTTCAAAATACCTTATTTTGTGTTCAACAGAAGATAGAAACACATACAGTTTTGGGAAAACTTAAGGGTGAATAAATTAAGACAGAATTATTATTTTTTGGGTAAACTATCACTTTAAAGACATGAAATAAATGAATTACTAGTTTTCATTCATCGTTGATGTCTTTGAAACAGAAAGCAGACATATCGAATGACCTGGCCCATGTTTTAAAGGGCCCATAGCCTTTAGTTTATGTCACAGCCACAAACCATTTAAATAATTTAGTACAGAGATTCCCAAACATTTTTGCCAGTCAAACCCAGAGGTGGGTACAGTATCCAAATACACACAAACACAAACACACACATACATATATATGAAGAGTTTGGTTCCCAAATGCAATAAATCCATTTTGATTCATTTGAATAAAAATGTGACTTCTTTACAGAGAAAGTGAACCACTATTCCACCAACTTTCACATAGCATATTAAGGTTATAATAACATTAAAATACAGGTTTTGATTTTCAAAGATTTATTATAAAATGGTATTATTCCCCCCTCCCAAAATGCAACAAATCCATGATTCTTTTTTGTTTCTCAAAATGCAATAAATCCATTGAATCAATATGACAAGATACGCGATATCACATTCATAATCAAATGTGGTTCATCTAATGAACGTGATATAGCGTAGCTTGTCAGTGATCTATGGCTCTGTGTATTAAATGTCACTCCATCTAAAAGCCTGTGATGGAGATTTACCTGTACTAGTAATCACAGAACTGGCTTTACTGATGAGATGCTTATGACAATCACATGTGATTTATCACCCAGCTCTTGTTTGTTGTTCAAAAATAAAAGGTAAATGAGTAATATTAAGATGCAGAGTATATTCTAAGTGCCGCCATTACTCTCTAGAGTGCGTGGAATGGTGCTCTGTAATTGGTTGAGAGAATATATCGCATTCTGGAAAAAAGGGAACACACACACAAACACACACACACAGTTTTTTTTTTTTTTTTCATTAGGAATTTACTTGAGTTAAAGTAAAAGTAAACAACTTTAAACATACTCTTAAAAGTACAAATGTTCTCAAGCAAATATAATGGTGTAAATAGTAACTTCATTACTAACCATCTCTGATCAAACCCCATAGATGTTAAATATTTACTTGAAGTACCTCAAGATATTTGATGTTAATATAATAAAAATGTAACAACACATTTGCATGTCCATGGTTCTCTGATGTTGTTTCATGGTCATGTAAACATGCAAATAAACTAGATTTTGTGTGTGTGTGTTTTATGTTGACCACTGGACTGTAAAGTGTACTCAAACCTCTGTTTAGTTGTGATAGTGTCTCAAATATCAATTACAAAACATTTACCCTGTAATAAAAATAAATATTTGATAATAACTATAATTTTATTTAACACTACAAGTTCCATTACTAATATTTATGAATTCTGGTGAAATGCTGTAAAAAAAAAAACAAAAAAAAAAAAACAAAAAAAAAAAGTGAACACTCTCAAATTCACATTAAACTCATAGCACATACTGTACAATATGTAATTACTTACTTATTAAGCTATATTACAATTATCATGCAGCCACATTTATACATAAAATTTGTACTTTGGATAAAATAATAGATGTATTGTCACATCCACACAAGGAGAGGAGGAGATGGGTAAGTGTTTACGTGAGGCTTTATTAACATAGGACTTTTAACAGAGCAAGTAAGTGTGGTCACAGACGATGAATCTTCAAGCACTGATCAAATAGGTGAGTTCAAGCACAAGGCTAGGCCAGACAACAAAGAGTCACTTCCCTTAATCGCTGTGTCTGAATCTCCACAGAGTCACAATATGATCCACAAGAAGCAGGCAGAAGATCCATAAGAGCGTCCATGCAATCTCGATTCCAGCCGGTGAGTGAATGAGTGAGGTGAGTATTTAAAGGTGTGGTGATTGCTGGTGCAGGTGCAGGTAATCAGTATTCAGGTGACGGTTCACGTGAGCGGTGCATGGGAGATTGAGTGGATGGTGACTGGCAATGGTGACTGGGGCTGAGGGAACGAGCTGAGGGTGTGACACTACCCCCCCCCCCCCCCCCCCCACGGGTGACTCCAGGCATCCTAGAGCGGCGACGGGGACGACCACGACCTCTGGGAGCCGGGCGGTCTGGGTGTTGTCGGTGGAAATCTTCGAGGAGAGCCGGATCCAGGATGTCATTGCGTGGTACCCACGACCTCTCTTCGGGACCGAACCCCTCCCAATCTATGAGGTATTCCAGGTGGCCGTCCCGCCGCCGGGAGTCGAGGATCTCTTGGACCTGGTAGATGTTGTCTCCGAGGATCTCGGGTTGGTCTGGAGGGGGAGGCGGTTCTGGTTCTGTGGAGGAAGGAGAAACTGGATCAGTGTGACGTTTTAGCAGTGAGACGTGAAACGTGGGTGAGATCCGGTAGTGTGGTGGTAGGTCCAGGCGGTAGGTGACGGGATTTATCTGAGAATGGATGGTGAACGGCCCTATGTAGCGGGGACTCAGCTTTTTGCAGGGCAGTCGGAGGCGGATATCCCGAGTGGAGAGCCAAACCTTGTCTCCAGGTAGATAGACGGGATTAGGCGATCTGCGTCGGTTAGCGGTCTCTGTATGCCTCCGAACTGCCCGTTGGAGATGGACGTGAGCTGAGTCCCACACCCTCTCGCTCTCCTGGAACCAGTGATCTACCGCGGGCACTTCAGAGACTTCTCCTGACCAGGGAAACAGCGGTGGTTGATAGCCTAAAACACATTGAAAAGGGGTTAAGCCTGTAGTGGTTTGGCGAAGGGAGTTTTGGGCATACTCAGCCCACGGCAGATACTGGCTCCAGGTATCCTGGTGTTGGGAGCAGTAAGTACGGAGGTACCGTGAGATCTCTTGAATCTTCCGCTCGGTCTGGCCGTTGGTCTGAGGATGATATCCAGAAGATAAACTGACGGATGTTCCGAGGAGTTGGAAGAACGCTCGCCAGACCCTGGAGATAAACTGAGGTCCTCTGTCCGAGACAATGTCCTCTGGAGTGCCATAATTCCGGAACACGTTGGTGAAGAGGGCTTCGGCGGTCTCGAACGCTGTGGGAAGACCCTTTAATGGGATTAGTTTGCAGAATTTAGAAAAACGATCAACAACAACTAGAATGGTAGTGTACCCCCTTGAGGGGGGAAGGTCAGTGGCGAAATCCACCCCTAGATGGGTCCAGGGTCGGCGAGGAATGGGCAGTGGTTGTAATTTACCCACGGGAAGTTGACGAGGTGTGGTGGTAACGGCGCAGACCGAGCATCCGAGGATGTACCGGGTAACGTCACGAACCATGTTAGGCCACCAGTACTTCTGCTGGATGAGCGAGAGGGTTCGCCTGCTGCCAGGGTGTCCTGAGCCAGGTGACGTGTGCGTACTTTCCAGTAGGGGGAGTCGCTGGTTGGTGGGCACGTACATTAGACCCGTGGGTACCTCCGGAGGTGCAGGCTCCTCGAGGGTGGCGGCTCGAATTTCCTCGTCGATCTGCCAGAGGATAGGCGCGAGGAAAACGGAGGGTGGTAGAATTGAATCAGGCTTGTTGGTGTCTGGATCTGGTGAGTACATACGGGACAGGGCATCTGCTTTAGTGTTCTTGTGACCGGGTTGATACGTGATCTGGAAATTAAAGCGAGCAAAGAAGAGTGACCACCGAGCCTGACGAGCATTGAGTCTTTTGGCATTCTGCAGATATTGGAGATTTTTGTGGTCGGTGACAACAGTGAATGGGAACTGAGCTCCCTCTAGCCAGTGCCGCCACTCCTCAAGGGCGAGTTTAATGGCCAACAACTCACGGTCTCCGATTCCATAATTGCATTCGGCAGGAGAGAGTTTCTTAGAGAAGTACGCACACGGATGGAGTGAGCAAGGTTCACCAGACCTTTGGGATAGCACGGCTCCAATGCCGTGACTGGCCACATCCACCTCTACGACGAATGGTTTGGACGGGTCAGGATGTCGAAGAATGGGCGCTGAGGTGAAGAGGTGTTTAAGATGGCTGAAGGCTTCTCGAGCTTGGGGTGTCCAGCGCAGCCGGCGCTGACCACCTTTTAGGAGGGATGTTAGAGGAGCAGAGTGCAGGCTGTAGTTCTTGATAAAGCGCCGATAGAAATTGGCAAAGCCAAGGAAACGTTGGAGTTCTTTCACCGTTGTGGGCTCCGCCCAGTTGGCCACAGCATCTACCTTGGCTGATTCCATCTGAACTCCCTCCGCAGAGATCACGTATCCGAGGAAGGAGACGGTAGTGCAGTGAAACTCACACTTCTCAGCTTTTAGGTAGAGATGGTGGTCTCGGAGTCGTTGTAAGACGTGGCGGACATGGGTTTGGTGTTCTTCTATGTTCCGGGAGTAGATCAGGATATCGTCTATGTAGACAATGACGAATTGGTGGAGATAATCACGGAATATTTCGTTCATGAAACTCTGGAAGATGGATGGACTGTTAGCAAGCCCATAGGGCATAACCTGATATTCGTAGTGCCCGGCAGGGGTGATGAAGGCAGTCTTCCACTCGTCTCCCTCTCGGATACGGATCAGATTGTAGGCACTGCGGAGGTCGAGTTTGGTGAACACCTTGGCTTCCCGCAGTTCCTCCAGGGCCGCTGGAACGAGTGGTAACGGGTAGGCGAACTTGACGGTGGCGTCATTTAGCACTCGATAGTCGATGCATGGTCGAAGTCCGCCATCCTTTTTGGGGACGAAGAAGAAACTGGATGCAGCTGGAGATGTGGATGGCCTGATGAACCCCTGATCGAGAGCCTCCTGGATGTATTCCTCCATTGCCACCTGCTCAGGACGGGAGAGTGGATATATTTTCCCATGTGGTAGCTTGGCACCTGGCAGCAGGTCGATACAACAGTCCCAGGGCCGATGTGGTGGTAATCGGGTGGCTTGTTCCTTGCTGAACACATCAGAGTAGGAGGAGTAAAGGGCAGGTCTTCCCATGGTAGTGGAGTGTAATTGAAGGTGCGGTGGCGCAGACTGTGAATTCTGGACTGGTGAACGGCGAATGTGACTCTGGCATCTCGGGTCCCATGCCTGGATCTCCCCTGTGCTCCAGTTGATTTGGGGGTTATGTTGGGCCAGCCATGGCCTACCCAGGACAACGTCAACGGTAGCGCGCGGAAGTACGAGGAGGGCCAGTTGTTCCTGGTGTCCGTGGGGCAGAACGAGCTCCAGCTCGTGTGTCCTTTTAGATATTTTGCCACCGCCCAATGGTGATCCTTGGATGGTAGTGATACGGTAAGTGGTCTCGTTCTGGACGATGGGTATACGGTGCTTGGTTACAAAGTGAGATGAGATGAAGTTGCTTGCGGCTCCGGAATCCACCAGGACATGGATGGAAAGATTGCGTGAGTTAATTGTTATCTGGGCTTTGATATGAGGTATGTGAGATACAGATGGGGTAATGGAAACTGTACTCACCATTGGGCGAGGCGGACGGACCGGGCAGGCGTGGATCAGGTGAGTGGCCTCGCCACAGTATAAACACAGCCGCTGCTGGATGCGGCGTCTCCGTTCAGAGGCATCTAGGTGGTAGGAGTCGGTGATCATGGGTTCCTCCTGGTCTCGTTGGGGCGAGGGCGTTCTGGCCGATGGTGAGATGTTATATGAAGCCGGGGAGGCACAAGCCGAGAGGTGCTGAGCAACATTTATAGTTTTTCTGATGAATGTCTCGAGATTGATATTATCGTCGTAAATAACCATTTGCTTTCTGATCTGGGGCTTTAAACCTTTACGGTATGCTGCTAGCAGGGCAGTTTGGTTCCAACCACTGGTGGCGGCTAATGTCCGGAAACGGAGAGTGTAGTCGTGTATTTCCGTGGCTCCCTGGCGGAGATTTAAGAGTTCATCATGGGTTGAAAGAGGAGTTAGAGCCACTCCGAACACTTCCTGGAGGTGGGTGACGAAGGCATCGAATGAGGATAGAACCGGACTCTGGGAGTTCCAAAGAGCCTCTGCCCATTGTAGAGCTCGTCCGGTGAGGAGAGAGATCACAAAGGCGACTTTGGTGGCCTCATTGGGGAATTTACTGGTATTCGCGTTGACGAATAGTGAGCACTGCAGAATAAACCCACTGCAGCCACTCGGTTCACCCGTATAGCACGCGGGACGTGCAAGGGGCGTGCTGTTGGTGGTGGAAGCACTAGTTTCGGTGGGTGGTGAAACTGACTGTAATACTTGGCGGAGGGCAGTCACCATTTCGGTGAACGGGTCCGAAGCCGCTCCCTGAGCAGCAGCGTTAACATCCATGGAGATATGAAGTTCTGTTTTAGGGCTGGAATCCTGTCACATCCACACAAGGAGAGGAGGAGATGGGTAAGTGTTTACGTGAGGCTTTATTAACATAGGACTTTTAACAGAGCAAGTAAGTGTGGTCACAGACGATGAATCTTCAAGCACTGATCAAATAGGTGAGTTCAAGCACAAGGCTAGGCCAGACAACAAAGAGTCACTTCCCTTAATCGCTGTGTCTGAATCTCCACAGAGTCACAATATGATCCACAAGAAGCAGGCAGAAGATCCATAAGAGCGTCCATGCAATCTCGATTCCAGCCGGTGAGTGAATGAGTGAGGTGAGTATTTAAAGGTGTGGTGATTGCTGGTGCCGGTGCAGGTAATCAGTATTCAGGTGACGGTTCACGTGAGCGGTGCATGGGAGATTGAGTGGATGGTGACTGGCAATGGTGACTGGGGCTGAGGGAACGAGCTGAGGGTGTGACATGTATACTGTATATCTGCTGTATTTAAAACAGATTGCAACTGCTTTTATCACTTAATTAGATGCACCACTATTCGTCTGTTCCAAAATATGAGCACTACAAACTTCTTGGAATTTATCTCGCATACTGGAGAAAAAAAAAAAAAACTGACATTGTATTTAATTGAGCTGTCATTAATAATCTTTTTTTTCTATTATTGTAATTTTATTAGTTTTGATATTTGTACACAGGAGAGAGAAAAAAATATGTATAAATGAAAAATAAAAATACAGCCGTCATTAATGATCTATTCAAATCTGAACTAATGTAACATATCTCAATTTCACCTTTAGTGTGTCATGGTAGAAAGTAAGTCATACAGGTTTGAAACAAAAATAGCGAAGTAAAAGAAGGCTTTTTAGTAAACTTGTCTTTTTAGTTAAAATAAATATATAAAACAGACTGACTACGGCTATAGCAATAGCCATGTCTGTGCTTTTAACAGACACTCTCTTCATTAAACACACATCTAGCCTCTGTTTACATCTAGAGCTCAACAACATGCAGCAATTTAATTTAATGCATATTAAAACCACCCCCTCATATCAAGCAAGTTACTGTCATGTAATTATATTGTTCAGTTCACTGTAAATTGTTTTGCATAGAAAAAGTAGTGGGTATGAACATTATAAAAATACAATACTAATTAATAGTGCTCAGATATATGCTCTGTTGAACAGTGTTTATAGTCCACAGTAATTTAAAAACAATAATATAATTAAAATCAAATTGAAATCTATAACTGATAAGAGATTCTAAATAGCCTACAATATGTTTACCACTGGACACTGTACATCTAGCTATGGCCACATGAGGGCGCTCTTAGATCACTCACTGTGTGTATACTCCTTTTTTTATAACATCGATACCTCATGAAGCAAAATAGTCATTGAAATGGAAAGTTTTTTTCAGCTAAACTACATGTGGAAAGTCTGTTAGGATAAAGTATGGCAAGCCCTTTTAACATTTAACCCACACCAGTATCTATTTTCATGCTACTAGTACTTATTTTTTTAGATACCAGTGACTTTTGTAAAGTTACTAGTACTTATTCATTAGATACTAGTACTTATTCCAATAGTGGGGTTTAACAAAAATAAATAAATAAATAAATAATCTGAGCCTGAACAATCTCCTGGTGGGGGGTGGGGTATGGGGAAGGTTGCAGAGTTGGACAAACATGCAGCTTTATTTGGATACATACTATTCAAAACAGAATAGTTGATATCTCAAGGACAGATCCCCATATAAGTCAACGGCAAAATGATGTGTTACAAGTCACAAGTCAAGTGCAAAATGTATTAGTATCGAATGAACAAGTACTAGTATCTATTTAATATGTACTAGTATCTAACAAATAAGTACTAGTATCTAATAATAAGTACCGGTATCAAATGAATTTATTACTAGTGTCTATTTAATAGTTTATAGTATATAATGAATGAGTACCAATATCTAATAAAAAAAAAACTAATATCTAATGAATAAGTACTAATAAGTACTAATATCTTAAAAAAAAGAAACTAGTACATAAATAATAAGCACTAGTAGCTAATGTATATGTAATATTACTTAATAGTAAATATACTAGTATCTAAAACATAAGTAATAGTATCATAAAAATAGATAATAGAACAGTTTATAGATTAAATGTTAAAACGTCTTGCCATAAACAAAACTATGGCTGAAGCTTACAAAGATTGAATGTTACGAAGCATTATGCATAGCATTGAGCATAGATAGATAAATGTTGAAAACTACAATGCATTTAGTCATACTGTTGCTCATTCTTGAAAACCTGTCCAGCTGAAATAGTTATAGCCACAAGGAGGTTAGAGCACAGCCAGACAAGCAAATCAAATGAAAAACAGACCAATTAATTTCTCCTATGTGGACCTAAATCATACACCACATTGTCAAACTCATTAAGGGAGAGAGTCATATCACAGATATGTTAATAATATAGGGAGCATGTTGTATTTGTGTATGAAGCTCGTATATGTGTAAAGATATCTATCTATCTATCTATCTATCTATCTATCTATCTATCTATCTATCTATCTATCTATCTATCTATCTATCTATCTATCTATCTTTATATACTGACAAAGCAAAAAACACGCTCCAATCAAAGTGTAGACAAATCTCAAAAGACAATCCAGAGTAATGGGATGAACCTAAACTCATTTTCAAGTGCAATCGCATGGTACTTATGTCTCATAAGTACTTATGGTATGATGTTTCAGTTTTTTATTTGTACTAAAATTTGGATATGGAGTGTAGACGGAGTTTTAAATAATAATAATAATAATAATAATAGTAATAATAATAAAGTAGTTTTACCACAAGTCTGCAACATAAAATGTGAAAAACTGAATTCTTTCTGAATGGACTATACTTGATTGAATCATACTGAATTATAATTAAATGTACAGAACTCCATATAGTCTGATAGCACGATCAGAAAGTGTTGAGTATCAGACTTACTTTGCTTTGGTGCCAGCATCATCATAGCCTTTGTTAGAGACGTCGTCCAGACCTCCAATCAAGTGTTTGAAGGACCTGCAAATATGAACAGAAAAATAAATCGGTGCTATTTATAAATAACTAATTCAAACCACCCCCCACCCGACTTAATGAAACAAAATGTGCCGTTTTAGGAACCATTTGTATTGAATATTGCCATACACAGACAACTATCATTCAGGAACAAACTATTTGACTGCATGCTGTGTACAGTCATGACCAAAAATATGGACACCCTTGGTAAATATGATCAAAGAAGGCTGTGAAAATTAATCTGCATTGTTAATCCTTTTGATCTTTTATTTTAAAAAATTACAAAAATCTAACCTTCATTGGATAATAAGAATTTAAAAAGGGGGAGATATCATTATGAATTTTTTTTTTCTCTAATACACATTGGCTACAATTAAGGACACACTTGTGAATTATTTTTGAAACCTTCATTTGCCAGTTTAACAGGTCAAAATTTTCTCCTATAATGCCTGATGAGGTTAGAGAACACCTCACAAGAGATCAGAGAACATTCCTTCATCCAGAATCACTCCAGACCCTTCAGATTAACATCTCCATGTTGGTGCTTCTCCTCTTCAGTTCACTCCTCTCATTCTCTATAGGTTCAGGTCAGAGGACAGGAATGGCCATAGCAGAAGCTTGGTTTTGAGCTCAGTGACCCATTTTTGTGTTCTTTTTGAGATTTGTGTTTGGATTATTGTACGGTTGGATGATCCAAACATGGTCCATTATAAGATTTCTAATCGAGTCTTGTTTTGATTTTTTATCTGTTGGTATTTGATAGAATCCATGATGCCATGTGTCTACACAAGATGTCCTGGACCTCCAGCAGAAATATAGCCCCACAACATCAAAAATACAGCAGTATATTTCATTGTACACATGGGGTACTTTTTATCCCTGTTTTCACCGAACCCATCTTGAGTGTTTGCTGCTAAAAAAACTAATTTTTTAGTTTGATCTGACCATAGAAGCCAGTCCAGTTGAAGTTCCAGTCGTGACTGATAACTGAATATGCTGGAGTTTGTTTTTGGATGAGCTAGGAGAATTTTTCTTGAAACCCTCCTAAACAACATGTGGTGATGTAGGTTCTGTTTGACAATTTTTATTTAAGGTTTTCTGAACCCGAGACTCAACTATTTTCTGCATTTCTCCAGCTGTGATCCTTGGAGAGTCTTTAGCCACTCAAACTCTCCTTTTTACCACACATTAGGACGATAAAGACACACGTCCTCTTCCAGGCAGTTTGGTAACATTTTCTGTTCACTGGAAATTCTTAATTATTGTCCTGATGGTGGAAATGGGAATTTTCACTGCTCTAGCTCTTTTCTTATAGCCACTTCACTAATTTGTGAAGCTCAATTATCTTTTGCTGCACATCAGAAATATATTCTTTGTTTTTTCTCATTGTGATGGATGATTAAGGGCATTTGGGCTTTGTTTTTCCCCCATTTATATTTCTATGAAACAGGAAGCAATGGCTGGATAATTTCATGTTCATTATCACCCTGAAGTACTCAAAATTGTGAATATGAATGGGAATATACTTCAGAGTTATTTTACTCATAATAATTTCTAGGGGTGTCCTTATTTGTGGCCAATGTGTATTAGAGAAAAACATTTATTTCATAATGATATTTTTCCCCATTTGAAAATCTTAAATTTTTGGGCATGACTGTAGATCTATGATCTTCACAGAGCAAATTCAGTCACAGCACAGTGCATCCCAAATGCTTTTCATCCCATTAAACTTAATTTGAAGGAAATACATCTGTGGCTTTTTCTCTCTCCCATCTGTTTATAAGGCAGAATATATCTGAGCTCACAGATAGAACAAGGATTTGGCTTGCATAACTCTGGGACAGGGAAGGGTAAGATAATAAAATGTCTACATGAAAGGCATTTCAATAGTAGCACAAACAAATAATGAGGGATATAGTAAAAAAAAAAATAATAATAATAATAAAAAATAAAAATATATATATATGTGGGCATGTTTTTGTGACATATCAGGACACAACTCTGTATAATGACATGGGTATGACACAGGTATTACAAGGAGAGGGTGACTTATGAGGACACAAGCCATGTCCCCATTTTTCAAAACGCTTATAAATCATACAGAATGAGTTTTTTTGAGAAAGTAAAAATGCATTAAGTTTCCTGTGAGGGCTAGGTTTAGGGGTAGGGTTGGTGAATGGCGATAGAATATACAGTTTCTACAGTATAAAAACCATTATGCCTATGGGATGTCCCCACTTTTCACAAAAACAAACGTGTGTGTGTGTGTGTGTGTTTTAATGTGACTGTTATAAGAATGATTATAAAGATGAGGAAAAAGGTTTTTCCCATTGTGCATTAATTGAAGGGGGGCTGCAAGCATCTTTAAAAAGTTTAAAAATAGTCAGTTTGCCAAGGCTGCTGAGCCTAATATTTCATAAATTATTTAATTTATTATTACTTTAAATTATTGCCTGTCTGATTTATACATGTTATGAGTTTAGCTTTCAGTTGTGACCAGTGGAGTGAAAAAAATAAAATGATGGCTTAAAAAAAATTCAAATAACAGCTTAAGTGTCATTTAAGTCTGACTCTTACTCATGTTTACATCTCTTTCACCAAACTAAGTATTCATCCATCATTAGCAAATCAATCGTCGAGTTGCTTTGAAACTGTAGTGTCCTAATCTGGCCTGATGTGATAAATCAACAAGAAAGTTAAACTGAGCATTTATCCTAACCTATTTACATTTTCTCATGTTTCATATACAAATTGACTGTTGTATTCACACCAGAGTCCTGTTTGCATGCAAGTAAATAGGGTCACTTTTAATTTCATATTGACCTGAAATTTAGGACTTCCTGTCTTATACTCTTCGACATCGAATGTCATGTCACAATTTGCCAGTGGATAAAAAAAAATCCCTTAGCACAATACATAAAAAGTGATCCCCCCTCCCCCCTATCCTCTTATTAAATCAGAGAAATATTGTATCACCTATGTTGCTACAGGATAAGAGATTTAGACATGAGAGGGAAAAAGTAATAGTGTTCATTATTTCAGCTGCTGTGCTTCAGGATATGACTCATCCACCAGAGAATTCTCACATTATCTCATATTTTTATTAGAACTCTGATGAAACATTGAAAATAAAAAGGGAACAATCATTTTTATGGTTAAGAGCTAAATTGTAGGATTAATTGAAAGCTTTAAATCCTAATGGCATCATTTTGTTGGATGTTACCGTGATTTCTACAGTCTTTTTAGTCTTGGCAGCTGAGGTCAGGCAGGACAGCGGTAACCCGAGCCATAATAATGATTTGATGGACATTTAAAATGTGAATAACTTTATATCACTGCACTTCTGACCCATTTCACAATGTATTCTTAGCACAGTCCCAAGTGAAGCACCAGAATTAGTAGCAGAAATGTTCTGGGGTGTGTACCCAAAGTCACTCACATGATTTCACTCGATTTCATATGACTTAAAATATGACTTAAAAAAACTAAATATTTTCAACAAATCTTTACATTTATTAAGTTTATTTATTTAGCTTTGCTTGTTTTTTATAGACATTATAATCAAACAAATGCTATATAAACTAGATAAACATATGAAAAATATAATATGGTGTAACCATCAAGTAGGCATATAACATAGAAAACATATTTTCCTTATATATAAAATAAGTCACGTACATGTACGTGTTCACATCATAGTTATTTTCAAGCTTTTAAGTATATATTTTTGTATATTAATGTTGAAACATGATATGATTCTGCATATAAAAATATTTAAATAAAACAGTTTTTAATATAATATAATTTTAATTTACATTTTATGATATTTTTTGCTTCATGCTTAAAGAAATACAAAAAATTTTAATTAAGAAATTAAAAACATGCATCACAAAACAGTTGTTTTTTAATGTGTTTTAAAAGGGACCTATTATGCAAAATTCACTTTCACATGTTGTTTGGACAAAAATGTGTGCTGACAGTGTGTGTACACGACCACCCTATAATGAAAAAAATCCACCTACTCCTTTTTTGAATCCCCATAAATAATAAGCGGTGTATCACAGCGATCACAGCGACCTGTTTTCAGCATTGCTGATAATGTGATGTCACATTAGCCAGAGGCTCCGCCCATGAAAGTTGACAGACACTACCATTTTAAAATAGAACTGCCCTGAGCGAGTTGTACACACAAGAATGTCTCCCAAGCACTTTAGGTGTAATGAAGCTGGATGTATGAATCCACATAGCTCTCTCAATTTACTCCTGAAATCTGAGCTGCTGAAGACGAGGTAGATTCATTTTGTTTTGGAAGAAACTACTCCCTCAACTCTTCCGAAATTTGTTTATGTCTGTGCGAATCATTTTACACCAGACTGCTTTTTGAATGAGGGTCAGTATTAAAGGGGGGGTGAAATGCTCGTTTTCACTCAATATCATGTTAATCTTGAGTAACTATAGAGTAGTACTGCATCCTTCATAACTCCAAAAACTATTTAGTTTTATTATATTCATAAGAGAAAGATAGTCTGTACCGATTTTTCCTGGAAAAACACGAGCGCCTGGAGGCGTGACGTGTGGGCGGAGCTAAAGAATCACGAGCGCCAGTTGCGTTGACAGCGTTTGGAAGCTGTGACAGCTGTGAAGGCTGAAACTGAACGAGAGCAGCAGCAGCAAGGACTCGCTCCGAGCGGGGCTCGAACCCGGGTCTCGGATGGGAGGCGGACGCACTAACAAGGAGGCAGAGATATTTTAAGCAGTTTTACTCACCGCCTGTGGTTCCAACACACAATCGTGACCCTTTTTCGTTGGGATTGCATCATCCTTAAGAAATAAACGATACGCAAATCCGTCGTCAAACTGGGCCATGTTTGTAAAACAAGCATTTTAGAAATGCAGGGAACAAACACAAACACTTCAACACTTCAACAAACAACTCCGTTGATGCTCTGTAAAAATAAACTCCATCCACTGGTCCCTTAATGCTGTTTTTTCTTTGGTAATCTGTGCAGGGTTGTCTTGCCCTGGCAACCAAAAATACACTTCTTTTGTGACATTTCGCGACGCTCTCGCTCTGATCAGTGAATGTCTGTTGTGCTCTCAGTACTCTGCTATACGGGAGCGCGCGCTCTTCCGGCAAACGTGCGCTCAGGACCCATATAAGGAAATTCCGCTTCATCTAATGTCACACAGAGCCATACTCGAAAAAAACTTTCCGAAACTTGTGACAAACCGGAAGGAGTATTTTTGGAACAGAAATACTCCTTCAAACGTACAACTTAATTTTTTAAACTTTGTCCATGTTTAGCATGGGAATCCAGCTCTTTAACAGTGTAAAAAACTCAGTATGCATGGAATAGCATTTCACCCCCCCTTTAAGGATTTTGCTCCTGAAGGATGGAGCAGTGCCAACTGTTCGTGATCCAGCTACATCTCCAGAGGAAGTAATTATAACACTTTAGTTTTCCAAATGGCCTTTCTAATGTTGCTAAGCCTACCATTGTCTGTCTGTTTTAACTGATGCTGCTGTCACATGCTACAAGAATGATCATAAATGGGAAAGTGGAAGTCAAAAATGCATATGAAAGCAATGTGAAGTTGACTGCTGGAATTAGGCAAGCTCGTAATCACAAGTAGGGCTTATAAAGTTTGTAATAGCATGCAATTGCACCATGAGTTATTTTTTTATTGTTTCATGCTCTCGTCTGTGTAATTCATAAAGTGAGTTTTCTATGCACAGTACAATCAGATGATTTTTGAAAGTGAGTGCATTTTCTGTAAATATAACAGGCTTGCACTAACTAGTGATGTGTCGTTCTTGAACGATTCGTTCATTTTGTTCTGCTAGTAGTAGTTTACCTGTGTCTGTCAGTACAGTATTTAGCTGAAAAGAGAATTGATTAGTTCATCTTTCGGGACTTTCGGGTTTTTGACTCGTTCCTTAATCACGTGACAGCCAAGGGGCAAGGAACTCGACCGGAAGTTGAAGTCGGGTGGGGGCTGCCATCTTTTAGCAGAACTTCACTTGCGTTAGCATTCCCATTGACTCCCATTCATTTTGTCAAATGTAAATTAGCATTTAAGGAATGGCACCACTGGTTAGAAGGGTCAGGGGTACCTTTTATTGTCTGGACCGATCATAAGAACTTGGAATAAATCAGATCCGCCAAACAACTTAACTTCAGACAGGCTCCGTGGGCTCTTTTTTCGGTCGTTTTGATTTCTCTCTTTCGTATACGTCCTGGGTCCAAATTCATCAAACCGGACGCGCTGTCTCATATTTTTTATCATTCCGAGCACCAGTCTACTCCCGAGTGTATTTTACTTGAGAGACTTTTTATCTCCACACTCACATGGGAGGTCGAATCGAAGGTCCGCACAGCCTTAGAAAGGGTTACACCTCCGCCGGGGGTCCACTGAGTAGGTTATTTATGCCGGAGGGATTATGGTCAGATGTTATTCAGTTCCAATTTGGCTTGTCATCCAGGAGTCAGTTGGACCAGGTTATTGGTCAAGCAACAATTTTTGTGGCCCAGTATGGCTCGTGACATTGAACATTTTATTTTGGCTTGCTCGGTTTGTGCTTGTGGTAAGACTTCCAGTTGTCCCCCAGACGGGCCCCTTCAACCGCTGCCTGTCCCTTCGAGACCCTGGTCCCACATAGTCATCACAAGCCTCCCTTCTTCACAGGGCAATACAGTAATTTGAACCGTAGTAGACCGGTTCTTGAACGTGGCACACTTTATTCCCTTGCCCAAATTACCCTCAGCCAAGGAGACAGCAGTTACTGTCGTTAATCACATCTCTCGTATTCATGGCCTCCCAATTGATGTGGTTTCAGACAGGGGATCCCAATTTATTCCAAATTTTGGAAAGAATTTTGTTGGATACTGGGAGCGACTGTCAGTCTGTCTTCTGGTTTTCATCCCCAGATTAACCGACAAACTGAGAGAGCCAACCAGGTTTTGGAGAGAATGTTACGATGTAGGGTTGCTCAGAATCCTTCCTCCTGGAGCCAACAACTCTCATGGGTTACGCTCACAACTCGTTACCAGTATCATCCACGGGTCTTTCCCCTTTTGAGTGTAGTATAGGTTAACAGCCACCAGTTTTTCCTAGTCTGGAATCCGAAGTTGCAGTCCCCTCCACTCAAGCCTTCATCCAGAGGTGTCGTCACACATGGAGAAGAGCCTGTGAGACTCTTCTTCAGGTGGGAGCGCGCACAAAGGCTCAGGCTGATTGCCACCAGCTGAAACCTCCCATATACATCGTTGGTCAAAAAGTGTGGCTTTCTTCTAAGAACATTCCTCTCCGGTCTGTTTGTAATAAACTTGCACCTAAATTCATTGGCCCGTTTCCTGTCACTTAAATCCTTAGTCCAGTGACAGTCCATCTTAAATTTCCTCCTGTGTACAGGAGAGTTCATCCCGTCTTCCATGTGTCCAAAATATAACCCATTTTTCATTCCCACATTAATCCGCCTACCCTGGTTCCTCCCCCACTGTGTCTCATAGATGGGGAACCAGCTTATTCGGTTCATCGCATTCTGGACGCTAGACGGAGGGGACATGGATTCCAGTACTTGGTGGACTGGGAAGGTTATGGTCCAGAGGAGAGAAGTTGGGTTCCTGCTAGGGACATTCTGGATCACTCCCTGATAGATGATTACAATCTACAGGTAGGTTCTCCTGGGAGTGCCAGGAGGCGTTCTTAGGAGAGGGGGTACTGTCACAGTTCATCATTAACTGACTCGCCCTGTTGTGTGTGTATGATTGTCATTACCATGTCAGAGTGCTGATTGTGTGCTGCTACTCATCAAGCACTCTATTTAATGTGTGTGTTTGCGTGTCTTGTTTGTCAGTTCATTATAGGTGCTACTGGTGTTCTGCTCATGTTCTCTCGCTGTTAGCACTGGATGTTTCAAGTGATTCCACGGTTCTGTTCGTGTCCTCTCGCTGTCTGCACTGGACATTTCAAGCGATTCCACGGTCATGTTCGTGTTCTCTCACTGTCGGCTCTGGATGTGGAAGTGCTTGAAGTGCCGGTGAAGTTAACTTTTATCATTATCCTCTGTGATTCCTGCTGTCGTTTGCCCATTGCAGTCCATGCGTCACGGAGCACCCCTGCAGGCACCTGCTTCTCAGTACCTTGCTTCTCTGAAACTTTCTGAATCGTTTGTGTTAATAAACTGTTAACTCGCAAGTGGATCTTCTGCGCTTCTTTTTCTGTATCCCCTGACATCCTCATGAAGAAAATGAAAGGTACAAATACTTCTACATCCCAAGTTGCTAAAAAGTAAGCATTAGTGTTGTGTTCTATTCCTGTAGGAAATCAGCTGCATGAATCAGTGGTTAAAATCCCCACTGATCACAGGTCAGCTGGCATACAGTATAATAACAACAAGAGTCTTTTAATGAGCATTACCATAAACCCCTGACTGTTGACAGGACTGAGATAATGGACAAATTCCTGCTGTTAGAGTGAAAGTTAGTTTGCATGAGGGGTTGCTTATTATATCTACTTCTCAGACCAAGGTAAAGTCAAAGTCTCTGTAGTATGATGTCTACAGAGACGATAGGAGGCCTGCGAGTCCCACTGTGCAGCAAGGCATTGTGCTTCTATTCTGGCTTGTCACACGCTGTGCCACTCAAGTGAGGACATAGTTTGCTTCCAGACAGACTGCTGTCTAAGGATGGCAAACAAGAAGATTTGGCTTCCTGAAGTTAACTGGCATAAACTAGCATGAATTTGCCACAGTGAAAGTTGTATGAGGTCATTAGAGAGTTAGAGGCGGTAATTTAGTGAGCACACAGTGGAAAAGATGAAAGACTAATCAAATTTCACAGCATCAGTACACACACACACAGACAAATAACTCACTCTCTGTCGATGACGAGGCAGGTGACAGCTTCAGCAGCAATGAAATTAGCCGTCCTGATGTCTTCTCTGTGGAGACACAAAAAATACATGTCAATCATACACAGCCAAGATCTAAAATGTATTCATTTTTGATTAATTACTCAATATACACACATTTATATGATATAGTTATTCAACATATATATTTGTTGATTTTCCAACAAAAATAACTATTCTGTGACACATATGGTTACTGAGATATACAATTTTTTTACCGCCATTATTTAATTAATGTTGATTTTTTATAGTCATGTAAACACTTTAGCATGACTTAAATCATACCGATCAGATTTTTGTGAAGTTGGGCTAACAGACCAAATTTAACAGTAGCTCAAAACGTAATGTGATTTATTCCTTCAAATAATCAGTTACAAACTGTGTCATGTATGGCCTGCTGGGACAGATGAACACTGTAACTCAGCTACTAAAAAGACTCATTCGAGCTAGTTAATAATTATGCACGTAAACATACATAATAAGACGAAAACAACAAATCATGGTCTATTGTACTGTTTCAGAAAAATTTGCAATCAAAGTACATAATTTGTCCTAATCAGTGACAAATGGAGTAGTATTATTCATAAGCCATTATTAATGTGCAGCATTTTTTACCGCATGGCACAAAATTAATTAATTGTGTGTGAACCAAAATTCTGAATGTCACCTCCAAGCAGCTGCACACTGCCTGTTCACAATGACCAGATGAAAATGGTCTTCACACAGAGACAGGAAGTGCATCCTAACTCTTAAACCAGGCTTAACTGAACAACCCAGTCTCATTGGAAAAACATGCCTGTGGCTACACTTCTGCAAATGAAATGACATTTTCAAACTGAAATGCCCATTGTGAGGCGCCGTTTCAGTTTTATTTGCAACAGATAAATGTAAATCTGGCAATGTTTTATTATGTTAGATGTTGTACATATTGTGCCAGTTTGGAAATTTAAATATCCGGTGACTGGCGCTAAAAGAGTTATGCTCTATTGCATTTGGAAATAATGTAACACCTACACTAAACCCAACCCTAAATAGAATGTGTCAACAAAGCCAACAAGAAATGAAAATAAAATAAAACATGAAATAAAAATGCATTGATAACAACCTGATTCTCTGAGTCTTAGATCTTGCTTATTAAGTGTGTATGTTCTGCATCACAAGTGCAATGCTGTACCAGTTGTGCTACTGAGCATGTTTACTACATCTGAAAAATAACATATATATGGAGCTGGTTTTGTGACGCAAACACCAAAATATATTAGCTTTCACTATGGTAAAAGTTTTTTGAGGTAATAATGGTATTATGCAAGGAACCTTGTAAAAAAAAAGAAAGGCTTTATTACTCAATAATCTGAGTATATGTAAGTTTCTGGCAAAGAAAAGAGTCAATATTTTTCTATGAAATTGTGTTGATGTAACACAAGACACAGTGCTCTTTACTAAAGCAAGCTATCATTACTGATGCTTTTCGAACAAACCAAAACTATAGATATTATACTTCAGGTGCAATACATCCTGTTTGGGCTAGGGACATGTGTACCTCAAATCATGTGATTTGTTGAATTCCATAGCAACTGAAACACACGAAAATCCACTGCAACTGCATAACGATTCCCTGACAACCACCCACATCCCCCTTGCATTGTGCTAGAGAGTTTTAAAGAGGAAAAAACACCACTCAAACAAGGAGCAAAAATCATGCTGCATCTTTACAATTACACTGATTGTTCTTTAAATTACTGATTTGTTCAGCAACTTTATAACAAATTACAAGGACATCAACAAAACCAGCTGCAGACAGTAAACCACTTATGTGCAATTACCTTAAAAAGCCTGTAAACTGCCTGCCACATCCACAAATACATGGCGTATTATGAAACTACAAACACATTTAAAAAAAAATAATAATAATAAAAATAAAAATATTATGGAATTTCATGTTTTAGGATTAAAACTTTGGTTATGGGGCAATGCATTTGCTTCTATGCATTTGAAAAGTGTCAAAATAAATGACAAAATGTAAAATGTTTTGAGTTTCCAATGTGTCCAAATATTTTCAATGTGACCTTTATATAATACAAAGACAAAAACAGTGACATGCCACCCTCATCCTCAACTCTGACATGTGGGTCTGCTATTTGCACCACACAGTTGTGTAGACATGTCTATTTTTAGGGTATCATTAGTGTTTGCTGCCTTGAGATGCATCTGAATGTGCTGGCATTCAACTTCAACTTCAACTTCCTCAAACTGGCTATCATTAGATATGACATGATCCCGGTACAACTGTGAAAAAGATCCTCCCATTGAGATAGAACATATCACAGATACCGCAGCTCTTGCGAATAAGGTCCAATTATAAAACCTAAAGTGACTATTACATCAGTTCTGTGCTATTCACATCACAGCTACACTTATCACATCAATCGCACATGAAGATTAAAACTGACACTGATAAAGTCCAGCACAGGGAAACATCCTTCAATTAGCATGGCATACTTCAGAGGCAGAGGGATGTCTCTGAATTACAATGACAGCATTCAGGACTCCAGCAGGATGGAGTCAAAGAAAGACAGAGGTGGGTTAAGACCAGCCAGTACAAACATGTTTCAGCTGTCAGTTAAAGTCTGGATGTAGTGAGCGTACATCACAGCAAGTATGGAGTGAGGTTCATGAAGGAAAGGTCAGAGCCGTCAATCAAGCCTGGAGAATAACAGGAAAAAGTGACACGACGCAAGCTACTCCAAGAAACCGAAACCAAGGTTAAAGTGCCAGCTATGGAGAGAGGTCTTCAATGTAGTAATTATAGGTTAGCACACTCAAAAATAAATGTATGATAACCTTTATTCATTGTATGTTTCATATATGTAAACATAGTATGTGATCAGTTTGGGTTCAAAGCAAATAGAAAATCATACAGGGTTTGAAACAGTAAGAGGATAAAGGAAAATCTAAATTTTATTTTTGGGTGAACTAAAGCATTATGTGGTAATTAACATTAGCTGAGATTCTTCTGACAAGGAAATAGCATTGATATAGCAATGCTTTTAATTTTCTGGGAAATGTATTTACATAAATGTATTTTCAGATGCATTCTTAACAAAAGAACTTTCAATAAAGCCACTTTGCACTGTGTACTGTCAGTGAAAATTAATTGTAGCTACGGACACAAGAGTTTGAACTAGATAACTAATATAATCACAAACATGCAGGACTGCTAGTCAAATAGAAGAAATAGCAGGATAAGGAATCCTATACAGTAAATATCATGAAATAATTTAAAACCCTCATTCCCAGTTCTTATGAATATTGCACATTGGAAGAGATATTATTTAAAAACTTTTTTTTAAATGGTTATATGTTGTCCTATTACATAACATTTTCAATAAACTATAAGATTTCTACTTTAATTAGCGATGATTTTGATAATGTGACCCGGACATGTTTTCATTAGATTTATCCATACAGTGTGTGTTTGTATACTTCCTTCTGGTGTGTAAACTTCAGAAGAAGACAATTATTCTAAGATATGGTCAACATCTCCTTAACTGGCAGCACATTTTTTGTTTTGGCTCAACAAAGTGTTTTGCTTAAGAGGGACATGAAAGTTTACTTAGCATACAGGCTGTTGCACATCAAAGCAGCAGGCAGCCTTTAATCCACAAGACCAAAGCTATTGTTATGCCTGTTACTTAGTCAAATCCAAGGCAACTCCCATATCATACAAACAAGACTCAGAACAGCATAAAAAAATGTTTAAGATGAAAGACTGACTTGATCCACTTCAACAGAGTGCTGATTGATTTGCTAAACATACTACCACTAAAAAAGAGAGAAACTAAACAAACAACAACCAAAACAAAAATGCAAGATTGTGTACTAATTAAAGTTGAGAGTGAGAGGTGAGATCAAAAGACATGAGGATCAACAACACACATTTGAAGGAGTGACACCTCTTCAGGCGAAAACTAATACACTACACACCATATTGCAACTCATCAGCTTGCGTCGTCCTTGGGCTCAGATCAAAGCAAGAGCAATCTAACTAGGTAGCTTTGTGAATAGAAACAAAGTAACAATTGATCAATAGATCACAAAATATATAACTATAAATACACAGCTGCTAGACACATTTGTAACAAACAATTAGAATAAAATGCACTTCAATGACAATACCTTGCCCCTCAAAATATTTATGTGGTAAAAATAGATTGTGCTTAAATGTAATAGTAACTACATAAATCATAGCTAATAAAATAATGTTAATTAGGAACTATCCATCAATATAATCAGAAACAGAATTCAATCATTAATTTAACATTATCGTTGCTAATGCATTAACCATGAATTAATAGTTTATTATTTTAAGTTAACTTTTGTAATTTTAAATGTGTAAATGTATTAAAAATCAACTTTATCCAAGATAAATAAATGCAGTAGAAGTACTGTTTATTGTCAGCTTGTGATATCAAATGCATTAATGTTAACACGTTTGGTTATTGTATAATGTCACCAATTAAAATATGGTGCATCCATTCAGACTTAAAGTTATTTTGGTGCAAGTTTATCTGCCACTTGGTAGAAAGGCTAGTCAAATATGTTGTTTGTGACATTTATTTTTTATTTTTTTTCAATTACTGAAAAACTGAAATTCAAGATACTTTTAGAACCCAAACACTCAAGCTAAAACTTAACAACAACAAGGTCTAGATTAGTTTCTCAGCACTGTTTTCAATTTTGATACAATCATAAAACTTATATTTAAATAAAAATATATTTATATTTAAATATATTTAAAAATAAAATTTTACTCTCTTGTGTCTTAAGGCTGATTTATACTTCTGCGCCAGACCTACTCCGTAGCCTTTACATCGTAGGCTATTTGTCAGTTTTCATTTATACTTCTGTGTTGTTGTCCGCGTCAACGTTCAGTACACATCCAAACCGCTAGTCTGCAGTGTCCACGGGCATGTTTCTGGTGTAACCTGCAGTCCTGCAACAAAAGCTGAAGAAAAAGTGGCTCTTTTGAGAAGTGTTATAACCGTGATGATGGCAAATAAATATCAAATCATTAAATCATTAATTAAAACTACAAAAAGGAGATAACATCAGAACAATAGATGGCATTATTTCCATCTCCACAAGGACTTGTATCACGGCAGATCAATATTGTTTCTCACAGACAACAACTGATATAATATTGTATAATGCTGTGTAGTATAATAAATGATTAGAGACTTGTTCTTCGATCTAGAGACTTGTTCTTCGTTTCTTGTGTGTGTGTGTGTGTGTGTGTGTGTTGTGCATTTCGGATGGGTTAAATGCAGAGCACAAATTCTGAGTATGGGTCACCATACTTGGCTGAATGTCACTTCACTTTGTTTTATTTTATATAAGAAGGTGTAACATTAAAATATATTAAAGTGCACATAAACACACACAAAACTCAAGTACATATGGAGGGAGGGGTTCTAGCAGACCAATCACAGTGATTGCTGCCCACATAGATTTTTTGAGAGGTGCTTTTCAGGCTACGGCGTACTACACATAGCCTATGGCGTAGCTACGCAGAAGTATAAATTGGGCTTTATAGATTGGCATAGTCTACCATAGTGAACCAGAGATGATTTATTCCCTGTGGCCAAAATATATCCTACTACTCTCTCATTCAAGCTAATCCTAGCAAATCTTAATTTTCCAAGCACGGACTTTTCATTCTGTGTGAAATATACAGGCTCTTTATTTTGGTCCATTAGCAGCTTCCCCCTTTTTTCAGGGTCAATGGACACCAGCCAAGTGCATTGACGCGTGCTTGTTAAATGAAAAAAAAAAAAACACTGTACAAACCCATGACTGTGTTTATTACTACTCATTAGGGCTTTCAAATTCAAATTTTGAATATTCGTTGAATTTAAAATAAAAATACACCTTTGTTTGCAAAAACATTGGATTAAAATTTTAGTTGTGCATTAAGGAGGCCACCTTATCAGTGGCACACGAAATGCAATGACAATGTAAGTGTCTTTGCATTATAATGTTTTTGTTAGTGTAACCCCTCTCTCCAGGGTCCTCACCACCACTCCTCAGCCTTGCTCCGAGTGGGCTTCGAACCCAGGTCTCCTGCATGGGGGGCGGACACACTAACAAGGAGGCTAGCATCTGTCGCTAGTGCAACTCTTGAGATCAGGGGAGTGAGGTTTACCTGACATCAGTTACATTATCAATCTAGTTGAAGCCACTAGGTGCAGCACTGCTTCATTGTTCATTCAAAATATTGTGGAAAAAGAAAACATCAATGTGGACAAGATCTTGTTTACATCAAAACTGAAACCAAGCCGTTCACACCGAACACATATTTCATGCATTGTCTAGAGGGACATCTATCACCGTTGCACTCGCATCTCACACAAAGGAGCTGCATGTTTAGAATGCCATGGTAGATTTTAACCCCCATCCCACTGCATCTCATGTTTTAAAATGAAAAATTTACTCTGTGTGATTGTCTTTCCACCCTTTGTATTAAACTATGTATACATTCGTTATGCTGTATTGTTTAAAGTTGCTTAAGCAACTTAATTATAATTGGTTTATAAACATTATTTTAAACTTTATGCACTTTTTCACTGAAAGCCATGCCATCGTATTCTTTGGATACATGTATATTAGTAATACTTTTGTGACCTCAGAAGAGAAACCAAAAGTTTTTGTGTTTTAAATTGTGTTTTAAATTTGAATATAATTTGAATGTAGTTTTTCAGCCATTTTGACAGCTCTACTACGCATTAGGGTAATTTCCCTACAATAACAATAAAATGGATTGTTGTTTGTCACAACCACCACCATTACTGCACTAACGCTTCCTCTGATCTCCACTAGGGGTCCCCAATGCATTTGTTCTGTCTGTATCCCTTGCAGCAGCTGTTCAAAAAGTTTTGAAGCTAAAACCATCATGTGGAAATAAATGTGGAAATGACATCTGAAAAGCATCTCTTTGCTTAGAAGGAATAACTCACTTGAAACACAAATTGAAAGCCGTAATGGAAACTGAGTGAAGGTACCTGCAGTTGGCCACTATTGAATCAGCAGCAGAGGGATTGTGCAGGAATATGGAAATAGAGCAGAGGATAATGTTCATATCCCTGTGAGAAATATAAGTTGGATTGGATTGGAAGTGCATCTGACTGTTCTGACACAACCGGTCTCATCTTCTCTTGAAATTAGATGAGTGCTCCCAGTCCATTAGATGGTATCCTTGCAAATAAAGCCTCAGATATTTTTTATATAAGCCCATTTCAAATCAGGTTAGAAGCCAAATTAAATGCAGTTCACAGCTCACTTCCATAATATGAAATATTACAGAGTGAGGCAGAAGGAAAAAAGTGTAGCGGAAGCCTTCACAACTAAGGGAGATCGGTAATGTCAGCCGGAAAAGAAAGTTGTTTCGGAGGTGGAGCAAGTTATTGCATTTTGATGAAAGATTACGATTTATTTCTAATACATCCCGACTATGGTTTTAGGAAGCATACAAGATCAATTCTGATCACATGTTGACTTTAAATGCTTTCAAATTCCTTTCAAAAAGAATTCCCACAGCAAGTTGAACACAACTCAAAGCAGATGCTTTGTTTAGATGTGCATTTTATTTTTCTCAGTTTACAGCCCATTAGGCTGACCCTGCAGCAAACAATCCATCAAGCGCATAATTGATGTCAACAGTTGCTTTCGTAAACATGGACAGCGGCAGCTGCGATTACAGAGCTATAAGTAGTGGTGCAAAACGTTCTTACCCTTGAAGGGCTTTTTCTCCAAACCAGTCTCCTTTACCTAATGCCCGCAGATAGACAGCGGTCCCATTGGGTGGATCTTCTCGAGTAACGTTCACCTGCAATTACAGATTATTGGTCATGAAAAGCTGGAAGACTGAATAGTCCATTGATTAGATCCTAAAATCTCAATTATTTGGCATTTACATTTGTTATAGGTTGGCATTTATCACTCTAATTATATTAAATGACAGAGCAACAACAGGGTGAGTTTATTTGAACAAAGAGTGTTGAAAATGTGTTCAGATTATTGGACAGTTCACACAAAAATTCACATTTGAAAGGAAGAATTTTGAAGAATCGACACACAGCTCTTATCCTTACAATAATTCATAGAGACCACGTCTCTTAAATCTAAAACGTTCATTGGAGGGAGAAAAAAAAAATCCTTATACATACAGTTCTCTGCAGCTTTCAGCTGAAATGAACAGTACAACACCAACCACTTTGTAAGACATAATAAGAGCTTATTTTCATTTCCTTCATTAACGGAGGATTCTTAGAGAATAATGACTTAAATTTCACTAAATTCTTCATACAAAGATATTGTATAATTTTAAAGATTTGGAATATAGCATACAACTCAAATGGACTTCTTTTATGATACTTTTTATGTTGGTTTCTGTTATTTTTGGAGCTTGACAGACGTGGTCACAGTGATGTACTGTATTGTTGTATGTGACAGTCCTGCATGAAGATCCTTCACAATTTTTGAAGATCCATTTAAAGACCTTTGTCTTCGAAATAAAAAATGAAAACCGGCACACAGGGTTGGAACGAAATGAAGGTGAGTAATGATAACAGGAAATACATTTTTCTTCAAAAGTTGTTCATGCACACAACCTTTGTGATATTCGCTCTCTGTGGTGGAAAAGATCTTACCTTTCCCTTGCTGATGATAAAGAATGTGTCCCCTCTGGCACCTTGTCTAATAATGTACTCTCCATCACTGTAGTGAGTCTGTGAAACGAGATAAAGAAAGAGAGGCAAAGAGAGAGCATTACTAAAGTGTCATTTGTTTTTCCTTCTAGTTCAATTTTCACAGTGTTTCTCCATCACGAAGACACACAACAGGCCACTTCAGGGCTGCAACACCAAAACAAGAACAGAAGTCCCCATAGCAGTAATTCATGTTACCGGAAAACCACAATGGCACCGATGCAAATGTAACTCTGAAAAACTTATACTATAGACTGTAGTCATTTTAAGGCCTGAAATAAACCCTACAAAAGTGCTTAAATGCAGATTTCTGATTACACAAACAATTATATGGTATTTAACATCACTAAAACAAACCCATTACCTTAAATACTAGTGTGCAATTTTTCCAGCTTTGTTTCTACTACAGTTATTAAAGATACCTCAAATTAGGTGGCTTTTTGAGGAGGGGTGTGTTGTTACTTTTATGCCTCATTTCCACTGAGCGGCAGGGTTTGGTACAGTACAATACAGTAGTGCTGGGCGGTTTGACCAAAAATGTAAAAAAATCAAATGACCAAAATTATACCGGTTTTCCGGTTTATGAGTTGTTGTTTTTTTTTGGGGGGGGGGGTTTCATGCGTAATCATGTGTACAATGCATTTTCTGCTGGTTGATATTCCAAGACTTGCTTGCGGCTAAGGTGCTGGAGCAAATTGCTCGTGTTGCCGCCTTTGGTGACAATTTTAGCCCGACAGCACTTGCATAAAATGGATGTTTAGTCGACGTCGGATTTTTGGAAACTTTTTGGCTGTAACGCCTGTTTCACACATAATCTGCCTGCAGTGCATATGCAGTCCGCAGCACGGACTCATTGTGCTTTCACACATAACGCGTTTGCAGTCCGCTACTGATCCGCGTCGGTTTAGTCCACAAACAACATTTGTTCATAGTTTTGATTTCATATCATGTAAAAAAAAAAAAAAAAAAAAAATATATATATATATATATATATATATATATATATATATAAATTTCCAGCATTGTAAGTCTTTTATCACTGACCAGGAACAATCTTTCATATAGACATTAGTTTAAACTTAATAAATATACATAAATAAATAAATATTTCACTTCTAGGTTTGTAAGCTGCTCAAGCAAGCGGCAAAACATTTAAACACAATAATTGGCCTACTTGTCTTGTACAGAAACAGTCTCGAACCTTTTGCATTTAAATCTTTATCATAAGAAGTCCCTCGGGTCTTAATGAACTTTGTTTTTTCTGCTTCCATAAAAGTGAACATATATATTGTTTTCCTTGTTTATCTAAAAGTGCACTTTTTCTTGTTTTAAACCTAGCCAAAAACCCATGTGACTGCATTTCCATGTCAATCCATGTTCATTTTTCCTGCGAACAATGCGCTTTCACTTTAATTCAGCGCCTGCAGCACAGCAAAAATAGACTCGGTATGTTAACAATCGCTGCACTGCTGCAGACGACGCACCGCAACCTCGTGCAAATGAATCCATTAATACACACTGCAGACGGACTATGTGTGAAACAGACATTATAACATAAAACGTCTCTAGGTTACGTATGTAACCCTAGTTCCTCGAGGGAACGAGACGCTGCGTCAAAAGCGCTTTGGGGAACGCGCCCAGCGTGCGCGACTCTGAATATCGTGTGAAATCAGACCAATGGAAGAGCGTGACGTCACCGGCGGAGTGACGTAAGCGACCAGGAAGCTATAAAAGCACGTGCCACGCAGCTGGCGTCAGCTTCGAGTACCAGCAAGCGCCGGCAGGGGTGCCGGGGGGTATGGCTCCGAGACGCAGCGTCTCGTTCCCTCGAGGAACTAGGGTTACATACGTAACCTAGAGACGTTCCTCTTCAGGAACTCGAGCTGCGTCAAAAGCGCTTTGGGGAACGAGTACCAACGCCGCCAGACTACCAAACCCCTGCCTAGTGTGTATCCGAAGAGCACAGCTTAGGTCAGGAGGACTGAAGCGCCTGGAGTGACTGGCATGTCTAGGCCATAGAATCTGACAAACGTGGAGGGCGTGGACCATCCCGCAGCGTTGCAGATGTCCAGCATGGATACACCTGCTAAGAAGGCCTTGGAGGCCGCCATACCCCTGGTAGAGTGAGCCTTGGCTCCCGACAGCGGGGGACGACCAGAGGACTCATAGGAAGCGTTGATAGCCTCGACTATCCAACGACTGATAGTCTGCTTAGAAGCAGGAAAACCCCTCTTGGGGGGACCGTAGCATACAAGCAATTGATCGGTCTTTCTCCACAGGGCAGCTCTGTGGACGTATGCGTCCAGCGCTCTAACTGGACACAATTTAGCTTCGCCTGGTCGGGCTCCCGAAAGGGAGGAGGACAGAAGGCCTGCAGTACGACAGGTTGTGGTGTAACAGAGGGAACCTTAGGAACATATCCCGCTCGAGGGTATATGAACGCTTTAGTCATGCCTGGTGCAAATTCAAGATAAGTAGGGGCCACAGAGAGGGCCTGAAGGTCTCCTACTCTCCGCAGAGAGGTGATAGCCAACAGAAAGGAGGTTTTAAGTGTAAGGTGTCTGTCTGAGATATCTTGAATAGGTTCAAATGGGGGTCTGCACATTGCCTCTAACACCACCACCAGGTCCCACGGGGGAATACGGGACCGTACTGGAGGTTTCAGCCTCAGCGCACCGCGGAGGAAACGTGTAACTAAGGGGTGTCTTCCCAAAGACTGGCCATCGAGAAGGGCGTGGTAGGCCGCAATAGCCGCCACGTAAACCTTCAGCGTGGAGTGGGTCAACCCTGCAGAGAGCCTAGCCTGTAGAAACTCCAGAACTGTACCAATCGGGCAGTTTGCTGGGTCTAGCTGGCGGTCTCTGCACCATGAGGTGAAGAGTTTCCACCTCAGGGCGTACAGTTTCCTCGTTGAGGGAGCTCTGGATTGGAGAAGGGTCTCAACAACCTCGGTTGAGAGACCGGCTGCTAAAAGTTGTGCCCCCTCAGGGGCCACACCCACAGCTTCCACAACTCCGGGCGAGGGTGAATTATCGTACCCTGCGCCTGCGAGAGGAGGTCTGTCCTGATCGGTATCTCCCACGGAGAGCCGTCGAGGAGCGAGACTAGATCTGAGAACCATACTCGGCCTGGCCAGAACGGGGCTACTAACAACAGACGGACCCCGTCCCGGCGTACTCTCGCCAGAACTCCCGGGAGCAGAGCAATAGGGGGAAATGCGTACAGACGAAGCCTCGGCCAGGTCTGTACCATAGCGTCCAGTCCCAGAGGAGCTGGATGAACTAGAGAGAACCAAAGGGGGCATTGAGACGTCTCTTGAGATGCAAATAGGTCTACTTGAGCCCTGCCAAATATTCTCCATATCTGCTTCACTACTTGTGGGTGAAGTTTCCACTCCCCGGGCCTCGGCCCCTGCCTCGACAGTATGTCTGCTCCCACATTTTGTTTCCCAGGAATATATACTGCTCTTAGTGAGAGGAGTTTGCTCTGGGACCACACCAGGATCTGGTGCGCCAGCTTGTACAAAGGGCACGAACGCAGACCTCCCTGGTGGTTGATATAGGAGACCACCGATGTGTTGTCGGTGCGCACCAACACATGGTGACCCCTTAGGTCTGGGAGGAAGTGCTTCAGTGCACGAAAAACTGCTAGCATTTCTAGACAATTGATATGCCATGTTCGATGACGATCGCTCCACAGACCACGGGCAGGGTGGCCACTCATGACTGCACCCCAACCAGTGAGGGATGCATCTGTCGCTAGCGTTACACGACGACAAATAGCTCCCAGCACCGGGCCCTGTTTCAAGAACCAAGGTTTCTTCCATACATCTAAGGCACGTAGGCAGCGCCGCGTGACCTTGATAGTGCGGAGTAGATTGCCTCTCGGGGAAAATCCCTTGGTCTTGAGCCACCACTGCAGGGGCCTCATGTACAGCAGGCCAAGAGGTATCACGTTGGACGCAGCTGCCATCAGACCCAACAATCTCTGAAATTGTTTGACAGTGAGTGACTGGCCTTGTTTGACTCTCTCGACTGAGATGCGGATCGACTCGATACGAGCAGGGGACAATCGTGCCTGCATCGTGGTCGAATCCCATACTACGCCTAGATAGGTGGTTCTCTGAACCGGAGAAAGTACACTCTTCTTGGCGTTCAGTCTCAAACCCAGCTCCCCCATATGTGCGAGGACGACATCTCGATGCCGAACCGCAGCCTGCTCTGACTGAGCTAAGATCAACCAATCGTCGATATAGTTGAGAATGCGGATGCCCTGCATGCGCAGGGGGACCAGAGCCGCGTCTACACATTTTGTGAACGTGCGGGGTGAGAGTGCAAGGCCGAAGGGAAGTACTCGATATTGGTAAGCTTCGCCCCCGAAAGCGAACCTCAGAAACTTCCTGTGATGTGGAAGGATGGATATATGAAAATATGCGTCTTTGAGATCTATCGTGACAAACCAGTCCTGGGACCTGATCTGTGCTACAACTTGCTTGATTGTGAGCATTCTGAATTTTAGTCTCATAACTGAACGATTTAAGACCCTCAAGTCTATAATCGGACGCAGCCCCCCATCCTTCTTGGGAACTATGAAATACCGGCTGTAAAATCCGGACTCCCTGTCTTGAGGAGGGACCACCTCGATGGCCTCCTTCTCTAATAGGGTTTTCACCTCCTGTTCCATAACCAGACCCTGCCTGAGGCCGACTACTGTCTGAACAACCCCGTTGAATACTGGCGGCACGGAGCCGAACTGAATGCGGTAGCCTTTTTCTACTGTGTGCAGGACCCATCGAGATACATTTGGCAGTAGTTTCCACGCTGCTAAATAATCTACTAAGGGAATCAGTCTCTCGAGACTGATCTCTGGTGTAAGAGGCCCCCGCAGGGGCGGCGAGCGTCTCAGCCCCGCTACGCGCACGGGCGGAAGATACTGAGAGCGATGCTCGCTGGGACCTGCTGCGCCCTGGGTCACTGGCAGGGTTAGCAGACCGGCCCCTAGAGGGCGCTGAGGGGAGACGGGCACCGTGTACTGCGGTGTGTACCGCTCTACCCCAGCAGAGGCTGCCCTCTGAAACCCTGGGTTGTTGGCGTCAGGGTTTCTTGGCCGAGGACTTCTTAGCTTCAATAACCGCCCTGAGATCTTGTTTGGGCTGGGAAGTCCTCGGCCGAGAGCGTCGTCGAGACTCTCGTTCCCGACGCGGAGGAGCACGAGAGGCGACGCTCTGCTTCTGAGCCTCGCGGTACGAGGAGCTAGGGAGCGGCTGGGGCATCTCCCGCCCAGATGCCCCGAGGGAGCGACGAGGGAGGAACTTATGGAACGCCGCCGCTTGCTTGCGGGCCTCCTGAAACCTGTCGACGACAGAATTGACTGCGTCGCCGAACAGGCCAGTCGGCTGGATCGGGGCGTCCATGAGGCAGACCCTGTCCCGCTCTTTCATATCAGACAGGGTCAACCATAAGTGCCTCTCCGCAGCCACCATAGCTGCCATGGACCGCCCAATCGCTCGAGCGGTCTCCTTGGTGGCGCGGAGGGAGAGATCAGCGGTCCTTCTTAGCTCAGAGATATCATGGGACTTGATCTCCTCTCCCTCATCTAGCTCCTTGAGCAGATCGGCTTGGTACGCCTGTAACACCGCCATGGTGTGCAGACACGCACCAGCCTGACCTGCTGCCGCATACCCTTTGCCCACCAAAGCCGAAGTTGTTCTTAGTGGCTTTGAGGGCAATGCCGGGGCCTTTAGAGACGACGCCGCACCGGGGGACAGATAGCTCGCGAGCGTCTGTTCCACCCGGGGCATCGCTCTATAACCGCGCTCTCCCATCCCCACTACGTTCCCATAGTAGTCTGACGAGGGGATGTAGAGGCGGGCCGAGAATGGGCGTTTCCACGACCTGGAGATCTCATCGTGCAGGTCGGGAAAGAATGGCAGGCCCCGGCTGGGAGGTGGCTGACTCGCGCGCAGGAAGCGTTCATCAAGCTTGCTTCTCTGCGGTTCAGCTGCTTTCTCGGTGGGCCAATCGATGTTTAGCTTGGCCACCGCGCGAGTAACCACCTCCAAGAGCTCCTCATACTGCGGCGAGTGGGGTGGCGAATCCCTGTCGAGCGACTCCACATCAACTTCCTCCTCGGAGGAAGAGAGGCGAAGCGTCGACCCCTCTCCCTGAGTGGAAGGAACCGCTGAGCGTGCTTCCGACTCTAGGGATTGGGTGCCGGATCTGGCAGAAGTGGAAGGAGATAGGGACTGGCCCGTCTCCATTCTCTCCACCAGATCCACTTGCGAACCCCACGAGTGCAGCCGCCGTTCTGCCTCAGCAGAAGCGGGACCAGCACCGCGGGGAACGCTGGCGAAGGCCCCCTCCTCGAAGAGGGCCCTCCGGGAACGAAGCATACGCACCGACATCCGCAAACAGTGCGGGCAGTCGGCCCCCTCGAGAGCCGACTCGGCGTGCTTCGAACCCAGGCAAACCACGCAAAGGTTGTGTGTATCCCCACCCGTTATATATCTCGGGCAGGGAGGAACACACAGCCTAAAACGCGATTTGGGCATTGTCTAGGAGCTCTTAAACTGGACAGACAACAGTAAATAAGACTCACAGACAAACAGTTTGACAATCACACACAGAGCGCTTGCTGAGAGACGCGAAGCTGACGCCAGCTGCGTGGCACGTGCTTTTATAGCTTCCTGGTCGCTTACGTCACTCCGCCGGTGACGTCACGCTCTTCCATTGGTCTGATTTCACACGATATTCAGAGTCGCGCACGCTGGGCGCGTTCCCCAAAGCGCTTTTGACGCAGCTCGAGTTCCTGAAGAGGAACCAGAGCGCTGCTGTGTGTACCCTCACCCCGCCTCGCAGACAGTCTCTGCTTAGAAGTGAAACATTGTAAAGCGTCCGTCTGAAACAGTTCTTGTCTGTTCTTGTGGACTTGTGAAAAGTCGTGTCATGAAATGTAATTTCAAGAGTTTTTCAGGTGAGAATGTTAACTGTTTAAAACTCAAATCTTCAATTTATTTATAAAGATAGCACCTATTTGAAAATTTGCTATGCTGATTTTGGAGCTCCAGGCGATCACCAGGTGCTCAGTGCTCATGTATCCGCCAAGAGCAGCCTTAGCTTGGCCGCTGGCTCTGATGTCTCTGTAGTGATTAAACATGAGATACAATTTGTTTTGGGTTGGCTATATTTATCAGGCATTCAAGGTCTTATTAATCTTTTATTTGTTTCTGGTCATATTGTTTTGGCTGAGCATATTTAATTTGGCTTTCTATATTTAATTTGAACTTTACCATGGTACATCGCTGTAGCATACGTTTGATTGAATTGTTTGCTTTTGTCTTTATTTCCTTTTATATAAGCCTCTTATACTTTGTAATTATACAGTCTTGTTCAAAATAATAGCAGTACAATGTGACTAACCAGAATAATCAAGGTTTTTCGTATATTTTTTTATTGCTACGTGGCAAACAAGTTACCAGTAGGTTCAGTAGATTCTCAGAAAACAAATGAGACCCAGCATTCATGATATGCACGCTCTTAAGGCTGTGCAATTGGGCAATTAGTTGAATTAGTTGAAAGGGGTGTGTTCAAAAAAATAGCAGTGTGGCATTCAATCACTGAGGTCATCAATTTTGTGAAGAAACAGGTGTGAATCAGGTGGCCCCTATTTAAGGATGAAGCCAACACTTGTTGAACATGCATTTGAAAGCTGAGGAAAATGGGTCGTTCAAGACATTGTTCAGAAGAACAGCGTACTTTGATTAAAAAGTTGATTAGAGAGGGGAAAACCTATAAAGAGGTGCAAAAAATGATAGGCTGTTCAGCTAAAATGATCTCCAATGCCTTAAAATGGAGAGCAAAACCAGAGAGACGTGGAAGAAAACGGAAGACAACCATCAAAATGGATAGAAGAATAACCAGAATGGCAAAGGCTCAGCCAATGATCACCTCCAGGATGATCAAAGACAGTCTGGAGTTACCTGTAAGTACTGTGACAGTTAGAAGACGTCTGTGTGAAGCTAATCTATTTTCAAGAATCCCCCGCAAAGTCCCTCTTTTAAAAAAAAGGCATGTGCAGAAGAGGTTACAATTTGCCAAAGAACACATCAACTGGCCTAAAGAGAAATGGAGGAACATTTTGTGGACTGATGAGAGTAAAATTGTTCTTTTTGGGTCCAAGGGCCACAGGCAGTTTGTGAGACGACCCCCAAACTCTGAATTCAAGCCACAGTACACAGTGAAGACAGTGAAGCATGGAGGTGCAAGCATCATGATATGGGCATGTTTCTCCTACTATGGTGTTGGGCCTATTTATCGCATACCAGGGATCATGGATCAGTTTGCATATGTTAAAATACTTGAAGAGGTCATGTTGCCCTATGCTGAAGAGGACATGCCCTTGAAATGGTTGTTTCAACAAGACAATGACCCAAAACACACTAGTAAACGGGCAAAGTCTTGGTTCCAAACCAACAAAATTAATGTTATGGAGTGGCCAGCCCAATCTCCAGACCTTAATCCAATTGAGAACTTGTGGGGTGATATCAAAAATGCTGTTTCTGAAGCAAAACCAAGAAATGTGAAGGAATTGTGGAATGTTGTTAAAGAATCATGGAGTGGAATAACAGCTGAGAGGTGCCACAAGTTGGTTGACTCCATGCCACACAGATGTCAAGCAGTTTTAAAAAACTGTGGTCATACAACTAAATATTAGTTTAGTGATTCACAGGATTGCTAAATCCCAGAAAATTTTTTTTTGTACAAAATAGTTTTGAGTTTGTACAGTCAAAGGTAGACACTGCTATTTTTTTGAACACACCCCTTTCAACTAATTGCCCAATTGCACAGCCTTAAGAGCGTGCATATCATGAATGCTGGGTCTTGTTTGTTTTCTGACAATCTACTGAACCTACTGGTAACTTGTTTGCCACGCAGCAATAAAAAATATACTAAAAACCTTGATTATTCTGGTTAGTCACATTGTACTGCTATTATTTTGAACAAGACTGTACTTTTATAATGGCTATTATTGTTAATTAAAACTTACATTTAACAAAATGAGACAAAGTTATGCTTTGTACTCTTTCCACCTCTGACCAAATCGTACTGTACTAAACTATACAGTACTGTACTGTACCGCTCAGTGGAAATGAGCCATTATAAGCACGTGGACTTCAGATTATATAGAGCAAGATATTGTAAAGGCTTTGGGATGCAATCTGTTGACTTGGGTCAATAACCACTTAGAATCACCTAGTACACCATAGATTATTATAACTAATGGCAAAAATAATGTTTGGACATACAAACTACTGGCACTCAAATGCAAACGATATAAATTACTCTTCATTTTTTCTTCTGCGTTAAATTTAAGCTTTTGATTTTAAACTTAGTGTTAATGTTAATATCAACCTTATGCCTTTTAAAAATCCAAAGTTTTATCGGTGAACATAAATGCACTGTGAACTAACATAACATGAACATTGAACAATGAACAGTGAACAAATTTTTTTTTTGAACTAACATGAACATAATACATTTTAATAGATAATAAATGATGCAATAAATGCAGCCTTTGTAACTGAATTATTTATTCTCTATTTCTCCTCTATATAGCTCATCTTAAACCCAATGACCTGGTTATCAAGACACATTTCTCATAATTTCAGAGATCAATCCCATTTTCTAACGCCCAGAAACCCTGAAAGATCTGAGTTCACATTAGTTGTTCAGTTTAGCAGCAAAATGAATGGGCAGCTCCTGCAGCATTGTGCAGTTCATAGGGCTATTGCTGAGCTCACCTTGAGGAAGTAATAATGTTGAGGTTCAGGATTGAATTTGACTCTCTTTTGTACTATAAGTATGTATTATTAAATACCACCTCTATATCTCTCAACAGTATATCTGTGGATTATATCTGAAAATAATTCTGACTCATCCAGCATTTTTAAGCACAAATGAAAATCACATTTGTAGTAATGTGCATACAATAGAAGTTCACAGTGCAAGGTATTCCAGAGGGTTTAAAAGCAGAAATGTGAAATTCTAGCATAAAGAATTGAGTAAATTTTATTTGATTATTTATTGTAAAATGTGTTTATTGTAAAATGTTAGCAGTGTAAAGCTTTTTTTTTACAGAATTTTAAAATTCCTATACAATTAATCTCTGTGGAGTTTTACTAAAATATACCATTGAAGAATAGTTGCTGCAATATAAACAAAATGCAAATTTTCTGTTTGCATAAAATATTTGAAAGACCTACTAAATGAGCTAAAATATACAATAATGTATATATAACAGCTTTGACTGTGTGGGATACCTTTTAATGCACTCAATGTGACCTACTTTGTGCGATGGATAAAGGGGAAGTAATATCAGCTGTGATTTGTATCTTGTTCCTGACATTATCTGACTGCCAAACATCCAATCATTTTAACCCTTGTGCTGTGCTGAAAATCCTTTGCCTAATTTGGTGATCCTGGTCAAAAATTACTGGCCTTTAAAAAATGCTTGTATATCTCTCATTATTCTATAGTATCACCATATCTTACATGTTTTCCTTTTACTAGCACAGATTTTGCAATCAGTTTTTTTAAACTGATTGGATGTGGGCCTTTGACATGAGCTTATGCACTTTGTTTTGGAGTAAAAGATGCATTATTTTGAATCATTCTGACAATGTTCACTCAAAAACTGAGATGCACAAGCTCATATCAAAGACACATATGATCAGTCAGTTTCAAAAAGTACATGTGCTTATTGAAAGAAAACAAGTTAACTCCAACTCTTGGTAATAATATAGCATAATGAGACATTTACAAGCAATTTTGTAGGTCAGTCCCTCTTGACTGGGAACACCACAAGTTTAAAAAGGTGGGGGAAAATTCCTAAAAAGTACAAAAATAGGAAAGTTGATATATTCCCCTTTGTGAGCAAAGTCTGTAACTCTTATTTCAACTGTAATAATATTAATAGTATTAATATTAGCATATTATTATAAGCACATAATATAACTAGCATTAGCTATATAACTTTAACCGCAACCTTTGCTTTACATTCTTTTATTCCTACCATAAGGCCTCACTCATCTAATGGAAAAATCTGACTTTCTGACCCATGTTGCTCCAAGAAGAACAGTGCAGTGTGGGAATGTCTGCCAACTCCAGCACTTCACAAGTATGTCTGGGATAAAGCCCAGACAAAGCTAACAGTTGTACGCAGGATAACAGAGAGCAATATAGAGGCCAGCTTTTAAGTCGCTTTGGTTTCAGTTTTTTGTTTAAAAAAAAAAAAAAAAAAAAAAATTAGAAGTAGAAGAAAGAGTTCTAATACACAAACCAAACAGACTAGATTTGAAACCAAAAAGCATGTGAAAATCAGACAGAAAAGAAGACAAAAGCACAAGGCTATAAAATTAATGTATTTTCAGAGGAAATGCCCTTTATATTTTACATGAAAATACCATTTCATTCTTTCTACTTTTCCAAAAACTGTTTGAAAAGACAGTTCTATAGCAGATTTATTCAGTGTATGAATAGTCTTGTTTAAATCACTGAGAGTTTTTGGTCACTGAGCTCTTTTGGTACAATTCTCGTTTCCATGGTAACAGCGTCTTATTTGATTGGTGGATCTGTCTTCGGGATTATGGACAGTGTAGCTGTTAACAGGGAATTCAGCAATTCATTTTCTTTTCTTTTCTTTTTTTTCAATTTCTTCATGAAGAAAATTACCATTTTTACATTGGGAACTTCACTAAGAATGTCTTGTGGCTAGCTTTTCAACTTACCCACAACGTTGCCAATGATCTCTGTTGTTTATCAATTAGGTCTCTGAATGCACTTTTCTAGCACTTCCAGGTCTGTGGAGTTATTTTTGAGCCACTAGATAAAGACAAGGTGGTCTCGTCAAAAACTAATAGATGCTGAAGGGAAAATCAATGTCTTATTGTACAAAACATTTGACTAAAGTTCACATTAAAGTCTTTATAAACTTTCCTGACTTGAACCATATCTTATTGTATTAAAGGTGAGACAGATATTGTGAGTAAACAGTCTTTCAAAGTTTTAGAGACTTGATCAATAACTTAATGATTATGCTGTGGAAAGAGAAAACTTTTGAGTGAAAAGTCAATGCCCATCTTGAAAAAGGGCAGTTGGAAGTGGAATTCTCATTTGTATTTCACCTCGTGTCTTTGCCCTTCTGTTTCCCAGGAGGACATTATCATCAAGCATCCATTTGGCTTCATTTTTAAAAAATGTAAAACTATTTGCTGTAATTTCCTACTTCAAATGGCTTTCAGGAATCATCAATTAAAGAGTCATAAATCTTCAAACTGGAACATCAAGCTGAGCGATTCTCTGCATTGACCCACTCCACACTGAACTGCAAAATATATGATACGATAAGTTTCACCATCAGGCTTGCAAGCGTATGAAAAGATTTTCAGTGTGCCAAGAAACTTGGCAATGCAGCACATCCCACACATCCACTCACTTGGATCAGAAGGTCTTGACATGGAGATAATAACTAATCAGTCACTCCAGGATTTCACAATTTTTTTTTCTTTTTGATTTTTGCGATGAACAAATATAGTCACAATAAAAATAACTTTCAAATTCGGTAATACTGAATGTATTGAAGTGCTGGGAAAAGTTGTGTGAAGCATTTAAAATCACTCAAACAAACATTAGAGGATTTCTGCCACCAGTCGTCCCTGTAGTTTACTGTTAAATTCATGGTGAAAATTTTCGATCTTTTGCCAAAATTGCGGAGTTTGCTCGATTTAAATTAAATAAATACAGCGATCGCAAAATCGCAAAATCCTGGTTGGACTGACTAATACTGTGGTTGCATTACTGGATTAGTTAGTTATCCTTCATAATGTTTAAACTGATAATTAGGGTTTTGCAATGTCTCCAAATTTGGCATCGGATGATGTCTACAGTGAAACATTGCAATGGACGATGACATTGGCAGGGGGATTGGGGGAGGTGTGCCCAAAGCGTGAATCCTTATAAGAGAAAACAACCAGCAATTTCTAACCTTGTGTCTACACTGGATGCGAGCAGTACGACGTGACAAAATACTACAGATCCACTGATCTATAATAGAGATTTATTATACATAGATCAGTCAAAATAACTCAGTATAATCAGTGATGCTGACTACACTGGATGCAGCGTGGCATGACACCACAAATCCCTGACAGTAAACTGCTGCCACGTTCGGTTTATGACGTGCTGACACAAAATTAGACAGACTTTAGCTAATGCAGCTCAGTGCCACACAACAACATTCACGTCCGGTGTAGACACTGTGTAATGAGAGATGACTGAGAACGATGGGGAATGATTTGCAGATCCTCAAGTTCCACTGACAAACATTTAATCTCGTAAAATGTGTGATAAGTACTGCTGCTCTATAGTATAAACAGAGTACGTGCAATCGCAAATCTCGAAAGTGATAGTGAAACTAAAATACGATCGCATATTCCGGGGGGTGATAATTATTTTCCTTAACATTATAAATGCAATTATTGATCATGATTGCTATCACTTGAGAAATTATATCAGAATTTTTGCACTTAAGCACAAATAACGACAATGCCAACTCATACAGTATGCATGGTTTATTTGATCTAGTTTCCTTACATAAAAATAAACACATTCTCTACATTGTAAAAACTGGTAAAACTCAATAGCTTCTCTCAGAAGCAGACAGAGAAATTCCTTATATAAATTTTAATAATTCCAAATTATATTTATGTCTTTATATTAAAATGACATACAAGTCTTTGTATTTTGGCACAGAAGTTTTGTTGAGTCTTTGGATTTATTACAGATCATACTGGAGAAGGTTTGATGGCACTTTTCCTTAGTCATGAAAAAAGTTTGTCAATAAATATTTTTGTAATAATTTTCATTAACACTAGGTGCATAGCATCAAAAAGATTCTGCAGTAATACATTTAGTATACTATTATAGTATTATGTACTTATGTCTAATGTTGAGTCAGATGCACTAAACTGAATACTACTCGTTTCCTGTATAAACAAAATGCATTTATTGAAACCAGAGGTGGGTAGTAACGAGTTACAATTACTTCGTTACATTTACTTGAGTAATTTTTCGGGGTAACTAATACTTTTCGGAGTATATTTAAAGATGGGTACTTTATACTCTTACTTGAGTAATTTTTTTGGGAAAAATCTGTACTTTTACTTCGTTACTGTGGGCGATGCCCCTCTCGTTACTTTATCTTAATGCAATAAATGTTATAAATGCTTCAGTTTATTCCAAACGCGCCGTCTACTTTTCTCTGGGCAATGAGCGATGCCCATTCGCGAATGATTCATTCTTTTGAGTCAACTCTGTTCAAAGGCTTGATCGAACCAATTGGCAAACGAGTGAATTTGTTCATGAATCAGTTTGAATGAGTCGTTCAACTCCCTGCCGCAAGCGCTGAGCATCTGAAGCAGTTCACTCAGAGTTGTAATGTTTAAGAATTCCAGCAGCGTTGAAAACGTGGCTATGGAACTGCACTGAATTGAAAGCAAATCTGCAAAGGCTATTATTTGCTTGCGATGGAGATCCTTGTTAGATGAACGCGTGTGCTGTCTACTGTTTAACAGGTAATAACTTGGGCTACATTTGATTACAGTACACGATACCACTGTGACATTAGTTTGTTGTACGTGTGTGGCTTATAACAGAGCGGAGTCAAGTTGAATGCAGCTTCCAAAAGACAAAAAAATAACCGATTAAGATTTCATTAATTTTAATACAATCACACCGGTGCGTGTACGTTCAGCGAGTCATATCATCAGCTGCTAAATTCAGATCCGTGGTCGCTTGCTGGCGCTGAGCCAGAGACAGACACGTTTTTACAGCACTGTGCATTAACCAATCACACACGGTTCTGTTGAGCTTTTGAATGCAGTGGCCAATCAGAAGTGTTCCGATGAGTCATCGCTGAAATGCCGGTGCTTCCTTCACTCGCTCACTGACTGAATACCTCTTTTGTCAGAAACAACAAAGTGCAGATGTGTGTACGAATCTATAATTAAGATATTGATTTCACAGTGTTAACAGTTTCAGTGATTTTAATGGGAGTTTCTGAGAGTGATTGAAATCTACACTGTCAGTGAAAATGATCTTTAATAATGTAAATGTTATTTGCTCTCTTTCTGAACAATGAAAGATTAGTAGCAATATTTATATCACATTAACTTTCAATGTTAAATTCACATTTAATATAAAGTCAGTCATATTAAAAATATGTTATGGCATGACACCTATATTTGTTACTTAAGTAAACAGACAGGGTTTTATAACAAATTACATAAATTGGAGTAAAGGCTGATGAAATATATACATTTACACACACACACACACACACACACACACACACACACATACATTACATAAATTTTTTCTATATAGCCTATCTAAATAAAAATAGGCTCCGTATATTGGACCCAAAGTAACTAGTAACTAACTACTTGAGTAGATTTTTTATCCGATACTCTTTTACTCTTACTCAAGTAACTATTCAAGACTAGTACTTTTACTTTTACTTGAGTAAATATTTCTAGAATTACTTTTACTTTTACTTGAGTAAAGTTTTTGGGTACTCTACCCACCTCTGATTGAAACTGAGCTGCAATTAATTACTCATTCTGACTCGCTCTTTGTGAGGTCAGCAGCAAAAAAAGCACCAATTTAAATCTAACTGCCAGAGAGAAGTTGGAAAATAGTAATGTTTTTGGAACACAATGCATCCTTTGTGAACAGCTCCTTACTCATTCTGCCCTGTCGGCTCTTGATAAGAGTGGTCTGGTGAGGAATGATGACTGTCATATGACTGACTGGCCTGTACTGTACTGAATGCAAAATGAATAAAAACATTACAATCTTGAAATACTGCTGTGGCAGAAAAATTGCATTGGGCGATATGAGCAAAAATTCATATCTCTTTATTTTTGGGCTGTTTTGCGATGGTAGCCTATATATCTCTGTAATTTGGATTTGGATTAAACAAATAAAATGAATGTCAGCATGTAGGCATATATTATGTGCAAAAAAGGGTTAAAATCACATTACATTCTAACGTTGTCAAATAATCATTTTAAAGTAGAAGTTACTAAACTAAAAATGAAAATTATAAAAACAGTACAACAGTACGTTCCTTGCAGTACATTATGATGACATAAAATAATACGATCAGATATACAGGTAATACAAAAACGAATAAATTACCTCATCCGTGATCATGATTCGTTTATCCAATTTAGATACATTGCTATGGTGGAAACGTATTAAAAACGGTATCTCCCATCGTCACCTGCTTCATAGCGTCATCAAGCTTCGCCTTTGTTATTGTTGGAAATGCGCCCTCTTGTGGTCAATTACACAAATCGCATATTGCAGCTTTAATGTGACGATTAAACTTACAAAGGCTATGATTTCATTGAATAAATATGTGTGTTGCATGTTTCAAAGTCAGTTGCTGGTTTGTGTACTTCCGTTACCAGGGAAACCACATTATTTCTGCCGTTCTGAAAGCACCTCCTGCTGGTAGAGAATGAATGTGCATTTTTAATCAGCTGGTCTGTTGTTTTTATTCAGACCAATGTGAAAATCAATCCATGTTTTTAAGCTACAAACAAAGTTGTAAATGTGAATTGGTGGATTAACAAGAAGATTATACAATTTTAAACAATGAAGGATACAGTAAAATATATGTATATGTTATTTAATTCGAGAAATGGCGTTACGAGGGCTAAATCGCGGACCAGGGTGGGTGGGTGCTGGGGTGCTTTGGTGGGTGCTGAATTATGTTAACACACATAGAAACAAGGAGAAAAAGAGATTGATTCCTAATGTCAGATTATTTTTCAATTTATATTATAGTAATTCAGTTCCCTTTACATCTTTAACTAGCCGTTAATGTATCATTTGAATGGGTAACCTATCCTCATTAATCGAGAAAACATTTGCCCCCCCTGAGACAATTGTCAGGAGCCGCCACTAATATACAGTATATGCAGAGTTAAAAAAGATTAAACAGTACATCTACGACTGTTGTTGTGGTTTCATACAAAATAAATTATGAACAAAAAAAATAATAAAAAAACAGGGATTTGCTTGCAAGCACTAATTACTTATTGTAATGCACTGGGTTGTGATGATGTGTATTATATTAGGGCACCAACAGCTGCATTGTAAACACAAGCATGTGAAGTTATGAATGGCCTTCAGGCAAATAAAAAAACAAAAAAACAAAGCCGTTTTAATTTATTGATGCATTCTTAATTAACAAGGATGTCCCAAGGCTACTCTGTTAATTCCATTACTTTCCCAACATTATGAAAATGAACAATTAAATAAAATAGTTTGTTTTCTCCATTTGGTCTCTAGCACACACACACACACACATACACACACAGACACACATACCCTAGTGAAAAATGCATATACTTAAATGTATTTGAAATACATGAATTTCATGCTAAGTATAGTAAAAAAAAAAAAAGAAAAATTATATACTTCATAAAATACCCTGCAATTGTACTTTTAGTAAACTAAACTTGGTATACTTAAAGTTTGCTAAATTGCCAAATTTAGCACTTAATGAATTTTAATTTTGTGGAAGTAATGTTGAAGTCAATTAAAGCTATTCTTTGTATATCTGATTTTGCTAATGTGGAACTATTGCAAGTATACTTCAAGTGCACTTTAAATATTTAGCATTAAAAGACCGATGTTATTCAAAGATCAGACCGTCCTCTTTAAAAGTGACATTAAACACATTTAATACTTAATATTATGAAATGTGCAATGTGCACAAGCATTATGCCAAATAAAGTTACTTTTTTGAGTTACATGAGTTATATGTCAATAAATAAATCAATAGATTTGAACTATACTTAGTATGAAATAAATGTATTACTTTTTACTAGGGTATATATCTAAAACTTTATTAAGACCTTTTACAAAATAAGACCTTTTAAATAAATAACCTTTTTGATCAAAACCTTTGCCTAGTGATATTTAATGAATGACAGCCCAATGTTTAATAGAATATGGAGTATACATTTGTTGTTGTAAAGAACTATGAGTTAACAGGCTTCTTTGAGATAATACACAATGTTTTATACAACAGAGTTCAGTGAATTACCTCCTCCAGCACATCAGCTAGCTTGCTAAGTATTTCTTCTGGAAGGCCTTGGAATGTTGGAACGCTGTGAAAAAAAGATGAAGAGAAAGTTTAAGGTTTTGTAAGCCAACAAATCAAGCTGTTTCCGTCAGGTCACAAAGTATCATATGTGACCAGTAGAAAAACAGCCGAGTGTTCATTTGAAAAGAATGGGCTGCAAAAGAAAAGTATGTGAGTCTTATGAAATGAATTTAGTAATATCAGAAATTCATGAAAATCTATCAAAGCTGTTAAATGAACATTGTAATTGCAAAAAAAAAAAAAAAAAAAAACACCAGCACACTTTTGCAGTCTCAGAAATAATGTCTCAGGTTGAGGTGTGGGTGGACTTCTCACAGGTTTTCATAAAAAAAATAAATAAAAAAAAGGGCTGCCAATCATTTTAAATAGCTAAGAAAACCAGTCAACCAGAAATAACTTTACTGGAAAATCTCTCGGTTGTCTCTCAGTAGAAACAAAAAATCTCCAAATTAAAAATATATGGTTTTCCAGATTTAAATTAGCTAGGGGACATTAAATTAGCTAGTCAACATAAAATCAAAACTGATTCTATTTACTTCTAGCACACAATTATTATTATTTTTTATTTATTTATATATATATATATATATATATATATATATATATTAGGGGTGTAACGATACGCGTATTCGTATTGAACCGTTCGGTACGACGCTTTCGGTTCGGTACGCGGTACGCATTATGTATACCGAACGGTTCGTTGGAGTAATTAATTATATTTGAAAAAAAAAAAAAAAAGAGAGAGATAGAAATATAATGATATGCGATAATGCACTTTTATAGTTCATATTCATGAGTGAATATGGACTTCTGAATACCTTAAACTCCTCAAAGGATACAGCACAATTTACATCTATTTCTGCAGTCACATTGTCCATGAGGGGCAACAGTATTTTGATTCTGAATGCAACACTTCCTCTCTCACTGCTCCATGCAGCTCATAGGCATCTTACATTTCCTTCAAAAGCCAAGTTCTTTCCATGCCTTGACATCATCATCCTGTGGTTTTCAGTAATGCTGGTTTGGGGCCTCTGGGGAAATGTAAGTTTCTTTGAGAATCATATTGCAAAATGTCACTGTTTTGTGTCACCAGACGCTTTGTAGTCCATGATTGAATGACTGTTTAAAAAAAAAATCAAACAAACCCTGACCTCTTCATTCAAGGATTCAATAATTCATTACGCATGAAACCGTAACGTTGTTGTCTTTTTTAGACCACAGTTTCCTGTAGTTGGTGTTTGCTAATGCTATTACTATTGCTTATATTGCAGGTTAGAGATTTCCCACAACTCATCCTTCACCATTGAATCACATGGTTTATTGCATTTCTAAGTTTGCGTTACATTTCGATGCAGTCAGATTTATGTTTTTTGCCTACCAGATGATAAAATTGGCAAAATTATTGGGAGAGAACATGAGTGTGAATGCATTTTTATGGTGGACTGTAGACTAATTCATATTAATTAATAAAAATAAGAATATTCTAATAAAACAAAGCTATGTATAAACAGCTCATGGATTTTCTGAGTGGAAAATGTGAGTGGAAGGAGATGAATTAGATGTAAACTAACAGAGAGAATCTACAGAAAGCAACAGCACTCTAATCATTATGTGTCCTCTGTCTGTGTCCAACCAACACACATTTCACTTTCCTTAGAAAAACCGCTGAAATAAAACGAGAGTTGATTAGAAATATTTGAGAGTAATATGCCATTTCACCTTCCAAAATATTACAATCAAAACTCATAACCCGGAGGATTAATGTTACACAGCAACGGACAGCGAGTGTAAAGCCTGAGTTATCTGTGATTGTGTAACCATTCAGTTCTGTGTTATTCATTCATGAAGAAAATCTATTTCTTTTATTGCATATTAGTGAGGGACAGACCTCTTCCATCAGGGGTTAGGAAGAATAAACAGAAAGGAAAAGGAGAAGCAGCCCACCTCTTCAGAAACTCCATGTACTCTGCATGCTTGATGAGTCCGGTCCTCATCATGATGGTCTGGAAACACTGGCGGTCAATGGCCCATAACTTCACATTTGTGAGGGCTAGAGAACAAAATGTGAATATAAATAAGTGAATAATACCCACACACACAATTATCTAGCCAAACCTATCTTTTTATCTTCATCTGCTTATCTACAATAACATAATATATTATGTATAAAAATATGCGCTAACAATATCACTGTCGACATATCATTAGAAGAGAAATTGTGGTGTTTTGCTCACATAAACCATATTGTCATCTACAATCATTTCTCAGTACAAACATTGCTAATCACTTGACATTTCTTAAATGTCCAATCTGAATTAAATTAATTATGAATTAAATGTAAAAATAAATCCACTGAATTTCTTTCGATGCCTAAGTAAAAGCATTTAAATAAAAACGTATGTTTAATTAATCTTACGAACTTTGGTAGCTCCACCTGTTTCACAATTAAAATGAATGTAATTTAATACATTTATTAAAAAGCCTCTTAATACACATAATATTCTATATAGGGCTATTATAATTCTGAAACAAGAATGGAAATAATTAAAAAACTTTTAATATAAACAGTGACTCAAAATAAAATATAACAACGTTTTTATTTCAGCGATTCAGCTAAAAAAAAAAAAAACAAAACAAAAAAAAAAAATATATATATATATATAATATGTATATATATATATATATATATATATATATATATATATATATATATATATATACAAAAATGACAAAAACAATAAAACTTTAACTATAATTAAAACAGAAAATATAAATTAAAAACTACAATAGTTTATTATTTTAGATAAACTTTATGTCACAGTTAGTTTGCACCGTTATCACTGTCTTGTTGTCATGGTTTTGGATTTGATTTCGGCATTCAGTTCAGGTGTGTCTAGTCATTATTTTAGTTTGGATTGTCCTTTAGTTTGTATTAAAGTTCCTGTCTGTTCAGTTTGAGTTTGTCGGGTCCTTTCGATGCAACCTGTGTTAAAAATCTTCCCTCTGTGTGGATTTACCTATCTGTGGATTATTAAAGCCTGTTTATCTTCATCTTCATCATCTACTGTATGTGTGTTTACCAGCACAGTAAGTGTGACACCTTAATCTTCAATTGTCCTATTTATTTATAAGAATTGGGTAAATAAAACAATTAAGATCCTTTTCATAAAAAGAAAGTAATTAACTTCAGTCTAAATTCCTAAAGAAACCTTAATCCATTTGCAAAATGATTTGCAGATCCTCACGTTCCCCACAAAGCAACTTTTAAAGTCATTGTCACTCACTTAGTTTCAGCCGACTTGATTTTTTTCAGTCTGGGAATGCTCCAAGACAGTACCAATATATTACTTGTCCTCTAAGACATGCCTTCAGGAGGGGGGATTTGCCCCCTTTTTTTTTTTTTTTTATGAAAAGGCCTCAAAATCTGACAGGTCGAAGTTAGATATTAGCATAAACTTTCTTCAGAACAGCTATATTGTTTACAGCTCACTCATGGGACCACATTATAAGCCTTAAATGTCAGACTGTCCACTACAGACTCCAGTGTTCTCATTTTTGAACAATAAATTATGCAAGTGAGTATTAGAAAATATTAATATAGCATATTGTTATGCTATTCCAATCACAGCCAAAAACTTTATTTTTACCCAATCACTGTAAAGATCTGCAATGCATCTGAAGAACAATACTAAAATCGCTTTATTGCTTGAAGGACCGAAATGATGGCACATCTACGGATGCAAACTCATGCAATCATATGAAATAGCAGTAAAAGTGTTTCCCTTTCAATAAGCCCTCATTTACCAGGATCGCATTCATGAGCACGCAACACTTGCACCATAATTGAGCGAGTGCAAATGACACTTGACAAGAAACACTTCACAAGACCATTTTCAGAACAAAATTCACACACTTTAATCATTTTGCAGAGCAACCATTACGTCCACGTTAATACACCTTATCTCATGTAGAAACCGTTATCTAGCTTTTAAATTAGTGTTTTGTTTTAATACTGTACTTTTAAACCCATTGAGTCTTGACCAATTATGATGGATTTATTGTATAGGACAGGAATTCTGCTAGTCCAAAAACGTCTGGGTTTTGTAACAACCTTACAAATTCACATACTTCTTTCTAGTTATCAAATAACCATTAGGACTGGGTGATTTAGTTCATGTTATAAAAGTCAAGAATATTGACATTTTGAGATTGTGTACGTTGCAAAAAAAAAGATAATTTCACTTTAGCAAACTGGCCATGAACTTGTAAATCAATAAAAATAAATATTTAATTAAATGTAACTTTTTGTGTGCATATATGTATATATATGTGTATATATATATATATATATATGTATATATATTTTTTTTTATTTATTTTAACACACACACACACACGTGTTTATGTGTGTGTGTGTGTGTTTATACCCATATGAATGAGAATGTTTATTTAGTTAAAACAGTGTATTTTTATAAAGATTATAATATATAAATATTAAATATAAATAAACAATTTAATAAAATAATCTAATGTAAATGCACTGTATCACATGAATATTTTATACACAAAATGAATAACTTAACAAAATTAACATAAGCAAAAATGTTTACCAAATATCATATACAGGAGCATCTCAATAAATTAGAATGTCGTGGAAAAGTTCATTTCAGTAATTCAACTCAAATTGTGAACTGGTGTTTTTTTTTTTTTTTTAATTAAATGTGAGCCAAAGTCATCACAATTAAAAGAACCAAAGACTTAAATGACTTCAGTCTGTGAGCATTGAATTTATTTGAGTTGAATTACTGAAATAAATTAACTTTTCAACGACATTCTAATTTATTGATAAAAATATTTCATATGATAAAATTTAAATAGATTTTAATAAAGTACAAATATATGATTATTATACCTACATATTTATCTACATATATACCAACATGTTTGTTTGTTCATTCATTCATTTACTGAAATGTATCCTTGCTTTAATATTTAAGCTACTTGGCAAAATTGTTTTATATTTTGATCATAAGTCCTCTTATAAAAAATAAAAAAAAAAGAAAGAAAAAAAAAACGTATATTTCAGATCAAATAAATAAATCCTAAGACATACTGTATATCATCAAAAAGCTGAAAAACATTGAGATTTAGATATTTTTAGCAATACTGTGCAGTACCAATTACTATTACCACCATTTGAGACATAAAAATTACAAAGTTTGAGCACATGCTGTTCTCCAGAGGAATTAAGGCATCTACATTGTGAACTGACAGCAGTGCAAGCAAATATAATTGGCAACCACACTTGAGACAAGTGGTCCCAATTAAGATGCTGCTTTTAAGTCAAAATAACAATGGCAGTGAATCAAAATTAGAATAAAAAAATCATACTTCACCGAACAATTGTAGACAGGCCCATTTGGCTCATTTTGATACAAAATGAACAGAACATTGCTGCTTGGCTGCTCTTGGACCAGAACGTCTTGTTTAATCTGAATGTGCCGCACAGCTTCGGGCTTTAATTATCCATGAATCCACATCAAAACCATTTCCCAACACCTTATTAAATACTGTCTGAGTACTTGATCTGTCTCTACTGTTCAATGGGAGACAAAATACAAGACAGAAAATTAAACGTCTTTATGGTTGTTTGTCTCTTTGAGTGGTTTGGTCACGAGCCACACTATTGTTCTTGTCATTCAGATCCTGCAAACCCTCCATTTGATGGGGGAAAATCTATTCCACAGGAACCTTTACACTCTGATTGTATAACACAAGGCTCTTTTTGATCCCTTGTCATGGCATTGATTAGAAGGATGTTGATTTTGCAGTCATAAATCTAAGATCCTAAGAATGAAGATTATGGATCAGATGCTCTTTCATGAGAGGGTTTGTTCTGCCAGTGTGCTTTTATACAGGTTTGCAATTACTCCAGAAACCATTAACAGCACAGACAGGCCTCGCTAACAGTTATCATCAATGCAAAATACAATCAGTCATTGTAATGTAATGTGTAAATTAAAGCAGATATCTTCAGTGCCGCAAAGACCAGTTATCTGAATGTTTTAAGTAAGGACATCAATACTGGACTCTAATAACAATGTGACCTAGCCAGATGTGTGATGACAAAATGACGTGTGATAAAAGCTCCAGCATCTCTTTCCTGTAGAGATGAGATGTCATGATGTATTTTGAAATGCAATGATTCTCAAAACCGATTTTAAAACAGCCAAAACTAATATGCCACTGAATAAAAATAAAAGGTCTTTATTGGCATTGATGGTTCCCTTCAACAACCATGAAATCATGAGGTCTTTAGATAATTGAAATGTTCTTCACGCTATAAAAAAAAAAAATTCTTATTTTCTTTGGGCAACTCTGAATGGTACTTCTATGGCATCAATGCAAATAAACTTTATTTTGGAAAAACTTAAAGACTTTATTTGGGGTCATGTGGATTATTTGTGGAAAACTGGGATCATATGAATAGCTTGTGGATTATTATGATGTTTTTATTAGCTGTTTGGACGGTTCGGCACCCATTCACTGCAGATGTTCCTATGGTGAGCAACTGATGTGATGCTACATTACTCCAAATCTCGAATGAGCTGAGGGGAAAGTATTTTGGGTGAACTATCCTTTTTAAACATTAAAAAAGTTCAGATTTTGTCTTGACACACAGCATTTCAGTTTGAACAGGCAGTCACTGGTACTCCCTTCAGTGGCACCTAGTAAAGACATGGTGTAATGTGTAGCACCTGATGTCAAAGAGTTCATCTTCACATAGTGTTTTTAGTAGCTGTCTCTTTAATAATGAAATGCAGGTCACATTTGGGGTCAATTACTACTGTAGACCAACAGCATCTCAAATAAGAGCCAAGCAATTACAGCACTGCCTGCCCAGAGAGACTATCGACAGGAATACTTCACGCAAGCAGCACGTATTGATTCTTTTTTATCACTCTCTCCGTCACTAATGTCAGCAGCAGCGATACAAGGTAACCAATTGAATCTTCTTTCTCTATAGGATATTGGCAACGTTGAGGAAAGGAGCAGAAATGATGAGCGTGAATGGAGGGTTTGAATGCTCTTTAGTGTCTGGGATTGTTGGCATTATGTTGCCAGATTGTGACTTCAGGTTGCTATTCTGGCCATGAACTGCACGCTAGGACAGGGAGGAAGAACAACTAACTGACATACAAAGAGACGCATCTCTTGTAGAACTGGTAGAAACCTTTGCACCCTGACTTAATTCAAAACCATCTGATCTGTAGAAGCCTTTTAAACAATATTAACAGTTGGGGATTAAAAATATAGAAAAAAATATTAGTAGATGACTTCTTCATGTGTGCTGTTCATTTTTATGAAGGCATGACATTTCCTGATTCACATTTATTGGTAGCACACTTGCACCGAAAAAAGTGGAACAATTTTCACTCAGAAATAGCTAATCAATACCACAAAGAATCATGAGGAAGTGGCAGGTAACACAATTAATTAACCAGGAAATTGCAAAGCTGCAAAGAAACAAAGTAGAAAGGACATTTGAAAAATATTGTTATGGTATGTGCAATTAAAGCATAATACTACATTCACTACCAGTCAAATGTTTGGAATAACAATAATAATAGTATTCACAACATTATTGTTTTTACTGTTTTTTTTTTTTGTTTTTTTTTTTGCTTTAATCAGAAATACAGTAAAATGGCATATTATGCAATATTACAATTAACTAGTTTACTATTGTAATATATTTTAAAATTCAAGCTTAATCTTCAGCTTACAGCTTCTAGTTTCATACTGTATGTCTTTTGTAACATTATAAATGTATTCAGTGTCACTTTTGATCAATGTAATGATTAACAATTCCTGTTAAATAAAAGTATGCATGTACAGTATGTATGTATTTATCTTCTTCCAAACTTTTGAATGGTAGTATTTCACAGTTTCCACAAAAATATGAAACAATTGTTTGTAACGCCGATAATAACAAGAAATGTTTTTTGAGCAGCAAATCAGCACATCAGAATGATTTCTTAAGGATCACGTGACACTGAATTCTGGAGTACTGATGCCGTAAAATTATGATTTGCATCACAGAAATCAGTTGACATTTTTTTTTATTAAAATAGTGAACCTTTAGTGAACTGGGCACTGAAACAACACAGACAGCATGTGCATACACTGTAAAAAATGACAGTGATTTTAACGGTAAAAAACTGTAAAAGTGCTACAGTACAAACCTGTTAAATGGTAAACGGTAATTTCCTGTAAACTTTACAAACTTTACACTTCAATAAGTTGGTATATTAATATCATATAATTACAGTTAAATTACAATATTAAACTGTACATTTAAGGTAAAACCGTTAATCCTAAAATGGTGTTGCTGTATTTTTTACAGTATAAAACAGTTAAACAAAAAACAGTGTTACCGTATTTTTTATGGTATAATTCTGGCAAACACAACTGCGGTTTTTTTAACGTATAATTAACAGAATATTTTTTACAGTGTAAAAACAACAGTATCTTTTCCCACTTCAACATCTGTTTTTACCAAATATTTGAGAGTGAAACACAGATTTTAACTTTGAAATATAAAGAATTTCACTGAAATGCCTATGCTTTCATACCAGAGAGCAAAACATAATAAGAACTTTCATTCCAGTCACATCGACTCAGCAAATATAACTGATATTCAATTTGCCCATCACTGTCAGCATGAATTTTAAAAAGGAAGTCATCATTCAAATACATGTGGAGGTTTAACATGGGTACAATTTAAAGTGTTGAGGTTATGCAAGACTACCACTATAATAACTCCCAGAAGCCTCTGCTTCACAAGCATATGTGCTTGAGACAGACTCTGCGGTATCAGAGGACAAATTAAACTCGTCAGACTCATTTTTGGCTAAGCCGGCAGACATATCCCCTTGATATTTTCAGTTCCCAGTAATGCCTGCAGAGACCAAAATGAGCCTGACCAAGAAATAATGATTAATATTGCAAATCACATTAGAGATGAAAGCACCTGATTCCCTTAGTTTTGCAGATGCTTCATTCTCATAAAACATTTTGGCTGTGATGATGTAAAAAAAATACATTAAAAGCATATGTAAATGCATCTTGTGTCAATGCCACAAGATAATAAGAACCCCAAATAAAATTGCAGGGAAGATGGTAATGTGGTGGACAGATACTTAAGCTGTTAACTGAAAGTTTCTAGTTTTTTTTTTGGCTTTCAAAAACATATGAAACCAACAATAAAAATATTTCTAAGTTGGAACATGGATTTTAACTTTGTTATTGACCCAGCTAAAAAAAAATATGTTAAAATTAAATTCTTGAAAGAGTTATATTTATTATAATTCTTATAATTATATATATATATATATATATATATATATATATATATATATATATATATATATATATATATATATATATATATATATATATATATATATATATATATATATATATTATATACACACACACACACACACAAATTCCTACCGGAATACCTAGAAAGTACTGCCACATACTGTATAGAAGAGTTGAGTTGCTAAATCACTGCTGTGCCCTTGAGCAAAAAACATGAAGCACTTGAAATATTTTATGAGGAACATGGCTAGACTGTTCAATAAAAGTGAAAGACTCTGACTGACAAGCTCTAAAATGACAACGGAATAAAGACAAAAACAAAAATAAATCTGAAGCACTGAAAATTCCCATTCCACCATCAGGCAATAATTAAGACATTGTGGCCAAAGACTCTCCAAGGTCTTCAAGGAACACAGCTGGAAAGTTACAGAAATCAGTTGAGTCTTGGGTCCCAAAAAACAAATAAATAAATAAATAAATATCAAACAGCACCTACTGTACATCACCACAGGCTGTGTGGGAAGGTTTAAAAAAATTAAATAAAAAAATAATCTGCTCTCATCAAAAAACAAACTCCAGCATATCCAGTTGCCAGACACTAATGGTACTTCGATTGTGACTGGGTTCTATGGTCAGATAAAAAAAAATTAAAATTAAAATTGGTACACACAATACTGGTTCAAAGGGATATACAGGGACAAAAATAAATAAATATAAAAAAATAAATAAAAACTTATCCCTTGCCAATTTTGTTCAAACACATGGCATCTTGGATTCTATCAAATACCAACAGTTAGAAATCTTATAATGGCACCATTACTGGCTCTTCCATCAGGACAATGGTCAAAAGCAAACATCTAAATCAAAAACAAAAAATGGGTCACTGAGAACAAAATGAAGGTTTTACATTAATTCTATCCCAGATCCCTGACCTGAACCCTGTAGAAAATGAGTATGGTGAACTGAAGAGGAGAAGCACCAGCATGAACCTGGGAATCTAAAGGGTCTGAAGTGATCTGCATGATGGAATGGTCTCTATCTCTTGTCAGGTGTTCTCTAACCTCATCAGGCATCAAAGGAGAGACTAAGAGCTGTTATCTTGGCAAATGGACATGGTAAAAACTACTGGCCATTAAAAATACTTGTGCTTGTGTCGTCGTTTCTGCAGAATCAATATTACGTACTTTACTGTATGTTTTATGGCAATTTCAAAGTGAAATGTACAGTGAGCGGCACTAAAATGCTCAATCAATACGTGACTGTAGCATGTTTTTATTACTTCGGTACAGGCACGGATTTCTCTGTTTTCAGGTATATTGCAGCAATTCAGAATTTAAATGTCCAGGGAGTGTCGCTAAAAAGTTATCGCTCTATTGTTTAGAAAATATTTCCTACACCAAACCCAACCCTAAAGCTATCTAAAAGTGTTAACAAACATAAAAGTGATATACAAATGCATTTGCTGATGCAACTGTGTTATTTTAACTTCCTTATTCATGAGTTTGAGCTTTTCTGTCAAACCTTAGATTCACAGGATTCATACTGGAGAGTTTCATCTCACAAGTGCAATGCCGGATCACATGAGCTGCTGAGTAAACCTCCTGAATTAGAAAACTCATGAAATATGAAGCAGTACATGTGACACTAACAATTAAAAGTATCAGTTTTCAAATCTTGCAGCATGTTTTGAAGTCAAAAATTAGGCTTTTTTTAACAGAAACTCTGGCCCTGTAAGTCATACTTTGAGTGAAAAGGAATAAAAGTTTGATTGCTTCTAGCATCTATTTCAATGGGAAACTGCCCCAATTCATATGTATAGGTACATTTTTGCAGAAATGTAGACAGGGGTTAATGTTTCAGTGAGCCTGGGTAGACAATTACACAATGAAAATCTTAACATATCTTCTTAGTGCATATTGAGGATGCAAGACAAAATTGTTCTTCTGAGTCAGATATTTTTAATGAATCAATTGATCTAGTTCACAATAATTATTCATTCACAAAATTGGACTAGCTTAATTCTGCTCTCAAATTCACACAATGATCCAAAGAGTGACAACTTACATTTAGTATTTCCCACACAAAACTATTGTATAAAGATCTAAAATAAAATTCATGAGTCACATGAATCATGGACCATTTTCATGAACTTGAATAGTGCTTTTACACCATTTATAGAAGCTTGGCAGCTCTCATTCACTGACAGAATTAGCATTCTTATGTGAACCAACTGTTCTTTTAGGATCATGCCAACAGGTCAAACCTCTAATCAACAAGCCCTGAATACACGTCACGATAGCGGCTAGAATAACACATGTGAGATGTACCACAATGATCCGGTCTTCCTGCTTTGGAAATGTTCAATTCGTAGGTAATTACAAAACTCCTGCCAATAACATAATGATAAAGTCCCCAATGATAAACACGAGTGGTAAGACAATAATACAGCTGGCTCAGAGCCAGTTCCAAGCAGATGTTAGCCGCTGTTATTCTGATGAATATCCAATATCATAAAAGCAGAGGCAACTTTTAATCTGTCATCAAGCTGTTAGCCAACTTTCAACATTGTTCAACGAGCAAAGCGGCCAGCCTCATGTCAATCAAACCCATTTAATGTGTGGTGGGAGACACTGGGGAGGAGAATAAACACAGAAAACAAGCAAGTGACAGTGGCACAGCAGAGAGGATGATCGGTCAACTTAAATCAAGTCTAATCTACTTCTTGATTAGCTGTCTTAATGTTATTCATGATGACGAATCACTGCAGCACTCTTATGCGAGATTGCTTTTCTGTCAACCTGATTAAACGAGGCATCACTGAAACGAGGAAAATCTGGAGACCTAAGTACCTTCTGCTTTCATGTCAGTTGGTTGTCAAATTGGATGTCAAATGTTTTTGTATTAGACAATGATGTGATTTGAAGTCTTTGAGAGAAATGAGCAGAGTGTTCTTAAATGTTTATCAGGTCAAAACACATTAAACATTCAGTCCTAACCCTAAGCAAGGGCTCTACAGAATTTCCAGCCATTTACTGAATATAATTAATAAATCTGTCTATTTAGAGCAATTTGTCTCTGCATATATAGTTGTGGTCAAAATTTTACATACGGTTTGCAATATCTGCAAAATGTTAATTATATTATCAAAATAAGAGGGACTGTGTTAAATGTGATTCTTTTTATTTTTTACTGACCTGCATAAGATAATTTCACAAAGACATTAACATTGTCCACATGAGAAAATAATTGCTGAATTTATAAATTTTTTTATAAAAAGTTTACATACGCTTGATTTTTTAGTTTGTTTGTTTGTTTTTTTCATGAGTCCCTTTTTTGTACTGGACAGTTACACTGCCCACTGTTCTGCAGAAAAATCCTTCAGGTCCCAAAAGTTATTTGGTTTTCCAGCATCTTTTGCATATGTGATCCCTTTACCAACAATAACCGTATGATTTTGAGATCATCTTTTCACACTGAGGACAAAGGAGGGACTCATATCCAACTATTTCAAAAACATTAAAATGGTTACTGATAATCCAGAAGTAAAAATGATCCATAAAGAGGGTGGGGTCTAAACTTTTGAACAGAATTAAGATGTGCAGGTTTTTTTTTTTTTTTTTAGTACTGCCCTTCAGAAGCAACTAAAAACATCTGATGTTTGATGTGATGAATTTTCATCAGCCAATACTCACATGTTACTTCAGAAATCATTGTAATACGCAGATTTGGTGCTCAAATATTATCAGTTATTACTGGTGTTATTAATAATGATTCTTATTATAAAATCTGAAAACTGTTTTTGTTTTTAGGATATTTTTGTAAAATATAAAATTAACAAAATGTATTTAAAATAATACATTTATGTAGCATTATAAATGTCTTTTAAATTGTAACATTTTGACCAATTTAATGCATCTCTTTTCTTATTATAATTTTAAAAATTACTCCAAACATTTGAATGGCAGTTACTAACTCCGACCTCATTCATCATCCACCCTGAGCTGCTTCTGTGTACACCAGTGAGCTCAAACTAGATAAAATTGATTATTGCATTTTAAATATGTTTTTTTTTTGTTTTTTTTTTGTTTTTTTTGCATAGATGCATCGAATCACTACAGGAGGACTTTGTTTACCCGGAGCCATGTGATATACTTTTTTTTTTTATTGATAGGCGTTTTTTATTTCACTTTTTTTGGACTGAAGTACTGCAACACCCGCTGAGTCCCATGAAACAGCTTGAAAGATCAAAGACAATTTTTAATATAACTCCGACTGGATTCGTCTAAAAAGAAGAAAGTCGAATACACCTAGGATGTATTGAGGGTGAATAATTTGTGGGTTAATTTTAATTTTTAGGTGAACTAACCCTTAAAGCAGTAAAAATTTGCTTTCTAGATTTATAGTAATAAGGAATTTTTTTAAGCAGCAAATCAGCACATTGGATTGATTTCTGAAGGATCATGTGACACCGAAGACTTAAGTAAAGATGCTGAATATTCATCTTTGCATCACAGGAATAAATTATATTTTTAAATATATTAAAGTAGAAAACAGTGTTTTTGCGATTTTTATATTATTTCACAATATTACTGTTTTTACTGTAGTTTTGATCAAATAAATGCAGCCTTGGTGAGCATGAAACATGAAAAACATTACAATAAAAACCTTGACTGGCAGTGTATAGTATAAAAGCAGTGAGGAAAACTCTTAACTAAGAATTTACTGAGTTATACTGTCACTCTAATGAAAAAATATATAATTATGCTCCAGTATCTCAAACAGTAAACAAATCAAGATCATGGGTTTGTGCTTGTTTGTATTAAAGCATTTGCCAAATACAAGAAGAAAAAAAAAAAAGAGAAAAATTTGTTTTTCAATTGAACTGACAGGAGTTATTCTGACACACAATCTTGAAAAAAGTCTGTTTCCAACATAGCAGACACATCTGAGGCAATTACTACTGGAAACATACAGTCTGTTGTGATTACAGTGAGATGAGGAGTTCGCTGCAGGGATCTCTTACAGAAGAATGGAGCTCAGGCTTCAAATGACACAACTGACTAATAGATAAATATATAGCAAACTGCACTCAAAAGCTGCTAAAGAATTACAGAAGCCTATGAAAGGATGCCACAGCAATGAAAGGCATGTGCATTTCACTATGTGTACAGTAAACAGAGACCTGCTATTAGATTGAGGAAAGGAATTTTGTCAAACTGATATCTGAACGCTGTCCAAAGCAATTATTTGGCCCATTTCAGAAGGTCTATCTATCTCTGTTATTTAACAAATTAAAGCTATCCCTTGAGAGCAGCCGCAGTCGTGTTGTGAATGCCATATTTTGAATTCAAGTGCACTAACTGTAATTTAAGATGAATTACTTGACCCTTTAAACCATATTAAATGCTACACTAATTTATTTGGTTAAGTTATGCTGCAAAATATAGATTACACTTAAGAGTGAGATGCCTGTGTGACCGAATGATAAAAACCTCTTAAGAAATCCACAGCCTATTTACGGTCTTTGGTAATTCCTGGTTTGATGTGCCTAGAAAATGGCAAAAGACTGATCATCTTCTTATATAAAACCACTTGAGAAACAAAAAGTCTTTAAATTAATAACACTTTGTTGGGAGAGGAAGATTATGCGTGGATTTAAAATTACAGTTTAATTCTGTGCTTCTTATTGCTAAATATAAATATAAATTCACCAACACCAACACAAAACTTGTATTTTTCTAAATAAATAAATATAAAATAAATATATATTTTGTTAGTTGCCTAGACAAATCATTTGGCAGTAGCATCTAATGAACTACACTGGCTCAAACTCTTAAATTATCCTGCATGCCAGAACAACCACCATATTTTTTTTTATATCTCTGTATGATAGTTATGCTGATTTGACCAAGAAAAAAAAAACATCAAATCACATTTGCATTTTGTTCCATTTCAGAAGAGAAAAATACTTTTGCAATATAGAGGCAGAGAGACAATAATACATCTAATATGCTTTAGTGACACTCGTGTCTTGCATATTAAACAGTCTTTCAAACCATATCTTTCCTGTATTTCTGCTCTCTTTTTGCCTCTCCAAACTATTTTAGTAAACGCTCCCTTTTCCCTAACATAAACTCATGTATGGAAATACACAGTAGATTACATGCATTCTATTATTTATTCCATGTCAACTGAACCATTGTGCACCGCTGTGGCTGAGCACTTCTAAAATGTGACTAGGTGTGGTAAACAGCAGCATAAAATACAATATATTTACAACCCTGTGCAATTCTATAAATAAATCATAACACATGTCAGTTTTGTTCTACCAAGGTGAGAATGAGGGGATTTGATTGATTTTGACAAACACCCCAAGTGTATTTATTGCTTCTGACAGTCAATAATCTCTCCTGTGCAGAGAAGCAGTAGTTTGGTTTTCAAACTTTTTAAGCCAGGTACCTTTGATCAAATCAGAACATCCAAGAACCCACCTAGTCACAGCAATGACTTCCTTTGTACTTCACTACTTTTTTGATGCAAATTCAGTTTTATTCCTATGATGATGCATTTTAAAAGCTTGTTCTGTGATGATTAAACTAAACAGCTCTTAAAGGAAAAAAACAAACATGTTTTACAAGTTGCTGTTATTAACCAGGGGCAGGTGTTCTTATGGGAAAGAGCATTTTATTTCTAGAGGGCTTCTGTTTGGACAACATCTAACCTAAAATTAATGAGTTTGTTTCAGAACAGATTTGGAGAAGTGTAGTCATCCATCACTTGCTCACTAATGGATCATCTGCAGTGAATGGGTGCCGTCGGTATGAGAGTCCAAACAGCTGATAAAAGAAAAAAAATAAAATAATAACAACATCCACACGACTCCAATCCATCAATTAATGTCTTGTGAAGTGAAATGTTTGTAAGAAACAAATCCATCGTTAAGGCATTAAGGCTTCAAACTGAAATATTGGAGGAAGTGTTATTATTAATTATGACTTATATTTTGGCCAGAAGCAATGGCTTAAAGGTAAAATGTCTTAATGATGGATTTGTGTCTAACAAACATGCAGCTTTTCACTTCACAAGACATCTATTTGGACTCTCATTCTGACAGCAGCCATTCACTGCAGAACATCCATTTGTGAGCAAGTGATGCAATGCAAAATTTCTCCAAATCTGTTCTGATTTGTATTATATTTGGTAATTGTATTTATTTAGTTCTTTGTGTATGTGTTATTCCTTTAAAGATTCTTCCATCTGTCCTACAGCTGTCGGACCAATCAAATTAGCGATATCTTGTTCAGACTGTTGAATCCAGACATCTAGATGTCACTTTCTATTTGACTTTGAGGGCAAACTGAATAATGTCTCACCTTTGCAGCCAAATGCCTTCACAGAGAATATAATTGCAGTCACTCCAGGAGAACACAGTCTATGAATCACTCACACAAAGCTATTTAAAAGATCAGAAATCAATAAAACATGAATTAAAGCAATAAAGCTAAAACTATTTTCAGTGAAACTTTTCAGTTGAACACTTGTATACTGAAAAGAAAAAAATATATATATATTGGATTTATGTGTACATTCAAAGAAAATTAAACCTCCAAACGTCTGTTCATTGTGTCTGCTTAACTGAATAGACGACATTAACTAATTGCATAGCATGTATTATGGCTTATTATATGTTATAATATAACATATACTACTGACATATTGGGATTTCTTCAACACAAACACAATACTTCATAATTTTAACACAGAATTTTCTGTAAAGCTGCTTTTGAACAAAATGTATCATGATTTACATTGAATTTAATATTAAACCAATAATTAAATAAATATTCTGGGTTAAACAGAAGTTAAACTCTGTCACAGAAAACAAACAAAAATGTGTTGATAATTTACATGCAATAGATATGTACTGTATATGCATACAGCATTAGTTTTTCTCTCAATAGTTTTTGCAAGTTGAAGGATGAGACATTTTCTGTGGGAAATCAACATCATGTCACTAATGTGTCACCAGACCCTAACTTATACTGAAACTGGAATATTCCTTTAAGCGTATGATCACAAAAACGTTCCTTTTGAAGACAAGATGACCACATTTGCATCAACAGATAGTTTGGATATGCTCCTCCATGAGAAAGAATTCAGCAAAATTAAAAATAAAACAGAAGGAATGCATTGAAAGTAAAGCAGACTCGCTGCTCTATTGTGTGCATACAAACTAACCCAAATGTATTAGAGCAGCATGACTGCCGTCAAAATGTATTTTCATGGCTGTGCGACCATGGATTAGAGCATTCGGTTACCAGGTAACCTCTCTAAACTGCCAGAGGATATGACAAACACGGGCTGCTTTTGCTCTGAGATGCATCAGTGAGTCGCATTCAGAGGAACTCTCCAGAAAACCCTTTCGCCACCAAGAAATGATTGGCAGGGCTCTTCTCTAGAGACCTGAGGTTTAATACTCATGCAGGTCACAGAAGAGCAGCCCTCAACCTACTTCCCACAAGAAATAGCTTCGTCCATCACAATTCAAACATTCAGCTGTATGATGATGCTTCTCCTGTTCTCCTGAGACTGGAAAGAGACTCCTTCCATATTAAGAAGCAGTCAGACTTTCATTGTTCTCTTATATTTAGTCTCTTAAGACAAACAGGCTATCGTGATGGCAGGATCCTGTCGGACACAGTTCATTCATTATAGCAAAGGAAGAAGTGCATTTTATGGCTCGACACTGTGATGAGAGGAAAAAAAAAAAAAGTTCATATTAATCAGGCACACATATATTATTTGTTCTTTGATATAGATTTTTTTCCCCTAATGGAAAATTTCCTCATTTTTTATTAATTTATTATTATTATTATTATTATTATTATTATTATTATTATAACAATATATTATATATTGTAAGTGCTTATCTTATTATTTTTTATCATTTTTTTATAAACTTTTTAAGCTTTGTGTCTATTGTTTAAATGTGCTTTATAAAGAAATATGTTTTCAATTGACTAATACATCTAACATTACATACATCTGGGGAAGTCGTGGCATAGTGGTTAGAGAATTTGACTCCTTAGTTTGTGGGTTCTAGTCTCGGACCAGCAATACCACGACTGAGTTTCCTTTAAGCACGGCACCAAACCCCCAACTGCTCCCTGGGCACTGCAGCATAAATGGCTGCCCACTGCTCTGGGTGTGTATTCACTGCTGTGTGTTAAATGCAGAGCACAAATTCTGAGTATAGGTCACTATACTTGTCTGTATTTCACTTCACTTAACTACAGGTGCTTCTCAATGAATTAGAATGTCGTGAAAAAGTTAATTTTGTTTCAGTAATTCAACTCAAATTGTGAAACTCGGGTATTAAATATATTCAATGCACATTGACCTGAAGTAGTTTAAGTATTTGGTTCTTTTAATTGGGATGATTTGGCTAACATTTAACAAAAACCCACCAATTCACTATCTCAACAAATTAGAATATGGTAACATGACAATCAGCTAATCAACTCAAAAACACATGCAAAGGTTTCCTGAGCCTTCAAAATGCTCTCTCAGTTTGGTTCACTAGGCTACACAATCATGGGGAAGACTGATGATCTGACAGTTGTCCAGAAGACCATTCTCAAGGACGGTAAGCCACAAACATTAATTGCAAAAGAAGCTGGCTGTTCACAGAGTGCTGTATCCAGGCATGTTAACAGAAAGTTGAGTGGAAGGACAAAGTGTGAAAAAAAAAGATGCACAACCAACCGAGAGAACCGCAGCCTTATGAGGATTGTCAAACAAAATCGATTGAAGAATTTTGAGTGATGTTCACAAGTAATGGACTGAGGCTGGGGTCAAGGCATCAAGAGCCACCACACACCGACGTGTCAAGGAATTTGGATACAGTTGTCGTATTTCACTTGTTAAGCCACTCCTGAGGCGTCTTACCTGTGCTAAGGAGAAAAAGAACTGGACTGTTGCCCAGTGGTCCAACGTCCTCTTTTCAAGTGAGAGCAAGTTTTGTATTTTATTTGGAAACCAAGGTCCTAGAGTCTGGAGGAAGGGCGGAGAAGCTCATAGCCCAAGTTGCTTGAAGTCCAGTGTTAAGTTTCCACAATCTGTCATGATTTGGGGAGCAATGTCATCTGCTGGTGTTGGTCCAATGTGTTTTTTGGAAACCAAAGTCACTGCATCCATTTACCAAGAAATTTTGGAGCACTTCATGCTTCCATCTGCTGACCAGCTTTTAGAAGATGCTGATTTCATTTTCCAGCAGGACATAGCACCTGTCCACACTGCCAAATGCACCAAAAGTTGGTTAAATGACCATGGTGTTGGTGTGCTTGACTGGCCAGCAAACTCACCAGACCTGATCCCCATCGAGAATCTATTGGCTATTGTCAAGAGGCAAATGAGAAGCAAGAGACCAAACAATGCAGATGAGCTGAAGGTCACTGTCAAAGAAACCTGGGCTTCCATATCACCTCAGCAGTGCCACAAACTGATCAACTCCATGCCCCGCTGAATTGAGGCAGTATTTAAAGTAAAAGGAGCCCCTACCAAGTACTGAGTACATGTAGAGTAAATTAACATACTTTCCAGAAGGCCAACAATTCATTAAAAAGGTTTTTTTTTTTTTTTTTTTTTTTTTTTTTTTTATTGGTCTTATGAAGTATTCTAATTTGACATTGTGATTTGGTGGGTTTTTGTTAAATGCGAGCCAAAATCATCACAATTAAAAGAACCAACGACTTAAACTACTTCAGTCTGTCTGCATTGAATTTATTTAATACATGAGTTTCACAATTTGAGTTGAATTACTGAAATGAATGAACTATTTCACAACATTGTAATTCATTGAGAAGCACCTGTATTTGATGTAAATAATGTGACCACTAAACTTTGAAACTATTTTTTTAAATCAACATCAAAACTTAAATAAAAGCAGTCTGCATTAGAAAATGCAGTTTTAATACCATGTGACTTTGCATATCATACATTTCAGAGCATTTCAACTTTAAAAAAGTATTTTGTATCAACTACCTATTAAACACCGGTGTCAAATTATTGCTTTACAATCATTTCATCATGATTAATGTGGTTTTAAAAACATGCCTTAACCCTACTAGTATGGGGCCACCATACTAATTGCTAATTGTTAGTTTAAATTAGAAAGTCCCAGAAAACTTTTTTTTTTCTTTTTTTTTTTTCTCTACGAGTCTGATACTACAGCAATAATTATTTCAGCACATTGACAGTCTGCCAGAACCATCCATGTGCTACTGCAAATGTAGAAAGAGCATAAACGTGCCAGAGCAGGTGCTATGAACTCCTGAAAACAGTTTGAGAAGCTGAGAGGTATACATTTCCCCGTCAGTAAAGATATACATTTTATGTGGTGTACTTCCTGTGGTGTTTAGATAAGAAAAACCAGCCGAGTTGCATCCAGCATCTAACCTCTGACCTGTGGCACAGCCTCTTTCTATCTGTCTGAAGAAACACAGAGGTATGGACGACATTTTGATTAACACGCTCCTGAGAACTTATTCCCACCCACAGACATCCGCGGGGAGATGCAAGCACATGCCCCAGCAGTCTCTCGAATCATGCAATAACCTCCATGCAGGCAGCTGGTCGTGAGGTTGAAGGACTGTGTCAGAGATGGTGGGGAGTAACACTCTGGCACTTTAAGGTTCAGTGTCTCTTCTTCCTATTCACGGCAGACTTGCCAAAGAAAATCAGCACCCTCTTCCTAAAATATAAATGCAGCTATATATTTTCATGTATGCAGATTCCAATCAGAACCTGAACCGCTACACAGGAATCTGGTGACCTGCAGTCCTGTCTGGTGGTGAATTAAATGAACACCAGAGACTTAATTACCATCCAGGGAGATGATGTAGTGGAGGTGCAGCCTCATAAGCACATGCACCTGGGAATACATCTGAACGGAAAACCGGACAGATGGCATGCATCAACTTTGTAGAAAAGACCAGAGCCGGAGATTCAGGACTTCACATTTTCCAGCGGAGGCAGCTTTAATCACCTGAATAAACCCATCAAGATCAGATTGCATTGCAGGACTCACTCTGGACTTATCAAAAAGATCATTAATAACTCTGAGCATCATCTCCAAAAAAGCCCTGGCTTATCATACTACTCACTTTAGATTCATGCAGATTCAATGCTTTTGCTACAAAGTGAAAATAAAATCACTTAAAGTTCACTAGTATGCTCAACCGGCCCAATTCAACACATTTGAATATTTAATTAAATGTGTTACTTGACATTCCTTTGATTGCATACCATTACACGATTTAATATTCAGTATTTAATATTGTAGTGTTAGTGTATATTTTGAATTAGTCTTTTTCACATTTTCTGTCTTCATTTTAATTGAACTTTTTAGTGATTTAATCATTTCGTTGTATGTTTGTATGCTTGTAATTATAAGTTTTTAATATTAGTTTTTTTTTTAATGTCTATATAGCTTTTATAAATCTTACTATATTTTGTTGTTGTGTTGTTTTAGTTATTTTAGTACATTGTTAAACTAAATTAAAATATGAAATGCTTCCTGTCAACTATACTGAAATATTTTTTATACTTTTTTTTTTTTAATTTATTATTTAACTGTAATAACGCTGATCCAAATATAGTATGAATACAATAAAAACAGAGATTTAATGTAGTGCAGCTGAGGGCCATAATTTCTGAGCTTACAAATGCTGCAGGTTCGATTCCAGACATGAGTGACCCATGAACTGAAGAGACCTTTATATCTATATTAGTCTATACTGCTTGTCTAACACAAGGTTAAAAGATCCTCTGTTGTCTGGCTGCACAGACACATAATCAATATCTGTAGAGCATCTCAAACAGCAGACATGTTTATCTCTCTGTGGCATTCAGTTATCAGTTTTCATTTTTAGAAGTCCCGAGGGGGAAGACTATTAAAAAACAGCCATGTTTAACCTGGTTCTATCATCAATCTTGGGTGACTTGGCCACATGGGGACAGCACTAAATTCACACCTAAATAGGGTCCAAAATGCTTTAACGCATGAGACCACAACACAATTGTAGTGTAAACATACTTGCATTTCTGTCAACCACTGTGCTAAAACTGGATTCTTAAACTGAAGGCTAATTGCATTTAGAGTTGTTTTGGGATGGATGGGAAGTATGGTTGTCTAGAAACCAGCAGTTACATGTGAAATATTCAAAACATCAAACTTGTCACCAAATTTTGCCTGGAGTTTTTCTCCATGTAGGGAGTCAATGTTGATTGAAGACCCGTACATTTCGCAGTATTTCACTTTTTAGGCAAAATCTTTAAAAAACTTCCTTTCATAAACAGCTCAACCAATGTGTGGCGAGTGGGGCGGGGCCGAGAGGCGTGGGAACGAGGAGTGAGGCCAGGTGTAGTGATTGGAGATGAGCTGCACCTGCGCCCCACCGCCGGTATCGAGTCCCACGTAGGAGATGGAAGGATATAAAACTGGAGCGACTATAGTGAAGGACGAGAGAGGACCAGGCCTGGACCATATTTTATGTTTTGCTTTTTATTTATGTGCACCAGTCGTCCGTGAGTGGCTGGTGCGCTGTTTTGTGTTTATTTTGAATATTAAAGTTTCATTTTGATTGTGCGCCGGTTCCCGCCTCCTTCTTCCGGATGAATATGGAGATTTTATTATTACAGTGGTGCCGAAGCCCGGGAGAAGGAGGGACACTCTGCTGAAGATCCCTTGCCGCTGTGGTGAATCCGCGGTGCCCTCGAGCAGGCGGAGAGTGGGCCGCCATGGACACTCGAGGCGGTGGGCTGGGGCGAGTTGCCGGGGACGGGCGAGCTCGCTGCTGGCCGCCCACGATATGGAAGGGCGGCTGCCGTCCGTGAGGGAGCGGAGGAGTCGGCGCCGTTCGCCAGGGGGCCGGAGCATGCTGCCTCTGCAAAGGAATCCGGAGGGGCAGGGAACGGGGGACTCCTGCCGGCTGCCCAAAACCGGAGGAGCCGTCGCCGTCCATCGGGCGGCGGAGGAGTGTCGCGCCGTCCGCCGAGGGCCTTCCAGTGCCACCGCCAGGCACCGCAGAGGAGATCACCCAGCTGGTGGAGGGCCGAGCAGCAGTGCGTCTGTGAACCAGAATTTTTTTTTCTCTCTCTCCCCTCTCTCGTCTCTGTCGCTCCTCCTTCCATCTCCTTTTCTCTTGCCTCGTCTGTCGTACCCCCAGGTCCCCGTGAGCGGTCCCCCTGAAGGAGTACCCCCCGGCCTGCGAGGGCCGATGGGGGTATGTGGCGAGTGGGGCGGGGCCGAGAGGCGTGGGAACGAGGAGTGAGGCCAGGTGTAGTGATTGAAGATGAGCTGCACCTGCGCTCCACCGCCGGTCTCGAGTCCCACGTAGGAGATGGAAGGATATAAAACTGGAGCGACTATAGTGAAGGATGAGAGAGGACCAGGCCTGGACCATATTTTATGATTGCTTTTTATTTTGTGTTTATTTTGAATATTAAAGTTTCATTTTGATTGTGCGCCGGTTCCCGCCTCCTTCTTCCGGATGAATATGGAGATTTTATCATTACCCAATGTATTTTTTTTTTTTTTTTGTCCTGTTGTAATGTCTAACATAAAGTCTCAACATTTAAATGCATTTTTAGCACTCTTGGTACCTGGAACTTAAATACAATGCAAAACCAGTGGATCTAAGTTTTTTTTTTTTTTTTTTTTTCACTTACAATGTTTCAATAAATTCACAAAACTTAATAAATAAATACATAGAATTGTGAAATGTAAATAGATTGGTTTTTGTGATGTAGACATTAAATGCTTAATGAAAATGTTTGTCCTTTATTGCTTTAATAAAGTTTCAAAACCCATGATCTAAAAATTAAATTAAATGCAAAAACAATGAATCTATTGATTGATTGACTGATTGGGTTTTACCTTTTTTCTTCTTTTTTTAATCTTTTAAATTCACAAAGTTTAAATAAATTCGTAGCATTCCTGTCACCCTGTAATTAAATGCAATGCAAAAAATCATGGACTTTAATGTTAAGAGCCGAGTTTTCCTTTTTACACAGATATCCAACATAGAAAACAAATTAGCTTCCCAAGTCATTTTGCTTTTGTGCCAATCCATCCTACAGCTTTCAAAAGTGATAAATGTGGACTCTGATTCTCATGGATGTGGTAAAGATGGTATCTGTATAAGCAGTGGTTCTGGTTTATCATTCACATTTGGTATACATGCCCATGGCTCCCAGAGAAACTGCAAGAATATGAACTGACCCCCTGATGAGCTGCATTATATTAGGTGAACATCCAGCACTTCCCCTACACAACACCCATCAGTTCTACAAGAGTCAACTGATGAATGGCTCTGTAGACAGGTGTCAGAGAAAACAATGCAAAATCTGGACCTCTGGATTGATTTTTCAGTTACGAACACAGTAATTAATTCCATTTCACCCATTTCTTTACAAAAGCTTCCTTTACCAGATTTATTCTACTAATTGTTGCTTGTAGCTTTATTTTGAGCTTTAGCTTTTTGTCTTTTTCCCCCTATATGCCAGACAAACACCACAAGTTGTAGTTTGAGGACTGAGATATGGGGACAAAAAAAGGCACTTGCACAATAAAGATGATTATGACTGTCAAGACTAAAGTGAAATGTAAAAAAAAAAAAAATTGGTTACACGTGATGATTGTGGCATTAGATTCAGATACTGTATACTCACATTGCTCACATTTTTGTTTGTAGTGGCGAACATTATAACCAAAAACATGGCCATGGCCAGTCAGAGATGTTTAGTTTTTCATGCTAAAGTTTTAATTTTTTTATCCACTCGTAATGTCCAATGTGAAGTCTTGATTTTTTAAAAGCATTAAAGAAAGAAAAAAACGAATGAATTAATTAATGACTCTTAGTTCACAAATATACCATTTACCCACATTTATAAATGTTTATAATGCATTCCAATATTAAGGACAATAAACGACAATGGTTGTTGTCATAAGATTTCATCCTTTCATCAAAATGTTGTCTTTTTTCGTATTATGTATATACTTAAAGTAGGCAATTCTATTGGTCTGCATTTTAGTGGCAACAGACATTATTCTGATTGAATGAATAATTGTATTAATTGTAAATATTTGACATCAAAGATATTTTTAATTAAGTAATCATGCAAATTGCCCTACCATGGACCCAACACACTATCATGTCACGTCCATGTTGGTATCTACCTAATTTATCTAGAGTCTACCAATTTTCAATAAAATATTGTAGAGTGCTGGCCTTTGATATTCTGAAATTGTAGTAAAAACCTGCACAGTTCCAGTAGTTTTGTTCACACTCCGTGTCTCTAAAACATTCTCCTCTGATGTTGTTTGACGGTCATGACTAATATTTTTTGCAGAACAGTGAATAACTCTCTTTCACACATTCTTATGCCCTCCGTCTCAGTGAAAGAGACAATTGTTCTCTCTCGTTCCCACTTTGAATGATTTCCATACATAACCAGGCAATGTTTTAAATTTGTCTGTACTCAGAGAGATTAACAGAGAGAGAGAGTTTTTTTGAGAAGTATGCCTGTTTCATTATAACAAACGCACCACAATGGAAAACATTAATATCTTTGAGTACATTGTGAATAATATGACTTGGAATAATAAATACTTTCAGTTCCCTATGGATTACAAATAAGTTACCAACTAAACATTTACAATACCTATTATAAAAATGTCCAGATTTGATAAACACATGAGAAAACATGCTTGTACTGTAGGAATACTGTCCAATCCTATCTCACAGAAGACAGTAAATGTTTCTGGGTCACACCAATAGAAGCATACATTAATTCACAATTGAAAAAAAAAAATGTTTGTCATTTTGGAACAATATTCCAGTCAGTAGACTGGACCACCCTTGGAAACAAACTGAGACAGACTAAATCCAGAAGAACTGTGGCAATGTCTTCAAGACACTTCAAGAAACCTACCTGCAAATCTACCTGAAAAACTATGCGCAAGTGAACCTAGGACAAAAGCTTTTTTTGAATGCATAGTGTGGTCACAGCAAATTATTTATGGTTAATATAAGTTAATGAATACAATCTATTTCTGGCATTATTTTTTGACAGCATCCCCACATTACAGGATTTTTACAGAAGTGCCTAAAACTTTGCACAGTACTGTAGCTTTGTAGACACTGCCACCATTCTGCTGGATTGAGTCTGTCTCAGTTTGATCTGTTTCTTCATGTTATTCCAGACAGACTGATGAAGATGAGATCATATCTCTGTGTAGAGCACTGGCTGTGTCAGACTCCTTGTGCAAACAAAAATCTCACTGGATTATTACGATTAATGGCAAAAATAATGTTGGGAAATGTTAACTGATATTTACTACTGCACAATACAGCAAAAGATAGATATAACTGACTTAAAACCATTTTTTGTTTTTGAAAATAATAGTGGCCTAAGGCTTTTGCACAGTACTGTATATATAAATCCACCCCAAACTTTTGAAAGTACTTTATATATATATATAGTACAGAACTTCTCATTCAAAGAGTTTTCTTTATTTTCATTACTACGATGCCTTCAGTCACACTGAAGGCATCAAGGGCTATTTGACCAAGTAGGAGAGTGATGGGGTGCTGCGCCAGATGACCTGCCCTCCACAGTCACCGGACCTGAACCCAATCGAGGTTCAGGTTTTTTATTTTTTTATAGAAAAATAATAAGTATATATATATATATATATATATATATATATATATATATATATATATATATATATATATATATATATATATATATATATATATATATATATATATATATATATATATATATATTTTTTTTTTTTAAGTTGCACAAAAACCAGTGAATCAGATAGGAGCTGGTGAATTCAGCCAACTATTGGCATCTTTGAGCAATATTCACCTGACAGCCAATGAACGTGCTGGGTGGTGCATGAGTGCACCGTCAGCTGCCGAGACAATCTATGAATGCAGTGCATGACAATCCATCTGCTTTAGTGTGAGTACCTTTGTTAGTTCCTCTCGGTTGGCTTCTGGCATGTTTACATAGCAGTGCCTAGCGGGGGACACATTCTGCCTCCCTCCCCTTGTTTAACAAGGAGCGAACTGATATAACACAGGCCTCACAACAAGAGCTACAAGCCCTGTGAGCAGTTAAGTGGTTGGCAGTTTGTTGAAGAGATGTAGAGGAGAAAGCAGATCGTGGAAAATCTCCCCTTACACTAGTTTGTTTCCAGATCAAAGGCAACTGGCTTGATGCGCTACACCTTTTAATGTGATAATCAGTTTAAGCTTAAGGATGCATTCCTCAGAAAAAGAACATGTTGATGTGCACATGCACACTTCTCGTATACATGTCAGAATAAGGTATGAATAGAGCTGACAATTAAGCAGCTACACTCTTTAAATGAACGTTCCAAAAGGTTTTTGTACCAATGCACTGGAAGAACCATTTTTGGTTGCACAATGAATGTTTCAGTGAGAATTTCTTAAAAGAACCATCTTATCTTAGTAAAAATAACATTTTAGTAACCTGAAAAACCTTTCAGAATCAGAAAGAGCTTTATTGCCAAGTATGCTTGCGCATACAGGGAATTTGTTTTGGTGACATAAGCTTCCAGTACACCGAGACAATAATACACACACATACACACACACACACACACACAAAAAAATTGCAAATAATTAAGTGTATAAACCATTGTGCTATGAATTATACTGGAATAGAATTGATATATAAGATGCAGGGATGTACTAGGATGGAGGGGTAACAAATAAATTTATTGCACAAGTGGGGAACATTTAACTGTTCATGAGGTAGATTGCATGGGGGAAGAAACTGTTCTTGTGCCTGACTGTCCTGGTATTTGTGGCTCTGAAGTGCCAGCCAGATGACTATTACTACTGTAAGTTTTTTTTTTTTTTTTTTTTTGAATATCAGAATTTAAACATTAAAATAAAAATATTAAAATGGGAGGAAAGGAAAATAAAACATGACTCAGGGTACATGACTCAATAAAACTCAATAAAGTCTTCCTCCTCTAGCATTTCGAGAAGAGCAAAGCGAGAGCAAGACATGAGGTCTAGTTCAGCATCTCCATGTCCTTTTCACACCATGACGCTGCCACTTCAGACTGTGACCGCGCATCTTCATTAGCAAACCTGTGGTTACAATCAAGCGCTCTGTCACAGTAATGCACATCGGAAACCTGAACTCATCTTCTGTCAATCCTGCAAGAAGTCATGAACTGAGAAATCAAAATTACTTTTGACATGTAAGAGGTTATTGTACTATAAAACCATCCTTTAAGTTTCAGAATTTAAAACTTTCTTGATAGTCTAAAAACAGCTTATATTGAAGCCAGTCTGCCAAAACGACACTTTATGATGCAAAAGTGTGGCTAAACCCCGCCTCCGCAGAAGAAGAACAACACTTGCTTCTACAATAGTGCCTGTTTAGCCCCACCCACCGATTCGTGCATGTAGTGTAAATAATGAGAGAGACAAATACAGGGGCCTGTACCATGAAGCTGGATTAGGTGGCTAGCCAGCTATGTTTCAGCTTAGTTTCCGCCAACTCTGGGTTTTAGGTACTATGAAAGTAGCTCGGCTTTAATCGGTGTTCGTTGCCATGGTATCTTACGCTGCATGGCTAACTTGCTCCGGGGCAGGTTATGTTCTGGATTCAAGATCTCAAACTGAAGGTGAACCAATCAGATGTGAGAGAAGTGACACATGTCTGACACAAAGTAACTCCAGTTTATCTGGCTCCAAATTAAAGGTCACTTATGCTTAAAAAAAAAAAATAGAAGTCTGGCTTTAATGATAATAACTGAGTCATTTTATGAATTATATAATTATTGTGATTCATATTATTATTTATCTCTTACACACAAGCAATTTTAGTTCAACAGTTATTATACATTATTTTAAATAAATATTAATGTATACAGATCATGTAATATAAATAAGCTGTAGTATCAAAAGATTTAAAAAATTACAAATCTGAACTTACATGTTCAAGTCTCTATCACTATATATTTTCAAATGTATAAACTAAGTTAACAAGTTCCACTTGTGACTACACTGATGGAGCAAGATCATTTATTTTATTAGTCCTCCATTTTTCATATGACATTTAAATTTGTCATATTCTTCAATCTCTTAACCTTTAGCAAAACCTATAACATTTAGTTTTGATTCTCGCTGGGTCTCTCATGAGAAGTAAATCAAACTTGCTTTGTGTTGCAAGGCTCGTGATTGGCTGTTCGCCAGCAATGTCACACATTCATGTGCATGCGCTCCACAAACTCAGGATCAAAGCCTGAGTTGACAAAGAAAGTTGATGAACAGCATCATGGTACCAACAAAGCCGGATTGGAGAGGTTTGGTTTTGTCAACTCAAAACTAATCCTATAACTCTGAATTTGTTCAGCTACCATCATGGTACAGACCCCTGGTGTCACAAGTCAGTCAGGCTCATCACCCTCAGTGCACTCCCTCACTCTAGCACTCATCTCCAGCACCTGTACAAAATCCAATAAGTTATCCACCAGCACCTGTTTACAATTCAGTCACCAATTCCCCAGCACTATAAAACCACACACCTCAGTCAGAAAGGTGTCTGATCTCATGGCTACACAATGGAACATTCTTCTGTTGTAGTTCACTGCATTGACTCCATTAACTTACCTTTGTGCTTACCTTCTCTCCAGTGAATATCTCCTCATCCTTAGTGTCTCCTGTGATTCCCCAACGAACGATCCCAAGTCCAAGTCTCCATATCCAACTCCTACTGAGGTGTGTGCTGTCACTTGGCAGTCCTGGTCACCCCCCGTTCCGTAAGAAGATACACTGGATTTAAGTTCTCATTCTCTCTTCAATTCCATTCACCAAGGTCTCTCCCACTGTCTCAATATTACCTGTATGCATTCCCCTAACCCTCTGCCGTCAGTCCATTTTGTTACAGAAGATCGACCAAAAACAGAATGACCTGGGTGGACGACTACCTCTATGACCTCTGGCAGGATAAAAGGCCTTGGAGTATGTGGAGTTCCTGAGCTTGATACCTCTGAGATGGAGCGAATCTAGACTTAATGCTCGCTTCCAGATGGGAGTAAAAGCGAGATCTGTTTTCAATTTTTGACTCCTGAAAATTGCTGCAGACCCGTGGCAGAGTTTGTTAATTATGTCCTAGATTTAAACCGTTCCAAGTTCTTTTGTCGATGTGGAGGACCCTTCTCTTCCTCCCATCCGGAAGCATGTGGGTGCTCCAGCTCACCATCAGCCAGCTTCCTCCACATACCCCTGCAAAGAGCTCACTCCATCCTTTTACTCTTCCTGAGACCTCCAGATCTCCTCCCTGGCCCTAAACCTTGTATCTTCAGCTCTAGCCACTCCTACTCACCCTATGCCGGGATCCTACCCATGCGTAGCCAATGGTTCTGGCCACCCCTCGTCTCCTGTGCCTTCCGGTGGTCGGGGAGATACCTCAAACAGTGCTGGCCTGGGGGCCAAAGTATATGATCCGACATTACGATCTGTCAGATCAGCGCTAAAAGCTGCTACCCTTCCCCTATCTCCAGTCACCACACTCACCCCGACCGAAATGAGGAAGAAACAATCCCAATCTCCCGTTGAGCCCAAGAGGGGCTCCAAAGAGTCCCAGTATCAGCACCAGCCCCAGAGTCAAGCCCCAAGTATTTTTTTTTTCACTTTGATATAACAAAACTATTTATGCAGTTTAATAATGGTAATTTAATAGACTTTAAACATTACCAAGAAATGGCACTTTAAATGGACCAAAATTGTGACCGCGAAATCATGTAAACTAATTCTGCTAAGACATTTATTTACAATAAAAACATTTTTCTTAAAGTGTTTTCAAGCAAATTTTAGTTCTGAAGTATAACATTTTATGCACTTAAGATTGTCAACCCTTTATCAGCAAATGCCATTTCCATCAGTTTGTATCAGTAAATATTTTGATGCATTAAACCTTTTTTTCTTGAAAGGAATCTGGATATTGTCATAGTCTGGCTGGTGAATGGCCAGTAATGTAAAACAAAATATTAATTTATACAGATCTTTGCAATAAGATAAACAGCACCATGCCAACCAAAAATCCTTGATTCACCCTCGGGCTCTGATGTCTCCGTGTTTGGTTCAGTAATCTGTGTCCAGATCAGTTACCATTTCAGCATGTAAAAAGACTTGGGTTTCCAGAGCCAGCTGAAAACCAACAATGATCTATGGCTACATTGAGCATAATACGGCTATCACTCTTCTTTTATAGCGTACTAAATATAGGTTTTTTCCACACACAGAGTTTGGTGTGAAAAGAGTGACAACTGCTTTCAAAACTAAACTTCTTGGACTGTCGCCATCTTTTAGAATCAGTGTAGCTATAAATTATATTCACAGCTGTCACAAGGTGCACATTTCTTTGTCAATGGCACTAGTTTCTCTTTTGGCTGTAAAACGCTGGTTTTGAAGGAGGTGAATGTGTACAGTCACTCCTGAATTGCAGTAGTGTTGAGGACCATTACAGATGAATTCCACTTTGTCCAAAATCCATCTTTCTTTTGGCTAGCATCGCACTTACTTTGCTACATAAGCCACTCAACATAGCTGTTAAGACATCCAGCACTGAAGAACACCAGGAGGGTGAGCACTACAGGAACTTTAAGGTCACAAGAGGTTACTAGATTCAAAAATCATAAGAATGTGGTATTTTGGGTCTATAAAATGTGAAAAAAACTAGCTCATTATAACTTTATAATGGTGGTGCCCATTAGTTCAACTTTAAAAAGTTAGTCATGTCATCCTTGTTTGGGTCATTAGAGTCTGGCAGTCTGGCAGAGGGAAAACTGTTTTTATGATAGCATAATGACTTTAAATCATAGACTGAGAATCAGAAACTCCTGTGGCTTGTGATCATTATAAGCAATGGGCAGTCCTAAACGATCATCTTTGGAAAAGGCTTTAACTTTGTAAGGAAAAAGGTAATCATTGCAAAATGACTTCAAGGGAGCTAGAAATGTCAGTTTTCACAAAAGCTTGAAATAAACATCACTATCAAAAAAAATGATCCAAACATTTGACTTGAAAACTGATTCTCAAAAGGCTGCATAAGAAAGTACATGCCTGTTTAGATAAATTTGCCTTTCAGTAACACTGCTTTACATCTAAGAGAAAACCTTAAACAGCCTTGAACTCGGAGCATGTATTTCCATTAGAAAAGACAGTATTAATGAAGTCACATTCTGTGTCATACCAACCCTGAGCGAAGCGACACTGCCAAAAAGCGAAGGGTGAAACAATCTCCCCTAGGGATTTCGCGAATAATTTTCAATGTGGAAGGGTTTCTATGGCAACAAGCGACTCATGGCACTTAATGCAACAATGAACTGGAGTGACAGATAACGCGTTGCTTTCTGAATTTTAGCTGCTAATGCCCTTAATGAGTCTGGATGCTAAAATCAAAGAGCTAGATTTGTGTGGCTGGCTGTCTTTGAATGGGACCTTTCTCCATAGAGACCTAATGAGGACTCAAATGGGAGTCATCTACCGCACTTTCATACTTCCATTTACTCAAGATAAGGCAGATGTGGTACAACACATGTGTTAAGATATTTTTTATGTGACCCACATACACTTTTCATCAATCAAACACATATTTTTTTGTGTGTCTACTGAGAATGACAAGAATGTTGTAATTTAGCCGCATTTTACTGGGATATTTAAGATCCTTAAGAAATCATTCTAATATGCTAATTTAGAGCTCAGTTATTCGGGACCGAGCACCAAAGGTACGTAGACACCTATTGGAATCATTGGCATTCTTCTTCTTCTTTTGCTTTAGTCTATGGCAGCCCATAAAACCTCTTATGGTAAAGTTATTAATTTTGGCACACAGATAGAGGACAGTCTCAACATTAACCATAGGAATTTTGTCTGATTTTCACCAAAATTGGCTGAGATCATCTTCAAACTATGCTGGGAAAAACTAATGGAAATCAAGTTGATTAGTCAAACTTTTCTTGAATAATGTGTGAACTAATTTGACAAAGACCTGCACAGTTTCAGCTCAGCACCACCTAGTGTTCAGGAAGTATGTAAAATGGTTATTTTACTTAGAATTTCTAAACGGTTTGGCCAATAATCATAAGACTGGTCTCTTTTAAAGGGGTCATATGATGCAATTAAAAATCCTTTCTCTTCGGAGTGTTACAAACTGTTCATGAATAGATAAGATCCCCAAAGTTGCAAAGACTAAAGTCTCAATCCCAAAGAGATATTCTTTATAAAAGTTATGACTCATCCACACCCTCCTAAAATGCCTCGTTTAATAAAATGGAAAGAACACCGCCCAAATGTTCTCGCAAAGAAAGAAGGCATAGCTTAGATTCTCACATTTGCCCCCGGCTTCATGTTGTGAAGACGCAGTTTCATTGTGAAATCGAAAATACTTTGTTTGGCCTTCCAAAGGAGGACACAAATAGAAATCAGTAGTTAAGTTGCATTTACAGTGCTTCTCCAAAACAATTCAACCCAAATATTCAGATGTGTGCAGCACATTTTATGGAGGACTGTTTCCTGATCCTGGGAGAGAAGACTACAATGCCATCTGTTCTGACTCACAGTCTCTAAGTACGTTTACATATGTATAAAATTTGCCACTTATGGTTCAAACTAGGGCTGCACGATGTCTCATTTAAGCATCAACATCACGATGTACGAATCCACGATAGTCACATCGCAGGATGTGCAATGTAGGCTGTCGTAGTTGATCCATTATTCATTAACTGTACAGGTCAATGCTAGAGAGAGAGAGAGAGAGAGAGAGAGAGAGATAGAGAGAAAGAGAAAAAAAGCATGAGAGAGAGAGAGAGCGAGAGAGAGAGAGCGTGGGAGAGAGAGAGATAGAGAGAAAGCGAACGAGCGAGCCCTGGCCGCACACTCACTGTTTTCCAACAACACGAGTGCTGTCTTGCTTTCTCTCCCTCGCGCATATTAGTCAATGTTTAAATCATTTAAAATTTAAGTGATCTCACCCCATTTTTGTTTGTAAGAAAAAATTTGATATGATTCGAAATCGCAACATATATCGCAGAAAAATAAAATATTGCAATATCATTTTTTCCCAATATCGTGCAGCCCTAGTTCAAACGCGAGTTTTGAGCAGTTTAAAGAAGCACTTGTTGTTTGTCGTTTCTCCGATCACAAATGCACATGGTTTTATGTTTACACAGTGCGTTGCAACGCAATGTGTAAAAAGACAGTATAAGTCATTATAACCCACTTACGTTAAAATTACAAATGACCTGCTTCTTGCGTCAGATCAAGGCTGCATCTCATTTCTAGTCTTACTTGATCTTAGTGCTGCGTTAGACACCATAGATCATGACATACTCATAGATAGATTACAAAACTATACAGGTATTCAAGGGCAGGCTCTAAGATGGTTTAGATCCTACCTGTCCGATCAATATCATTTTGTTTACTTAAATGGGGAGTCATCTCATTTATCATCAGTAAAATATGGAGTGCCACAAGGATCTGTCCTAGGTCCCCTTCTTTTTTCAATATACATATTATTAAAAAATACGGAATTAGCCACTGTTATGCTGATGATACTCAGCTATATATCTCAATGAGACCAGATGAAACTTCTAAATTATCTAAGCTAACAGAGTGTGTTCAAAATAAAACATGACTGGTTGTTTTATCTGTCATTCATATAGCCTCTTGGGCAGTCCTTCTCTATTCAAAGTGGCCAAGGTTCCCAGACCTTCTGCCGTCACGTCAGGTGTGGCTACATGTGACTAGATCTGTTTAGATTTGATGCAACATACAGTACCAAGTCGAACAAAACTCCTCCTAGACGATTGGTCTGATTTTCACCAAATTTGACTCAGATTATCTTCAGAACATACCGGCAAAAGGTGATGGATTTCATGTCAGAATATAAAATACTTAATGTTTAACGCATAAACAAATCTCTGCAAAGCTTTGACATATTGACACCAATCTTACAATGTGCTGTTATCACTTCACTCTGACCACACCACATCAATTTGACAACAGTGCCACCAAATTGATCAAAAGTGATAAACCATTAACCCTTTAACACGTACGATCATACCAGTGTTATTAGAACATTCAGTTCATCACTTGATCAACTGCTGAATTCAAATCTGCTTTCGCACTTTTCATGGAGATGGACATGCATAGCTCTTGTCATGTTATCATAACAATTCAGTGTTTTCAACCATGTAATGCTTATTTTAGGTTTCAGACATCTAAATACACATAAATACTAGCAAAACAATACATTTATAGTTTGTAAAATACACACCGATGTCTATGGAAGCAGCAATAATAATCCATTCAACTATAATTTGGCAACATGTTTTATTGATATCATATACACATTGTGTAGGTAACTATAAAGTTTAGTCTACTCCTCTCCCAGTTCACCTGAAGCTCAGATTCAGCACGAACTAGTATGGCAGCGCAAGTCAACCACTATAAAATGAACTAACATGGTCATTATAAAGGCATTTAAACTGCCAAATACATGAATGTACACATTTTAAAATATATATATATATATATATATTATCAGATATTTCATAATATAGTAAACACATTAGTGAGTATTTTAAATGAAAAAGGAAAAATTAAATAAAACCGATGGATGTGTTATACAGCACTATTGTGTCTGTGGAGTTTCACATGACAAACATGATGCGTCACCGTGGAAACAGAGCAGTCATATAACTGTTGCCTAAAAACTCATACTGGGGGCTCATCTAGTATATTTTAAACTTATGTGCAAAAAAGGTTAATATAAAGATTAACCATTAATAATGAAATTTAAAAAAAAATGGTAATAGCTTGTAAACAGTTTCGTCAAAATGAATGATGTAATTATATATTATGATGTAATCACTTAAATAAAAATTAAAAAAATGAACGTAATTCCAATTAAGATTCCAATTTAACGTCCTATGGCACATGGACCATTTTTTTATTATTATTTTTACCCATTCCTGTTTCCCATATATTACTTGCCATACATATTTTTATTGCATGTGTGCAAAAAGAAAAGACGGAAAAGCATATCAGCCATGCATCTAGTTTAAAATCTGGAAGAAAAACTGAATTGATGTTTGATAAGATTTTATAAAGTAACTGCTGCTGCAAAGAAAACAGAGAGCGAGAGAGAGAGAGATATGGAGTACATGTATTTGCATTTGTCTCAGAGGCAAAAAGCTAAAAAAAAGAATAAGTATTTTATCATGACAAAATAACAGCTTTGTGTTTCTCATCTTGGTCACTGCCTGGCATTTGTCGCACTTAAGAGTTGCAGATGAGACACAGAGACTCTGACTCACCTCTTTCCATTGCTGGTATATATCACACTATTTCACGCTAGGCACACAAAGACTAACATCCCTACCAGTGTCAATAACAAGGACACAAAGGATATATCAAAGATTTAGCAAAGATTGAAGTAGCATTACACAGCAAGACAAACAATACAGAATTTTCCAATAAACGCAGTGTTGCCTCTGGTTTAACAGGGGAAGAAACAGAACCATTATGCATTGTGTTTTGATAATTAAATTAAGTGAGACTTGCTAATTATTTTGCCATGCTGACATGCATACAAATTAGCTTGTCATATTGTTTTAGAAACACAACACATATGAAACTTGTCAAACATGAAGAGAGCAATACAGGACAATATTTAAATTATTTATTGTGCAGACATAATAAAAAAAATCATAACTATCATGCCTCATATTTAATTTTCAGTTTTGTAATAAAAACTGTATTCAAAGTACTTTAGGCTACTTCATATATGTACATGTATTCCTAACGGAGATGTATGTGTGTGTGTGATAGAGTGTGTGTGTGGTTTCCATAGTTACTCCCTCCTGAGAGTAGCTGTTCTTGCTAAGTTAAGGATGACAACACATTGTATGTGTTTCCATGGTAACTCACTCCAGATTGTGGTTTGTCTTTGCATTCTTGCAGAGTGAAGGTGTCTTTATATGTGTATTTTCATGCTTATGCATGTATGTTTGCATATTTGCATATGCAATCTCATGTGCTCCTATGTAACTGATGTTGTGCACAAGAGGTACAACATTTTTTAAGATGGTCATGAAATGGAGAATCAAAATGTCCCCTCGATACACACCTTAACGTGTCATCGTCATATGTAATCAAGTGTGTTCTGAACAATCATGCCACTTGTTCCGTCGGTGAATTTAAAGAAACTGCAACTCGAAAAACATTGCATAGCCTTCCTAAAGATCTGAGCATTGGAAATCATGGCTGAAGTTTATTTTTAATAATGTGCCTGAATTGTGCTTCGCATTTTATAACAAACTGTTTTATAAATTATTCTTGCTTTTTAAAGATCACACAAGTCAACCTTTGGGGGTCAAATGTGTTTTGGCATGGTTAAGATCGCCGCATCCCTCACACGCGAGTCTCTACCTAACCGCACCTGCACTCGACCAACAGGATTTGTCCCTCACCGCATTCTGAGTTGGGCCCTGCGACAGCGCAAGTCTCTACTCGGAAGGTACCTGTTATAATGTTATGATCGAAGCTCTGGACTCTGAGCATAACTTGTTTTAGCATACTATAACAAACTATAAAATAGTTTCTATAAAAATGAAAATTTGATGTTTATCTGCTTAAACTATTTTAACTCTATTTTCTAACTCAATTTTAAACTATTGCAGTCGTTCAGTCTTATAATGGAAGTGGATGGGAATCACGGCTAAAACATACAATAAAACAAAAAAACATACAGAAAACCAAATAAAACCCTGCGGCTTGGGACGATGCATTGCTGTGTAAAGACACAAAACGATCGGTCTGTGCAGTATTTGTATAGTTTTTTTTTTTTACCTCTGATTCATGCAGTGTCTGAACTGTTAGAACTATCCTGAGCGCGTCTTGTTGTGCTCATTCTTAGCAGCAGGAGTGTGAGGCGTCTTCTTCTTCTTGCTTGCTTTTTGGCAGATCACAGGTTTATAAATGCAGTTTTAGATAGAGTGTCAATGATTGAATTTTGTGCATAATGGGATTAATCAAAGAAAAATAATGCAATTAATCACGATTAAAAATTATAAAAATCTGCTGCCCTCTGCCAGAATGTTGTCAATGGGAAGAAGTTGTACCTTACAGTCCTTGATTCTGATTGGTTCAGCGACATTCAAAAACATGTTAAATTACACGATAAACATACACCTTCGACCTCATTACATTAGTATTTCTGAGTCAATCTGTGGTTATCCTTTCAAAGAAACTTTTCTCATTTGGGAGAAACGGTGATGTATGCTTGTGTGTGTGGAGGACCACAGCTTTCGAAGTGCAGAGGGAATATCATTTAAAAGTTTCAGGTACGGTACCTTAACTTCACATTGTAATGACCATTCTTAAAGTTGAACTCACAATGGTTTAAACTATAAGAGTACTCTGCTGAGAGATAAGGTATTTAATGATTTAAAGTAACATATTAATGCATATATTTTATGTGGTGCAATGAAGTGAGGTATTTACTTACATTTCTGTAAGATTTAACCTCCCCAAGACTGCTTTTTTTTTTTCAAAGAGTAAAAAGGGGGTGGAAAATTATGTTGATGTTTTGTTTTTTCTTTCAATTAATACTAGACAGTTTTTGCTTCAAAAACCTGTGCAAACTTTATAAACTAACCTTGAGAAACATAGTATACAAATCTGAAACTGTGTTTCATGTTTAACAATTTGGAATTGCAGATGTGCGGGTGCATTGTTGTTCTCCTCACTCACTCTGTACTGTAGCAGTCCTGGTGCAGTTATAGAGGATGGCAAGCTCTCCAAACACCTTCCCTGGCCCCATAGTGCAGAGTTTCATGCCTTCCTTGGTCACCTCCACCTTGCCATCTGAAAGCAATCAGAAGATAAATCCTTAAGTTCATTGATGATGCTCTGTTGATAAAAGCAAGCATGACAGTTTGGAAATGCATCCGTGCCAGCTGCCTGGATCAGACCGAGCCTGGTCTAATACATTCCAATATCAGTCTCATTTCATTAGGCCAGCAGACAAGAGTGGGGGAGGTGGAATCACTGGGAAGGGCAGGAGCTCTTCCCAGTGAGCTCCTGTAATGGGCACAATGAGAAATAGGCCAGTGAAAAGATAAAAAAAAGGAAAGGAGTAGAGGATTAGCAGAGTATTATGCCTAAACTATTAGAAGAGATTCAGTGTAACCAAACTCAGAGGGTCTGAGACTGTTATTTTAGGAGTCATGCGTAAGACACACGTAACTTCCTCTGCGTTAGCTCATGGGAAATACAGCAACAGTCTTAGCTGAAGAGCTCATCTGTCACCTCACGCAGTCCTCGAATTAAACCAAAGCTTCCAGGGGCACCTGATCAGAATAATGTAGGTCTGAGAATGCGCTTCCTGGTAAATGATGGCCAGCAATGTAGCACATAAAGGCAAATATATTTATGTACAGACCAACAGTAATGTGTAATGTATTATGTGTAATAATCACTGTGTTTATGTGTGTGTGTGTGTGTGTGTGTGTGTGTCTAAAAAAATGGTTCAAAAAAAATATTCATTCAGGAGTGAAGTACATGGTTCTTTATGAATGGTTCATTGAATCATTAGGCTTGTCCGTCTTGAAGTGGGTCATCACCATCAATCCGATCGGTGTCTGACATAAAAGTACCACAGTCAACTCCTTGTGCTTTTGAATCACTCTCGCGGTATTTGATGTCACCGATCAGCCTGTGCAGTGCCACGCCAAGTGCCACGCCAAATGTTTTCCCAAATTCAGTCAAAGAATAGAATAAGAAATGAAATGCTGCTGTGGGTTGATCGGAGATGACCAGTTCTGCTTTGTGTTTATCTTCTGGTTAGCAAAATTGAGTCTAACATATCACAATATTAACTTCATAATGAACTGTTGTTAAAAGTATCAAATTCGCACTCTTGTGATAATGCACTTAGCCTGCAGATCGTGTGATATTTCTTAACTATGTGATGTAAATATAAGACAAAAATTTCAAACAGGGGCATTTTGCCTCAAATCTTGAATTTTAGGGACATTTTCTAGGCTCCATCACGCAGCAAGCTGTTGCCCTGCCTCATATTAGTCACAAATCGACTGTGTGAAATGGCAGATGATCCGCATAGGTCTGGGACGGGGCAAGTGTGTTAAATGCGTTAATAATTTTAACGCATTATATTTAACAATAATTAATTAATCTAATGAATGTGCTAAATTACCAGCCCTAATATATATATATATATATATATATATATATATATATATATATATATATAGATAGATAGATAGATAGATAGATAGATAGATAGATAGATAGATAGATAGATAGATAGATAGATAGATAGATAGATAGATAGATAGATCTCTTGGTCTTATGCTTTGAAATGCTTTCCCCAGCCTTTAATGCAGACAAATCCAACTGTTGCTTGTTTTGGGGAGTTTATGTCTTTAGTGTCCTCTTCAGCTGGTGAAATTAATTTTCAATTGCATAGAAATCTGGAGATTGATTTGGGCAATATAAGACTTTACATTTATTTCCCCTGATAAAGTCCTTGACTGAATTGGCTGGGTGTTTTCGGTCATTGTCCTGATCCAATCTGATTTTGTTCCCTTCCAAATTCAGTCTTCTACTGACATCATAAATAAAGTCATCATTAAAATTGCACATGCCATGACACCACCTCCAATAAGCTTTACAGATGAGGTCGTATGCTTAGGATCATTTGCAGTTCCCTTTTTTCTCCGTACTTTTGCTTTCCATCACTTAGATCAAGGTTAATCTTTGTCTCTTCAGTCCATCAACTCAGTTCCAAAACTCCACTGGCACACATTTGCGAAGAATCTTGCCTTTCTATTTTTGCTGGTGATCAGAGGTTTGCATCTTGCTGTGTAGCTTCTGTAATTCTGTGTCAAATTCTCCTGCGGACTGTAGATTGACAGAACATTACCCCAGCTTTCTGGAGGTAGTTGGTGGTTTTACAGACATGTATTTTAGGGTTCATTTTCACAGCTTTTATGATTTGTCTTTCATCAACTACTGTTGTTTTTCTCAGCTGATCAGGTCATAGTTGGTTGCTGATATGGCCGGCAGTATCCAAACTCTTGATTTCTCCATGCCTTCGTTTTTCCTATAGTTCTAATTGGCTTCCTCGTCTTCATCCTGATTTGTGTGTGTCATTAGCAAATTCAAGACTTAGAATGCAGAAGCAATGGATATAACTGATAAAACATTTTCCCTGCTTTTAATATCTGAATAATTAATGCAACAGGATACAGCTGAACACTTGGAAAGGCCTGTGAGGCAATTGTTCCAAGACTTATGCTAACATCAGATAGGAAGATGAAACTTCCAATGAAACTTCCAGGTGAATCACCCAATAATAAAAGTTTTTAGTTTTGTCTCATATTCATCCTTTAATAATATTTACATATTTCTTGACTCCACAGCAAACAGGACAATTTTGTTTTTACTGTTCCAATACTTATGGAGGGCACTGTGTATATATATATATATATTAGTGCTGTCAAAATTAGCGCGTTAACGCATTCGATTAATTTGAAATATTTAACGCGTTAAAATAAAATAACGCAATTAACGCGGTTGCAGTTTTTTTTATTTCCAGTTGTGGCCTATGTGTGTTCAACGTGCAAAGAAATATGGATAAGACCAAGGAAGGACTTTTAGACGGAAAGTTTCAGTATAAAACTCTGCCGGATTACTCTTCAGTCTGCCACAAGAAACATTACTCTTCATTTAGTCTGCCAAAAGAAACAGCAACATTAAAATCATGAACTCAAATGTCATTGTTTAAAAAAAAAACAAAAAAAACAATGACTGTAACAGTGCGTAAATCAGACCTTTCTGTAACGCTAACGTTAATAAGCTTAAACGAAATAATTGTGTAGCGGAGTATTTTTTGTACACAGTGCCGCGAACTGTCAATCACTCCTGTGCGCGTGCATCACTGTCCTCCTCACAGCTGCAGCAACTTGCGCTCTCTCTCTTCATCAAGCTTTAAAACAAAAAGGGGACAAAAAGATCATATTGTCTTTGTGCATAGGCTATAGATTAATTAGATAAATAAATATCTAAATTTGTGTCTTGCCGTCTACGGTATTTTTTTAGAACTTAGAAAAAAGATGCTGCAGCCAATGAACAGCCAGCGGGGGCTGCAGGACGACTCAACCTCCGCAGACAGTTTTTAATGTTTATCAGACAATAAATACTCAAGATTTTGCTTTAGTATAACTCACAACGAGTTTCACACACCTTCTCCGGCCACGTTGAGTTGTTGACACTTAACAGCGGGAAAAGCGACACATGCGCTATTCACTTGTATAACTTAAGGGTGAATGGGTAATGTAGTTTCTGCTCTCGGTGGGATGAATTAGGAAGCTTGCATTGTGAAGGGCGCTCTGAAAATCGGCGGTGCAGGTAAAAGATTAAAACCTCTATTAAAACAGATGTCCAAATGAGCGTACCGGTACGCTACAAGCACGTTCTGGGCGCACGGAGAGGTGGCGGTACGCTCAAGAGCTATATTTGGAAGTGGCAGTACTGAGTACCTGTGCATACAGGCCCACTTAAAGCACTGGCAATGACTATACTTTGGAATTTTTTTGCAGTCCACTTAGAATTCAACATGGAAATCATTTTTGTTTTTCATTGGCATTGATTGTTTTGAAATTCAAATGGTACTTACATGCCTGTGTTTTTATTTCTGTAATAAATATGGCTTTCAAGCCAACAGTTAATTTGGAGGATATTGATGGTTTATTGCAGGTATGTTGTTTACATGAGAAAATCTGTGTTACAAGTTAAACAAAAATTCCAATAAACAATCATATTTTGAATTTAAATATTTTGAATTTAAATTTAAATGTCTTGAGTTTACATTAATTATTTACATTTTACATTTACATATCTAAAAAGTTTCAGTCTTTTAATTGCGATTAATCGCGATTAATCGCGATTAATTTTTAAAAATTGTGCGATTAATTAGTTAATTTTTTTTAATCGATTGACAGCACTAATATATATATATGTATATATATATATATATATATATATATATATATATATAGATTTAACTTAGTCTCAAAGCTGAACACTAACAGTAAGGTTCCTCTCCACAGGGGAGGAACCACAAATTTTCTTCATCATACTTCTTGGTAGGCTATTCTAGATCTCTGATGCTATCAGCAAGGCTAATCCAAACAGGCCACAAATACACTGACCCAGAATCAGTCTGTGTTGCCACTACTCTCCTGCCACCTGGGGTCAATCTAATGATGGATCTGAAACACCACTTGCCATCCGAAGTTCTAACAGCACGAAACAAAACTATTCACTTTAAGCCCACCATGAACACCAGCCCACTCACTCAGGGCCCTATCATACACCCGGCACAATGTGACGCAAGGTGCAGCGCAAGTGTGTTTGCTAGTTTCAGTCCAGCGCTGTACGCATTTTCCCCTCCAGCGCCACGTCGTTTAATTAGCAAATATATTTGTGCCCATGGGCATGCTGGTCTAAAAAAGAGGTGTGTTCAGGTGCATTGCTGGGGCATATTTTAAGGAGCTGAAAATAGATTGCTCCATAGACCAACTCAAACCTGGGCGCATTGTTTTTTTTAAATGCATAAGAATTTTTTGTAGGCTAATTAAATACAAAAATGCCTACATGTCATAATGAATAGTCATAGTATGTATCAGAAGTAGGCTATCTATTTGTTCGAACACGAGCAGCTCCGTTTCATCTCGGAGACGCGTTCTGTCTTTGCATTTGCCAAATTCCGCTGTGTAAATAGCAAATCCGTCATGGCACGAGCGCAACTGGCTCTTAAAGGGAATGGAAGATTAGACTCTGATTGGTTTATTACACGTTACGCCCAAAAGACACCCATTACTCATTAAGAGAATAGGGACAACCCGTTTAGACCATGCGCCTGGGAGTGCCAACCATTTTTCCTTCGTTAAAATAGCAAAATTGGATTTTAACACGCCCTGAGTGCATCTGCACCATGCGCTTTACACTTTGTGTTTGTCAGTGGGTAAACAAGATGATTTTCACATCATTTAGAAAGAAAAATTCTAAGGCTACAAGCTCAAGTTCTCAAAAGTCCCGGGAACCAATGTTCTGTATGTGTTTTATGGCCTTATTCAAGTGTTTTAACATTTTTCGTTTTTCACTAACCACCCATAACATTTTTTTTTTCCTCAAAAACACAATCATGTACTTACATGCTGCTCACATATTATTATAGCCCAGTTTGTGCTGACTGCAGTGAGATTAGACTGTAGCCATTTAGATGTTTATAAGAAACTCAAAAAAAAAAAAACACAAATGTCAGGGCATGACAAAACCTCTCCAGGCCCCAAGGTTAAAATAGGGCCCTCGATGTTTAAATATGATGTAGTGCTTTTAAATTTACAAATTGGATTAAAAAACAAACACATATCAGACATGAGTCGTAGACACTTCTAACATCCTAGACTTTGATCAGTATTAAGGTTAGCATTTCACCAATTGCCCACCAAAGGATCCTCTGCAGTGAATGTGTGCTATCAGAATGACATCCAAACATCTGATAAAAACATCACAATAATCCACAAGTAATCCACACCAACAGTCGACAAATTAACATCTTCTGGAGTGAAAATCTGCATGTTTCTAAGTAACGTGCGATGGAGACAGCAGCAGTTTCTGTTGTTCAGTAAGCACTCTGTGTTTCACATCATATTTATCTTTGTACACCCTGTTGCAATCTTATAATGGCAAAGTCTGCCAAGATTTCTGAGTCTTACAAGCAGTGTTTCAGGCTGTCTTCCTCCCTGCCCTCGTTTCATCACTGGTGGGGATACACACAATTTGTGCACAGCTTTTTTGTTTCCCAGAGAGCACTCTTTGAGGATGGTGCTCTCGCTAGCATTCCCCACGGATTGGGTCCAGCCTCTGCTGAGTCAGAGCAGCACCTTGAATCATGGAATAGGCTAACACTGTAGGAAGAGGCTAAAAGTTTCAGTTTGGGGGCGCGTCTGCCTCTATTCAACGAGGTGTTTTCCACACTTGTGGGCCCCAAGCAGGCTCTGGTCATGGGACAAGAAGTAGACACTGATGCCATGGTACATACATGGCCAAGGTCTGTACGCCTTTCCCCCGACTGCTCTGCTGCGGGAATTCTAGAGAGAGTTTGCTGGGACGGAGTTTTCTCATATTAGTAGCCCTGTATTGGCCAGGCTGGTCATGGTTTGCAAACCTGTTAAGACCATCCTCCAGTCCAGAGCTCCTTCCACGAGTAAATTGTACACTGCTAAGTGGCATCTATTTTGACTTTATGGTGTGACAGCCATCAGTTAGACCCAGACAATTGCCATGTTGGGCCAGTGCTGGAATTTGTGCAAGGGACATTTGCCACAGGGTTATCCTCCTCCACTTTAAATGTCTACGTGGATGATATTGCTGCTCACCATGCCCATGTGGGTGAGCAGTCTCTGGGGACAAACCTGTTGGTGACACATTTTCTTCCAGGGTACCAGTAGGCTGAGAGCTCCAGTATACCCAATGATGACTTTTTGGGATTTGGCTGTGGTTTTAGAGGTCCTTTTGAAAGCTCATTTTGAACCCCAGGAAAATGATTCTCTGAGATTTCTTACAGTTAAGACTGTATTTCTACTAGCCATCTCTTCCCTGGAATGAAGCGCTTCCTTCGCTCTCCAGAAGCTGTCGCTGTGTCCACTGCACGTGCTTTTATACTTCCTGGTTGCTACATCATCCCCACCGGTAACGTCGACCAGGATTCCCTCATACGGATTACACGCGTTTCAGAGCCTGGAAACAGGGGCATTCACAAAGTGTTTCTTGATGCAGCGTCTCATTCCCTCTGGGAATCATGGTCACATATGTAACCATGGGACACCACTTTGCTAAATACCCATTTGTTTATGAGAAACTGAAAAAGGCACAAATATCAGGGCTGGTCAACACATCTCCAGAGTCCTAAAACTCACAGACCCCAGAGGGTTCAAACACAAACTGGTGATTTTATTTAACCTAAACCTTTTTTTCAAAGTTAAATAGTTCCAATAATTATTCAATAGCTTGTTCAAAGAGATATCTGATAAATGAGATGTTTGTCAATGAATGAGTAGGCCCTGTTCTCCATCACTTTATACTGTAAATCTGATATAATATGATAAATTCCAGATCAGCTAATTGTGCTAATGGCTTTCTAGGTAATATGATTCTTTAAGCACAGATGCATATTTTTATTAAAATATACTGACTGGGTTATCCGGGCAGATCAATAATCAAATCTGTAATCAGCAATAAAAATAGTTTAGATTCTGTACATTTAACATTATTAGGCAATATAAGATATAAAATATTTATTTTGCAACTTAACTGTTCTAAAAATTCTAGCCATGATAAACTTACCAGAAACATGCTAGTAACATTATCAACCAGGGATCTGCAACTAAAATTGCTTGAGGTCCAGTAATGAACCCATCTCACCAGCCAAGGTCTGGGAAATTATATACATAAAAACGTGAATTTATGTTTTTTTTGTTTTTTTTGCCAGACCAGGTTTTCTGTAAGATATTTAAGCAAAAGTTTTATAAAATGATAAACTTCACATTTAAGCCTGTAAAAGTATCAATTATTATATTAATTTAAACAATTATTATATTAATAAAATAAAATATATATGTTACTGTCTTCTTGTTTCGATTTTTATAATGTATTATCTTATCCTGTGAAAGTGAACCTTAATGTAAAGTGAACACCTGTGAACCATTTATTAATGAGTTATAAATGTTAATAACCTGTGAAAGTGAACCTTAATGTAAAGTGAATACCTGTGAACCATTTATTAATGATCTATAAATGTTAGTAACCTGTGCAAGCGAACCTTAAAAGTGAACAACTATGAAACATTTATTAATGAGTGATGAACATCATTATTATCCTGTGAAAGTGAAATTTAAAGTAAAGTAGACACACTAATCATGTATTAATTATTATACTTAGGGGCCATTGAATGCTTGAACCTGAATGGCTGATGAACATTCTTGGAAACGCACGGCGAACATAGTTCCAGGTAGCTCTCCTGACCGCATTACAGTTCCATATCACTTTGCATAGTAAAAGCGTAATAACGGTCGCACAGTTTGCACAAAAGGGTGTTGTCAGCACTGGCCTGACGATTTTATCAGTTAGCCTATATAGTGTAGCAACTTAAAGGCTACACATGACATTTCAGCGCTGTTTAGACGCTGCAGGCAGAAGAGTGTTGAGTGACACACAGAGGTAATTTTAGCCTAATTCATACAAGTTCTCTCTTCTCTCGCTCTTTCTAATAACTCCATTAATGACTGCATTACAATGCTATCAATGGATCAATACTCCGTTAACCACTTTAAAACAACATTTAGGTACTAGCAAAAGAGGCAGTGGATGAAATTCAGAAGAAATAGTCCTACTCACAATAGCGATTTAAGTACAAAAACCGGACTAATCCCTTTAAATAAATCATTGGATCGATGTCTTGAGGTGTGGTAATCATAGAATAAGCGGAATAATTGAGTGTGCATTATTTTTCTAATAATTCAACGGCCCGTCGTCAATTATTCCTTACTTAATACACACACATATTTTTTCGTCTTGTAAATGTATTTTATTATTGGTGCACTATATCAGTAAACAAAACTACTTTAACAACATTACTGAGCATAACTGCACATGGAAATTGACTTAAGTAGACTCACATTAAACAATTCAGAAACACAACATAGTATTTAATCAAATTATAATTAAACACCAAAAAATACAGATTTATATTTTATCTAATTTAACAGTTTTAAGTAAATCATTTAATCAATGACTGAAAGCACAGTTATGGAAAATTATCAATATATATATACAGGTCCTTCTCAAAAATTTAGCATATTGTGAAAAAGTTCATTATTTTCCATAATGTAATGGTAAAAATTAAACTATCATATATTTTAGATTCATTGCACACCAACTGAAATATTTCAGGTCTTTTATTGTTATTGTTTTATTATTGATTTTTGCATCCCAAAATTCCTATCTCAAAAAATTAGCATGAACTTTTTCACAATGTGCTAATTTTTTTTTAGAAGGACCTGTATATGTTTTATATATATATATATATATATATATATATATCTGTCACAGTGTCTGGTCTGTGTTTCCCTAGGTGTCCACATGTGGTCTCACTTCCCCATAGTCACCCCACTGCAGGCACTACATTTCCCACAAAGCCTTTGTCCCTTTCATCACGGTTCATTGCACACCTGTTAATTGCTCTCAGTCTCCACTTTCATCATCTTTATCTGTCTATATAAACTGTCTGTGTCTATCTGTTTCATTGAGTCCTTGTTTGCCTTCACCCGGCTTTCTCGTGTTCCATTGTGTTTTTCTTGTTTCTGGACTAATTGTGTGTTATGACTTCTTGCCTGTTTTTGGATTATGATTTTTGGATTACCCTATTAAAACACTGCAATTGGATCTTCAATCTTCAATGCCCAGATCCAGCAGTGTGGCATTTCGTGTCCGTTCCCCAGCCAGCATGGAGGAGCGGAGGGGGAGATTCCTAAATTTGATCGCCCTCCGTCAAGAGGGGAGTGAGGTGGGTGGTTTGGCGCAAGTATTCTGGACCCTGGCGGTAGGATTTGGATACAATGATGAGGCAATTAAATACCTTTTTAACGCTTGTTTGGATAACCCTGTGCTTGAGTGGTAAATGAAGGAGCTGGAGATCCTGGATTTTTGGGGTTTCATCATGTATCTACAACATCGGTCTCAGTGGGATACCCCAGCCACACCTGTCCCTCCAGGTGTGATGGTCGACTCTAGACCTGTGTCTCCAGACAGGAGGACCGCCAGCCCAGCGCCACTGCACAAGATGGTCGCCAGCCCAGCACCACTGCACAAGATGGCCGCCTGCCCAGCGCCACTGCACAAGATGGCGCCAGCCCAGCACCAGGTGACCGCCAGGCCAGAGTCACTGCCCTCGATGGCTGTCGGCCCAGCGCCACTGCACAACAACAGTCATGAGTCAAGTACTACCACAGTTAGACCTCAGGAGTCAAGTCAAGTCACCAATGATTTGCATGGGCAAAGTCAAGACACCAGTGTTCTTTATGGGCAAGGTCAAGTCACCAGTGTTCTTCATGGGCAAAGTCAAGTCACCAATTATCTTCATGAGCAAAGTCAAGTCACCGTTAATCCTCATGAGCAAAGTCAAGTCACCAATTATCTTCATGAGCAAAGTCAAGTCACCGTTAATCCTCATGAGCAAAGTCAAGTCACCAATTATCTTCATGAGCAAAGTCAAGTCACCGTTAATCCTCATGAGCAAAGTCAAGTCACCTCTGATCTTCCTGAGTCAAGTCAAGTCATCGTTGATCATCCTGAGTCAAGTCACCGCTGATCTTCCTGAGTCAAGTCAAGTCACCGTTGATCATCCTGAGTCAAGTCAAGTCACCGTTGATCTTCCTGAATGAAGTCAAGCCACAGTTGATCTACCTGAACCCAGTCAAATCACCACGGATCTACCAGAGCCTCTTCACATCTCTGCTTAACTACCAGAGCCTCTTCACGTCTCTGCTGAACTACCAGAGCCTCTTCACGTCTCTGCTGAACTACCAGAGTCTCTTCACGTCTCTGCTGAACTACCAGAGCTTCTTCATGTCTCTGCTGAACTACCAGAGCCTCTTCACGTCTCTGTTGAACTACCAGAGCCTCTTCACGTCTCTGCGGAACTTCCAGAGCACTCGTCCTGTCATGGCCATGGAGGTCATCCAGGAACTCACCGCCGGCCCTGTCATGGCCATGGACACCATCTATCATCTCATCAGGGCCACGGAGGCCACCCTTAACCTGTTCATGTTCTCTATTTCAGGCTTACCTAACCAGACTTGCTCTCCTGTGCCATCGATCCCACTGTCCCACGGTGGTCTTCTGAGCCGCCCTGGTTGGTTTCTGTCTCGACCACACGGCTTTGGTGGTCCTCTGCGCCGCCATGGTGGGCTTCTGTCTCAACTTCACAGCAGTGGTGGTCTTATGCACCACCCTGGTGGGCTTCTGTCTCAACCGCACGGCTGTGGTGGTCTTATGCGCCACACTGGTGGGCTTCTGTCTTGACCGCACGGCTGTGGTGGTCTTCTGCACCGCCCTGGTGGGCTTCTGTCTCAACTTCACAGCAGTGGTGGTCTTAAGCGCCACCCTGGTGGGCTTCTGTCTCGACCGCACGGCTGTGACCGCACCCTGGTCCTCCGCCGGTCCACCTCCCTTCTGGTCTCTGGTCTGTGTTTCTCTGGGTGTCGAGTAGTGGTCTCACTTCCCCATAGTCAACCAACTGCAGGCAATACATTACCCACAAAGCCTTTGTCCCTTTCATCACGGTTCATTGCACACCTGTTAATTGCCCTCAGCTGTCTCCACTTTCATCATCTTGATCTGTCTATATAAACCGGTCTGTGTCTATCTGTTTCATGGACTCCTTGTTTTCCGTCACCCGGCTTTCTCGTGTTCCCTTGTGTTTTTCTTGTTTTTCTGGACTGATTTTGAGTTATGACCTCTTGCCTGTTTTTGGATAATGATTTTTGGATTACCCTATTAAAACACTGCAATTGGATCTCTTGTTTCCTGTGTGCAATCGTGACAATATCATGATAAAACTGTAACTTAAGTATTTGTTCATCCACATTCAGTAACGTTACCTGTGTGCGTACGAACCACCCGTCGAAGGGCCATAGCGTTTATTTATTTGTATGGTAACAAATTAATTCAACTAACAAACCCATTACACATATACACACTTGCAAAAAAATATACTTAGCAATGACATCTCACAGTTAGCTGACCCCTATAATGAATACGTAAAACCAGCCAACTAATTTTTTTTTTTTTTTTCAGCAGGATTAGAAAATCTGGTCACACTTTATTTTAAGGTCCAATTCTCACTATTAACTAACCATTAACTATGACTTTTGCCTCAATTAACTCCTAATTTGATGCTTATTATTAGTTTATAGTAGTAGTAGTAGTTGTTGAATTTAGGGGATTATGGATGTCATGCATTATATGTACTTTATAAGCACTAATAAACAGCAAATATGTTAACAATAGCCATGCTAATAAGCAACTAGTTGTTAGTGAGATTTGGACCCTATACTAATGTATTACTGAAAATCTTAAAGCTAAATTCTTAGGCAGATGTGAAGCACATAATGATAATTTCTTAAGGGTCAGATATACTTTTGGTACTAATGGCATTGTAAATCGTAACTATTCTAAAACTTATTTTAATAACATTAAAATATCATTGCCTCTGGTTGAATATTATTCTGAGAATGAAGAATGAAGTGGTGTGCTGGGCTCTGAGCAGCACCTTCACAAGCAATCTAATCCTGTTTATGTTACGTAAACCTGCTACTGAGCAGGTTTGAGTTTAGGGACCTGTTGCTATGACAACCACTCAGATGAGCTTTGAATAATCCAGGATTGTGTCAAATCATCAGCAATTAATTCCAGCTAACTCCGTAATTGACATGGAACAATGAGACCCTGTTTTAAATGACATCATAGGGTGGTATTATTTTTTGACACACAAGTTCGAGTCAAGTCAAAAGTAATGGCAACTCGAATGTCAAAGTCTCAAGTATTCAAATAAATAAATAAAAAACACGTTTTGACTCCACTCTAACACCTGCATCACAGTAACACATCACACTGAATGTACCACTGTCAATGTCTTCTCTTCAGCAAAAAGTTTTATTAGATTTCCATCATGTTCTGACGGCTTTATCTTGGCAGGGCAATATGGGGAATGAGTCCGGGCACAAAAGATGGATGTTGTTATCAGTGAGCTGTGACTGTCAGCCTGTTTTCGGGCAGGTCATACTGACTTGTGCTCTATTATCACTGCCTGCATCCAGAACCAAGGGAAATAACCTACTGTAACTAGGAAGCAAATTGTGGCATGCTTTAGGGCTCAGAGAAAACAAGATTAAAAAAAAAATGTGTATATGCAAAAAAAAAAATGCTGGGCATCTTCTATGCTGGCATATCTGCAGCTTTTAATTACTTTGATAATTAGCTTTTGTCACTTTCACAAATCATAATGTGAAAACATACAATTATTAGAATGTTAACTATTCTTTTTTCTTTCCCCCAAAAGAGCAGCTTTTTGAGTAACAAACAAATTTTTTTACAAGTAAAACATGACAATTTTGTTAACTGTATATCTGATAATTTAATAAATTAATTTAGTATCAATTAACTGGGAGCATGTACTGTATACTATAGAGTGTATTTCTGACACGAAAGACAAGAAGGACTTGTCATGTCCAATGTAGACAGTCTCAAGCTGTTGCGGCATTGCAAATCTTGTCAATTCGAATGGAAGAAATTAGGAAAACGATTTTTTTGTCCTGCCAAAGCTTATTTGATGTGTAATTGGGTTTTGTGAGTGAAGCAGACTACTGACGGACTGACGGAGAGAACAAGCACAGCGCCCAAACCCCACAAAATCAGCTGATCCCAGGGTCGTCGCTAGTGGGGTGAAAGGTGGTGACGATTATAACGGCACACGGCTGAGGGGGTGCCCATGGCGATCTCAACAGTTTGGCCAGCCTAAAAAGACGCTCAGGACAGTTGACAGGCCACTGTTGCTTGTGGTCACAAAAGCTTACCATTTTAACATGTTTTTAAGCCTTGCCACTTGTCGATTTAAACATTAAAAAGAGTTTAAAGCATTCAAACACAAGACGCAGAAAAGCTAAACTGAGATGCTGTTCCTCACGCGCTATGTTCGGTGAGCACGCGGAGAGAGAGAGAGCCACGTCTCACAGACAGCAACACTGAACTGAACTTCCCCCTGCAACAAATACAATCGCAGTTTAAACAAACAGAAAAGGATGTGAAAGAGCCCAATTCAGCACCGCGGTGTTCATGCAGAGAGAGGCGTCTCAAAACGCCTAAACACTGAATTTGCCTTATTTTGCTCTTGTACTGTCAAATACAAATACCGTCAAATTCATACCGTCTTGGAAAGTACTGTATGTTCGAAAAAAAAACTGTCGGTAATGTCTTAAGTGAAAGTAAAACGTTTAGAAAAAAATTTACGTGTATTAGTATATTGGATGGATTCATCGTCTCTTAAAGTGACCACGCCTAATTTAGCTATATAGCTGCTGTAATGTTAATCCAAGAAAATGAAAAAGAAAATCACACACTGCTCTTGACTGAATTACTCAGTAGTTTTACCAAGAATTAATGCACAGTCACACCAGCAATTATTCAGACACCAGATATATTTTTTTACTAGTAGGTGCAGGACACTATAATACATTTATGCAAGTGAGTATAGCAAAATAAAGTGAACTGCGACATATTATACCCAAAACTTCTTCATACAGTGGAGCACTAGTGAAATTGATTTATAATAATAATAATAATATTGATAATGATAATAATAACAAAATTGGGACCAAAAATTATTCAAATAGGATAAAATAGGATATGAATAGGATAAAAAAAAAAACTGTTTCTTTGTATTTGTTTTAAATTTAACATTTATTGTCAATATTGGACTTGCAGAACTTGTGGGTACTAGGGTACTCTTTGCTGTGTGTGGATGACCATGTCAGTCAGCCACCACCGAAGACCAATTTTGACCCAGGAAAAACCCTGATCGAGTCATTGTTCTCATGAAAAAAGATGAGGAAATATGGTTTTGAAGAAGGAAGCGTTTGAGGTGACCTCTCAATATTGAGGATGACACTTGGACTAACATGCCTTGAGCTACATATATATTTAAGCAGGTGGCTTTTATTAAACGTAGGGTTCTTAATTACAGAATATGTTCAAGATCCTCTGAGGATAAGTATCTTCAAGATTCTCTATCATATGACTGTGATCTGTAATTCTCAGAAGTAAAGAAAGTACTCAAAGGATTTGTTTCATAGAATGCAACACATTTCTACTACTTTAAATGAGTCAGTGGGATTTGATTGTGTGTTGATGAATCCAGCGGCTGGAGGACAAATACTCTGACTCGCCCTAAACCAGCATGACTGAGGATACCAATCTCCCACCTGTATGTCTTTTATTCAAGGAAAAATTGAATGGGACAGTTAAGGAAATAGTTCATACAAAAACAGACATTTTGTCATTATTTCCTCACCCACGTCATGTTAATTCTACAACTCATAAAATTTTCTGCAACTCTTCTTTTGTATACAATAGTGGCCAAGACTGACTGTGAAAAAATCATTCTTGTGGGTTAGTTATTTTCAGTGAACCAGTTAATCTGATTCACTAATGGGACTGAATGGTTCATTTACTAATCGCACTGAAAAATTGAACGCACTGAGTGGCGTTGAACGAATGAATGAAACGCATCTCTCTGTGTTTAACTTCATCTCTAATCATGCTCGCGGAAAGTGCTTGAGAAACAGTGTTGCGTCTGTTGCTCGGTATGCCTTCAACTTGTTGTTTTAGTCTCGAGCAAGACTTTATGACATTCACATTACATGATTAGATGGATTTTTATGTAGAAAGTGCAACAGCACACCGTATAAAAATAAATTATCATTCATGTTTTCATAACCACTGGCCAAATTCAAAAACTAAGCTGAAATTAAATCATCTTTGAAGAGCAAGGGGTCCCCTGAAGTTTCGGGGGCCCTATGCAGCTTGCATATTTTGCGTTTAGGAAAGATCGGCTTTAGGTGTGTGGTAATTCTTTACCAGGTTTACAGAGTTTTTCATTTTCATTAGTTTGCTTGCATGTTGCTAAATTGCTGCTTAATAATGTTTGCCTATATATGAGGGATGAGAGAATTCGCAGAGAGCAGAATTCAGTCAGTGTGCAGGCACTGAAGAACAAAACTCCAGTGTTTCAGTGATGACTCATCTGAATGCATCTGGTTAGATGCTGCATTCATAAACTCAACAGAATTGTGTGTGATTGGTTATAACGCATAACACTGTAAAAACACGCAAAAAAAATATTAATAAGATCGTATTACTAGCTTGATAATTATAATATTGAAAATAATCTTGCTATTGTCAAAGGCATCAGCCACAGGCAATATCTCTGACTATCATCGATTCACGATAGTATCGTCTATCAGCAAAACCATAATGTAAAGTATTCCCAGGGTATATGAACTGAACGCCCCTGTTATACATTAAACACAAAACATTTACCACTTTTATTGGTATCTGAATATAAATTTGGCAGAAAAAAAAGAAACTATGAAGCAAACAAGCAATGGGCAAGGGTCACACTGGACTTTATGAATGACAAGTGGAAAATATGTGGCTGGAGATCCCATATGGGACAACCCAACATTCATGTCCCTAAAGAGTCAAGCACTGTTTTTGTCGCACAGGCCACAGTATGTCCTGAGAAAGCTGGATCATTTCAAACATTCGGTGTGACCTGTGGCACTTCTGATGATTTTGTGTAGGAGTCCCATTGCAGCGCTCCACGTTAAAAGTGCCTCAGTGTTAAAGGAATTTGAGCAAAAGAGGTGTTGATCGATGGAACGGCCACTCTTAATTTTAGTGTTTACTCAAACCTGTTTGTTTCATCTCACCCTGAGCCCACTACCCTCTCGAAAGCATCACACATGAGACAAGAACTAAAGGGCACCATCTCTTTTTTGCATATTATTCTTTTTTTTTTTGACACACCATATGTAGCTCTCAACATAAATGTTACCAATCAGGGGCGTGTCTAGGGGGAGGCTGGGGGAGGCAGTGCCTCCCCTAGGATAAGCCCTGCCTCCCTAGAAACGGACTGTCCCTCTCATGATAAATAAACATTTAAAAGTTGATTGTTTTGTGCATATTTTTCCATCAGTAGCAGATGAGTCTGACCCAACAAAAATCCAGTCTGGTGCTGTTTGACAGTGCGCGCGTGCTTCAGGCTTACGGGCTAAGAAATGAAATGTTTAACTGGCAGAGCCTTAGAGCAGTGGCGTGTCCACAAGGGTGGCACAAATGAGCTTTGCCACTCCAGTTGCCACCCCAAAACAGCATATGGGATCGAAGTGCATTGAGAGCGGAACATCGTTTTTTATCTGCTTATTTAAAAGTTTCATTCATGTGCTTTTCTGACGTTCGGTTCTTCTAAGCACAATCATAGCGCGGCACGAAAACGAAAAAGCCCTTCAAACTGTGCCTGATTTCTAAGTTCTGTTCTGTGCTAATACTGTCAAAACACACAAGGTTTATGTATAGACTAAGTTGGATATGTCTAAAATGAAAGTAAATAACTGAACATGTCTGTATGCATGTAGGTCTTAAAGGGACAGTAGGCTACATGCTGCCGTGTGAATTAAAGTGATAGTTCACCCTAAAATTTTATTTCTGTCATTGTTTATACACTCACATGTTGTCCAAAACCTATATTAACTTCTTTCTTGTGCTGAACACAAAATAAGATATTTTGTAGAATCTGTGTAACCAAACTGTTTCTGGTTCACATTGACATTGATAGTAGTAAAACATACTCTGGAAGACACTGTGAACCAGCAACTGTTTGGTTTTCTTCAAAATAATGCTTATGTTTAGCAGAAGAAAGAAACTCATTCAGGTTTTTTTCTTCACAATTAAATTTTTTGGGTGAATTATTCCTTTAATGTTAATAAAACACCAAACCCACAGAGAGAAATCACTCAATATTCTTGACTGAAAAAAAATAAAAATAATACAGTTGCTTTAATAGGAATCAGTGTATATAGTGTTTTATTTTTATATTTGTTCATTATTTTTTTTTTAATGCTCCTGCTAAATACATCTCTTGTACCTGAAAATAAAACACTTTATTTGTATAATATCTGTATTTTTAATGTGTATCTTTGTTCTCATTTTTTAATAACAAAGATAAAATAATTACAAAGATTTTTATCTTCACCCATGCACTTTGGCCTAAATATCCGCCATACTTTTTCATATTTGGTTACCTTAAAATGCTTTATAATAGGGAAATTAGTTTGGCTGTGATGCTCAAACAGCTTGCAAAATAGAAAAACCAACATGACAAAGAATCAGGATAAAATCATGATTTCCAAAAAAAAAAAAAAAAACACTTATTAGATTTTTATTATATCACCCACATCCTGAGGGAGAACAAACCCATACAGACTCCACACCCCTGTAAAATAATAATAACATTTGCCTATGTCAAGCACCACTAATAATAAATAAAATTGAATAAACAGATAAAATAAAAATATCACCATAACCAAAAACCATATTTAAAAATAGTTATGTTGCCTCTGCTAATGAGATCATAAATTTAATTCTTATAGTTTCACAAAAATATCTTTTATTTCAACTCTCTAAGTCTCTTTACCCCCGTAGCCTAATATTGTAAGGGAAACAGGTCAATTTAGCTCAAAGGGAATCATTTAAGATTTTAAAGGGAATTTGAACAGAATCACTGTTTCACGGCTGTTCACGGAGACGCGCCTGCGGTTCAGTGAACGAGCCGTTTAACATCAAATCTGCGCTGGATACTAATATCCAAACTATAATGAAACACTATCAATTAGCACAGTAACAAGATCGGCAGTTTAAGACATTAACTTGTAAGCACAAAACACAAGATACTTCTCTTTTCAATATGAATAAGGCTTTATTAGATAAATCTAAGACATATAAACTAATCTAACACATAAACGCACGCACTCACACATTCACACAAGTTGCAGGAAGATCTAAAGTTAGGAAAATATGAGTTTAAGAGAATGGAAATATGGAATCCCAAGTTTACAGCAATACGTTAAATTGCATAGACATGAACAACCATCAATCACGTAATTAGCGCTCGCATTGAGTTCCTCAATGGGGTTAAAATTATATTAGATACACCAGCACAACACATATCTGGGGATACGTTGCCTTCGTTTGCTGTGAAAGGGACTCCCGTTGAAAGGGGTATCCCGGTGTCGCTGATTGGCTGGAAGTTCAGTAGTGGCTGAAGTGACGGCTTGGGGAGCCCGTGCTTGGGCGTTGGCTGAAGCTGGAGTTGTGTGGCTGGTTGGAGTTCAAACGCGCAGACGAGGTCGACGTTACAAAACTTAACTCAGAACACGAAACTCTCAAACGGAAAAGAAAAGAAATAAAGTTTGACGAGACTAGGTTGTGTTCCTTCTCATTGTGGCATAGTAGCAGCAGGCAGGCACGCTGGAACCGCGCTCAAAGAACAATGATGACTAACCGCATGGCTAGATGCTACAAGCTAAAGCTAGGTAGCAAAGCTACAAGCTAAAAGCTAAGAGCAGGCATGACTAATAGCATGACTGATAGCACGAGCAAGGCTGGAACTAAAAGCAGACTAAAAGCGAAATTACATCGTGTCCAAAGTATTTAAACTTCCTTGTTGGCCACCCCTCAAATGTTGCCTTGACCAATCAGATATGGTCTTGGGTCTGGGGTCATAAATCATTTGTTTATCTTACCAAGCATGTGGTTCTTGCCTCACAGGATCTAATTTTGGACATGATTCCTATAACACAATTATGATATATTTTACAAATAAATGATTGTCAGGACAATATCAAGCAAGAAAATTCGATTATGTCAATACTAGACATGACTATGTATCCTATAGTTATCAAAAGACATACACAATAAGTGATTATACATGATAGTCAAATGTGTGGGTTACACATAAATGAATATGGAGTTAAGCAATGGAATGATTCATTTACAAGTCTTTTTGAGTTCATTCTGGTCCATATATAATGTATAAAAAGCAGTTTCTTTGCCATTCTCTGGCAAAGGGACTTTTCTGGGAAGACAAAGGTTTAAAGCCCTTCCCCCTTAGGAATTTCAGTCTGGTTTCACTGGCTGGGGGGAAGTCAATGCAAGTATTTAACTTGATCTCCTGGGTTTACATGTGATGTCCAGCGTTGCATTCCAATCACGAACAATACATTTGACAATCTCTTCTTTGAATTAAAATTGTCAATAATTGTTCTATTGGTGTTAATGTTGAAAGCTGTTCTGTGAACAAGTTGGTTGGTTGGTTATCTTGCTTGGTTCTTGTGGCACTAGAACTGATTTATGACTTCCTGAGGAGTTCGGCTCTCGTTTCAATGCACACAGCTCTGATGGACTCTTTGATTTGTCTGGTTCGACTCATTTCTGCTACAATATGTTCCCTTTTATCTAGGCCTACATGTTTACATTTATTCATTTAGTAGACACTTTTATCCAAAGCCACTTACAACCAGAGAATACCAAATCAAATATTGTTCTCATACTGTTCAAATGAGCATATGCATTTTTTTTTTTTACCTGGGGCCGCATTCACAAAGAAACTTGAGGCTAACTGGCGAATTTATGGTAGCACCTACGTCTGGAACAGCTTAGAAAAAAACTAATTAATTTACCTCTTGTCTATACAAATGTGACTTCAGATTCATTTAAAAAAAGTCTACTCCTGTAGCAAGTCTTCTCACAAGCAAACACCTGTCACTCATCATCAGGCAATCACCGTGATCTGTTCTATATATGAATCTGTGAATAATAATAATAATAATAATATCATCATCATATTATTAATGTTTAACTAACTTTTATGTGACAGCCCTATAGTCTAATAGGGGCCCTGTACCTATCTCTGGGTTCCTGGCTTAGAAAAAGATATGCACTAAAACAGATTGTGTGTAGTAGGCTACAAATTATTTTGCACCGATTTGTTCAGTTGCTTATGTTGCCCCCCCAAAAAAGCCAAATGCCCCCCCAAACATGACATCCTGGTAACCCCTCTGTTACCAATGCAATAGGGTGTTAGTCGACATTGCTTACAGTAGAACAAAGGAGGCATACACTTGTGAATGAGGTGAGCATCTGAAAGCCATGTTGATAAAAAAAGGCTTTACATCTAGTGCAGGACATAGGCATAATAGGACATGATAAGGGAATTAAAAGATATACCTCAGATGGAACAATACTCCTGTTTAAATGATGCATCTTTGCTGAATAAAAGTATACATTTCTTAAAAAGAAAAGGGAGAAAAAAAAGAAAAACATCACTGATGCCAGACTTTTAAATGATAGTATAAATATCTTTGACTGTATTTTGCATGTATACTCTTCCTCATTTCAGACGTACCCCAGGGTTCTATTCTTAGACCACTGTTTTTTCCCCCATCTACTAGGCACATCTGCTAGAATTCTTAATTACAACACATGCCTTTCCCACCAATACCCAATTCAACATCTCATATCCTCCTCTCTATCTCCAATCTCGGCTGGTATTAAATTAGATTAGATCATTTTAACTGAATGTGCAAGTGAACTAAGGGTCAGTCTTTACAAGAGTGAGCTCTTCTTTCTACAAGATGTCTCTCACACAGCCTTTCTCTTGTTTGAATGTCACACAGGCATTAATACCCAGTTTGTTAGGTTTTTTTTTTTTTTTTTCTAGATGACCAGTTGACATTAAAATACCACACTGCAGAGACTGGCTCTTTAAAGATAAAAAACAAGGCTGTTTCATGCTAGAGCTTTTGGTGCAAAACCAATTTTGACATCAGAGTGCAACTCATTTGGTTGGTGTGAAAGCGGTTTTTGACTTTGGGTGCACACCACTAAGTCTAATTTAAAATGTTCATCTTGAATCTCTTGAATGAATGGCTTTTGTAGACATATAATTTGCTTCTAGCCATGTTCCCGGTCACACAGAAACAAGTATTTCTCAAACCTGCTTCACTCTGAATAAATTATCTTTGGAGGGCATATCTCTGCATCTCCTGTACTGCATTTGAAGCAAACGCAAGTGCCAAAGGGACCAGTTCTTCAAGAAGTACATTAAAGCTTGTGTCTTTAACTGCATTATTACACAGATGTCCCTTGCATTTACATCAGTGCTCATACTGTGATTTAAAATAGTGCAATGTGAAAACAGACCTGCAGTTAAAGCAACCAAATGAAATGTGAAAACAACTTAAAACAACCCATTCCCAAAAAAACTGAAGCATGGTCTAGTGCCTTGCATATCATTATTAATGCACTAAAAAATACCCCTAGGTGTTGTTGCACTAACAAACTAGAAAGTCCATCAAATTCTCTAAATTGCCTTGTGCAACATTAAAATATTTGCATGCATTTGTAAAAAATAAAAATGTATTTTATTTATATTTATACACTTATATTTTACAGATATAGCATTTAACCCCACCCCTACTATAAAACCAACCATTTTGTAAATATATATATATATATATATATATATATATATATATATATATATATATATATATATATATATATATATATATATATATATAGTAATAGGCAGATAAAAGTCTTATTGCAAAAACTGCATAAAAAACTTAATTCCAATTCTATCCATATGACGTTTCCTTCTAAGATAAGAAACAAAGTGAAACTAAAAATGATCCTACACTGTTTATTCAGTGCTTCTGTATCTCATTCAAAAGATAAATCCAGAATTCTGCATGACTGAGTCGGTCACGTTACAAGAGAGCCAATAGCATTTCACAAGCAAAGCTACTTTTTATTTATATATTTATTTTTATGAATTCGACTGTAGCTGTATTTGCCTGTTCTAAACTGAGTTTTATACTGAGAAAAAGATAGGTTTGAATGTACTGTATGGGGTTGTGTTTAGTGCTCCAAAATGTGTAAATATTGTAAAATAAAATTGTTGCCATTTAATTGCAAACCCTAACATATATGTGATGATAAAAAAAAAAATTGTTCCCCAATACACAATTTGATGATGAAAGAATTCCCCAAATGTCCTTTGTTTCTTTGTATTTGCTCCAAAGATTTCTCATTGCCCATTTACAAGTGTAATAAAATTGGTTCTTGCAGTCATTGCCTTCAAGTAATGTAAATTTATGGAAGACAAAACAGCAATCACCATTGTGCAAAAAGCTTAAACCATTGCTAAATCTTGTTAGCAACATTTGCAAAGGTAATGGCTATGACCTGTAGCTCCATCCGCTGTATAGGCTCATTATCTCAAGCAGGGAACACACAAATGAGTCTGTCAACAGCAGCTCCAGCTGGACTCAGTGGTTTGGTTCCGGTCCAGTGATGACCTGTAGCTGTGAGTGATGCCAGGTGTAGAGCTGACATCCACAAACAGGATTTATGCACCTCCTGGCTGCTCTACAGCTGATCCCAGCCCTTCAGACAGCCAGCAGCCCTAAATCACACATGTCATCTGCAGACTGGCAAACATGGCAGTGAATTAAAGCAGCTCAGCCTCTGGAGAAAAGCTGCCATAGTGTCATGCTGCTTACGGTTAGCACCACCGTCTCATGGCTGTCCAATTACATTGGGTTTGAAATCTGGCAGGGCTGAACAATTAATCAATTAACTATCTCAGATTACAGCTGCCACATTTAAGAAATCATTAAAAGTGAAGATTAAAATTATCCATTTGGTTTCGTTGCATCAAAAATGGGTTTATTTATAGAAGTTGAGCATTGTAACCAATCAGAGACATTCCCATTGAGTACATGAATGCATTGGCCTATCCGTAATGAAAATCAGTCAATAAAATACGTATTTTAAAGTATTTTTCTTCTTTGAGCACCCTAAGTACTGATACCACTATGTTAGTTCAACAAAAAAGTTGCAACTTGGGCATAAAATACTATTTCAGTCTTTCAATTTCACATTTAATTCAAAGTGTTACTTGCTTTTTCTTTGTAAAATTCACTAGCAAGTTTTATTTTATTTTATTTTTTCAGTGTTGTAGAAATTAATTTTTGATCAAATCTTTTCAACGTGTATATGCTGTATCAGTGTTTACACTCAGAAAATAAATGTTATTTATTTTTTGTCATAAGCATGTAACCCTAAAATCGTGAATTCTACAGAAAAATTGTTTTTTCATAAAAATACACCACTGCATAAAAAAAAAGGTTTTATATTGACAGTCTAGAATTAGTCCTTTCCAAAACTGCATTAATTGTATTGGAGATATTTTGCACGGAACCGATGTATGAGCAATGCATTTAGAACCAGTGAATCAAGTGAAGCAGATACACTGTGCTTTACTACAATGACTTACACCTACACTCACTGCCATTACATACAACACCAAAGCATATAACTGCACTTATGAATCATAATCATGCTAGGTTTCCTTTCTCTAAGTTGAGTTCAGGCTAACATGTGAGGTACAGACTCAATTAGCACGGTAAACATAATCACAAAGAGGACAATTTGCTTTTAAGCTTGTACGTCAACATAACAAAAATGATGATGATAATTACGATACCCAAAAGAGGTTTCAAAATTATGCATTAAATACAATTATCTCCAGATGCAGTTTGTGTGTGTGTGTGTGTGGCTAATTCATTTTGAAAACATAACTTGCATAATAATCTGTACCGCCAGATAAACCAAACCAGAGACAGAGAGAGAGAAGCAGAAATCTAGAGTAAAACTCTGTTAGCTGGATAATAAATTACAGTTCAATAAATGATTAGATTAGATACTACATTTCATGAGATAATACATATTTGTCTTGAAAATATGTATATTATGTATATAAATGTATTTATTAATTATGTAAATGACTATATATTTGAATACAGTTTTAAAGAGTAAACAAGCCAATAAGTAAGACTATATATGGGTCAAAGATGAGATGTCATTTAAAAACATTGAAAGCATTTTAAAGGGGGGGTGAAATGCTATTTCATACAGAGTTTTTTACACTGTTAAAGAGTTGGATTCCCATGCCAAACATGGACAAAGTTTCAAAAATTAAGTTGTACGTTTGAAGGAGTATTTCTGTTCCAAAAATACTCCTTCCGGTTTGTCATAAGTTTCGGAAAGTTTTTTTTCGAGTATGGCTCTGTGTGACGTTAGATGGAGCGGAATTTCCTTATATGGGTCCTGAGGGGACGTTTGCCGGAAGAGCGCACACTCCCATATAGCAGAGCAGAGAGAAGCTGTGCACAGACAATCACTGATCAGAGCGAGAGCGTCGCGAAATGTCACAAAAGAAGTGTGTTTTTGGTTGCCAGTGCAAGACAACCCTGCACAGATTACCAAAGAAAAAACAGCATTAAGGGACCAGTGGATGGAGTTTATTTTTACAGAGCATCAACAGAGTTGTGCAAGTGTTTGTGTTTGTTCCCTGCATTTCTAAAATGCTTGTTTTACAAACAAAGCCCAGTTTGACGACGGATTTGCCTATCGTTTATTTCTTAAGGATAATGCAGTCCCAACGAAAAAGGGTCACGATTGTGTGTTGGAAACACAGGCGGTGAGTAAAACTGCTTAAAATATCTCTGCCTCCTTGTTAGTGCGTCCGCCTCCCATCGAAGACCCAGGTTCGAGCCCCGCTCGGAGCGAGTCATTGCTGCTGCTGCTCTCGTTCAGTTTCAGCCTTTACAGCTGTCACAGCTTCCAAACGCTCTCAACGCAACTGGCGCTTGTGATTCTTTAGCTCCGCCCACACGTCACGCCTCCAGGCGCTTGTGTTTTTCCGGGAAAAATCGGTACAGACTATCTTTCTCTTATGAATATAATAAAACTAAATACTTTTTGGAGTTATGAAGGATGCAGTACTACTCTATAGGTACTCAAGATTAACAGGATATTGAGTGAAAACGAGCATTTCACCCCCCCTTTAAATGCAAGAAAAGTGTCTGAAAATAAAATCATCAAACAATGTTTTTTAAAATTTAAAGCTGTATTAAACTTTTATTGTTTTGATGCTTAAAACCCCTCAAAGGTTGAACCTGTAAGGTTTGAATGCAGACAAGGAAAAATGATGTCCTTTGTTTTAGAACTGCTGACAAGTTTTGTCCTAACTCCTGTAATGTTGTTTTTAATGATATCCTGTATCTGAAACTACAGAAAGATACCCTCACTTCCTCCTAAACTGTGGCAGCTGAAGTAAAGCCAGTAATGCAAATCCCGACAGGTCCTTTTGCACATTATCTGATCTGCGAAGAGAGAGGAGTCGACACTGGCGCACTGATGCTTGTTGTGCACAAGTAAACAAAACGTCTGGAAATAATTTAGCAGTCTACCCCTGTTTTAGCATGACATTTCAGAGGAAGCCACTTATTTTTCATCCAGATGTTCAAGTGTCAAACACTTTCAATCTCATGCTTCTTCTTTGCCCTTTCTCTGGGATGATGTGTATTCATTTTTACATTAATAAAGCTTTTGCTAACCCTATATGTAGTTCATAAACACTGGCTAAAGCGCGATACAAAAATGGGTGCTTCTTCAATTAATCAACAGTTTTGGCCCTCTTGACTCCCTTAAAACTCAGTTTATTTAATTTGTCAACTATCATTGTTCAAAAATATAGAATTATTATTTTTTTTTCCATAAACATTCCTACAACCTTCTTAAATAATATTTTATTTGGTGATGGAAGTGACGGATTTAGAATAAAATGGTTGTTACTGTATTGCTGTGGTTAATTAACTATATCCAAAAGATACAAGATAATATTCTTCCTTTGTATTCACAATTTGACAGTTTAACCTTTATAAGAAATTATGTGCCACATTTTGGTCATAAATCTTATGATTTTGTTGATTTATCTGATTAGGGATTAAACTGTTGTTTATAAATGTTTTCATGTTTTTTTTATATTTTAAGACTGACAGCCTTCGACAAAAAAAAAAAAGGAAGAGCAAAACAATAAATTGTACAGGAGGGATTTAAAGCAAGAATAAAGAACAGCTCAAAGCATCTGTAATGTTCAGTAAAATTACAGATAGCCTCAGCCTCACTGAGATCACAGAAATAAGTAAAGGACAATTTTATGGAATCTATTTTACAAATACACCATTAAAGTCAATTATTATGATTATTGTGATTATACCTACTTTATTTCAAAGACAATTGCAGCAGTCTATCATTTAAGAGTACATCCTACATCTCATTTGGCAAGCAAATCAAGCTTAGGCATACGTAATGGTTATTCATGCAATTTTCATGCAATAAATATTACAAAAGCTCAGGATATTGAGATGCAAATCATTGATTTTATGACGAACATTTGCTTTTTGACCTGTCTCATAAGGAATAAAACTACTGTGACTCCTGTTCTGGGTGGCCAGGGATGTGGATACAAGTCAAACCCAACACTTGCTCCTTGTTCTTCAGCAAAGTACTTGTTTTATAATTTTTTTTACATCTTTTATTATTATTATTATTATTGTTGTTGTTGTTGTTGTTGTTGTTGTATTGCAACATCAAGTTTTTCTAGCTCTGTTCATGTGGTCATTAAAATAATTATTGAGCCAAAAGTGTAGTGTAGTGTAGACCAAATGACTAATTATAATGGGTTTTATAGTATTGTGCCGCATCGTAATTATCATTGCAATCATTTCGCTTTTCAATCAAAAGGCTTTCCCAACTCATTTTTGTGTGTGCACGGCATATAATTTCTTCTGCGCAGTCACGACTGAAGAAGTGCACAGCATCGCATGTGTGCAGCTTAGAGGGAACATTCAGCATCGATTCCAACCCTGTATTATTTAATCTTTGTTGAAATACAAAAGGGCAGAATGTCTTAGACATTCAACCTAATTTTTACATTATAAATAATAATGTAGCAATGCCTTTTATTTTGACAAAGTAGTAAATTTAATAGTTTGCAAATGAGTCCCACAAGACTCGATTCTTGCTTCGCTCTTGTTTAGCCTGTATATGCTCCCACTAAGTTAAACAATGAGAAAGAACCAAATTGCTAAGCTATGCTGATGATACCCAGATTTACCTAGCCTTATCGCCAAATGACTACAGCCCCATTGACTCCCTCTGCCAATGCATTGATGAAATTAACAGTTAGATGAGCCAGAACTTCAATTAAACAAGGAAAAATCTGAAGTCATTGAATTTGAAAACAAAGATGACATTTTCAAGGTGAATGCATACCTTGACTCAAACAAGTAAAAATCAAGTCAGGAATCTTAGTGTGATTCTGGAGACAGACCTTAGTTTCAGTAGTCATGTCAAAGCAGTAACTAAATCAGCATACTATCATTTTTTTTTTTAAATTGCAAGAATTAGATGTTTTATTTCGAGTCAATACTTGGAGAAACTTGTTCATGCCTTTATCACCAGCAGGGTGGACTATTGTAATGGGTTCCTCACCGGCCTTCCCAAAAAGACCATTAGACAGCTGCAGCTCATCCAGAACACTGCTGCCAGGATTCTGACTAGAACCAGAAAATCTGAGCGTATCACACCAGTCCTCAGGTCCTTACACTGGCTTCCAGTTACATTTAGGATTGATTTTAAAGTACTTTTATGCGTTTATAAATCACTCAATGACCTAGGACCTAAATATGTAGCAGATACGTTCGCTGAATATAAACCTAACAGAGCACTCAGATCACTAGGATCAAGTCAGTTAGAAATACCAAAGGTTCACAAAAAACAAGGGGAGTCCACCTTTAGTTACTATGCCGCCTGCAGTTGGAATCAGCTTCCAGAAGAGATCAGATGTGCTAAAACAGTCCCATTTAAATGTAGACTCAATACTCATCAGTTTAGCTGTGCATTTATTGAATGAGCACCATGCAATGTCCAAAATGATTGCACTATATTTTTATGTAGAATTTCTATTCTTAACAGTTTTAAATTCATCTTAAACCTCTTAAATCAAATTTTAAATCATTTTCAAAGTTTTTAAATTAATTGTTTTATTCTTGTGATTATTATTTTTAATTTTTTTTTATGTAAAGCACTTTGAATTACCATTGTGTATGAAATGTGCAATATAAATAAATTTGCCTTGCCTTGCCTTCATATAAAATGTGGCCATAAAATGTCTTTCGTCTAACACTAATAACATCTTGGGGCAGCTGTGGCCTAATGGTTAGAGACTTGGACTATTATTCAAAGGTTGCCGGTTCAAGTCTCAGTGCTGGCAGGAGTTGTAGGTGGGGGGGTGAATGAACAGCGCTCTCTTCCACCCTCAATATCCATGGCTGACGTGTCCTTGAGCAAGACATTGAACCCCAGTTGCTCCCCCACGCTGGATATTGCTGCTCTGGGGGTGTGTTCACGGTGTGTTCACTTCTCACTGCTGTGGGTATGCACTTTGATGGGTTAAATGCAGAGCACCAATTCCAAGTATAGGTTACCATACTTGGCAAATGTCACTACTTTCACATCTTCCTTCATAAAATAATGGTGCTTTGATATTTAAGATTCGCAACTGGATAAGTTCAGACATCATCTGAATAAATTCTTGAAAGTAAAAAAAAAAAAAAAACACATTTCACAGCTGAAATAAACTTATGTCATCTCTCTCTACAAGCACATTGAGGAACATAATCCACAAAAAAGATGAATACTACTTTCTGAATACTAAAATACTCTTTTCTATTCCGTCTGCCCTCACTGAGACCTCTAGCATGTTACCGTAGCATAGCTTCAGGCTAGATTTACCCTTCATTTGATTGCAAAACGTTCATGCCTTTGGATTTAACCTTCACATTACTGGTGCCTTCTGGTGACTAAGTCTATTTAATTGACAGTTGATCCTCGAGTGGGAGGTCCAGGGCCAGTTCTAGACATTTGGAGGCCCTAAGCAAAATTCATGTTGGAGGCCCCCACCCCCAATAAAAAGCATTTGAAACAAATATGATTCCTAATCCTAATTCCAGTCAGTAGAAAGATTAAAGACTCTAGTTTCGATATTTGACCACTTAATAAAAAATTGTTGTTAAAACATTTTTAAAGTAACAGTAATTTAGTCATTTATGTTAGTAGTGCGAAACAATAAATCCGTATTATGTCAAATTTTGAATAGAAATTCACCACTCATTCATATTCAGTCACCTCAGCAGCGGTTTATTTGTGTCCACATAAATTCACTGAACAGCGTCAATAAGGGTTTATAGTCCAAAGATGCATGTACATGGAGATATTTGGATATATTTACTCATGTTTACTTCATATTTATTCTGACAGAATCATAATTTCTATTCGTTTTCCACTGATTTACGTGATCTGATGATAGATAGCCTCTCCCAACGCTGTATGTGAGTGTGTGTGTAGTGATCCATGTTCGTGCTGTGACTCTGACAAACTCTGATTGGTCCTTCACCTTGTCAGTATTTAGAGCCTCATAACAGGACAACGTCATCATGTCACATGTTTCCTGTACACTTCCGCGTTGATATCTGACAACAACAACACAGAGATACCTATGTACTCACGAAATATCCAAATAATAAACACACGAGCACGATAGTAAATGGATGATTTTCTTGAATAGGTGACAGGTGGATTAACGTTTAGGAGATATTACTGTTATGGAGGTCCCACCTCAAAGCCTGAGGCCCTAGGCAATCACCTGCTCTATCTATAGCTAGCGCTGGCCCTGGGGAGGCCTCACACATTGGCCTGACCAATTATGAATCAACGCAAGCATGAAATGCTGAGGTTGGATCTAGAACCGTATTCTAAAGTCCAGTTTTTAATATCGAACACCCACACAGCAACTCGCAACAAATGCCAAAAACCACCCATTTCAGTTCGAAATATTACAAAATTCTATAACATATGTTATCCATTTAGCAGATTCTTTTATCCAAAGCAACTTACAGTGCATTCAGGCTAACTGTTTTTACCTAGCATGTGTCCCCTGGGAATCAAACCCACAACCTTGCGCTGCTAACTCAATGCTCTACCACTTGAGCCACAGGAACACTGTATAGAGCACATTATAAAAGCATCACTTTATTAAACTGGATCTATATCATTCTTCACCCCAGACGTCTCTCAAAATTAATTCCTCTGTTTTGGAAGTGTAATAATTGTTTTGCTGCAGCACCCCAGGTTCTGTTTCCTGCCAATCATCAACATGTTATAGACTAACTGAATGAATAATTCAATAGTATGATAGCAGTGTAGTCGTTCATGAAATTACAAACAGAACAATTTCAATTATTTGTAAGAGTTTTCTTAAACTTCGCATGGCACTGAATCCAGTGTAATCACTGACTGATTTATTTCTTCAATACTATTGTTATTTACTCATGTCAGCAAGTAGTTGAATACAAAGGCAGGAGGAAGAAAATAAACGTTCCAAAAGTCCTTAATCAAACAAAAGGGTAATCCAAAACACAGGGTAGTGTAGACACAACACTAAAATAACATAGACGAGACCGGACAACAAGTACTGAAAACACAAGAACTTAAATACACAGGCTAACAAGGTGACACAGCTTAAAGGGTTAGTTCACCCAAAAACCAAAATTATGCCATTAATGACTCTGCTGCGTATGACGCTGCTGATGTGTTTTCTGGTGCACCCAATAACAAAGATAGCACGTCAGCAGCGTCATACAACAGCAGCGTCGTGAACACACTCACAACAGACCTGGAAGAGAAGACTTTGCTGAATAAAGTCGTAATTTTTTTTATTTTTGTTATTTTAACTGACCCTCTGATGTCACATGGACCACCTTGATGATGTTTATGACTCAATCAAAAATTTCTTAAACTGTGTTCCGAAGATGAACGGAGGTGTCACAGGTTTGGAACGACATGAGGGTGAGTTATTAACTTTTATTAAAAAGCATGAGGGTGACATGAAGGTGAGTTCTTTTTTTATTAAAAAAATGTCATAATCTAATCTGTAAAACTATGAATTTTATGAAATATTTTCTAAGGCCATGTCACGTTTGTTTTTAAAGAAGGCTAATCTGATTGATTTATGGCACTTGTCATTAGGGCTGGTATAAACGATTATTTTTTAAACGATTAATCTAGCGATTATTTTTTCGATGCATCAATTAATCTAACGATTAATTTTTTCAGAACGATTCGATTTCGATTATCTCCCCATTAATTGACTACTAACAATTTATACATGTTGATTTACATATCTGAATGAAAAAAAACATGAATTCCTTAACATTGCAATATATGTTTATTGCTCTTAAAATTACAAAATAAAAGACTGACTAAGAATGCATTACTTTGCACTTGTATAGAGATAGCATTCAATAAAACCTTGAAGCCTTGAAAACACATAGCTTACTGAAACAAGCTTACTGAACACATAGGGCCTAGCTTACTGAAAAAAGTTCTTTCAGATGAAAATAACATCAACTTAATGTCTAGCATTCAATAAAAAAGGTCACCCAAAATACTTGTTTAGAGCAATTGAACGAATACAGTAACCAATGTAAACTTGAGGGCTTTAAAGGTGCCATCTGTAATGTTTGGCAAAAAAAATCAAGTCATACTGCACATTCCATAACAGATTGGGGCAGTATGCCTCAATACAGTGAATTGGTCTACTCTAGATTAACAAACGAGAAACGGCATAGTCTCTATGCTCCGCCCCTACTTTCACAACAACACTACAGCCATAGCCGAAGCCTAACTGTGCGTTCACACCGCCGGCGTCGAGAGCGTCAAAAATCGCTCTTGACGCTCTGCTCACGATGCTGCAGAAAGATTTGTGAGCGCTCAGACGCTCTAACGTAGATCGAATGCTTATTTTGTATTTAAAGCGGCCGCAAAGCATACAAGCTTGTTGATCTCGTGCAGACTAACCACAAGGAGTTATAAGTTAACCTCATTAAATATTGTTGTGGACGAAATAATAGGATCCTTTACTTAAAATGAACAATCTCAGACACCTTGGTCCACGTATCACTTTTAATTTATTTTTTATGTCCCTGTACGTAAACAGGGACACATCATAGATTAACACAAACGCTAAACAGCAATAATCAACCTGTCCTTTATTCTGCTTGGAAACTAATGTGCCAACTCTCAAGCATTCACCGTGAGACACACGCAATTGACTCTTTTCACACGCTTTCATGCCACACATCAATTTTTTCACGCACAGAAAAACCACGAAGCAAAGAGGACACGGAGACCAACAGACTAGGCAGAGCAGGTTCGTTATGACATAATAATAGGGCTGTGCAAAAAATCGAATGCGATTTTCATGCACATCTCATCAGTAAAGACGCTCCTGTAATTAGAAGTATATCTCCAGCCTGTGCATTCAGATCAGGGTTGCCAGGTTTTCACAACAAATCCTGCCCAGTTGCTTCTTAAAACTAGTCCAAAACTAGCCCAATCGCATTTCCGGAAGGTTCCCCGATAAAAATTGCTTCCCGGGGTTAAAATATACATTTCTGGGAAGGGTTTCCCTGGTAAAATTAGCATTTTAGGGGCTAAATATCACGTTATTGGTATTGTGATTGCTTCAAACCGCGGACATGAAAAACAACCGCAGACTTGGCAACACTGGTTCAGGTGGAGCGGCAGTTCACTGACAATCTACACAAAATCGATGTTAAAATCGCAGGCGATTCTTTGTCGATTTTGAAAGCGATTTTGTGTTAGTTGTCGGTAGACTACGGCTCTGTGTAGTAAATGCCAACCAGTGTTGCCAAGTCTGTGGTGGTTGTTTTTCATGTCTGCGGGTCGCAGCGACCCCAATACAAATAACGTGATCTTTAGCCCCTAAAATGCGAATTATACCAAGGCAACCCTGCTAAAAAACGTATATTTTAACCCCGGGAAGCAATGTTTTATCGGGGAACCTTCTGGAAGCGGGATTGGGCTAGTTTTGAGAAGCAACTGGGCAGGATTTGTTGTGAAAACCTGGCAGCCCTGATCTGAACACACGTGCTGGAGATATACTTCTAATTACAGGAGCGTCTTTACTGATGAGATGTACATGAGTAAAGGCATGCACAGCCCTATATAATAAAATGGGTTACGTTAAGTTATAGTTAGCTAATTATCAAACGCAGCTACGGTTAGCCAACGCTAACATTAGCACGTTTATCGAACAGCCTTCGATACATTTCTATGTTATAACTTCCCGAAAACAAATACACAAACATATAAAACAAACTTCTAGTGAAATACTAACAGCATCTAACTTACCAATCCAAAAGAAATGTTGCAAGATCGGAGTTGAACCTCATTTCTTTCAGGTCCATCAGTTGTCTCCAGTGATTAAAAGCAGTGCCGATGTTTACTCTTGATTTGTGTTTCCGAGCGCGGTTATTTCCCTGTAGCGGGTGACGCTCTCTTCCCTTAACTGAAATGAACTAGTGGACTGTACTTTCCACATGATTGACATCAGGTTCAAGTACACGGCCACAAGCCGTGCGAGTTATTTGTGTATTGTAGGTTGGCTGGTGGTTATGTTGCCCGCATACCGCCTCCCATGGCCGAAACTGGTATTACGACACCTGTCGGGCCGGGGCTAGTAATGCTAATGCTAATTAAGGTTGATATCGCTGCAGCACTATAACTTGACATTTTTTAAATGACATCATCGCCCTTATTTCTTCTTATTCTTTTGATGCGTGTAGGTCATGTTATGGATATTTTTACCTCAATTTTTGCATATGGCACCTTTAAGCTAATACAGAGAGTGCTTTTCAAAAAAAAAAAAAATTAACAGTGGGAGCCAGCAGCCTGTCATGGAGAAAAAAAAAAAAAAATCTCTGAATGCTCCACGTGAAACTTTGGTGCTCCGCCCTTTTTCTATCGTGTCTAATGATTTTGGTTAATATGCACAAGGGAGAGAGAGAGAGAGAGAGAGAGAGAGAGAGCAAGACAGCGCACGTGTAGTTTGAAGACTGTGAGTGCGCGAGCGCACGTGAAACTTTGGTGTTTCACCCTTTTTCTATCGTGTTAAATGATTTTGATTATTACGCACAAGGGAGAGAGAGAGCAAGAAGCGCTTGTGTTGTTTGAAGACGGTGAGAGCGCGCGCAGCCGGGGCTCTCTCTCGTATGCGCCCTGTCAGGCGCAGCAGTCATTTTATTCTACATCACTCACCGATCAAATAAGGCTTTGACAGGCGCCAAAAAAAAGATCAATGCAGAAAAACCGGCCATCTGGCCATCGCGTATATTCAGCGCACATAAGGTAAATGTTTTGCAAACGTTTTTAAAGAGAAATAAAAACAGGTCGACGAATCGATGCGCATATTTTGCGTCCACATATTTTTTTCGTCGACGTCATCGATGACCTCGACGCGTTGTCCCAGCCCTACTTGTCATCTCTGTAAGATCTCACATGTAAACACTCCTGTGTGTTTTGTCTGTGTTTTGTTGGTATTTTAAGCTTTACAATCCACTAAGATGCAATCTCACTTCAGTCTCAGTATGCATTATGTAATTTGGAATGATTTGAAATAATTCTAGAATTTTCATTTTTTTGGTGGACCATCCCAAAAAATGAAAATTCTAGCATTATTTCAAATAATTCCAAATCTAAATTGCTTTCTTTATTCAGCAGAACTTCTTATTTTGTGTTACACAAAGAAAGTTTGGAAGACATAAGGGTGAGCAAATGATGGCAAGTTTTTGATCCCTCTACCTTGATTGTAATGATCTGTCACCTTTAATGAAGAATACATCACTAAATAGCATTAATCTGGAGTAGAAACTTCCCATCTCTCTAAACATGACTGTCCAGGTCATGTTGTCCGAAACCTGGATCACTAAATGATTGAAGTCACATTCTTGATGCCTCGTCCCATTTGCAAATAATCTTAAAGAAACAGTTCAGCCAAAAATGTAAATGCTGTCATTATTTAATCAGCCTAACCTAATTTTTTCTCCAAGAATCCTTATATAATAGAGATTAAAACAATAATTTTCTTTCAAAGTGTGAACCATATTTCAAGTCCTTAAAGCCATATGATTTTTGTCTGTGAACCAAATTGAAATTAAAGTGAGTTATTATTATTCACTAAAATATGTTTTAATAGCATTCCATGGAGAAAATACCAGCAGGAGTAGTTTGGAAAAACATGAAGGTAAATCTATAATGAGAGAATTTCCATTCTTGGGTGAACTATTGCCATGACATGCACCAATTCATGTAAGAAGTATAGAAACTAATTAGAGACTCAAAATAAATCAATAAGCCACTTTATGCATTTTTACATTTAAAACTCATCACCTGGAATTGGATCTGTCACATAAACAGTCAGATTTCCGGATGACTAACATGTTTTTTTTTGCCATAGTTCACACATATTGTGCTCCACATGATTTAAACTTCAGACAATCTTACGCAATATCCCATGCTGGGTTTGTGGGGCACAGTATATTAATGCGGATGTAAATAAACTACCCCGGGTGAGCATTCATGGAGTTGCTATGCAACCATCGCATGCAGGGACAGTTTGTGGCAGTTTGGCAGAAGACTGGAGAAACTGTTACTTGCTGTTTTCTAGAGCAGAGATCCACTGCATCTGCGTCTTCCAAAGTAAATGTAACAAGTCATGCTCTCAGTGTTCAGATCTCACATGGCTAAGTATAGATCAGTTTCATCCTCGCTTCTGCCGTCTTCAGAGGGCATAATGGGGAGGCTTTCCTGTTTGGATCACACTTGTGTGCTGTAAATGTAGTGGGTCTCTTGCCAAGTCCTCATACGTAAGCAGGAAAGGAAGTCTTGTGCAATATTTTGACATTAGTTTATGTCACTGATGTTCAACCTGAAACATATTTTATAATCCAGCACTACTCATCATTGGCTCGACTTCAGTGATTTCTAATAAAGCTTTAGCATGTGACGCATGAAACTGCAAATGACGGGCAGAAGATAAGCCTGAAAACCAAACACTCCTTCTACTAAAACAATGTGGTGATTTTGTTGTCAGTTTACTAAAACTGTTATTGATTCGCTCATTGTTCACCACTTTGATGGGAAAGTCTGCAACAATCTGAGATCTGTGACGAAGCCACTATTAGAAGTGGATCTAACAAAACTAAAATCATTTTATAGAACCAGGGTTTCAAAGTCACTTGGTACAAAACTTTAAGAAAAGATACTCCCATAATGTTCTGTTTGGCCTTAAAAGAAATAATTACATTCATTTCTTTAAGCAGTTTAAGTATTCACATTTCTTACATGACACAATAAATATCACAAGTAAAGCAAAGATTGCTGGAGGATGTTTTACAAGAAAATACTACTTCAGTTTTTCTATTCTAAATTGCATGTTTAATTCAATGTATTTACTGCCATTTCTTTGATTTCTTTCATTTCAATTTACTAGCATTTTCGGAGTGAAAATTATTTCAAATGCATTTTTCTTCCAGAGTACAATTAATACATTTTAAATATACATTTCTGTCTGTATGTGTATCAAATCCATATCAACACCAGGAAAAAGTGAAAGCCTACTAAATATCAAGTAACTTCTGTCAGACAATAGAGATACATTCTGCTCCTATATCTTATATTCTATATCTAGGTATCTGTAAGAGTTTAACATTAACAGCTGACAGATTAATATGTTCCTAACCTTTAATTCCTTCAGTTGCCTCCCAGCAAACTAGATGACCTGTTGCTTCAAATATTTAATTGCTTCAAATTCAGACTGCTGTGCACCAAAGGGGTCTGTCTGAAGTTAATTCAGCATATTAATAAAAATTAAGAGATGTAAAGTTTTTTTTTTTTTTTTTTTTTTTTTATCAAATTAGACTTGGGGAAATGTAGTATTACATTACTTGTTCACCAATGGAACCTCTGTAGAGAATGGGTGCCGTCAGACTGAAAGTTCAAACAGCTGATAAAAACATCACAATAATCCACAAGTAACTCCAGTCAATCAGTTACATCTTGTGAAGTGAAAAACCGTGTTTGTAAGAAACAAATTAATCAAGGCATTTTAATTTCAAACTGTTACTTCTAACCAAGAGTCTGTAATCCATGATAAGGCTTCCTCCAGTGAAAAAGTTCATCCCCTGTTGTCATCTCAGATCAAAATCGCCTACATATTTGTTTAGAACTGTTATGGACTGTTTTTGTTTCTAAACTGAAAATTGTCTGATTCAGACAAGATTACTTGTTCCACTAGAATAAGCAATATTATGTGTAGAGGACTCGTATTGAGCCATAAGCAATGGTTTGAAATTAAAAGCATCTAAATGATTTTTTTTTCTTTTTTTTTTCTTTTTTTTTACAAACATGCAACTTTTTTCAACAAGATATTTTCTGATGGACTGGATTGGAGTTGATTACTTGTGGATTATTGTGATGTTTTTATCAGCTCTCATTCTGACGGCACCCATTCACTACAGAGGATCCATCGTTGAGCAAGTAATGTGATGCTACATTTTTCCAAATCAAGAGAAAAGAAATTCATCTACATTATGGAACGTCTGAGGGTGAGTAAATTTTCAGCAAATGTTCATTCCTGGGTGAACTATTTTGACATTTAATATTACACATTCACTCACTTTCAAAGTTCACATTAGGGTGTACACATAATTGCCAAAAATGCTTACTAAGTACATTCATGAAGAGGCCAAAAGTCAGTCTTAGGGGGGTTGGAATCAAATGAGAGGGCGGACACAAGGGCAAGGCAATAAATTAGAGGAAATTAGTATCTCTTTTTGCTAGAGGCAGCTACCGACACATATTCTACAGCTACAATAATACACCAGGAGGAGGTGAGCCACCTGCCTTGTGTGCATTACTGGGAGCAGACTGAAAGGTTTGGAGGTAAAGAGCATGCCTCCTGTTGTGACTGGCAGGGGTTAGTTTGGAGAGGCAAAAATGGCTCATGGGTGCAGTGCTGTGAAAAAACACCACAGTGAGTGGCTCTACTTAACAGAATGGTACATCTGCCTCCCTTGAATGCCTATTCATAACCATTCATGCGATATTTTTACTTAGGCACTTCTGTTTTTTGTAAATACCAAAACCCTACAGCACGTAATGGTGAATTTTAAATGTGTATGAAACATTTTACATTCTATTTATTTCACTTTTAAAGCACACATTAATACAACTATTGCTGTCCAAGGTGCTGTACAGACAAAGTAAAACAAATAAAACCAAGAACATTCAAAGATAAATTCAAAACAAACACTAAAATATTCAATGACACCCCTCAATACCCAGTAGAATTAAAAGCCTGAAATAATAAATACATTTTTAGCCGAGTTTTAAACGTAAATATAGATGGAGCTGCTCTAAATACAGGAATACAGAAATCCAGTCTAGGTGCAACTACCGAAAGGCCCGATCACCCCTAAGTTTTAGTCTAGACCTAGGGACAGTTAGAAGTAGCTGATCAGAGGACCTAAGGGATCTAGTAGGTATGTGTCGTTTAAGAATATCTGTAAGGTATAGAGGTGCCAAACCATGATTTCTATTGAAATCTATTTGTAAATGTACTGGCAGCCAATGAAGGGAAAACAGAACTGGTGTGATGTGCTCTTGTTTTCATGTGCCTGTCAGCATCCTAGCTGCTGCATTTTGGACTGCATGCAAACGTGACAACGCTTTCTGGTTAACTCCTATATAAAGGGAATTACAACATTCAAGCCTTGAAAAAACAAAAGCATGGATGACTTTCTCAAGGTATTTAAAAAAGATAAATATCTTTACCTTAACCAAAAGTCTCAAGTGGAAAAAGCTGGATTTAACGACAGCATTAATTTGCATATCAATTTTGAAATCTTTATCAAATCGAACACCCAGATTTTTCACCACCATCTTATTATCCGAGACCAGAGGGCCAAGGTTAACAGTCTCACTCGGCCCAATAATAATCATCTCTGTTTTGTTTTCATTTAATTACAAAAAAATAATAATAATCCAGCCTTTTGTATCATTTAAACATTCTAAAACAGTAGTTAGAACCTTTTTTTGTTGTAACGGACTCTCGTTTGGTGTTTGAAGCTGTGCTGGGGTTTACACTGCTGCTCTCTACTGAAAATAAATTGATTTGTGAGTAACTATATGGAAATGCTTTCATAAGAGTCAGCAATTTAACAAATTGTAAAAAATGAAGTAGGCCTATGAGAACGATTACAAATTTTATCATCAAAAAATTGTATTTACTTAACGAGGGGGACATTTACATTTACATCCAAGTGGTAATTAATATCTACTGAGAGCAGAAACTAAAATCCAAACTCTAGGAAAGAAGGTTTTCCCTCCAGAACTTGACTTGATTATGAAGTGTTACCCACTGGTTGATCTCATACACTCTTAAAAGTAATGGTTCTTACTAATGGTTCATGGTAATGGTTCAACTAACATTGATGGTTCCACAAGAACCTTTAACATTTATGAACCTTTTACATAAAAAAAAAGGTCTTTATAGAGGAAAAATGTCCTTTAAATTATTAAATGTTCTTGACATTTAAAAAAAATTGTTCACAGAAAGGTTCTCTGGGGAACCCAAAATAGTTCCTCTGAAGTATCACTGCCACTATCACTAATTGACTCCTTTTTTATTACATAGGGTGAAATAAGGTAAATTGGGCCTTTAACTGAATTCACTTAATACACTGGCAAATAAATAATGTAAATAATGATAAATGTGAACATGTTATATATATAAATATATATTTATTTATTTCATATATATATATGCTGTTTCATGTACAAATTATTTATGGCCATTAAATTTTCAGTATCCAAAGTAAAGCAATACTGCATCGTGTGTTACACAGTTAAGAGGTTTTTCCAAAGAACACCCCATACCCGAGGTAAAATCACTGTAATGCACAGCCTATTGTGGTTTACTGTCCTGTCTGTAAATCAACTGTTACAGCTGTAAAAAACAGTAAAATAAACAGCAAGAATACTTTGACATGACCTACCTTCCATGACATAGACCAGGGAGCCCACATCACCTTCTTTGATGATACAACTATCTTTATCATACTCCACAGGGTACATGCAGTCCACAATCTCCTGAATCTGAGACAGCTCCAAGTTCTTCATGAAGTCATTGTCAAGAATGGCCTCTTTGATTAGTTCTTTAGACCTGTGGATAAAAATGACTAAATGAAATAAACTGCTAAGCCATGACCTTTGAGGTCTGTATCCGTAGAAGGATGCAGCCTCAGAACTGGGACACAGCTATTATGTTTTGTTACTGGATTCGGTAGCTTATTGCGCTTTTAATATCAACTATGTCACACTCTTTGCTTTAGTCTATTGCTCTGTTAATAACTTTCAAAAATCCTGCCAACTGAAAAATGTGTGGATATATTTACATACAGTATAGACATAAATAGGACACATTTGGTCACCATATCTAAGATTTGCTTGAAAAGTAGATCAATGATCTGAAACAAAATCATCAGGAAATGATTGAAAATCCATAAGCAAAGCTACTGGGTTCCTCCGAAAGAACTGAAATCTCACAGAACTCATTTATTTTTTCTTGAAATCCCAGACACCTCAATTCAACGCCACAGCGTGTGAGATTACTTAAAGAAAAGTGTCAGCTGCTGAAATAATCAGACAGGATCCCCCATACCTGGGTTTGTGAATGCAATCAATAACTCATCACCACATCAATGGATGAATTCCTTCATATGGAGTGCATCTTGGCTATACACGATGAGTCATTTTCATTGACAACATCAGTTTATTGGACAATACTTGTCAGATGGCCTTGCTAGCGCCACTGCATTCCAAGTTCCATTCCACAAATCTACTTCTTAATCATGCACTGGGCAAATTTGATTATTCAATCATTGCACAAGCAGATCTGCTTGTGGAAATATTGGATCTTTTTTTCTCCTTTGATTAGAAATGGCAGCGTGGCAGAGATGATGGCAAGAATGGACCATCTGTGCAAGAGTGCAAGAGTACTGAGCCCGAGGAGGATATGGGGCGGACAGATGACTGTTCAGATACACTGCGTTACTACCACTCACACACTCCTGCTGGGTACTAATGTCCCATGGGCGGATGATAAGACCTCACGATCTGTAGATCTGCCTGGACTAATGACGTTAACTATCAGCACATTTTCTGATTCGTCATCCATGTGGGCACCAGCTCTACAAACAATGGTGTCTTTGTATAAGAAACTGACCTCTCCCTAAATATAACTCACTAATTCTTGAGATATGAGACAAAACAAGTACCGATGTCAAATTTATATCAAAATAAGATTACATTATCACTCAACTCAAAGTTATCTAAAGGCTTGTTCACACCAAGAACGATTACTATAGAAAATAACGATAGAGATATAGTTCTAAAAATCGTTCTCAATATCAGATATCACATCACAGTTATAACGATCAAGGCACAGAAAAACAATATTGTTGGAATCACTTACTGAACAATATTTTTCCATCTGATGATGATAAAAACAATGACACCCAATCCGAATCAATCCTGCTATAAGGAGCTTGAGAATTTAACCCTCTGGAGTCGATGAGTCATTTTCACCTGATAACCCTGAAAAGAACTTAAATTACACTTTCAGTTTTGATCGTACAGATAAGAGCAATACATCAATCGAATCTGTAAAGGGTCGACTTTTATTTGTATACAGACATAATAACAACAAAACTTTGTGCATTTATAAAATAAAGATAACAAACAAGGTGTGCTATCTACAGCCTTGGTCTGCGCTGATCTTCATTTACAAACGCGTCATTAAAATTAACCGTAACTCAGTGAATACTCAACAAAGAGACATGAGAGAGATATCTATAGAAAGCTAAACATGTCTACTTTTTAACTAAACAAGTGCTACTGTAAACAAATATTCTATGATAAAGTAACGCAACAACGCAATGTCCAGTCTTTCACGTTTCCCCTTCATTATATCTAATGCATTATATCTCCCTTCATTATATCTAATGAAAACAAAGCAGCCAGACTGTTCTTGATGTTTTTTATTTTTTATTTTACTGTTTGCTTCGCGCTGGTAGGAATAAGACATAAATCATCCCAAAAAGATCCGCTGTGGTTTACCTCAGGATTTGCGTTTTGGATTTCCTCAGAAAAAACAATGAAGCGCTTTATTCAGCAGAGATCATAAACATGAGTAAATATATATATTTTTTTTTATTGATATACTTGTATTAGGTTTCACATAATGTGTAAACATATTACTAGTTAGACTTTTTCCAAACTATAATTCCTGACTAAATGTATAATCAAGTGAAACATTATGAAATTTCAGTAACAATATACACTATACCATTCAAAATCTTGATGTAAATCGGTGTGACTTTCGTTAACGAAGACAACGACAAAAAATATCCGTTAACGAATTTTTTTTATGTGACTAAGACGAGACATTGACAGGCTAAAAATAATATCTGATGACGAGATTATGATGAAATTTATGCCGCGTCTTCGTTAACTAGACAAGACTTGACTATAATGTTATTTGAGGACTACAGGACATTTAAAAATGCATCCTATAGGCTCCTGTCCTTTTAAATGTGCGTCCCTGTGACGAGTGGGGCGGGGCAGAGGGACGTGGGAACGAGGAGTGAGGCCGGTGGAGTGATTGGAGATGAGCTACACCTGCGACCCACCACCGGTCTCGAGTCCCACGTAGGAGATGGAAGGATATAAAACTGGAGCGACGACAGTGAAGGACGAGAGAGGACCAGGCCTGGGCTTTATTTTATGTTTTGGTTTTTATTTGTGCGCATCAGTCGTCCGTGAGGGGCTGATGCGCTGTTTTATTTTGAATTATTAAAATGTTTTTGATTGTCCGCCGGTTCCCGCCTCCTTCTTCCCGATGATTAGGAAGATTTTATTATTATTACACTCAGCTCTTTTCCACATTAATAATAATAATAATAATATTTTTTGTTTTTTATATATATTGTTGTTTTTTGTTTTTTTTTGTAGAAAATCAGTGTGTGATTGGAGCAATGATGCTAAAAATTCAGCTTTGAAAGTCAGCTTTGATTATTCCTAATAAACTGTTTAACTCCACTCGCAAGTGAATATTAAATTATTTTGTGGGATAATTAAATATAATCTAAATAAGATACAAATGTAAAAATATATACATTTATTTTGTCCTCACATTCTTTCTTGTAACTCTTCCCTCTCAGTGACACAAGCTGACTGAAAGGCTCATTATGCAGGCCTATATTGTTTTCTTTGAGTGAGTAAACAAGATGATTTTCACATCATTTAGGAAAAAAAAATTCTAGGCTACAAGTTCCAGTTCTCAAAAGTCCCGGGAACCAATGTTCTTTATGTGTTTGATGGCCTTATTCAAGTGATTTAAATTTTTTTGTTTTTCACTAACCACACATAAACATTGTTTTCTCAAAAACACAATCATGTACATACATGCTGCTCACATATTATTATAGCCCAGTTTGTGCTGTGTGTTGTACAGTGATATTAGACTTTAGCCATTTAGATGTTTATAAGCAACTGAAAAAAGCACAAATGACAAAACTTCTCCAGAAATAACCTTAGACCTCAGAGGGTTAAAGCGGGTGGGTGGGTGTGTTAGAATAAACAGACAAAAACATCCACTGGTATAGACAGTAATGTAGTTATTATTATAGTTAACGTTCTTGATGTGGACAGGGCTTAAGACTACTGTTTAGTAAAAAAATCTATATGTTGATTACACTAGAAAGTGTAAAAATTGTGGCACTAATGTACCTCTTTTATAAAGTTTTGCAAGTATGTCCTTACTTTTTGTCTAACCAAAGTAAAAAATAATAATAATTTCCGCACAAGAGGGACTTGGTTATATTAGTATAGGTATATGTATCGGCACCGCCATCAGCTAATGGCCAAAGTTATTTGAAAAATATCTGTATAACAGATATCGGCAAAAATCTAATAAGGTGGATCCCTAATACTAAATAATGCTCTTTATTTCCATTTTTCCAGTACTCAGGAACCAGTGAACTACTGATTTTGAAAAAGACCAAATGCACAAAAAAGCAAACGTGTATTGTCTTTAGCTGTGGTTAGCTGATAAATCTCCTGAGTAATCACTGCTAATAACTGTTCAAATCAAACTCAGGCAGGAGTAGATATGCATGATCCTTTGTAAGCATATGAATTCCAAGTGGAACATTGATGACTGAAAGTAATAGGACATAAACTCATTTCATGTGCTGTTTTCTTACACCCCGATTGTGCAATAGTCAGGATAGATATGGCTTCAATCGTTCCTTCTGTCTGACACTGAAAGAGGGATTAACAACAAATCATTCTACTTTTCATACTTGATGAAGACATTACATTGAGATAATCTATCATTCCCAGACAGACATAGGGAGCCATCGACCAGCAATAATGAGAGGTGTAAATAAGACAAGGGGACAGGGGAACAGAAGACAAGTAAGACTTGATCACTCAAAATGATGCAAGTCCATTCTAAATGTCTGTAAAAAAACAACAAAAGTTAATTGTATCCTTGTATTAAATTAAAGTATTCACTCTGTTTTAGAAGACAGTACTTGATTTTATTGGGAATTTGGCCTAGTCAATTTTAATTTTATGGTGACATTACAACCCTCTACAATGCTATTAAATCACTTGCATATGCAACCAAATTTCAAGCAAGGGCACCCAAACAATGTCTATTGTTAGCCACTGGCTAATAAATTGTTAGGTTTCACTCGCCAATGATTGAGTTAAAAGATAAAAAAGTTTAGAACAGATTTATTTTCACTTGCATACACTTGAACACACTAAGCGATTTAGAGTTTATCTCCAAGTGTCTTGACAGCAGAGTAAGCACATTATTCCTATTGAGAATGAGGAGTTGTCATCATAGCACAGAGACCCTCCCCTCGATATCACAGTCTCCACCATGTTGGCAGGACACTGGCGGTGAAACAGGATTGTTTACATGTGTTGTTAACTTGGTAGTAGATGAGGTTTTTGCATATTTTCTCTTGGATGCCCCAGCTAGTCTGTGTAGTTGCATCAATAGCAGACTTGAGTGTAAAAAACATGGAGTGTTTCTTTAAGAACACGCAGGCGACTCTGCCGGTTCATTCAGTAGTGGGAGGGGAATAATGCACAGGCGGCAATTCGATTGGCTAGCACTCATCCATTACCATAGACGGTAAAAGAGATGGACACAGTTATCCCATAGGATTCAACGGAGACAAGTGAAGTCAATTAGAAGCACGCACTTCCTGGTGGTCGAGCGTACTGCACAGACTCAAACTTAGCTTGATGACGTAGCACGTGAGCACGTGAGCTTGACGATGTCACGTGAGCAACCTGTCTGACAATTGTAAGTCTTTCCTTTCAATTGTAAGGAAATCTGAATCACCCACCGAATCTTGCAGATGTTGTTGAATCATTTTTTCCTGTTGCTTTTATGGACTCTCTATGGGCTTCTCCCTTGACTTCATGCCTCCACGTCCCCCTTATAGCTTCATAGACAGTAAAAGATTGCCTGCGAGCATCTCCTCCTGTCCATACGGTAATTTCTCTATTGTGTGACAGAGAGTCGCAGGTTATGACGCAATCGTAAGCCTATTTTTACAAAAACTGCTTCTACAGGGTCACTACGTAAGATACAAGGTAATGCCGCCTTTTATACATTTTTGTGTTTCTTTAGAAATAATGAATGGACAAATGGAGTCTTAAAACACCTCAGATGTAAAGTTATTTGCTGTCAAAGTGACGCCAAAATGAATGGGAGTCAATGGAATGCTAACAGCAGGTTGGGGTCCGCTAACCAATGGCGGCGCCCAGGGGTGCTTCAATAAAATATGAAACCCTGCCCCCCTGGCCATTACCATTATATTACCTTTACATAACATTTACATTATTATTTTTATAGAATATTACCACTTTGATTTTAGCAAATCACAAAGAACAGACAACCAGCTTATCAGTAGTAGTATAATTATTAATATTAGTAATATTTTATTAGTATTATTGCACTACAAATAGACTATTATTGCACTACAAACATTACTGAGTTCTATCATAAAAAATACAAATAAAAATGTAGTCTGGTGATAAAAAAAAAAAAAAAAAAATGACTAGCCAATGGTGATTCCATTTCCAAGGCATTTTTTGGTTTGTTTTAAAACTTTCACTCAAAATTTGCCTACCCTGCTCTCGGTGTCCCACACGATTCAATATCAGACTGTTTGTATCATGACCTATTTTGAATAGCAAATCACTAATCCAAAAATCATTTACAAGTACTCCGCTTAGCAGATCATGATCAGAGGTCAGGCCACATTCATAAGCATAAAGTCCATTGATACTGTATCTTGTGGTGTAACAGTGTTCTCATGCAAGAGTGCAGTTCCTTCTTGTTTGCCTAATTTTAGCTTCTAGGTTCCCAAAGGCTCATTAACCAAAAAAAGCCCATGTGGACTGAAGCCTACACACTGTCTCCAGAGGAAATGAACAGTGCTGACTGAAATCAAAATGATGAAAATAAAAAGGGGGGAATAAAAACAGAAACGGTGATCAACATCAAACCTCACATTTATTAAAACAAACTAAACAGCCATTCACCAAACTTTCTCTTTGAGCTCAATGCAGCAGGTGGTGGACAGATTTCAAAGTCTTCAGAGATGGGAAACAGTATTGCTCTGAAGGGGTTACCATAGCAAAAAGCGCAGAAAATGCCACCTCGCATCAGGAGCCTCAATTTAATCAGTTTGGATATTTGAGGCATCATTATGCTGTCCTGGCAGGCCACTCGGTGGAATGCCGAAGTGATTCTGATGCCAGATGGAGCATGGCTTTGTTAAACCACGCTGAACAACTTCAGATAGGCTGAAAGATAGTGTAGATTGGCACACTTGCAATATGTGTTGCCATCTCCTACCTAACAGTCCTTCCCTCTCAGCACTCTTTACAGCTCTTCTTAGACCACTCTCCACTCTTTTGTTTAACAAAGATTCATGTCTGCCCAGACACAGAGAACCACACTGAGCCATTTCCATAAAAGGAGAAAATATGCTCTTTTGGTAGGAAGCAAGATGGATACATTTCGCAAAACTTAACAGGGGCGCCAGAGTGGGAGAGAACAATGTGAAGACACATTGGATCCGGCTCATGGTCGTTCATTGCGTTTCTAACAAACACTAAAACAAATGTCAGGTGTTCCAGCATTTGTTTTTAAAGGTCGGTGCTGTGCATCAGTGCAATTAAGGACAAAAGAATATAGCTATTATACCGGTAGGCTATATATTGTGCTCTCAAGTATTTCATGGGGCAAACTGTTGTTGCAATGGATGTAAAATGGCTTAATCCTATTTCTGTTTGCAACAACAGTCAAACAGTCAAACAATTTTTTTTTTTTAATAGCCAGTATTAAGAAATTATAGGGGGTTCCAATTGTTAATTTGCAAAATGAGTCTTCAACATCATTGTTTTTTGTTACCACCCCCCAAAAAGGTTCAATGACAATTTACACTGTCTATAATTTAAAAAAGGCAAAAATCTACAACACATGTCAAGAAATGTAGTCTTGGCAGTCTTGTTGAGTTGACATGGTTTTGGAATAGAATTGATTAATTTTTACAAGGTTCTCATCTTACCCCTATTCACTACAGTAAACCTCTGAGCATGGTTGGTTTTGGAGGGAGCTTTCGTCATTTGTTTTTATGTTAACTTCACATCCGTAAACAGAGAAAATAATATCCTGCTTCTATATCGTGTGAGAGTGGAGAGAAGTGGTGGTAGCTACAATAAATCAAGACATTGAGTACACAATTAACTTCACATTGTTATTTTTAGCAGAATGAAAAATGATCGTGAATAAACTGCATAAAGAGAGCAAATAAAAACCGCTCCTTTTCTAATTAATACAGCTGTCAGTCTTGCAAAAACTCTTGCAAAAACTGTACCACATTAATATTGAAACAAAAGTTTACAAGCAATAAATCAGATTTGTCAAAATATTGATTTTAATATTAAGCTATAATGTTCTATTCGTAACATTGTGGCAAACAAGTAATGTTTTCTTGTCAGGAATAGTTTTTTTTTTTTTTTTTAATGACACTTGTTTCTTAACTTTGATAGCAAAACAGTTGTATTACCCTGATATTATGCCCTCCGCCAAAAAAAATTTTATAGTATAAAAAAATTAATAAATAAATAAATAATAATAAAAAGTAACTTATCCTACTCATTAACTCATCAAATTAAGTTGAGCAATTTCAACTTTTGTATTAGATTCAGCTCAGTCAGTTTAATATACTTTGTTGAAATTACTTGTACAACTGAGTTAATTATACTTAAACATTTAAGGAAGTTAATCAATTTAAGTTAGAACAGGTGATAGGGTTTAGGAATTTTTTATTTTTTATTTTGTGTGTGTGTGTTGGTATGAGCATCATGTCATTAACCTGTTAAATGTCACCCCGTCCCGTATACGGGACACCTACGTTGACTATACTATATTACAATCAAATTTAATCTAATCTTGACAAACTATATATCGTTGGAAAGGTCTAAGACTCCCAAATATATATTATACCAATATTTTTTGTTAAAAATTATGTAGGAAAAGTAATAGATCAATTTATGACAAGAGTGCACCCTCAGAAATCTACATTACAAAAGGAGTTTTGACCTTTGTTTAAAAATAAGACTTCCTCGTTGCCTTTTTCTCTATCACATTTTAGAAATCATCAGAAGTTATATATCACTTGAAAACATAAAATCTCAAAATTCATCCTTCAAAACCCATTTTAAAATCAGACCATTGTAAAAATTACCATGTAAATGGCACATCAAAATCATGTTACAAAATGTTTTCAGTCATGAAATATAAAAATTTAGGTTTGTATCATGCACATTCATGTCTATCTTCAAAAACTTGAGTGACAGTTATCAGGTTAAAGAAAGAAAAATATAATTTTGTGACATAAAAACAAGGAAAACTGAAATGCACATAAACTGTGAAAGAAAAGACAGTTGCAAAAAGCAAATGATGGCATTTCTGGTGGATGAGAGAGGCTTTTAGATAATACCGTTCTAGAGATCCAGCTGAGGAGAAGATGAAAAGATTCTCAATGGTGCTAAGAATCTACTCCGCTTTCCAGTTGTGTGCATTTCATTTCAGATCAACATGCAGTTTCATGGCACTCTATATATTTTTAAAAGGCTTAAAAAAATTTTTTTAAATGCTTAACATTTATGTACACCTTTGTGGCTGATATATGAGACTGAAATATGTTCCTAAAACAGTTTTTAAAGGAATATTAGCCGAAAATTTCCATATATTGCCTTATATATGCTTATATTATATAGTGGGATCAGTATTGTTCTGAAAGCAGAACTAGTGCTGATATGACCGAAACCTGATGTTCTCTCCAGCATGATTTGAGATGTAACGCTTCACTGGATGCAATCTGGCCATCTGTACAGAGTTCATGATGTCAGTGTCACAAATGTGCTTTTTCACTAGTGACATTCAAAAGTAACAGAATGTTACATATTTAATATCCATTCTATGGTTCTTAGACTTGCATTTATAAAAATCCTAAAACGTTGTTTATTTCCAGGGTTTTGGTTCCATTTGTAGCTGATTTTAAATTTGCACTCCTCCATCATTTGTTCATTAGCTACGCTGCCGTATCACTGCGACTCAAACTTCTAGTTAGACCTACTCTGCACCAAGCACCATAAAGTTGATATAATATTAATTTATCATTTATCATTTTTATTTATATTTATTTATATTTAATTTATATTTAAATTTGTGTTTAAGTCATTTTTCTTTTTTTCTTTTTTATTATTTAAATGTCTCCATAGTTATTATTCATTTATTTATATATTTTATTTTAACGTTTCAGTTATTTTAGCACATCAGGGTGATGTAAATTTACTGCAAATTTTTTATATGAAATAACTTGAAGTTTATTTTATTTTATTTTACATTTTTAGTTTTGGGGGGGGGGGGGGGTCCGAAAACAATCTTTAAAGGACTATTAGCCAATATATATGTTAATCATATACTGCCTTGTATATTATACAGTGAGGTCTGTAATTTTTCTAATGTATTTTTTTTTCTTTTTCATATGAAATGACCATGAACATTTTAATGAAAAAAGAACTGCATCTCTATGTCCATATAACACGTCATTCTGCATTATACTATTCTAAACTAAATCATGTACTAAATGTTATGTTTTCTGCACTACCACAGTCATTTGTTCTGTCATTTGTACCTCATTTTCCAATTTGCATTTTACCATGATTTATTTATAGGATACACAGTATGCTGCAATACTACTTCTGGTTAGACTTGCTCTGCACAAGCACCATAAAGTTGAGTTTAATCTAATAAAATATTTATGACGAAGAAAAATAAGATTTTGACTTTCACACTTTTCTCTTAAAAACACCAGTGCACTTTTTTTCCCTTTTGAAGTTAATCAACAGAATCAACAGGTGGCATCACCAGGCTGGCTGTCTGCCTATATTTACAATAGGCTACATAACACCAGTGAAGTAATGAAGGTTTGGATGGAGACAGGTTTGATGGATGGTTATGATTATATTCGTACCACAGAACTCGTGGTGTCCTACTGACCAAGATCCCTGCAAAAAGGCAATGATTTATGTGTCATCATATGATTGCATATGCATAATTGCATCAGTAATGCAGATCATCAGCACTTTGTTCCGGTTAATTTGATGGACAGCTTCATAACAACACTGATCAGATTTAAGTGGCACCTACTGTGGGCTCTTTGGGTAGAAAGGCAGGGTGACATGACTGAGGTCTTGGATATCAAAGGCTGTAGGTTCGGCTGAGATCGCCTGTCTCTTGGTCCTCTGCTGCTCTTGAAGGACACTCTGCTTGTGGACTTGTTGAGTTGCAGGTCTTATAACGGATCGGTATTTGTCTAACTCATTCTGAAGCTTCTGGATGAGTTCATCTTTCTGGTCAAGCTCCAACTCCAGTTCATCAATCAGCGCGTCTCTCTGTCTCAGTTCTTCGATCTTCTCCTGTAACGCGTACTGGAGATCGCGTAAAGTGCCCATTTCTCCCCACGGTTAACGATACGGAGTCGTTACCAACTAGGCGAACGGTCAGTTTTCGGTCATGTAATTGAAACAAACCCCTTTCGGTCGTATTTTTCCGTGGTAATATCGCCCAAAGAACGGCGCGCGCTCTCGGTTGACTTATACCGGAGGAATGAGCGGGGAAACACCCACGGCGTCTGCAAAGATCACATTCGGGAGACGAGGTCGACGAAGTTTCACAGGGAATACATTTCTTGTCCACATACGTCAGTCGCAGCTGTCGAGCGCGAGAGGAACGCCATGAGCGCGCAGTGAGAGCAGCACGCTCGTGGCTCCCCGATGAGCCAATGAGGAGAGACTCAAGCGCGCACCTGTAACAGCCGCTGAGAGACTTCAAGTGCGGTGCCTTCCACAAGCACAGACGCCTACTTTCAATAACAGCTCAGTTCCTTTACGTTAACTTTACGCACTTCCTAAACTTTTCTCTACTACGATCAAATAAATTGTTAGCCTACTCATTTATACTTCGAAAATGTGCACGTCACATGTCACGGCATCAAATTAAATATGGACACAATAGGCTATATATGTCACGGTTTAATTGAAATTGCTTTTTACGCTTTTTAAGAACTAAACATGTTTCTCATCATTTACCTTTAATTAAAATACATTCTTTCAACTCTTCTATTTGAGTTTAAGCTTGTTAGATGGTATTTAATTAATTAAACGCTGAGAAAGAATCATTGCAAAATGTACAGTTAGACTGCATGATCACAAAATATTGTAATATGATCAAAATGTAACTGATTAAGGTGATTTAAAAATCACAATTTTAAAAAATCCCATTGGCTATCAGCCTGATTAATTGTACTAGTTAAGAAATTATAATTACTAAAGACTTCAATCTATTGTAATTTGTCCTTTTCTTTCTTTTTCTTTTTTACATGATGTACCAAAAACAGTAATCCATCAGTTTAACATTGCTGTAATTATTCTGCTTGGGGTATTTTATATAAATTATATACTTTTTACTACAAATGACATTCACTTGCATTAGTTGAAGACATATTCTGGTATGTTTCCCATTGAAACTATATCTTGCATGGTTCGGGGCTGACTAAATAATCAGGATATTATCATTTTTGGACGAAATATTCCTATATATACAACACTAATTATTTTTAAGGGTTCTTTAGGATTTGTTTACACAACCAACTGCAGCAGCTATCCTTCTATAATTCATCTGCACAGAACAAGTTGCATGTCCAGATGATGCTCTGGAGTTCTGCCGCATGCTTCTGCTTCACAGTCCCTAACATCATCTGGATCCTTCCCATTAATGACGAGCAGCTGGTGACCAGCTCATGAACTGCCCCCACCCCACTCTCTAGGGCTTAAAATTTTGCTCTGAGAATTAAATTGTTGCACTTGTATGCTTGAACGCAAACACATCAGAAAGCATGTTAGATAGAAACCTATTGGAATCTTGTGGCACATTATCATTTCAAAACAGAGTTATTATAGTTAACTTAATCATAAAAACATTTTTATTACTTAATATTATTTTATTAAAAAAAAATATATATATATATATATATATATATTTTATAAAATAATATTAAGTATATATATATATATATATATATATATATATATATATATATATATATATATATATATATATATATATACTACACTGTAAAAAATAAGTGTAATTTTAACTGTAAAATTTTGTAAAAACGCTACGGAAAAAAACTGATAATAGGTTAACAGTAAGTTCCCATACTATATACAGGGAAAAACTGTAAAAGATCTAACAAAGCATTTAATGTAAATTTACAGTAAAATTCTGTTAATTATACAGCTTTTAGAAGTAAAAAAAGAACAAATCAATGTATAATTTACAGTCTAAAATTGTAAACTGATATTCCCAGAATTCCCTGCGTGACACTCCACGTTTGAAAGTATTTTGTTTAAATAATCATGTTTTTAAATAGTTCTTGTTATCAGTTATGTACATTTGAGCTTTATGTTACATCTTCTGTTGCTTAATGAAAGTTTTTTGCATTATTTAAGTATCACGTGTGTTACCATGATGGTGTTTTGTGTTTCCATAAATGTGCACCTTCTATATGTTAATATATACTTCTGCTTGTGGTGAAGCTACTTGTGATGAGCTTTGATACTTCATGTGGCTTTCTCTTATACAGTACCATCTTTATTATTATGGTGGTTGTCAGTATTTTCAAGGTACAAAACAGATTTAATTTTGTGTGTTGTTGAATTTACTGGTTTATATTCACATTTTCTTGTTTGTAAATTACAGCTTTATATTGTAAAATTAACAGTTTTTGACGTAAATGTGTTTACAGTTTTCTGTATTTTTACAAAATTATTCTGGCAACCACAGCTGCCAAAAAGTTTTTGTAAAAACAACAAGAAATGTTTTACAGTGTACACACACCATTATATAATATAAGCAATTCAATTTAAATGACTAAAATAGCTATACCAAGATTAAATTAAACTAAATGTTATACTTTATAAAAAAAAACTACACAAACATGTTTAAATATATATAATTGATTATATTTAATAAATATGTATATTTAAAGTAAAATTCCCTAATATATATGCACATATCTGTGTGCGTGTGTGTGTGTATATATATATATATATATATATATACACACATATACATACATACACAGATATTAACAGGTTCTATATGCCAGAGAAAAGAAAATGGTAAGAATTGTTAAAAAAAATTGCAACTAAAAAATGTGGACCAAAGGCGCCCTCTAGTGGAGAAAACAACCCCATACAGAGATAACCATAATAAGATTTAATAAGATAACTAAGATTGAATTAAATCTTTCATATCATATCATATCATAATATGAGGATAAAATGAATAAACAGAAGGCTGTAGAAATTATGTTTGCCAACTGTTACATTTATGTGTTGTACATTATATATTTCAGTGCTCTGTGTAATTGTTTTATGTGTTTAGTGTTTTGTCTGGCAGAAAGGATCTTAAGACTTCATACAAGACGTTAATAAAGTGGTTAATACATTTCCTGAATTTAGAAACCCACACTGTAGCACACAATCCTCAATTCAGTATCTAGTCCATCCCTTTTTTTTCTGATATCTATGAAGGACTGCCCTAAAATGAACATGAATCCCATTTATCATGCATAGCATAAAAGACCAATTAAGCACGACTGATGAGGCTCTGTCCTTGTCGCAAACCATTTACAAGAACTGGAGACCAGGCGCAGATCAAAGTGTCTGGGCCAATGCGGACGTGAGAGATGTGATGCTAATGTGGAAGGCCAGAGTCTGGATCTGCAGTACAAGCCACCGTTAACCCTGCAGCCTTTTATCAGCACGGGAAAGATAACACACTTTCCATTCTCAAGTGCTTTTCAAGCAGCCTGTTGATTATATAAGGAGTTCTACATGAGAACACACAGGATCAGAGACAAGGGTGGGCAGTATTTGTCAAAGAGATCGCTTTGGATCAGTCACAAGAACCTGAATCTACTGAATTTACAGTGCAATAAGAGCAAATGTTAAATGTTATTAGCTTTATGTTCAGATTCATACATATATTTAACACTATACATATACATAAACATTTATTATTTATTTAACACAATTTTCAGCATCATTACTCCAGTCTTTAGTGTCACATGATCCTTTAGAATTTATTTTGAATATTGATTTGGTGCCAAAGAAACATTTTTTATTCTTATCGATGTTCAAATTTATAAACATTTCTGCTGCCTAATATTTTTGTGGAAACTGTGATACATAAACATACATATTTGCATATATTTCAGAGGAGCTTCATTTAACCTCAATTAAAGTTATTAACTGTGCATAATAAAATAATACCCCTAAATTAATAGTTCATATGAAAGGCTCCAGTCATACCTGTGGCCTAAAAAAGCTTTTGTATCCCACATGGGGCCACCATGTTGAGATCACATGACACCGACAAATACTACTCACTCAATTACCCTCTGTCACTTTTAATTGCTGAATAAATTATTTACACAATCATACATATGCTTGTAAGTACGGTATTAAAATGTCATCGTGAACCAAAAACCTTATCTTTTCCATCCACACTTCACGATAGGTCTCAGTATGAACCCTCTGTCATAGTGCATTAGATTCCTGTTTTAATAACGATGATATTTTACTGACATCTAGTGGCTTCTGACAGGAAGTTATTTAAATTTTAGGCGCTTTATGGACATCCAACTGGCAAAACTGCTTATTTTAATCCAAAACTGCACTTATTCACTTTATTACATTTAAAAGCAAAAAAAAAAAATGAAAATGTAGTATTGATCTCAGTAATATTTAGTAAGTTCAGCTCCCACTGACTCCTGCAGAGGTTGACAAAGATACTCATTTAAAGAAATTGAGTTGACTTATTCCCACTAAATGTGGGACATTCCATATGTTTCCAGAAAAAGTTGAAAGTTACAATATATGAATCCTAAATATAGCAGTGATATCTGTGACATTAAATATTTAACAGCCAGCATTAAATATTCAACAATCAGCATTTGTCAAACACACGCGCGCGCACACACAAACACAAACACACAAATAAAACAGTAATTAAAATTGATTATAGTATAGTATACTATAGTATAGTAGCGTTGTACAATGTGGTGATCCAATCTTGCATATCCCTTTGTTGTATTGTATAAAGTTTTACTTGTAGTATAGTATAGTATAGTATAGTATAGTATAGTATAGTGAAGTACAGTCACGTGTGCAAACTTTAGGCTAGCTTTATTTTAAGGTGATGTTGTTACAGTGTAATTGCAAATGTATTTGCTGAGTAATATTAATTAACTATATGTACGTATATAGTGTGTTTGTGTTTGTATAGTATATGGTTAGTTACTTGTAATTATTTCTATTATTATAGTAGGTACCTACATATAACCTTGTAACAACGGCCACTTAAAATAAACCGGTACCGTTTACTCTTGTATAGTGTAATAGTGAAGTCACACAGCGAAGTAACTGAGACTCGATTCGGAGAGAAAGCAGCCACAGCTTGGTTGTGACACCAATGCAAAGAATATTCGTCTTTAGACATGAATGGCTCGTACCTGCCCGACTTGGGGTGTTTGCGCAAAGCTTCGCTCTTTAAGTCCTGGAAGGACCTGAAGGTCTGCGGTTCCGCGGAGATGCCCTTCGCGCGCCTGGTTCTGGGTCCGATAGCGCTCGGCAGCACTGACTGACATTTGTGCAGCTTTCTCTTCAGGTCATTCACCTCCTGCTCCTTCGCCAGCAGCAGCCTCTCCATAGCCTTTATCCGCTCCTCTTTTATGAGCAGCATCTTGGCAAATTCTTCGTCTATTTCGCTCATGTTTGAAGTTTGAGCCGAAGAAGACTGAACTCGATTCCCGCTGAATGATGAACTATCTCAGTCCGGATTTACTTCAGCGCAGAGCAACTGCGCTCCGTGCGCACCTTCCTGCAGACTAGGACGATTGTTTCATTGAGAAACCAATTAGATGTCCTCTGCCTCCTTCCCCAGAGAAACCTGCACTCCGCTCTCTACCGCAAACTCGCTCAAACCTCAGATCAATTTCCATATTAGCCTATATGATTGGTGGTGACGTGCTTCAGTGTGTAAGTATATGCAACACTAATGTATTCACACAATAATGTACGGAAGACAACGTGCTCTTGAAAACAGTAAATTATTTATTTATTTATTCGTTTGTTTGTTGGTTGGTTGGTGTTTACTGAAACTGAACAATGTGATTTCTTAAAAATAAATAATAAATTGTATTGAAACGTGTTAGTTTGGTTCTTATTTGTTACTAAAATATTATTAATTTGTATTGTTTCTATTATGTATTTGCATAATATATATATATATATATATATATATATATATATATATATATATATATATATATATATTATATATATATAATTTATATTTCATGTATTCATTAAAATAAATAATAATACATTGCAGTATATACATTATGCTACTAAAATATAAATAGTAATTATTTATTTGTTCATTCACTCATTTATTTACTTATTTATTTATTTATTTATTTGTGAGTTAGTTTTAGGATCTGGGCTCTAGCAATTTATTAAGGAGTTATAATATATTTCTTCTGGCTTCTTCAGGACATCACATATAGTTATGTAACTATTTAATCAGAATCAGCACGCTAAACTTTTTTATTTTTTATTATATATAATCTTTACAAACCCACTGATCTAAAATATGGAAAAAGCTTTCGTTGTCCAAGCCTTTATACTGAGACTTCAGTGCACAACAAATGTTACTGGGTCAGTTTTCCATTTTGACTTTATTAATTCATTCTTTGTGAAGTTCTAGCAAAAATGTAGCTCATTTTGTTTGTTTAGTTATTTTTCTAATCCATCGGACTGATCAGGTCACCTTGACTTCTGTTCTCCCTGCTCTGTTTATGTCACATAAGGGAAAACCTGTTGTGATTCACAAAATTTGAGCATGGCTGGTTATCTCATCCCAATGAGGCAATGCAGTCACAGCTCTCTAGGGGAAGGAGTATCAGTTTTCAGACAGACAGTCAATGTTCTTCCTGTAATGCATACGATTTCTCTCATAGAAAGTGTAAAGCGTTCCTAAGTGAAGACAGGATGTCGCAAAATCAATAATGTGTATGTCATCATTTGCCTCTACAGCAGGATTTATCTAAATGAAGGGAGGAGGAGGCATTGTCTGAGCTGATGTTGCTGAGAGACTGTGATGGGAAAGGAGGGGGCAGGGGCTCTTAACTACACATTTACTCATCATGAATGCAGAAGAGCACTTAAAGGTATAGTCCACCCAAAAATAGAATTTGTGTGCCCTTATGTCCATACAAATCATCCATACATACAACTTGTGAGATATATTTCAAGAGTTTCAATTTACCTAATAGGTTTATGCAACAATCATACCAAAGTATATACAAGGATACTTCACCCAAAAATTAAAATTAAAACAAACAAACAAAAAAAATCTTAAAATGTATTCACCCTCAGGCCATCCAAGATGTAGATGTGCTTGTTTCTTCACCACAACAGATATATTAAGTATTACATCAATTACTCAACAATGGATCCTGAATGGGTGCCGTCAGAATGAGAATCCAAACAGCTGATAAAAACATCACAATGATCCACATGTAATCCACACCACACCATTCTATCAATCAATGTCTTGAGGAGCAAAAATCTGTGTGTTTGTAGCATACAAATCCATTATTAAAACATAACTTTAATATGAGTCCATAATACATAATAAAACTTCCTCCAGTGAAAAAGTCACATGTTGTCATGTTAAATTAAAATCAGTCGACACACTCTTTTGGGCTGTTTTCACTTGTAAACCTTGCTTGATCTGTGCATATTTCTCTTCTGATTCAGATGAAACAACTGGAGAATGCAATTTTATGGATAGAGGATTTACAAACATGTTGTTTGACAAGACATTAACTGATGGAAAGGAGTGGTATGTATTTCTTGTGGATAATTGTGATGGGTGACTCTCATTCTGACGGCACCCATTCACTGCAGAGGACCAACTGGTGAACAAGTGATGTAAAGCTACATTTTTCCAAATCTGTTCTGATGAAAAAACAAATTCATCTACATCTTGGATGGCCTGAGGGCTGAGAGTCAGTTTTCATTTTTGGGGGGAACTATTGGCTTGAGGCATGCAGATGCATCATGCGAGGTATGATTGTTTTGTTTATCATATCATAGTCTTCAGAAATAAACAAAACTTTTATGAATTTTGAAGCCTAAATGCAATTAACAGGAGTAAAAAGCTACATGTAAGCTGTAAATTAACTTCACCACAGTCAATTCATCCTCACAACCATGAACCAATGAACATCTCTTTCAATCTTAACTTAACTAATTTCCCCGAAAGTTTGAGTTAGAATAGATTGCAAGAGCGTGATTATAAACTGTAAAGATGCAAAAGTGGACTAGTCAGTAGATGTAATGATGACATTTATTATATCCAATAACCTTTATAGTTCCATTTTGCCTCTTGTCAGCAGACGCCTTTTTGTAAAAAGTAACAAAATATTGCACGATTGTCTTAATCACAGACCTTATTTTAGGCATTTAACCAAAAACCCATTTACTTTTGGACGATGGAACCAGAAGTGATGAATACTAACTTATTTCTTGGTTTTGGCCTACAAAAGCACATTATCCAAACTCTATTTGTTCGGGCAGTCCATTATTGGTTTTTCTGTCTTCTTTGGAGCTTGACAGGCATGTATGAAGTGGATGAAAGCTGCATGAATATTCCTCAAATATTTGATTCCTCAAACTCTTATGATATGAGAATGGGTAATTAATGACAGAATTGAACTGTTCCTTTGACCCCAGAGAGAGTAAAGGAAACAACTACTGCTGAAAATCATCATGGTGTGGGCATTGTTTGTTATTTTGCAGCTTTTCAATGGGACTTCAATGACAGGGATTTATGTTAAGGCCAGCACCCTCACTCTGATCCCCTGTGGTGGAACAGATTACTTCCGTGGCTGTTATAATTGCCAGGGGATGAAGCTCATCTTTTCAACACCTCTCTCATCGGCTGAAGCTGCATTGCTCAGATCTCGCTGCTGCCAGGCTGTGATTCTCAAGTGCCCTCATACAAATCCCCGAAGAACTCATAGATGATGATACCTCTTTCCTACTGCTGCAAATACGGTTTTATATATCAAAGTGATATTTCTCAGTTTATTTTATTGTATTCCTTTTTCTGTCCTGTAAAGCTGAATTTTCTGCATCATTTCTCCAGTCTCAGTGTCAAGTTTTCCTTAAGAAATCATTTTAATATGCTGACTCGATGCTCAATTATTAATGATCGTTCTTATTAGTTTCAATGTTTAAAACAGTTTATGCTCTTAAAATATTTTGGGAACCATGATACATGTTTTATTCAGGATTCTTTGATAATATTAAACTTTTTATTATTTCTTTTCTTATTTTATTGTATTTCTTCTTATAATTATTATTATTTATTTATTTATTCTTGTGATGATAATAATAAGAAATGTTTAGCGAGCAGCAAATCAGCATATTAGAATGATTTCTGAAGGATCATGTGACACTGAAGACTGGATGAATGATGCTGAAAATGTAGCTTTGCATCACAGGAATAAATTACATTTTAAAATATATCTAAATAAAAATCAGGTTTTTTAAATGTTAATAATATTTCACAATATTACCGTTTTGATCAAACAAATGCAGCTTTGGTGAGCATAAGAGACTTGTTTCAAAAAGTTTAAACACTTTTGTCCTGTAATAAAGTCCCCTACAGAACCCATGTGCAGCTATGTTTACAAGACTTATTACAAACTAATAAGTCTTATACAAGTATACAAACTATACAAATATAAACAAATACCTGTACTGATACCAAACCATGAAATAAACTTGAACATGAACACGATGACAAAGCTAGACAAGGGCCAATGGATAAGCCCTGAATGTGCTCTGTACAGGACATCCAGACTGTGACATGTGAGGTCTCAGAGAAATTCCCTAAAATACAATGTCCACTACAAAGGAAAGAACAGGGCAATATGGCGGCTCCTAACACACGAAAACAAAACCCAAACAAGTGTCTGGGAGGGTGTTGGAACACCACAGGTCAGGAGGCCATGGTGGAGCAGACACATGGACAGACAGCACAGTTCTCATTAAGAAAGCCGCTCTTTTAAACATAACTCAAAGCAGGCTGGGTTGTTAATTCACATAAAATATGCTACTGCAGTATTTCATAATACGTATAGCAGGCTATCAAATAGATTTAAAAATCTACAAATCAGCACACATTTCTGAAGGTGCAGTTAACCTGAATTAAAATCAGATAAAGGTGAATTCATGGTATTTCCATGCTGATATTTGATTTGAGAGAACTACAATTCACTCCCAGCTGATCGCACAACAATCATGTCTGTAATTGAGTCTCCTCATGTTATGAAGAGTGAGTTAAATGGCTTGGTTATTCCAGTGGGAAATCATTCTATTAGCTACAGTACACTGTGGTCTGGGTACAACAGCAGCCTGCCGGAGAGGACTGTATGATCAGTTCACCCAAAAAAAAACAATTAAAGCCCATTAAGGATACTCCTTACCCATGCTATAGCTTTCATTTGTGGTGGTGTTCTTAAACTTGGTAATGTGACACATGAGGACTTGGTGCAACACGTCTAAATGTGTCATTCATGTGGAGTCAAAAAATAGTAATTACAAGTTCCAAGCACATGCAGGATCAAGTAAAGTCACATTTACAAGTGGGAAACTTGGTATTCTAGATGTTACATGAGTTGCAGAATTGTGGAAGGGGCGTATCGATTTCAAACACTATCTAATATAATAAATGAATCTATGGAGATCAGTGAGTGGAACATAAATCAAATGTTAAGAAAAAGTGTGAGTTACATGAATAAATGAATAATGAATAATATAAATACATACATTAACTAAAAAAATAATAATAATAATAAAATAACAGCCAGTATGTTAGAAAGAAAAGCATTGTTTGTTTTCTATGGCTAATCAACTTTTTTTCTTTTCTTTTTTTTTTTTTTTTACCAAAAATTTTGTAATTCTCACCTCAAGCACATACCGGTAGTTTGATTTAAATGTTTCATTATATCTGGTCTAGCAGTTATAAATTTGAATACTTCAACTCTCCCAAAGCTCAAATCTGATCAGTAATTTCTGCATGTGCAACTGATTGGAACTCAAAGCAGCTCCCATTTTACCCTCCATTGAAAATGAATAACTTCCTGTCCATAATTTGTTGGAAATAGTGAAGGGTGGCTTAAATTTCTGCACTGTATGGCTTTAGAGGACTACTAATATAACTCATAACTCATATGGATGACTTTTATTGTGCCTTTTTGGAGTCTGCCAGCATAAAGACATTCTTCCTAACATCTCATTTTGTGTGTTTTTTTATGGAAAGTAAAATAATAATGGGTCCGAGTTTTAGGGGAGCTATATTTTTTTAAAATGATGAGATCTCTCTGATATTTTGCTGACTTCCTGCTACACTCATCTTTTTTTTTTCATTTATTTTTTTATTTTTCCTTTTGTATTAGCCATGGCCAACTTCAGTTTTGGTACCATTTGTACTATGTAAGGAAGGAATTTAAAATAAGAGCAACAACATTTACATTTAGTCATTTAGTAGATGCATGTATCCAAAGAGACTTGAATGCAATCAAAATAAATAAATAAATAAATAACTCCAACTCATTTTCTTCAGACAGTAGGTTCTTTTTTGCACAAGGGGGAGCCGTTTCACTCGCCGTGCCATTTTGTTTGCTAAATCTGAATCGTGACTCATTAAAATGGTATCTATAAACTATAAAAAAATGATGTTTATGAAATATAAAAGCTTTTGATCTTCAGTAACTGTTTTCCAATCTATTAAGACTGCTGTTCCCCGAATAGTGGGGTCAAAATATAAATTTAATGTAGGATCTAGAAAAAAATTATCGTGATTAAACCAGAAAAATTTTAAATAAATTAACAAAAACAATTTTTAAAGTTTGGGCTCATAAACATTAGATCACTCACACCTAAAGCAGTTATTTTAAATGAAATGATCACAGATAATTTTGATATATGTGCTTGACTGAAACCTGGCTAAAACCAAATGATTATATTGGTCTAAATGAGTCTACTACACCAAACTACTGTTATAAGCATGAGCCCCGTCAGACTGGTCAACAATATATAGTGATATTCTCAATGTTACCCAGAAAACAGGGTACAGGTTTAACTTCTGCTTAATGTTACACTGTCAGACATGCAAAAGAAATCTATTATATCTCTTGCTCTGGCTACTGCATAGACCACCAGGGCCATACAATATACAGAATTTCTAAAAGAATTTGCAGATTTCCACTCAGACCTTTCAGTTGATAAAGGGCTAATTGTCAGAGATTTTAATATTCACTTTGACAAAACAAAATATGCATTAGGACTTGCGTTTACTGACCTAATAAACTCTTTTGGAGTCGAGCAAAATGTCACCGGGCCCATTCATCATTTTAATCATACACTAGATTTAATTATATCGCATTGAATCGATCTTACTGATATAGATATCGTTCCTCAAAGTGAGGATGTTACAGACCATTTCCTTGTATCGTGCATGCTGCATATAACTGATATTAACTGAATGGCTCAGTGTTACCGTCTGGGCAGAACTATTGTTCCAGCCACCAAAGACAGATTTGCAAATAACCTGTCTGATTTATCTCAACTGCGATTTGTACCCCAAAATACACATGAACTAAACCAAATTTGGCACTGTTTTCTCTAATAGAGTACATAAGAAGCTGTTGCCCCCATCAAATTGAAAAAGATTAGAGAAAAACATACTGTGCCATGGTATAACAGTAATACCCACTCTCTCAAGAAAGTAACTCGTAGTCTTGAACGCAAATTGAGAAAAACAAACTTAGAAGTTTTTAGAATTGCATGGAAAAACAGTATGTCCAGCTATAGACAGGCTCTAAAAACTGCTAGGGCAGAGCATATACACAAACTCATTGAAAATAACCAAAACAATCCAAGGTTTTTATTTAGCACAGTGGCTAGATTAACAAATAAACAGACTCCACCTGATTCAAATATTCCACCAACGTTAAATAATAATGACTTTATGAATTTATTCACTGATAAAATAGATAACATCAGAAATACAATAACGAATGTAGATTCTACAGTGTCTAACACTAAAATAGACTAAAACTATAGGACCGGAAGAGCTAAAAAACTCATCACTGCATCTAAACCAACAACATGTTTATTAGATCCTGTACCCACTTAATTACAGAAAGATTTGATGCCTGTAGCCGAAGAACCGCTTCTCAATATTATTAAATCATCGTTATTTTTAGGTCACGTCCCAAAACCATTCAAGCTGGCGGTTATCAAGCCTCTTATTAAGAAACCAAAACTAGACCCTAGTGAATTAGCAAATTATAGGCCCATTTCAAATCTTCTATTTATGTCTAAAATGTTAGGAAATGTTGTGTCTGCTCAACTGAGCTCCTTCCTGGAAAAAAATGATCTGTATGAAGAATTTCAGTCAGGTTTCAGGCCCCACCATAGCACAGAAACTGCACTTGTTAAAATGACAAATGACCTGCTCCTTGCGTCAGATCAAGGCTGCATCTCATTTCTAGTCTTACTTGATCTTAGTGCTGCGTTCGACACCATAGATCATGACATACTCGTAGATAGATTACAAAACTATACAGGTATTCAAGAGTAGGCTCTAAGATGGTTTAGATCCTACTTGTCCGATCGCTACCATTTTGTTTACTTAAATGGGGAGTCATCTCATTTATCATCAGTAAAATATGGAGTGCCACAAGGATCCGTCCTAGGTCCCCTTCCATTTTCAATATACATGTTGCCCCTTGGTAATATTATTAGAAAATACGGAATTAGCTTCCACTGTTATGCTGTTGATACTCAGCTATATATCTCAACGAGACCAGATGAAACTTCCCAATTATCTAAGCTAACAGAGTGTGATAAAGTGTAAAAGATTGGATGACAAATAATTTTCTCCAATTAAATTTGGATAAGAAAGAGATATTAATTATTGGATCAAAAAACACTACACAGAATCTTGTAGATTACAATATGCAACTAGACGGATGTACTTTTACTTCCTCTACAGTCAGAAATCTGGGTGTTATATTAGACAGCAACTGTCTTTTGAAAATCATATTTCCAATGTTACAAAAACTGCATTCTTCCATCTTAGAAACATTGCCAAGCTACGAAACATGTTATCTGTTTCTGATGCAGAAAAGCTAGTTCATGCATTCATGACCTCTAGACTGGACTATTGTAATGCACTTCTAGGTGGTTGTCCTGCTTCGTCAATAAACAAGCTACAGGTAGTCCAAAATGCAGCAGCTAGAGTCCTTACAAGGTCAAGAAAATATGATCATATTACCCCAATTTTACAGTCTCTGCACTGGCTACCTATTAAGTTCCGTATCAGTTACAAATTATCATTACTTACCTATAAGACCCTAAATGCTTTAGCTCCTGCGTATCTCACTAGCCTTCTACCACGCTACAACCCATCATGCACCTTAAGGTCACAAAACGCTGGACTTTCGGTCGTTCCTAGGATAGCAAAGTCCACTAAAGGAGGTAGAGCTTTTCACATTTGGCTCCCAAACTCTGGAAAAGCCTTCCTGATAATGTTCGGGGTTCATACACTCTCTCTGTTTAAATCTAGATTAAACACACATCTCTTTCGCCAAGCATTTAGAAAATGCATCTAATAATTTGTGACTGCAATTGTATCTAATCAAATGCACATTATTATTCTTTAGCTTGGTTTAAACTAATACATTTTTCTTTGTTGGATCAGCAGCTATGTCAATGATGTCTCTATTTTGTTTCTATGTTTTGCCACGAGTAACTAGGATTTACACAAGCTCCAGTCTGGATCCAGAACACCTGAGAAGAGATGATGCTGACCCTCAGAGGACCTCAGATGATGCTAACCCTGAATCAACAAACAGAACGAACAGATATTGCTACAAGTGTGATTGCCTCATATAATAATTGCTGTTAATAGTGTTAATCATCCGGCTGAAAATCATATGCACATAAACTGACAGTCACAACTGATAAGCTACTACTAAATATTGTAGAAACTAAATTTTCTGTAAAGTTGCTTTGCAATGATTTGTATCATAAAAATCGCTATGGAATTGAATTCAGTTCACACTTAGTGAACTTCACTGTTGGATGTCAGTTAATGCTGTATTCACATGAAATTCACATCAGTAGATCCTATGTAGCACATAGTGCACAGCAGAGTTTGTCTTGAGAGCACAGGGACCATGGGGTCACTTGCCCATATCAAAGTCAAACAAACACGTCAGGAGACAGCAAACATTGGGCCATGACAAGACATCAGCAGTAGCATGTTTACTTTGTCAATACCTGGTGTTGAGTGGAAAGTAAGAACAATCTAGGAGTTCAAACCAGAAAAACATAGCATTTGGTCTTTTTTTCAGACTTGTTATGATGTATACATCAGTTTTCAGACTCTCTAAGGCTCAATGGTGATCACTTGTAATGGTATTGTTCCTTAAATATAAAGGCAGCTATATATGTTCAGTGTTAAAGACATTTATTCTGTCAGAGAAATGTTTATGGATCATAAATATTTAATTGATGAAATTTCCTTATGCTCACGAAAGCTGCGTTTTATTTGATCACAAATAGAGAAATAGAAATGGTCCAAGGACATGGAAAAGTTATTTATATCAACGTCAATAAAGAATCTTTTTTTAAGAGTGTGAATTTTCAACAGCTTCAGTGTAACATGCTGCTTCAGAAAGCGTTCTAATATGCATTTTTTAAGGATACTTTGATGAATAGGACATTCAAAAGAACATAATTTATATGTAAATATTTTGTAACATTATAAATGTCATTATTGCCATTTTTGTAATGTATTATATACAATGACTAGTATATACATTTTGTAAAACAAATGTTCCATGGACCCTCTAACAACCTCTCGTGGCCCCGTCGTGCAAAACCATTTGTATAAAATCTCTTAAATAGATCACGGCAACCTATGGTGTTTATAGTCAATAAATGTCTCCTTACAAATAAAATAACATCAGGACTGTCATCAGTAATGACAACTTAAAATGTTGTCCTTGACAAAACATGTCCGAACTGCTGGGGCCCATTTTTATAACTCTGTTTCAGACCCCTTGAATTCAAGCAAATATATTTAAAAAAAAAGTAAGTTTATTTGTGCTTTTGGTTAGCCTGTAGATTGTATTTGGCAGAAAATATATATAAATACATGAGGAAAAAAAGAGCATTACAAGTCTTCTGCAGCATTAACCGTGGTTCAGGAGGCTTGATCCCTGCTGCAGACGAACCATGATCGCTGTTCCTGGTCAAAGGGCTGGCCTACAGCGAGAGGCAGAGATAGAGCTGGTTAACGTTTAACCACGCCGGCTTGTAAAGCAGCCCCAGGACACTGAACCTTTGGAGTTTGATATGATGTGATTACAGAATCACCCCAGTGACACGTTGCCAAATTCAGCAGAATGAGGGTCTGAGTCGTCTGGGTGGTGATCTCTGAAATTGCTCAGGTAAGTTGCTTCTTTAATACCAAATCATATGACAGAAGGAGCCTTGTCAGGTAGTGGCAAGGTAAAGGTAGTGGAAACACTGTGCTATTTCATACAGCTCTGTTGCTTGTATTTGATGTTTTTAATTGTGCAACACAATTAATCCGCTTGCATTTAAGCTATTTTATCGTACGATTGAGGGTGCTGTCTAGATAAGATATACACAAGGGGTCATCAATGAATTATAAACATTAATTTGACTAATAATTTTAAGATTCGATTTTAAGATTCAACAGCACAAACTCTCTTGTGATTCTTCATCAGTGTTTATAATGCAGAAATGAGCTACTCGTGTTTAACCTTTCTTCAAATGTAATGTTTCAAAATACATACATGCACATGAGTTTTAATATAGTTGTGAGAAGGTCAGCTATAACACAAAGCCAGAGCTTATCACTACAGCTACTGAAACATATGGTACTTCTCCAACACACAGTATTTATTGAACACGCCACACTGAACCTCACAGATGGTTTTTAACCAGCAGCAGCAGTGTGTACATGTGTGATGGGGGGGGGGGGTTACAGTGCATATGACATAATTTATGATTCATGGTCTTAAAAGCTTAAATACAGAGGCAGGCAGCAAATGTACCATGCAACTGAAGTGCAATTACAAATATTATATTCGCTGTATTTGTGTTGCAGTTTGAGTACTGCACAATGGCCTTCAGAACATGTGTATTTAGCTTCAGTCAACATAGGCTGAAAAGCAGCCAGAGATCCATGTCCGATAAGCACACGTCTAGTTATCTTGTTTATTCAAACGGTAACCAGGCTGTCCAGAAGAGAGCAGTGGATGGACTGCAGACTAATGGAGTCCTTTCACTACTGTCTTAAAATGCTCTCTTTAATGGATTCCTAATGTTCAGCCATCTCTTTTAAATCCCTTACATTTGAGCTTCAAGAAAATTGTCATTTATGACCCTTAGTAAAGATTTCTTGGTCTCATGTACTGTATGGATTGAATGAGAGGACACATTTGCCAACTGCAAAAGCGTGCGGTAATATCATCTCACTCAGTGAGTCTTCTATGACGAGTCATTTCAGTCAAGCTAAACTCTTTGTGCTTTGCACAAGATACTGAATTTGCAGAGGCAAACACCGTAGCACTGTCATTGCAAGTGGGAAGTGTTGCATTGAAAAATTAATGTAAAGGAAACCAGATAAAATTCAAAACAGCACACAGATATTTCCAGGGGCATCATGCACCTATTTTTAAGGGGATGCCATCTGCAGTCCTCCCTCACTCAGTGGACTAAGCAATATAAGATTTGAAAAAAAGTATATTTTAACAACAATTATTTTTATGTGTAAAATGTATCTTGGATTCAAATCCTAACCTTATACTTTACATGCAAAAAAAATATAAAATATATGTATCATTATAATGTTACGTATTTTGCGTTAGGCTTACCGAGACTTGTCACAGCACTTACATATTATTGCACTTTTGTTGTTTTTGATTGCTTCTATTGTCCTCATTTGTAAGTTGCTCTGTATAAAACCGTCTGCTAAATAAAAAAAACATTGACATATTGTTTATATCTGTTGTATATTTAGTTTTCATTTTTATTATAATTAAAGTTTGGTAATTTTTGGTTTATGTCTTTTTTTCCACTATTTTGAGATGCTTGTAGAGAGACAATGATCGTGGTCTCATCAATGCTTTCATGATTGCATGTAGATGTTTTGAAAAATGACTTGCAGTCGTGTCACCTTTGACCCCATTCTGTACTCACACTCCTTTGTTGCCTTCAGCATCTCTCTTTGATCAAATAAAGCTGAGAAAGACAAATAGACACGCCACTGATGATTTTAAAGATCCGTGCCCATGTGATTCATTCATGATTGATATGATATCACTCTCATCTGAAAAGAACGAAAAAACACAAGGGAGATCTTGTTAACATTAGATAAAGGTAAATGGACACTTTTCCAAATGGTCTGCTTGCACAATTTTTTCTCATCAGAAACAGACAGAGTAGTCTCTGAAGAGAACTCAGCATTGTTCTCAGATTTGCTCAGTCAGCAAAGTCTGCAGTCAAAAGTCATAGATTTTAATGTGAACTTGCCAACTAATGAAACAAATATTTATCAGAGCTGCTGTTCGTATTAATCTCATAGTTTTATCTAATATTTTTTTTTTGTATTCTAAAAGAGAATTATATGTGTGTGTGTGTGTGTGTGTGTGTGTGTTTGTGTCTGTATATATATATATATATATATATATATATATATATATATATATATATATATATATATATATATATATATATACACGCACAGTTCTCTTTTGGAATACATACATATACATACATACATACATACACAGTGTAGCTATATATATATATGTATACAAAATAATAAAAATACTAGACAATAGAGGTACAAAATTAATACAAATAGCAGACATATAACACACACACACACACACGCACCTAGACACACACACACACACACACACACATATACTTTTTTTTCATTGTCTATGGTTTTTTGTCTATGCAGTGAAAGTCAGTGGGGTCCAGAGTTGATTTGGATCATGCTTTCACAGCATGGACAAAAACAATTATACACATATTTTGTGTTCCACAGAAGAGGAAAAAAAAGTTTTTACATTTTGAGTTTTTACATATACTAAAACCTGAGTATTAGTATATGACAATAGAATCGATGTGTGTGTGTGTGTGTGTGTGTGTGTGTGTGTGTGTGTGTGTGTAAACTATGTCTTTAGTCTCCTGAGATATTATAGTCACCTTATAGCAACCTTCTGATGAAATAATAAAATTATGATTTAATATTTTCTAAATTCTGATTGAGGGACACAGGTTGAAACAAAGTGTGAAATAAGGGCAGGACACAGATGTCCTCCTATAGAAACATATGTGACCCAATGAATGTCTGCTTTTTGATTTGCTCTCTTCAGTTAATAATTATACTGGCCTGGAGGTGAGGAAAAGTGTGTTTTTTCTCTTTCTTTTTTATCCCCACTTTTTTGCCAATGCTGTCCAGCTGATAAAAAGCTAATATCTACCCAAAGTTTTCTTCAAGCAGTTCAAACTGACTTTGATCAGAGACACTCATTAAATTAAGATGATAGATGCTTAGATTAAGACCAAATTATCATGTTTCTCCTCCACTAGGATGGATCAGATCTTTGTTATAAAGTTTTTTCTCACGTATAAACGAATAGAATGGCTATTTTCTTATGGATTGGTGTTGTTTAAAAGAGCATGGTTAGGGCATATGAATCTCTTACCTTTGTACCTGTCCGCGAGAGACATGAACTGGCTTCTTATCATGTTCAGGAGAATGCTGCCCTGCCATGTCATTTATGTGTGTTTGAACTTTGATTTAATTTCAGTGAGCACACCTAATTTTGCTGATTTATTGCTGATAATCACTCACAATGGAAACCAATCAAAAAAGCGCGGATGGATTGGCGGGTACGCAGAAAGAGACTGCGCTGCGTGCTCTGATCCAGCGCACAGGATATCACATACACCAGGTAGGAGTAACAGGACAGGTGCCACTGTGGGATTATGGGATAGAAACTCCTGTTTAATTGGACTCTTGCTTGTGACTGAAATTCTGTGCCGTTGGTCTATAAGATCCATTTCTTTCATGTTTTCACGACTGGAGATATCCATGTGGTGGTCTTGTGCAGATTTTAGCATGTAGTAGTGGCACCATCATGTGGTGAAAATGGAAAACCTCCTTCCTTTCCATCTGAGAACGAAAACAGCCGCATATGTCTGTGGATCAGTAGAATGATTTGTTCATCCTTGAGGTCTACAGCAGTAGCATACTCATTCATGGTTGTACTTCGCCCACATCTCAGTGTGCACATGAACTTGAAGTATATTACAGAGTCATCACAGTTGGTTTCTCCTCAGGAAAATGGCCAGAGGAGATATGGCGGTCCACCACCGGGCTGGGAAGGTCCACCTCCAGAGAGAGGCAGTGAGATTTTTGTGGGAAAGCTTCCTCGAGACCTCTTTGAGGATGAATTGGTGCCGCTCTGTGAAAAAGTAAAGGGGAAAACTGGTCAACTTCTATTATTTTAGATAAATACATTTAAAATGTCAAATTCATAAAATAATTAAATATGTTGTCGAGTAAGGTAATTGTGACTAAATCTTGCAATTGCACATTTATGTGCTTTGATTTTCCATAATTTTGATTTATTTAACACTATTTTTAACTGAGATATAAACAGGCTTCTGTAGATATTTTAGTGTGTTGAACCTGTCTCTGCAGTTCGGCAAAATTTACGAAGTACGGATGATGATGGACTTCAGTGGAAACAATCGGGGCTACGCATTCGTTACCTTCTACACAAAACAAGAAGCTAAGAATGCCATGAAACAACTGAACAATTATGAAATCCGGTCAGTCATTGTTCAAACTGGATATCTTGTAGACAATGCAAAACCAAAAAACAACAACTGATGAAAAATTCTCCATCTTCAAACAGGAATGGAAGACTTCTTGGTGTGTGCGCAAGTGTAGACAACTGTCGTCTGTTTGTGGGCGGCATTCCAAAGACCAAAAAGAGAGAAGAGATCCTGGCGGAGATGAAGAAGGTGACGGATGGTGTCATGGATGTCATCGTTTATCCAAGTGCTGCTGACAAGACCAAGAATCGAGGTTTTGCATTTGTGGAGTATGAGAGCCATAGAGCTGCCGCCATGGCCAGGAGAAAACTGCTGCCAGGTAACACCCAATATACATCACATAATTTGAGCTATATCACATTAGATATTACACAAATTTTTCAAAGTAATGGTCAGTTTCCAGAGAAGGGCAGGATTTTATGGATTTCCCACAGGCTGAACTCCTGTTGACTCCAAAGATACTGTGTTCACTGCCCAAAGAAGATGAGTGAGGGATAAAAGACTAGCCACTGACATCTCTTTCCAGGGAGAATTCAGCTGTGGGGTCATCCTATTGCAGTAGACTGGGCTGAACCTGAAGTAGAGGTGGACGAGGACACCATGGCCACAGTGAAGATCCTCTATGTTCGCAATCTGATGTTGCCCACCACAGAGGAAACGCTAGAGAAAGAATTTAACAGCATCAAACATGGTAAGCTAGCTAACAAGAAGTCTCTTTAATATTCTGATCTCTGCATATGGCTCAGGTCAATCCTTCAGTGCAACTCTTTTTAAGTTTTCTATATCAAATATGAGCACGCTAAGTCTGGACTCTGGAGAAAAGATTTCGAGGATTTAATTTCAATATTTACAGTGTTTGCTAATCTACAGGTGCCGTTGAAAGGGTGAAGAAGATCAGAGATTACGCTTTTGTGCATTTCTCTCAAAGAGAGGATGCCATCAATGCCATGAACGCACTGAATGGAAAGGCAAGACAACCTACCAGAAACTCACTTGAATCCTTCTGAAATATTTCCATAGAAAAAACTCTGTCTTCCCTCCAGGTCATTGATGGTTCTCCCATTGAGGTGACTCTAGCCAAGCCTGTGGATAAGGACAGCTATGTTCGGTACACCCGAGGCACAGGGGGTCGTGGCGGAACTGTGCTCCAAGGAGACTATGCTTACACTGTAGGCCAGATGTACGACCCCTCAGCAGCCTACCTAGGAGCACCAATATTCTATGCCCCCCATGCTTACCCAGCCATCCCTAATCAGTTCCGCTTTCCCAGTACCAAAGGGCACATTAGTTCCAGGGGGCTGGTGCGCTCCCCCTCTGTGAGAGGTGGGTAATCTGATTCAGTTGTAGAAATCTGTTCCAGACATGATTAAAAGAAATATCATTCTGTAACTGTTAATCAAGCTTTTGAAGAATCTGCTAAAAAAAATCTGTATATATAAAATCACTCTGAACAAAAAATACACTTCATACAAGTAACAAAATCAATATGAAATGCTTTTCAAATTATATTTGACTTTTATAATGTGACATGGCGCACGATGGTGTACAGTAAGATCAGGAAGTAACTTGAGTAAATGTTATTGTCATGTTGACTTTAAAGAGCCAGGTCAAATTGCAGTTATGTAAAGATCTTTCATTATCTATCTGTTCACTGTAGCAGTCCAACTGCAAAATATTTGAATCTTCATTTGCATGTAACCATAAAAATAATGCATTTTACTATATTGTTCTGTCCTATTTAGCATTTGAATTTGTTATCCATGCCTGCATATTACAGTCCAATGACAATAATATATTGTTCTGAATGAATGGGGTCCAAAAATCAAATCCATCACATTTATAAAATAAATGATCTAACACGAATCAGAGATGCAGCATCTGTAATGTCCTGGCTTGGTATATATCTGTATGATGATCAGTTTCTCTAAATCTTGATTGAAACCCGGGTGATTTCTGGTGATTTGATTCGATTTAATGCTTTCTTGCATTCCTAGAAATTTACATGAATGTACCTGTAGGGGCAGCGGGCGTACGTGGTTTGGGTGGGCGAGGGTACCTCGCTTATGCAGGCATGGGTCGTGGCTGTGCCACATACCAACTCAAGACAGACAAACACCCAGATGACAAACTCTATGACCTTCTTCCTGGTATGGAGCTCACACCCATGAACCCAGTCACCCTGAAGCCCCAAGGCATCAAACACGCCCCACAGGTACACTCATAGCCTCACTGAAAAGATCACTTGTGGATTTTAAAAGGTGGAATTTTTCAAAGGAAAATTTTTTCCAAGGATGAGTTTGCCTGTGTTTGCAGATCTTGGAGGATATTTGCCAAAAGAATAACTGGGGGCAACCCGTTTACCAGCTTCACTCTGCTATGGCACCAGATCAGAGGCAACTGTTCCTTTACAAAGTCACCATCCCAGCTCTGGCTACACAATATCCAAATATGTAGGCCTTTACATCATCACAAAGCAAAAACACTCACATTAACTGTGTGACAAAACCTAGTGAGCTGCCTAGATCAGATGCTCCCAACCACGTTCCTGGAAGAACCCTAAAAACACATTTTGAAGAACCCTAAAACACATTTTGCACAATGATAATGTGCAGTGATCCAGATACCCCAGTTATGTGGTTGGGAACCACTTACCTAGATTAGGGTGACCGCATGTCTACTGAGATGCCTTCATTTAATCGATTTCTTAAGGTAGCACAGATGTATCCTTCACCGCTTTTGATATCCCACAAACCTGTGGGCTGTGTTCTATTGTAAAACAGTTTAGCTGTAAAATAAAGATGACTGAAAGTTGTGGTTAATGGTCAATTAGTGTGTAAATGTTGAGAACCACTGTTTTACATTTCCATTGCTTTGACCGTTCTCTGTAGCTCTACATTAACAGTAGCTACATTTAAAAGCTTCCATCTACTTTTATTTAAAACTTCTGGAATTGATCACTAATGTTCTGTTTTAGTATTATACACTAAAATTTAATGTTTACTGAAGTTCAGGGGTGTCAAATTCAGTTCTCTGAGGTTTGACAGAGTTTAGCTTCAAAACAGACATGATCCAGCTAATCAAGTCCTTAATGCTTATTTAAAAACTACAGTGTGTTGGAGGAGGGTAAAAATTGTATGACTGTGGCCCTCAAGGAGCTGAGTTTGATGTGTTGCAATAGTTAATAGTATATAATAAGTAGTAATATATATATATATATATATATATATATATATATATATATATATATATATATATATATATATATATATAGTCTAATACGTAGTTGTGATTCACAGTTAGACTGTTAGATATATGAGGCTATTAGAACAAGTTTCCACCACACCGCTCACGTCCAGTGTAGAAACTGTGTAAGGCAGAATATCATTCTGAAGGTTCAAAGAAATACATAGACAGTTGGTGTGCATGGAGTCCATTGCACAAGAATAACCAAGTCACAGCTCAAATCAGTTATTTTAAGACGTTATTTTTCAGTTAGCATGGTGTCTGTGAATACAGCGCACAATGTTTTGGGAGGCAGCCACTCTTCAGTAAGACACAATATATGTATGTATATATATATTACATTATATTACATTTACATTAAGTCATTTAGCAGACGCTTTTATCCAAAGTGACTTACAAATAAGTACAATGGAAGCAAACAAAATCAACAAGAGCAGAACGTAGCAAGGTTTTTTATATATTATTATTTATTTATTTTGTTGTTGTTACCACTGATGTTCTCTGTGTGCCCAATCAGACATCCGTTCACCCCCGCCAAGCTCTGCGCATCAGTGGATGAGGCGAAGCTGCATGCAGCCGAACACACGCTGCAGATCCTCGGTGTTCAGACAGAGGGCGCTGACGCTTCCGCTGCTGCGACCGTCGCTGCTGCATTCCCAGGTATGTGAGGTCTGTAAGACTGCTGCTTAATTGACTTTGCTTTCAATTCATTATGTCATCACAGAGTATATTTACTCGAGCTATATATTTTATTCTTTAAATTTGTGCATGACTGTGACAAAGAATTGTTAGCAGCATTAGAAATATTAAATAATAAAAATAATAATATTAATGGGCTCAGTCAGTCATCTTATGGTGCCCAGGGGGTGACATGATCAGTTCACTAAGATTTGTCGCGGGAACGTGGTATTAACTCGTGAGAACATTAAATTATTGTCAGGACGGTGCAGGGATAAACTCAAGCACAGACAGAATGCACTAGACAAACAACGACAAGGGAATAAACAAAACCTTTACAAGACTTTGACTGGACTAAAAACAAACAGTATAACAAAAAGACTCTTAACTTAGGTAATCACACAACACTCGACAGAAATACAATCCACAGGTCTCTCAATGTTTGACAATGTGTAACAAAGAACATCACCAGACAGCAAACACAAGGGGATTGAAATAAGGAGACTAATGATAACATAACACATAAAGCAATAATGACAAAATGAGGATAACAAGGGGGCGGGGCAAGGGAACAAGTAAACACAAGCACAAGGCCCATGACCATGCTTGCACACAAAACACGGGCCTGTCATGATCCTGCCTCAAGACTAGAGAAAATCAAGGACACGAGGGCAGAATCATGACAATTATGTCATGGCCATGAGATCATTTTGTAGCGGTAACAATATCCATGACTTCTTATGTGTAGGGAACAACATATTTTTGTTGTAAATACTAGTATAATTATACAAAACATTAACTAAGTAAAGCGATACACAAATTTAAAGGGGAAATAAGCAAATATATCAATAAATTGAAGAATATAGCTCTAATAAGTTAATGTAATAATAATAATAATTAATGTAAAATAAAATAAAAATTGTCCATGCTATGGTCATGCAGGTTTTTTAACACATTAAATTCATGACCTCAAGAAAAATATGCCGTTCCCTCAACAGGCCACGACATAAGGATTTTGTTACCTCAAAAAAATTATCACGTTTCCTCAAGTTATGTTGTGGCTACGAAAAAAGTGTATCAAACATGTCGCCTCCCAGGCACCGTATCATCTTAATTCAATGGGAAAACAAGTTGTCATTCCCCAGTAACAGACGTTTGTCATTATTTTAATCCTATTTTAATTTTGTTCAGCTTCTCACAAAAAAAAAATTTCCTTGTTCTGTTTGAAGCTTGAATGCATTTTGTTTTATGTATATACATATATACAGGAAGATATTCTTTTTTTGCCACATCTAGGGCCATGACTTTATAAATGTAAGATATTCTGCTCTTTTGTTAGCCCTTAATTTGTATAAAGCCAAATTAAGACATTTTTAAGACATGCAGAAACCCTGATGTTTACAGAAATATAGATACTCTATTTCTGTAACCATAAACTATTTACATGGATTAGAATTGCCCATCCATTTTTATTTATTTAGTAATATTTTTTTTAGATAAAGTGGTCTTGTCATCTGATACCCACATACTGTATGTGCCTTCTAAGGTTAAGCAAACTAAGTATATAGTTTAAATATAGTTTGCTTTACTATAAATATAGTTTACTATATAATTATATATATATATATATATATATATATATATATATATATATATATATATATATATATATATATATATATTACATTTATGCATTTAGCAAATGCTTTTATCCAAAACGACTTACTTATTTGACTTAATTTTTACATATCATATCATATGTTCCCGGGGAATCAAACCCCCCACCTTGCGGTTGATAGCGCAGTGCTCTACCAATTATATATATATAAAACACCTTTCAACAGTCTTTCCTTTTGTTTTCACAGGTTATACGATTGCCAGCACCACTGCTACCCAGCTGAAGCAGGCTGTTTCTCTGGGCCAGGACCTGACTGCCTATGCAACATACGAGGGTTACCCTGCCTTTGCTGTGGCAACCCGTGGAGATGCATATGGAGTGTTTTAAACCTTTAACTAACGGTCTCTGTAATCTTTATGTTAATCTGTTCCATTCTGTTGTGTTTCTAGGTTCAGTAGTGATTGTTTGTTTAGAGTTATGATAACTTTATTTCTTCCCAAGTGTTTTTGAGGATCTTTGCAATATTGAGGAACATGAGTCATCTTTTGACTAAACTCAGGAAGAGGGCCGTCTGAAGGCTGCCAACATCTCAATCCCAAACATTTCCAAACATTTGTCAAAGCTTCAATTCCCTTGATTTAAACATAACTTGTGTCATAAATTGTGCTCATTCAGAATGGTGACCCCATCAGATTTGAATTGTGACTAAGGGTGCTTTCACACTTGGTTGACTTGCCTGGTCCAGACCCGAGTTCGGTTGCTCATTAAAAGCGGTTCACTTCCACGATTTGGTACGATTGCGGTCACATAAGCAGCGAACCGTGAAGCAGCGTCACATGAAGCATACCCAGGACCACCGTTCACATCATCCAAACAAACCGAACTCTGACATCAATCGAACCCGGGTGCACACCAAAAGTGCTAGTGTGAAAGCACCCTAAATAAACAACATTTATGCTGGACCCTTGTTCAATGCTGCCTGCTGCCTTTGAACGACTGCCTTTAACAATGAATTATTACAACTGAATGTAACTTCGACACACATAGCACTATGTGCTACATTATACAGACTTTTATCCAGACATTTGCTGCGTCCGAAATGGCATACTTCCCTATGATATAGTATATGAAAAACAGTATGTGAGCCAAATAGTATGTCCAAATTCAGAGTATTTGAAAAACAGGAGAAGAACCCGGATGACCTACTACTTCTGATTCTGAAGTGCAAATATGATAGACACATTACTATCCCATGAGGCCACGGGAGAGAATTTATGAGTGGAAATGAAGCGACACAACAGACACTGGTAGGTCATGTGACAGCAGCAGCATTGCAGATGAAGTACGTCCAGATTTCATATGAAATGCACTTTTTTTAACAGTCGTAAAGTAAATTAAAATGTAGTAGCTACTCAGACAGTATGCGATTTCGGACCCACCTTTATATATACCTTTATAAGCTTTGGTACTGTATTTAAAGTGGTTTGTTTTTGTGTTGTTTTTCTTTCAGTATTTACATTAACACCTAAGTACAGAGAGATTTAACAGATGAAACCCATTCATACTCCTTTGTATGTATCTGCATGTTTTATGATCATTTTAGATATGGTTGACACTGTGTATCTGGTTCTTTGAGAAGTAGTTTTGCTATATTTTATAAGATATTTACAGGCTTGCTACTAATATTTTCCCACTTCTAAGTGGGGGATGTAAGAGCAATTGTTTAAATACACATGGACACATTTTTGTTAAATATTAAAATGCCTTAAAGGTGACAGTATTAAAGTTTGTGTGTCCCTTAGAACTTATTTTTATACCTGAATTCCAACTCTGTTTGTATGAACTTTGTTAATGGATCATGGCATGTTGAAATAATTTATTATCTAAGTGATTGGCATCAGAAATAGAGGGGGAATTATCAGGACGGCATCATCAGGACAACATTTTTTAAAATAAAAATAAGCTGAGGTCTTAATAGTGCTACAAAGTAAGAGAGTTATGAAAATATAATTCTAGGCAAAATCAACTAACCATCAATAAATCAAATTCACTTCTTGACATGTCTCTTGACTTTTTTTTGCATTTGTGACTCAATTTAAATTATAACGAAACCCTAAAACATTTTTGATATGCTACAAGTGTAAGTACAGGTTGTACATTCAGTAGTTCTTGAGCTAGCATTAGCATAGCTGTTCTTTGTGTAGGCCTGCTTTTAAGTATCGATACCATAATTACTCTGCACTGTGTAATTCGCTTAATGGACAACTCGGTAGCACTTTATTTTACAGTCCTGTTCCTTGTGTACATACTATGTACTTATTATAGTAATAACAATAACTATGTAATAACTAGGTACTAACCCTGCACCTATCCCTAAACCTAACCCTACCCCATGTAGTTACCTTGTATTACCAGAAATTTCTTAGATAAATACACTGTAAGAACACTATAAGTACATGTTAGTACACGTACTATAAAATAAAGTGCAACCGACAACTCTGAGTCTTATGTCAATTTTCGATGATACTAACAAGACTTCTACACAATAATTATTTTTTTTACCTGTCCAATAATACTTGAGCATCCCTAGACTTCGAATCTTTCCACCTTGTGTTCATTGTACCGATGTTTACACAAGTTTTCGTGTGTGTGTGTTACTCTTTGTTGGTCTTCCCGTCTTCTGGCTTCAGACGTTTTTTAACGGTAGGCTACTGATTCTCCCATTGGTAAAGCATGACAGTACAGTAGGTGTGATTCATTGCCTAATTTTCGGTCTTTGCATAACTTAAAACCAACTATGCTACTAGCATATATCTACATCTCATCAACATTTATTGAAAACCGTGGGTCAAGTCTTTTCAACCTGGCGTAATACATAGAGGGGCTGACCAGCACCACATGTAATGGAAACGTTTATGTGTAAAACTACAAAAACATTATTTATATGTATTATTATTATTTTTATTATTATTATTATTATTATTATTTTAATAAAAATTAAAACTGAGGCTTTACTACTTTAAACTGACACTGGTGATTTCTCAAACTTTTGAGGATTTTTTTTCTTCTATTTGCAAGGTGCTTGCTACTTTTACAAGATGAATAGGCTTAGTGCATAATTAGTAGGACACCAATTTAAATGAAACATTTTTATTAAATAAATTCTTAAGACATCAAGAGCTTCTACAACAGTTTTAAAGATATTTTTATACTTCACAAAACAATTACTACACCTTCAAAATCAATATTGACATTTTAGTGCTCTTGCTGTGTGAAAGATTCACATTCAGTGTAAAGAACAACAACATTAAGTTACAGATTGATGTTTTTAATTGAGCACTGTATTACGAGCAGCTTATATGTGTCTAATGTACTCTCTCAGTGATACACTGATCAATAGTAGTAAAAGCTTTTGGTGACTTTAAAAGCATCAGACGTGCCCACGTATGGTGTGGCGGTGCTATCCGTCAGTTGCTTGTAGTGTCCAAAGTGTTGAATCCGGTAGGTTCCTGTCTGTGCCGTGAGCGGGATGTGCCACTCAACTTTTGCCTGACTCAGGCCAAAAAATCCTTTAATCCAGTCAAACCTGAATACACAAAATCAGTCCATATTATCATATATATGTATTTTTAATTATTAATATTACAATTACAATTTTGTACACAATTATTTATTTATTTGTTGTTATCCCAGTTTGAAAACTCTGTCTCAATGCTCACAGAATTTTGAACAGAATTTTGAAAACTAATAACAAATAAATTAACATTCAATTAAAAACTCTGATGCCCTTTTATCAGTTCCAGATCTGCTGACTGTGTTTTGCCTTAACACATTATGTCAACATAAATTTACAGACTGTCTAATCTAGAATTCCTTTAGGGATCACACATGGATTTCAGCCCGAAGACTGAATTGCCTAAAATTGATAAGACTCAGTGTTTGCCTTATCTGGGATAGACCTTGAAAGATACCAACAGCTTTAAGATGGCTTTATTAACTCAACCTCAAAGTAAAACTATACAATGATACAAACATTATAAAATATTATTTTAAAAAACATTAAAAACTGCATCTTTTTGCAGCATGTACTGTAGTGTCTGTAGAAAACACGTTACCTTGTTTCCCACGATGCATCCGTGTGAACTATTTCCCATGAGTTGGTGTCGTTATGAAACCTCTCCACTGTGACAAATGTCTTGTCTCTCTGATATGATAATCAAAACAGATTAGTTATATCTCATACATAAAAGAGCATGTTTTGCAAGAGATTACTGTACAGTTACTGCTACTAAAGAACTCACGATATCTCCAGAGTGTCTTGGGTTTCCAGCAACAAATGTGACAGATGCAATTTCTCCCTTTAGAATAAATAAATCACATAAAGCTTGTCAATTTATTATAGTAAGCTTTCACTAGGACAGTGTTCATATGCAGTCACATTTTTCATGGGCAAAGAAGAAGCGTAGAAGTCACATTCAAACCAGTTAAGTGCATCAAATTCACATGTGCAACTTGAACAAGAGCTAAATCTACATGGGGAAAACTCTAAAAAATTATTGATTTTTTCCACAAAATTACACCAAGCAATGGTAAATGTGACTGCACCTTTACCGTACTGTTTGTACCTCCGAATTATTGACCTACCACTTTATAGACGGGGCCAACTTGCAGTAAGACATCACCAAATGTTGTGCCATTTTGAGCTACATCTGCAACTGGGTCCTTCACTTGATTAAAAAGTTTGTCTTCATCGAAGAACGGGGGTTCAGGACCCTTAGGCAGATCTCCAATTGTTTCCTGTGAAAAATTGATTCATTAATGCGATCTAGTAAGCCATTTCAGTTCATCAAAAAGTCCAAAATGACTGTGAGGCAGTGGATCATTACGTGAGCTATAGCTCTGGCCAGGCCTCTGTAACGCTGGATGTAAGCCGAGAGACTGTGAGGCCCATAAATAGTGGATCCGCCCTCATATCGCTGGATCTGTGAGGATAGAGGAAAAAACAGATACATATATATTTTTTGGATCACTGATGTACGCTGGAGCACCATGTAAATGCCATGACTATATTACAGTATGTTTTGGTAAACGTCGATGGTTCATTAAAACTGAGGCATACAGTACATACCTGGTACTCTTCGTATGTTGTGATGTAGTGGGTGTAAATGTTGCACAGACCAGCGACAACCACCTCTGCATTTGCGAAAGACTCTTTTACCTCCAACTCCTATGGAAATAATGTGAAATTATTGTGAAGTCAAAAGGCACCTCTGTCTATTCTTCCTAAACATATAGACACATACACACAGCATACAGTGTTCCTGTGGCTCAGTGGTAAAGCATTGCAATAGCAGCGCAAAAGGTTGTGGGTTCGATTCCCAGGGGAATACAGACTAGTTAATAATAATAGTAATAAAAAAAGTTAGCCTGAATGCACTGTAAGTTGCTTTGGATAAAAGCGTCTGTTAAATGCATAAACATATGGATATTTGTGTCAAAATACGTTTATTAAACTTAAAATGGAATCCTCTAAAACAAGTCATAGCTTTAAACAAATGTAATTATTATATTTGTACAAATAGAGTTTTCACTTTTGGGTGAACTATCTCTATATGTAGACTGCTGGCTTAGAATAAGAATTACATTTAGAATAATGACATTTTTTTATGAATTCTTTTTTTTTTTTGGGGGGGGGGGGGTTTGAAATATAAAAAAAAGCTGAATCTTCAGCATAATTACTCCAGTATTCAATGTCACACTTCTGTTTTAAATGAATACTGTTCTTCTTTTGGCCTTCCTATTCATCAAATAATTCTGAGAAAAAAATGTACAACATTTTCAAGTTCAATTTATGTACAGAGAACATTTTAAAAGTTATCTACAAGAAAAGGTCAAATTTAAAAGTTGAGTACACTAATATCAGCAAAACAGTAAAACCGAAACAATCTTATTATCTAAATGCAAAAGAGGATTAATAAGTTTTGAGACATGACTTGAACTCAGACAAAGCGGAAGCCGATCTGTAATAGAGTAGGAGATTGTTCCACGATGTGGGGCCGGTCACTTCAAATGCTCGGTTTCCCCTCGATTTTATTTGCAGGAGGAGTCTACCTTCGGATCTAAGGCCTCTGGAGGGAGAGTACAGGTGAAGTAGATAAGACAAGTAAGAAGATGCCAAGTCATTTAATGACTTATACAGCAGTAATAAAATGTTAAACTCAATTCTAAAATTAATCGGAAGCCAGTGAAGAGATCTCAGAAGGGGGTAGCATGATCAAATTTCTTCCTTCCCTTCAGGAAACTCGCTGCAGCATTTTGACTTGTAAGCATGCCGTTTGGGACCTAAATATACCAAAAAACACGGAATTGCAATAATCCAGGTGAGATGTAATGAAAGCATGGATAGCAATCTTCAAGGAACACTTAGGAAGAAAGGATTTGATTTTCGATAGAGAACGAAGATAGAAAAGGTGTTGACCTTCAAATGACCGCGCCGATCTGCTTGTCTAATTTGAGGCAACTATCTATCATCACACCTAGATTTCATACTTGGGGAGAAATTAATTAATTTAAAGATTCAAGGTCTAGGTGATTTCTTGGACTGGATTCTGAAGGGTCAAAAACAATGACTTCTGTTTTGTCTGAGTTCAAAAAAAGAAAGTTCTTGGCAAGCCAAGTGTTCATATCCTCAAGACATGCTGTTAGATTACCTAGACCACTCTTATTTTTCCTAGACACAGGCATATAGATTTGCTTATCATCAGCATAACAGTGAAATGAGACATTATGTTTCCAGAAGATGGAACCCAGAGGGAGAGCTAAGACATAGCCTTGAGGGACACCACGTAATAGGTTGCGAGGGGAAGAAGAAAAACATCCTGTTTTTACAGAGAAACGTCTATTGGTTAAAAAATATTTAAAGGGGGGGTGAAATGCTATTTCATGCATACTGAGTTTTTTACACTGTTAAAGAGTTGGATTCCCATGCTAAACATGGACAAAGTTTCAAAAATTAAGTTGTACGTTTGAAGGAGTATTTTTGTTCCACAAATACTCCTTCCGGTTTGTCACAAGTTTCGGAAAGTTTTTTTCGAGTATGGGTCTGTGTGACGTTAGATGGAGCGGAATCTCCTTATATGGGTCCTTCTGCCGGAAGAGCGCGCGCTCCCGTATAGCAGAGCAGACATTCACTGATCAGAGCGAGAGTGTCGCGATATGTCACAAAAGAAGTGTGTTTTTGGTTGCCAGGGCAAGACAACCCTGCAGAGATTACCATAAAAAAAGCATTAAGGGACCATGCGATGGAGTTTATTTTTACAGAGCATCAACGGAGTTGTGCAAGTGTTTTTGTTTGTTCCCTGCATTTCGAAGATGCTTGTTTTACAAACAAGGCCCAGTTTGACGCCGGATTTGCTCATCGTTTATTTCTTAAGGATAATGCAGTCCCAACGAAAAAGGGTCATGATCGTGTGTTGGAACCGCATGCGGTGAGTAAAACGGCTTCAAATATCTCTGTGTTGTTAACTTATCTATCGGCGCGTAAGCACATCAAGTAAACAACATGCGATGTTGTCATCAAACTGCACTTTCCACATGTACAGCTTAAAAAAACAAAACAAAGAAAAATAGACATAAAGTGGAACTTAGTCATTTTCCAAAACCGCTAAGCAAATATATACAGTTTCAGTACATACCACATAGAGCCGTCGTTGCTGATGCTGCTCTTGTTAAATTTCAGCCTCTGGATCTGATTCTGGATCATAAATATACGCTGAATCTGACTGTTAGCCATGGTTTGTTTTGGATGTTTTTTTCCTCACGGTGTCACAGCTTCCAAACGCGCTCAACACAAAAGCCTACTCGCGCTTGTGATTCTTTAGCTCCGCCCACACGTCACGCCTCCAGCCGGTCGTGTTTTTCTTTCTCTTATAAATATAATAAAACTAAAGACTTTTTGGAGTTATGAAGGGTGCAGTAATACTCTATAGGTACTCAAGATTAACAGGATATTGAGTGAAAACGAGCATTTCACCCCCCCTTTAAACTAAATTAAAACAGCCCCCACTCCCAACCTAACGCAGGACTGCTGCTTACCAAGTTTCCACAAAAACATTACGCAGCAAAAATAACTGAACACCGATAATAATTTACAAATCTCACTACTTTTTACCAGTAGTGAATGTGCAAGTCTCACCTTTTTGACTGCCTCTCGTATCCTTCTTCCTGACATGGTACTAGATCACAGAAGACAATTTGGGGTAAACAACATTGGCTGGTTATGGAGCCACTGTTTACTATTTAAGATTTTCCTATACCAATTAACAGAACTCACGTAAATTCTCCTGGGACTGCAACTATAGCTAAAGAGCCGATAGTGATGATCTGAACGTCCACGATGGCTGGATGCCATGGGAGGGGCGAATCCATCTGCACAGAAACAACTATCTCTGTTATTATTTCAAAACAAATAAAACAGCCCGGCAGGAATTATGAATATTTGCCATTACCTATTGTCATATACTGTGTAAAAAGTGCCAATTCTGGAGCTATTTTCCCCTTTGGCACATTTTTATCTTATGCTAATAATAACAAAAGAAACAATATTGTATATCAGGTTTTGTTATTCAATTTCTTTATGAGCTTTACTTGTCCTCATACCTCCCCAGTGCTGAAGAGGATTGGTTTAGGCTGATGACAAGCCGTCGTCTCGTTGGAAGGGGGTCCCAAAATTGCATCTCTAATTCCATCCCAGAAAGGATCTCCATCAGTATCCCCTGGTCACAAGAAAAAGCATAACCATAAAAAATCTGTCAAATTATGTACCCATAAGAATTGGCGAAGTGCTTACCAAGCGTGTGACATGAAACCTTACCTTGTATGAAGTTGAATTCTCCTCCTCCATCAGTTGTACCAGCAGCAAAACTGTGGCCCAGAGCAGGTTTACACGTCCGTCCCTGATGACAGAAACCGTGTCAGCACAAACATCAAAATGAGGAATTTTCTGGTTCATGTTAAGTTCTACAAACAGCATCTGTGATGTTCAGACAACAACTACAGAAAATCCTGTTTTGGTGATGCACTTACAATTTGGAAGTGCATACAGGAATTATGCAGTGCAAAATGTGTTATTTCATCCGTAAAACTGTCCTTTTGAGGACTACTTCTTTAAATACTTAACGTGCATGATTACATTACATTTTTTACAATTTCCACACACACACACAAAAAAATTCGAAAATCATTATTATTACAAACTTTTTACAGGTAGTCAACTTATAAGGGTAGTTCACCCAAGATGTAAAACTCTATTATTATTATATAAATTAATGAGTAATTTAATATAGATGTGTATTATAAAAAATGGTATACAAATAAAATGCACTTTACTCTTTTAGTGCATGTTCTTGATCTCATTAGCCGTATTTCATGCACAGGAACCCTGTACTCACTGTATGAGTGGAGTTCAGTGGGACGGTCTCATCAGTCATATTGACCCACTGATGGGCGCCGTAAACGGGCCCATGCAGCTCCTGCTTTGCACTGCTGTACAACTCCTGCAAAACAAATTGACTACGTGAAGTAATGCACTCACACCAAAATCACTGATACACATCAGGATCAAGCAATATAACAAATGAGACCAACCTTTGCTTTTTTAGACATATTCTCTCCTATGATTCTGGTGCTTTCAAACATGTCCTCACCCGGTCCAAAAGCTATGCATGCTTTTTTCTGTTGAAAGGCAAATGGAGAATAAACATTTCCAAGTGTCTGCAAATATTTAATTTGACATATAAAACTCAATAAAAATATTCAATAAAAAATATGAATTAAAGTATAAATATTAAAATGTGTGTATATGCATGTATAACAAGATATATATATATATATATATATATATATATATATATATATATATATATATATATATGTAACGGAGGCCAGCGAGTAGTGCTGTGCAGGTAAACCTCACTCCCCGATCTCAAGAGATGCACTAGCGACAGACACTAGTGGCTGTAGCCATTTAGCCACCTTGTTAGTGCGTCCGCCTCCCATGCCGGAAATTTGTGTTCGAGCCCCACTCGGAGCGTCAGAGAGGACCCGGGAGAGAGGGGTTACATTGGTGCCGTGACCCGGATGTGAGTGAGGTTTAGGGGGGTGAGTGTAACAGAGGCCAGCGAGTAGTGCTGTGCAGGTAAACCTCTCTCCCCGATCTCAAGAGACGCACTAGCGACAGACACTAGTGGCTGTAGCCATTTAGCCACCTTGTTAGTGCGTCCGCCTCCCATGCCGGAAACCTGGGTTTGAGCCCCACTTATTATATATATATATATATAATTTTATTTGAAAAGATTGACCTTTATATAATATAGATATTAAGAAAAATAATAGAAAAATATAACAAAAGATATCTTAAATATTTTGGACATTGGGGTTTTTTATTGAATGACAGAAAATAGAAATTTACTGGATTGCAAATTCAACAATCACACTCAAGAAGATTTTAATAAGTGAAGTGTGACAAATGTAAAAAAAAAAAACTAAACAAAAGAAAATCCAGTAAATCTAAATGGTGCACAAGATTGTTGATAAAGAACTCACTCCACCGATGGGACAGGAGCTGTTAAGGTAGTCACACTTCTCGCCGGTGTTCACACAGACAGGGCCGCGAATGTTGGGAGATGAATCTCCAAGATTACTGGAGGAAAAGCCGGCTACAAAAGGGCCCTGGAGGTAAACAGACAATCTGCTTGCATTACTGCTGAGCTTTTCATACTATACCAGATGCAAAAAAGCCTATTAAAAATAACTGCAGACATAAGCAACAGAAATGTTATCTTCTGTTTAATTTAAAGGGCAAAAATCTTGCATAATAACAACATTAATTAACCACCTTCAATAAACTTCCTCCATGTTCAGAGCTTTCTCAGGGGAACTATTGATTTATTGAATGGCAAAATGTCCTTGTGAACTCTTCAAGTAGTTTATAACTAATAAAGACAATTAATTAACCTTGAAGATGAGGTTCAGAGGGAAAGGCTGTAATTAAAAGGTTGACCTTTTACCTCACCGGGTAGAAAGCCAATGTTTTTCTCTTGCTCGAAGGCGTAGGAGGCGTAGCCGAGGTTATCCGAGCTCACCATGCGATTGGTGTTATTCATACTGACGGGATGTACGGCAAACCAGCTGAGGGCAGATACATGGCCAATAAATCCCTAAGATCTTATTCTGTTTGCACTGAAACTTTAATTATTATAATTTTTAAAGTAAAAGGTGTTTTGTACCTGAGCAAGCCGATACCATCCCCGTCCAGATCTGTGAATTTCATGATGACAATCTGCTTGTCTGTGTTGAATTCATATCTGGGTTGGAAACAGAGTCAGAAATGTACCTTTGATAATCATTCTTATGATGGAAGTCCGGACCTGAAATCGTTTGAATGTTACAGACATTCTTCCAAAATATACTACTGTGTTCCACAGAAGAAAGAAACATGAGGGTGAGTAAATAATGACAATATTTTATTTTTGAGTGTACTATCCCTTTAATAATCAAAGCTGATTTCTGATACTGGTGGGATTTGAGTTCCTTTAAAATACAGCTGGATCAATATAAGCTCATCAGCAAACAAACAAACCTGTTTCTCTCCTCCTCGGGGTTGTTCATGTATGAATGTGGGCTTCTGTTCAAGTTGCTGTCAGCTAGTTGTCCTTTATTTATGAAAATGCGTCCAGGTCTCAAATTCCTGTGAGCTATATCAATGCTCTGATACAGAGAATAGAAAGCATTGTGACATCAGTGACATGCAGAAGGCATTTACATGAACTAATCCAAATGGTACACATTTCTATGTTAACATATCAGAAATGCATTTCAAGTGAGAGTTGGCCAGTAAAGCATACCTTGACTATTCCACTGACGATGGCTTGTATTGATGGTTTAATATAACCTTTACTGGTGATCATAAAGAGGGTGTACTGGAAATATCCACCCACACCTGCATGTGTGTGTGTGCCACTCATGACCACATTGTCCTGTCTGTACAGGTCTCCATATTTCGCCTTCAGCTCTTGAAGAACCTAAAATGGTTTGGGACAATGATGTAATGCAATTCTAATGAGATTATTATGAGTTTCAATATTGAGATTAAACTTTACCTCATGCAAACACGATACGATCAAATTGATGCGATTAAGTTTATAATTGTAACAATTATAACAGTACAATTTGTGGTGCATACTGATTTTAAAGTCGCAAATAATAAACAGGCATGTGAACATTCTACTGTCTGTACTCTGATTATTGGAAATAAACACATTATTGGTATGTAAACATGTAGTATTATTTATTAAACATTTCTAGTATTGTATATATATTAATGGTGGGCTGTTATTGGTGTTAACGTGCTGCATTAACGGGATACTCTTATCAAGCTGGGTCTATACTACGCGAGCTATGATGACTTTCACCTTGATATTTTAGCGTGGATGTATACCTAGCCGAATCTTTAGGGGATGAGAACGAGTCTTTAAACTTGTGTGTATGCCTACTGTCAAATTACCACATCAAACGTGACGTGCTAACACGGATGCAGCTAAGATGCCGCCGGGTTTGCTTCAAGGAATTTGTAAAAAATTTATTAAAGAAGCTTCCCAATGGAAACCTTGACAAGACGCACGCCTGTTTCACACATACTCCGCCTGCAGTGCGTATGCAGTCCGTGTGCGGTATGTTTGTGGTGCAGAAGCAGCACGGACTCATACTCATTGTGCTTTTACACAGGACGCGTTTGCAGTCGCTACTCGGTACGCGAACGATCACTGCACTGCTGCAGATACTGGAACACACTGACGGACCGCAACCGCTTGAAAGCTGGAATCTGTTAACATGGGTGCATAAAAAATAAGCAACGCATACACACTGCAGACGGAGTATGTGTGAAACAGGCTTAAGGTTGTTTGCACCTTGTGCAATGTGGAATTAATTTACAGATTTCTCAAGCACTTTGTGATACATTTTGGAAACAGGAGATGAGCCCCTTTTCTAATGCACCTCCTGGCTTGAGAAACCCCTTCTCAAAGACTTAATGTTACTTTTAGTCATTGTTTTATTTGGGTAACACACATATTCTGAATGCCTTCGGCAGAATTCAAATGAGCCATTTTAATCTAGATTAATCTAGATTAATTCCAAGATTACAGTGAGATTAATCTAGATTAAAAAAAATTATCTATGCCTGACCACTTATAATATATATATATATATATGTATGTCAATGACCCAAGTGCTATTATGAAAGAAGTGCTTTATGTAAACTTTTCCCATGTCTACAGAAGAAGAATCCAAAGATGCGTGTTCTACCTCAAGCCTTAGTCTCTGAGAGACCATGCCGATGTCTGCAGTGATGAACACCACTCTTTTACTGCCATCGTCCACGATGAAGGCTCTGCTGAACAGACGTGTGTGGAGCCCTCTCGCTGTCTGCCCAGTACTGGCGTAACCCATCTTTTCCACGAAAACAAAAAACAAAATCAGGATTAACAAGAATCTTAAAGGCCATTGACATCGATATCTGTCTTTTATCATCACATCTGATCAATGTCATAAACATTATCAGACTTTAACAACTGATGAATAACAACTTCCTACTAAGGCCTCACCGATAATCACACAGAACAGCGGGCAATAGTTTCAGAGTACAGTCAAATGATCAAAGTCTAAGAAATGAACAGAACAGAAAACCATTGAGAGAAACGAAACTGACCATAGGCAGATCTGCCACAGGCCCGGTACAGTCTGCTCGACCCACACCGATCAGATAAGGGTTCTCTGGAGGACTCACTGATGGGCTCGGTTCCTCTGGAGTCACTTCTTCTGGTGCCCAAATAATACAAATATCTCTTAATATTACATTTGTCAAAATAAAACCAGCAAAACGTCTCCCTAAGTGTTAGAATGCCTAAGGACAAAAGTTATTGCTTAAGAAAAATACAAGTTGGTTTATGATCTATAGTTGTCTTGTAATTAAACCATGTGTACAGTTCAGAATTGCTTTAAGACATATGATTACGTTTTTCTGAATCCAGTTTGAGGGACAGGACTGTTATTAGCCCCACTGAGACTACTGTCATCAAAAGGAAGAGGACTATGAGCGACATCTCCAGCCCGTTGAGCTTACAGTACGCAGTCTTCCGCGCCATCACCCTTCACTGAAACACACACACACACACACACACATGCTTGTAATACAAAACAGAAACACATATAAACACTATACCATTCAGAACACTGAGCATTGAGAACACACTGACACTTAAAAACACAAATCCAGATTTCTATGTTGCCAAATGTGGTAAAACTACACTTTGTTTTTGAAAGAGGTTTCACCAAGGCTGGATTTATTTGATCAAACATACAGTTAAAATAAATAAACAGAAATATTTTAAACATACATTTAAAATAATTGTTTTCTATTTTAATATATTCTAAAATTTAATTTATTCCTGTGATGGAAAGCTGAATTTTCAGAATCATAAAAGTCGCATGATCCTTCAGGAATCATAATAATATGCTGATTTTGTGCTTAGCTATTCTTCTTATTAATATTTTTCAATTAATATTTTTGTAGAAACAGTCATAAATATTTGAAGGATTCATTGATGAAAACAAAGCTCACAAGAATAATATTTACTTAAAAAAAGTCATAAAGTAAAAGTAGTTTACAGTAATATGAGGTCACTTTTGATCAACTGAATGCTCCCTTGCTGTATAAAATAATTATTTTTGACTTATGATGCTCATTTAGATGCATAAAAATGGCCAAATGTATGTTAATATGAATTTTCTGTATTATTCAAATATGTTGTACATGTATTTTGAATTACGCATTGCAGTGCATTGTGTTTTGTTTTAGGATTAAAGGAAATGTCCATAAATTTAATAGAAGTTGTACAGGTAATTTTGTGCAGGAACATTTTGTGTTTTTCTATGGATTTCTATGTTTTTTTTTTATTGCACATCAAGATTCAAGAGTATGTAAACATTTGAACCAGTTAATTTGTGTAAAATTAATTATTATTACTTGTTTTACTTTATGTATTGATCTTCATGTATAACACCTTATTCAGTACAATGAATATCCTGCATTTTTTTATGATCCCTTGTATACTGTTTTAAGTTATTAAATTATTAGCATCATGCTTACTCTGCTTGATTCATCCACACTGATATAGCAGATATAACATAATATCAAACAGGTGAAACATATTCCTGATCTGTATAATATGTAGTGAATGAACTTACCTTTGTCTGGACTCAAACTCAATGAAAGGTGTAGGTTTTGTGCAGAAGAAACAAGAGAATCAAGTGTGGAAGAAGTGCACACTTCTAGTGTATATAACGCAAGGACAAAGGTAATATTCCTTCTTCTGTTTATAGCCGTACTTCATGTTGACAGTGTGAAACCAAACTTGGAGATTAGATTAGATTAAGCTGCACAACATTTGAGATACCACAGACCATATCAAGACATTCATTTTAATTTTACGTTAAATTTTAACCGCAGAGAACATTCTCAGTTAATGATAAAAGTAACAAAATAAATGCAAAAGTTAATACATTTCTATATGTAGTAATGCATTTAGTACAAAAAGTACAGTTTCTCTTCAAAAAAATATAATAAAATTGGATCCGTATTTCAGAATTCTTTGATTTAATCTAAACTATAAAATACAAAAATCTGGGAGGTCCTGGTGGATGCAGCAAATAAAACTAATAAAATGTATATTATTCTATGGGTAAAATTGTGTAATTGGGAATTAATATCCATAATAGAAATACCCTCTTGTCCTATGTAAAATGCTTTTTTCCATCAGGTGTGCACAAGAATAAGTATGCAACTCTGCACATTAAAAAAAAAAATGGATAAAATGCAAATTTTTTAATATACTGTATGCCTGGGGTCCAATATTAATATTTGTCAAATACCAAATATAATTAATATCTGAACTATAAATACATTGGGGAATAAATACAAAATTATTTGTCATTATTCATTAATCGTTAGTTAATAAAATGGAATTCAATACATAAAGGATTTTTGTGGTAACACTTAATTATTGCAAGTTTGCATCATATTCTGAGTGTGCTTTTCTCTGTTTGTGCTAATTTTGAGAAATACTGAGTGTGTTTAATGCAAGTGAGATGAGTAAATGCATGTTGACGTTTAGTCTACTCAGATATTTTATTGTATCTGATACAAGAAATCTGATTATGTAACTCATGTCACCTTGTAATGCGTTACCCCTGACACTGCTTACTATAGCAATAAGTTCTGCATGCAATTAACTCTAATACAAACCCTAAATCTAACCCTAAAGTATTTATATGTTATTTAATATAACTCGGTATGTAAATGTATAATTACACTGCAGCGTAATGGCAAACTGTTGTATAGTTGTGCAAATACATTTTGATGTGATCAGGCTTTTATTGACAACAAAGGACGACTTTTCCCTTAAGATAAAAAACACTACCTCTTACGGAGAGTGGGTAGGAACTGCTTCGCTCCCTTATTCATCAAGTGTGACTGATCATAAATTCCTCTCACGGGAGATATAACTTTTGCCATGTGACCAAAGGAAGAACAGATCTTCACATGCATTCACACAAAAGTGATTAAACCTTCTTCATATCTGTTTAAAGAACTGTATATACTTAATGAGTGCTATTTGTAACACAACAATGTATGCAACCTTACCCATTAAGGGATATACTGTATATATAAATGCATGGGTCAAAGTTCAGCATTACCCGTTGATGTTTGATCTTCATATTTTCAGCACAATGTGTAGGTTCATCTGGAATTGGTTTGGAATGTGCATAATGCATAGGAAAAACCTTAAAGACATTATTCGACAGAAATTGTACTAAATGTGGACTTTAAGCTATGCAAATAGACCTCAGGCTAGAGAGGGCCATACCATTGCCACCTCCGACAGCTTCAGCCAATCAAAACACTGGATCTGAAAGGCACCAAATCCCTTCTTATCAGGAAAGATTAAAATATGTTCAGAAAGAAGCACATTCGGTGAGTTTGGAAACAGCATCAGCAACAAAGCCCACAACCTTGGTGCCCCACATCGTCTGAAACATCTTCAGAACCTTCTCTTCACTGATCGTCTTTGCGTGTTCCGGACTGCCAGGATCTTCTCCACCAACGTCAGAATCGTCTCATCAGTGTTCCTCTCGCTGCATGTTCCAGTTTGCCTGGATCTTCTTCACAGACTTCAGAAGATCTGTGTGTTTCCAGACCAGTGACCTTGTGCTCAGGAGTTCATCGTTCACCAGTGCTTCGTGTTCTAGACATCGCCGCTCAGACTCAGCACATGGAACATAAATATCACTCTTCCCAAGAGATCGCTGGCATAAGTGTGCATTGTCAGTATATTTTTATGTAATTTGCATTAGATTTTATATAGCTGATGCCAAATAATAACAAATAATCTCTCGATTTGTTGAATCTAGAATTAAGTTTACCTTATTACTTTCCAGGAATCTTCAGTTCATCTGTCTAGTAACGTCTATCCATAGAAACATCCATTCAGTCACTTGCATCTATCGAACTTTTGCACTTTATTCATTTCTTGCAGTTGTCAGTTACTCTTGTCTATCCTTTTAATAAAACTAATTTTATTATAATTGTCGGCAATACAGTAAGAGGCTCTACAAGTAAAAAAAAAAATTGATATACAGTCTACCAAACTATTTAAACAAGCATTTAAAATCTTTTTAATACCATGGAATTTTTTTTTTTTTTTTTGAATTTAGACCATCTATACTCTAACTATACAAAAAAAAAAAATCCAGTAATCATCGGCGAACAGCACATTTTAGTGCCATCCCACAGACTTTTACACTTACTGTTCCCTCCTGGTGGAATGACCTGCCCAACTCAATCTGAGCAGCGTAATCTGAGTCCTTAGCCATCTTCAATAAACAGCTGAAAACACATCTTCATTTGACCCTCGAACTCTAACAATCTCTATTCTCACTCTCTAACACTAACATGCCCTATTCTTTTCATATGCTATCTTTTTGTCCTCTCTTTATTTACTACAAAAATAGCATGTGCTAAATGACAATGTAAATGTAATCAAGCAAAGCTGTTTTGTGCTAATAATTTGTCATTTATTTGTTTGTAAATGGACGAACACCTCCTACTATTAAATCACAATATAGCAGCTTATTGTATTGGATGGTCAATGGGACAGATCATCTGTTCTGGCTTGTAGAAACGATGGATCGCTTCATATCACGTCAGTCAAACCCAGAACATTCAGTCAGAGCCGTAAAGCAGCAGCTGTCCGACAGACAAACAACGTGCCAAAAAAACATTCCACAGACAAATACGAAATAAAACGCAACAAAAACATAAATAAATACATTCCGAAAGCAACATCAGAGAAATGGTTATGGACAAAGGAATTAGCATTGCTGACACCGTCATGAAAATACACGTACTTCGAGGTGAGTTCTGTTTCAAGCATATTTGGGACATGAATCTGCAAAGGGTAGTTACAGCACGACAACCCCGAATATGAAGTACAAAACACTGAAATTAGCTTTGAACGAACATAACTACATTACTACAGTTGACCACCTGAACACTGTTCGCCCCCAACTATTAAGGCACTGAAGAGCATTCGATTATCCAAACGATAAACATCTCCTGTAGCTCTCGAAGTAAAGAATTAGATAAAAAAATAATTATATGCATATAAACCTTGTCTGACAGCACGTTTTATTTAGCGGATGATTAGAAAAATGCAATATTTAGTTTGTCAAATTGCTTCCTTGAAAAGATAGCTTTGTGCAAAGGGGCAAAGATACTCTGACACATTGTCACGTTTTTCTGGAAAATAAATAACTTGGCATTTAGTTTGCTGGCTTTTTCTTGTGTTTTTTGTTGGTGCAATGCAAAATGATACTACAGGCCAACACAAGCCCAATAACACAATTAGAGAGAAGAAAATCACTGACAGTGGTTCCTCCTACAGCCATATTGTTCTCAGTTTTACATCCAAAACCAATCCTGTGAGGAATGAGATGCTTAGTTAAAGGGATCAGGCTTGTTCTGGCACTTTGGACACATGTTTTGGAGATCCAAATGGAGCATTTGCACGTTAGTCAGTCGGAGTCTATCCGTGTGTACTTCACATGGCTCCAATGCAGCAATCGCCATGAGAAGGGCTTCTGGTAGCTGCGGGGGACGACGGCGGGAACATTGTTTTCCAGGTACCTGAAAAATCGGTACCACCATACATGGGTGAAAAAGTTGGTCTGGGACGTCTCTTTGAGCACCTAGAAAAGATGCAGATGAAGAAGGTTCAAATAAAACAAGCTGACACAGAGCTATGAATGGAACTGTTGGCATGTGTGCTGTACGTACCTGTTGGTTGGCCATGGTGTGATACCACCAGAAGAGACGTGTGGTGATGAAGTAGGCCACGACAACATCAATCGTGTAGTGGTCATGAGCAAGGAGGATGCAAAACAATCCCACTGCACACAGAGCCCAACAGCCCCAGTGGTACCACCAGAACCGTCTAGGAGAATCTGTGAGGAGCAAGAAAATTAGGGCTCTTGTCATGAAGAACACAGAATACAGACTATTTGCTTCAGGGCAAATGCAAGGAGAACAGCAGTTTGAGTCTACCAAACAGAAAATGAATAAAAAAAGATAAAAATCTACTGATAGCAAGCAAAACTTACATAAAGTCATCTCAAAATGTAATTTGAGCATTGAGCATTTCAACACATTTCTGTCCAAACTGTCAATGCTGTAATGTCTCAAAATAGTGAACAACTATAGGTGTAGATACAGAAGAGAAATGGAAGTGATTAATACAGCATACAATTATCTACTGATTGGCTTCATCACTCCGTCTCCTCTCCACCAGTAAGCTGGTGTGTGGTGGGCGTTCTGGCGCACTATGGCTGCCGTCGCATCATCCAGGTGGATGCTGCACACTGGTGGAGGATGAGGAGATACCCCCTGTCTATGTAAAGCGCTTTGAGTGCTAGAAAAGCGCTATATAAATGTAAGGAATTATTATTATTATTATTATTATTATTTTTTAGCACAGGAACTAAACTTTGCAAAATGAGATTAACTTTTAGATTTATTAGATATACATGAGATGTACTGTACATTAAAAAAAAAATAATAATACACATTATGTGTTTGGGTTTGACCCAGAGGCTTTCAGTGTCTCAAAAATACCTATTAATATAATACTTCATAAAATATATTTAACCTCTTTCCCATCTTTCACACACTTTTTGGACTGAATATTGTTAATAAACATGAACATTAACCCATAGTGATCCACTGACCCCTAGTGAACCATTGATAAAGTGAAACTTCATGCAAGTATAATGAGTATATTTTATCTGAAAACGTTGTAGAGTAATATTTATAGAGCTATGTTACATAGAATATTTGAGGTTTCATAAATGTAGACTATTTTGAACTCATATTTTCTATCATGATATATACAGTATATCAAGAAATTCAAATCCATCGATTCTAACGGATTCTCAATTTAAATTCTCAAATGTTCTTATTAATTTCACAGGATATATTCCAATAGAATTTTGTGTGTATTAAAATAATATTCTTGCATCAGAATGTGTTTCCTGTAGTTCATGTAAAGTTGAAAAAAAATTGAAATAAAAAAGACGCAAATGTAGTAATAACATGTTACTAAAACAGTAACAATAATAAAAAAAAAAAAAAATATATATATATATATATATATATATATATATATATATATATATATATATATATATATATATATTATATATAAGGATATATTTGCAAAATCACAAATTTTTGAGAAAATATTGATCATGTAAATACATATATAAAAAAATATGGTTTTGGTTGACAAAAATTACATAACTACTTTAAGCTTAGGTTTCATCTGATCCAAACAGAGACAGGAATGCAAAAATCCTAATCGCCCAAGGCAATAAAAGTTATAAAGCATCATAATATTCAAATACTTTTTGGTCCAACTGTATAACCAGAATGTGTGTTTCAACTGTCCACTAGAGGATGGTGTTGTTTCAAATCTCTCCTCACAGCAGAGTTACTCACACTCCTTCGTGAAGAGATAAGTGAGGGTGAGCATGACTGTGTGGCCGCTGTATAAGTAGTCTCCACACATGTTATGAGAGCCTGTGATGGTCAGGCCTCCTCCGGCGATCAATTTCATCACCCGCCGCATCTGAGATTCCCAGTCACCATACAGCTGCCAGGAACAACAGAACAACATTAGCATCATGACATTCTCCCATAATTCCTTAAAACCTCCATACACTGCTTGTCATATTTTGTCTCTACGAACTCAGCTCGTGTTCATGTCGAGAGCCTAAATCAACAACAACAAAAAACCTTTGAGACTTAACATAAAAGCAAACACCCGCTCCTGGTAAAAAAAAGTTCTTGGTGTATTGTCTGGCTTTCAGCAACTGCATTCAACAGGAAAACAGGTTCTATAAAGGACTTGAGGATAAGTGTTTCCTGCAGGTCCCGTGGTGTGGATTTCCTGCCTTTAATGCTGTGTGTTCATATCTCATCAGTTACACCAGTGCACTGTCAGCATGGCAACACTAGAGGAGTTGCACTCAAAAAAACAAACAAACAAAAAAAAAAACCATCATATTTCATTTCACAATAATATTTCTCATTCTTTCCGATAAATGCAGACTTAGCATTCATATAGTCTGGAAAGTGTGCCAATGATGGAGAAAATGGTTCCCTATTAATTTATAAGAAGAAAATAGCTAATTACCATAGATTTCATTATTTGCCATATTCTGAAACTTACATTGTTTTCTTAATTGACCCTAATATTAACCCTTATATTATATATTGTGATTTAATTTTGAGTAACTAGCATAGGTTAACCTAGAATGTTTTCTTGAAATCACATGACTATTTATCATTTAGGGTGGTGAACATGACTGCAAAGCTTCAAGAACCTGAGGTGTTGTGGAATGGCGTTCAAATATTGTTAACTGACAAAAATACTTTTTACCCATTACAAATAAAAATAAATTAAACTAAAATAGTAGTCTGATTACACTAGTCTGATTTTTAAAAGTGCATAACTATTTTTAAAACATTTGATTTCCACAAAAATGTGAATTGATATTTTAAATATGTATTAATTTTTTTGTGCGCGCGTGTTTTCCTGTAGAGGTTTGATTCCCAGGAAAATTCAAACTGTACAAACAAACTGATACAAATTTATGTTTTCAACACAGTCTACATTTCTTGTAAAAATTTAAATCTAAGCGTAAAAACCCTAACAGAGTAGTTGAGAAACTTACATAAAAAAAAAATATTTTTGGGGGTCTGTCTTAAACCATGAAATTTGCAGATCAAACTGCCTCGCTAACATCACAACAATAAAAATACATTTTGTACACAACTTTCCAGGCATATTTACGATCCTAAAAATATTATTTGAATAATATTTTATTAATATTAAAGCAAAGATAAGAAAGCATCATTCCAATAATTTTCTCATTTCTTAGAATAATGAATGCCTTGCGTGTCGGTAATGATCATTTAATGAAAATTGTGCTTAATTGATATTAAAATATTATATAAATAACGTTTTATTCATATAAAAGTAATATGAACAAAATGCCTTTTAAATATTGCATTACAGTAACAAAAAGAATATTTTCTTTCATTGCGGTAATGATCATTTAAGTGGAAATTGTGCTTAACCATCATAAAAATATTATTTAAACAATATTTTACTCAAAATATTCTCTTATGTTTACTGATTTTATAATTCTTTGCATTACATGAGAATAATATTTTGTTAAATTAATGATAATTTATGAAGGTTTAACAACGTTAAAAAGTAAACAAGTGATATGAGAATGGGAAAGGAGAGTGAGATTATGTTGTATTTACCTTAGGAGAGCATTTGAAGTGCATGCCAGGAACTGGCAGAGTAGTAATGTACATGGTGATGCACCTGTAGAGGTAGAGTGTCCCGACTATGAAGAAGAAGCGTCGGCCAACAATCGATCTGTAGAAGGCAGATGTGGTGGTTTAATTTAACTACCGTACTACGAGTTTGCGTCTCACATGTCCAAACAAGTCACATTTTGTCACAAAATATTAGACTTGGTTTATTACTGTTTTGAATTGTGAAAGTACGATCATGACAATCAAGCACATTTTCCTCTTGAATTCTCATTACCATAATGACATCCAGACATTTTACATGACGATTCTCAGTGATGATTATATAAAGAAATACAGCAATTCTTGGTCTTTTTTTGTTGATTTTTTTCAATCACTAGAGTAAAGAGAAAAGTTTTTTGCATTATGGTAATGACAATATAAAAGACAATCATGCTCATTTAAATAATATTTTATTCATAATACAGCTATGACAATAAAATATAATTCAAATCATTTTTACTGCACTACAGTAATGAGAATTACATTGTCCTGCATCACGGTAATGATTAATTGTGCTGAATTGACAAATTTAAATATTTGTTTTATAAATTTTTAATTTTATCAAATACAATTTTAAATATGATTTATTTGTCGCATTACATCAAAGTTTTTTTTTATTTCATTACAGTAATGATAATTTAAGTGAACTTTGAACTTAATTATGAAAATATTATTTAAACTAGTTTATTCAGAAAACAAGAAATTTTAATATTTTTTAAGTTACAGTAATGAGAATACTATTTTTCTTGGAATAATAATAATTTTAGTAAAAAATAAATTGTGCTTGTCACAAAAGTTATATTATTTAAATAATATGTAATTCATATAACATTTAGCATATTAAAATCTAACTTTTTGCAATACAAAATTGTTTAATTGCCACAAAAATATTATTTTAATATATTATTCATATAACAGTAAGAACAGTATTATTAATATAACATTATTCATATAATCAAAATAATTTTTTGCATTATGGTAATTATTTTAATATCTAATTACTATAATGCAATATATATATATATATATATATATATATATATATATATATATATATATATATATATATATATATATATATATATATATTTTATTTTTTTTTTATTTTTTTTTTTTTCTACATTACTCTTGAATTTTATGAATAACATTATTTAAATATTTTGTGACAATTAAGCACAACTTATTCTAATCAAATAAAATATTATTCTCATTACTTTATTGTTAATTTAAGCTAAAATGCACAATTGTCATGAAAATTATGTCTCCTCACGAAATAAAATATGTATTATTTGTTTCTTCTGAAATTGAAGTAAACATGCCTGGGACATTACAGGTTTTATGAGAATCACCTACAAACAGCATTCATGAATGATTCACATACACAGTGTGTGCTACTTAGAAAACTCACTTGTGTTTTAAGAGACTCAACTGTATAATCCACAAGACCATCAGAATCATTCCGTTGATCTCGCATATAGTGAAAGCCCACTCCACACGATCGAAAAAGTCAAAGAACTTGTCAGGGAGTGGTGGAGATGCCTCCTTAGGAGGCACACGTTCATGGACCACAGAAATAATGACGGTGGTCAAGACGAAGCAGCATAAGGCATAGACAAAAGCCACGGCGGTCTTTCCCCACTCAGGAGGAAACTGCGGAGAAGCTGGCTCTGGTATGTGAATCTGCACCAGTTCCTTGTGGAAACCATTCACCATGCCATTCTGGTGAGGCTTTCCGGCACTCCCAGCATTCCCGTTATGATTCAACACCATGTGCCCATTGGCATGTCCATTCTTGTGGACGTCGATATGATGCTCGATCTTAAGGGTCTCAATCTTTTCCAAGAGCAAATGACCACCGTCTGATGTGACCCTGGAGAGGGGTGACCTCTTGAAGTCATCCGTCGTAAGACTTAACAAAGCTGGTCCGTCGTAGTTTCGTAAAGGTTCGGAGTATTCCTGCAGGCCCTGATCGGTCAGCCAGAGCGAGACCTCCTCCTCTGACCACGACGCTGCTTTATTCATATCAGCCCTTGAGCTTGTAGAAATGTAATGGAGACTCTGACATAGGCACACACTGCTATGAAACACAAAGTCTTTCTCTGAACATGCTCTTGACATGTGAAGGCCTCTAGGGAGGAACGGCTCACAATTTTCAGATGTTTAATCCAAATATGACACACATCTACAGCCTCTTCATAGATGTCTGTCCTGTAACAAAAAAGACAAAAGCACATTTATTTCCAATTATTTCCACCAGTATTATCTTAGTATCATTTAGATAATATTATAGAGAAACTATAGGCGTACTATTATAATATACATTCCGCTTTAATGTCATTTTAAGTGGTTGCGATTTTGTTGTTTCTGTCATTTCTATTTTTTTTGTTCTTAAATATCTACATTGTTTTTATTTATTACAGTCTTAGTTTTAGCTATGTTATCACGCAAAGTTAAACTAAATGAAAATGAGAAATGCTGCCTTGTAAACTAGATAAAATAAAGTTAATAAAATAACAGTAAAATCATTTAAATTATGAAATAACAATTTATATTAGCTTCTCCGGCATTTAAGAATAGGCTAATCCTGCTTCAGACCTTTAAATGTCTTTAAGATGAAAAATTATTCAAATGCATTTCATTTTTATATGTACAAAACAGCAACTGAATGAAACAACTCAATATTCATAGTTAAAAGAGTGCAACAATGTGCAGACAACTAACGTTATGAGACAGGTAAGAGTTTAAAAGCATGTGAAACTGTACTCACAAACTTCACTTTCCTCCAGAGTTCAGCATAATTTACATTCACAGCAGAAACTCTTTAAAAAGAAACTTTTCCAAACTACATAATCTCAGAGCCATAGAGTCAACACAGCAAACGTGAACCACTGCTACATTGAATCTTTGTGGATTGCAGAAAGAAGAACATTTATTTCTCTGAACGGCTGCGAGCTGGAGCAGAAACGCACTGATCAGGACCACATGCATCATCTGACTGCAAGAATTCCAGGAGCTGTGGAGTGTTTCCCCGGGTGTGGCAGGGCTGTTTACATTACAGCAGTAGGGGGAAGGGAACCATCTATCTGGCTTGCATCTGTGAGGATGTCTGCCATGAGCTCATTGATTACCCCTACATAAAAATCATTTTGAGAAACTTTACCAAAAGTCTATCTAGTGCTTGCCCCAAGCAATACTCTAAAGAATGTTGCTACACGGTTGCCAGGGTATTTAGGGTGAGTCAAAAAGCCTACCCTAAAGTCTCCATATATTATGATATGGGACGGGCCTTCAAGCTTTTCCGGTGGTTTAAAAATAACAATAGCCAATGAATCATCTGTTTCCTGCTTCATGATATCACAGTACCTAAATATTGCTCCTTCAAAAAGAGTAAAGTTCAATCACTTTCAACCAACTTTGTATTTTTACTATGTCAGTTTAATGAGTAAATGAACAATGTGTAAAGTCCTCCAGATGATGCTTCTTATGACTATGACTTTTATGACAACTAAAAATCGTACTTTTGCATTTGTTTTTGCCTTACACACTGATATTCTAATTGAGCCCAGTGGATTTTGGTTGAATTTTTTTATAATTGTTTTTCACCACAGTTGTTTATTATGCTCTTTTATAAGGTCTTGATTGTGTTTTGGGGGTGTACTAGAACTAGAGCTCTCATTCCAGGCTGTTCGAAAAAACACATTATTTTTCATTATTACAACAACTCTCTCCCCAGTCTGGTATGAATGGCTCGAATAGTTACTGTATCAAATGAAGGCCTGCCTTCTGAAATACGAAACGTGCTGTGATTGGTTAGCTGGGTCAGTGTGTGTTCTGATTGGCACTACTCAATGCCTGGTCGGGAAATGTCATGCTCCTTATAGTCAATTCTTCATCATCAGTTAGGAAACTAGGTGTGCTATTTGATAGCAATCTTTCCTTAGAAAGTCACGTTTCTACCATTTGTAAAACTGCATTTTTTCCATCTCAAAAATATAGATCTAAATTACAACCTATGCTCTCAATGTCAAATGCAGAAATGTTAATCCATGGGTTTATAATGCTCAAGGTTAGATTAGATTGTAATTCTTTGTAATGCAATGGGTGGTTGTTCAACACGCTTAATAAAGAAACTCCAGTTAGTCCAAAATGCAGCAGCAAGAGTTCTTACTAGAACCAGGAAGTATGACCTTATTAGCCCGGTCCTGTCAACACTGCACTGGCTCCCTATTAATCATATATAGATTTTAAAATCTTGCTTATTACTTATAAAGCCCTGAATGGTTTAGCAACTCAGTATTTGAATGAGCTCTTGTTACATTATAATCCTCCACGTCCGCTGCGTTCTCAAAACTCAGGCAATTTGATAATACCTAGAATATCAAAATAAACTGTGGGCGGCAGATCCTTTTCCTATTTAACACCTAAGCTCTGGAATGACCCACCTAAAATAGTTCGGGAGGCAGATACACTCTTGCAGTTTAAATCTAGATTAAAGACCCATCTCTTTAACCTGGTTTACACATAACATACTAATATGCTTTTAATATCCAAATCCGTTAAAGGATTTTTAGGCTGCATTAATTAGGTAAACCGGAACCGGAAACACTTCACATAACACCCTATGTACTTGCTACATGATTAGAAGAATGGCATCTACGCTAATATTGGTCCGTTTCTCTCTTATTCCGAGATCACTGTAGTCACCAGATCCAGTCTGTATCCAGCCCAGATGGTGGATCAGCACCTAGAAAGGACCTCTACTGCCCTGAAAGACAGCAGAGACCAGGACAACTAGAGCCCCAGATACAGATCCCCTGTAAAGACCTTGTCTCAGACGACCACCGGGACAAGACCACAGGAAACAGATGATTCTTCTGCACAATCTGACTTTGCTGCAGCCTGGAATTGAACTACTGGTTTCGTCTGGTCAGAGGAGAACTGTATATACCTATAAGATGAATAAATACAATTTCACATAGAACCTCACATTGCTAGTGGTGATTTACACAACACCGTTTTCAACTAATAACAGAAAACGTTTTATTCATGGCTGTTCATTTACACGACAATAGTGTTTAGGGTGTGAAAATGCATACTGTTAAACGTTCACGTTAAACGTTTCAAATTGCAACTCTGTGTGAATTGCAAAAACCTGAATGTGAAAACGGTGTGTTGCTTATGTGGCACTGCGCAGGCATGTAGTGTTTCTTTACAAAGTGACATTGCCAACTACTTTTTTTTTAATGGATGGTCACTTTTAATTCACTTCTTTTGGACTGAAGCTCTACAACACCTGCTGAGTAGGGCTGGGCGATATATCTAATGATATGATCATGCGCATCTAGTCAGTAAATCTGGTTCCGTGATTACCGCTAAATCACCATCAACTGGTCAAAATGCACAACAGCACTGTATGCTGCTTGAAAGACAGGTGTGCGCTCTGATGTAAACAAGCACACATGAGAAGGAACACCTGAGATGCTGTATAAAAAGCACATTCACTCTCTGACAGCAGATGGCGCTAAACTGCAGAAAATGCAGCCTTTACCCTGGAAACCCTAAAAATAATGCAGCTGCTACTTTTTAAAACATATTTAAATAATGTTAAATAGCCATTCAGATGTGTATTCTATGGTGTTTGCCATAATACTTCATTATTAAGACTTAATAGGCAATTTTTTTTGTTTTTTTATCTGAATTACAACATGCCCTAGTTATTTTTTGAAAGTGTTTTTATTTAATGTTCAAATTACACTTTACATTAGGACTACATTAGTTAACATTAGTTAATTCATTAGTTAAACTGCCAATGAAAAATTCTTTTGAACATTCATTTATCTTTGGTATTCCAATATTTAATAACATGTTGTTAAAATCGAAAGTTTCAGCTGTGTTATTTAATGAGCTAACATGAACAACTTGTTTGTTTGTTTTTTTTAACAAAGATGAATATCTTCTGTAGCAAATGTAACTATTGCTCATTGTGAATGTTAATGGTTAACTAATGACTAATAACTTTGTATATCTTTCTGTACTGCTTTATTGTAATTAAATGTTAAGTTGTTTTTGTTAAAAGAAAAAGGTTATTTAACCCGTTATACTGTATTATTACTTTTTTACTAAATTTCAATACTGTGATAATAACGTTTACCGTGATAAAAGCAATAGCAATTAATCGCAACAGGAAAATTTTATCCCGGCATATCCCTAGAAAGCAGCAACATATGATAAATAGGACAGAACAAGAAACACTATTAATAATCTTTCATTGCGCATAAAAGTATTATAATACTTAAGGCTCCAATAAAGAGCATGTGCAGAATGATGCCCTTAAAACAACAGTCAGTATTGTCTATTAAATACGTGCCTTCGTTTATTGAGCTTTTTTTTTTTTACAGTTTTAAACCTCATTTACGGTGCGCTCTTGAAGAGAGTTTGATCATTTTGACTGTAGTAATTGAACTGCTGAAATTGCTGAATGGAGGATGACACACAGACGCAGCGGGGAGATGAGTTTGTGAACTTTAATTGAATTACTTAAATATTCATCTGTACCTCGCATTGAACTGGAATGGCCTCAGAACACTTGAAATATAGTGAAGGAAAACTTTTTGGTGTTTTATGTTTTTGTGCCATTTGTGGGGCTCTATAACACAATAACACAGACTATACGTACAATATCAGAATTGGATCGGTCTCGTCTGACCGATACCAGAGCCGCAGAGAATGCCAGTGTTCGGGGCAGATACTGATACTGAGTATCTGATTGTTGCAACCCTAACAGTTATATAATATATATTCATTTGTCTTAAATATAATTTTGTTTAAAAAAGTCACTCGAATCGAATCGTAAAATCCAAATCTTGAATTGATTCGTGAGTTAAGTGAATCGTTACATCCCTACTTGAGAGCGAGTAATTTATGGCCTTATATACATTTTTGGGTGAACTAACCCTTTAAGTATGAGGAATATTAACAGTGATTCTTGACGTAGTTCCCACACACACAAACAGTCGACATGTTACAAATCTTACTGTGAACAATTCACACTTGTTCACATTACATTTCTTACAAAAATGTTTTTTAATTGTATGTTTAATCAAAATGCCATTACTAGAACCTCTGGTGAAACAGCATTGTCCCTGGTGACATATGCAGGATTTCTCCAATCATTTAATCTGCTTAAACCCCACACCTTTCTGCAAGCACGCATCATCTGCTTCCAATTTTGAGTGCCACGACCACATCTCAATTCCCATTTAACAACAAATTAATAAAAGTCCCAACCCGACATCGCTCTTTTTTGATAATCCACTTGGATGTGCATCAAAATTCAGAGGAAAAAAATCTGTCACTACTTCATTTTCATTGCGACGATAAAGAACGTTTTTGCGAATTGGAATTAAACCCAGTCCATGCTACAGTTCATTTTGAATAAGGACAATTTAGACAGACACTGCTCAACAGACAAGTTCTTTTTGTATTTATGTATTTATGTGGTTGTAAATTTGTATTCACAGAACTTGTGATCTTGTTTCCAGGAAAATCGTAAATCAAACTGCAAATGTGCACAAGAAATAATGGGAGGGATCTTTATATCGAAAATGCCACACACTTGCAAGGGCCTTCCTTCCTGCAACAACATGTTGCTGAGTGCAAACTATGTAACACAAAAACTGCTTCAGACATGAGAAACACTTCCCCATTTTACAGGAAACAGAAGTATATATATATATATATATATACAAGATTAGGTGTAAAGAGAAGTGCAAAACTTTCAGTTATCTGCAATGCAAATTAAATGAATATGCAAATAAGAATGGGCCTAAATGAAAACAGCTCGCATGCAAAACTTATATCAGCGTATAACTGTGGTTTCCTCTGAAATCTCTCAACCTCACAAGCAAACAAGTATCAAATAATTACTGATCAACTGAGCGAGATCAATGCATTGAAATAACAATGGCACTATTCTAAAACAGCTGCTTTGTCAACGCTAAGAATATATCATTTTGATTGGTCACATCATATCAAGCATATTCATGGTAAACTATTAGACTGGACTAATATTTTCATGTATTTTTGTCATATACTGCCGACTGTAGTAAAAATGGCCTTGGAGGGTTTCAAAATGAATTTGATGTAGCATTTGATGTATGCTATACTGACAATTTTAAAGAAGGTTAAAGCAAAAAGCATTGCTGGAAAGAACAAGAAAAGATACGAGAGCTGGGCCGTGCACGTGCCAACCACACACCGCAGCTGCAGGCAATCATTAGTGGTGGTGGTTAAAAAGAAATGTGAAGGTTGCTCTTTCTTGTGGAGAGTGGAATATGAATGGAGTACAAAGCTATGTTTACAAAATAAATAACAGTTTAACAAGTAAATTCTGTTTACATTTTAATGCACTTTGCACAAATAATACCTACTGTTTGTAAGAAAAATACCACAGGTATGTTAGAAATGTTGCATAGTTAGCCAACAAATTAAATTGATTGCAAATTAATAATAATATAGATTATAACTTTATAGTGTATTATAACAGTTGCAAAACGATTTTTTATTAACCTTTTTTTCAAGATTTTTATGATTTAGATTTATTATGTTTATTGGAAAGGCACTTTTTATATTGTCAAAAAAATATATATTAATAAATGTAATAAATTTACTACTAAAGCAAAACATTTACTAGCAGTTTAATGACACAAAAAGTCAAGTATTCAGGGTGCTTTTCTAATTTAATGCAAATTAAGCTTTGATTGACACACATATAGAATTCTTCCCTCCATATTCAGAGGGGTAAAAAGAAATGAGCGTTGTAACCACTGAATAACAAAATAACTAAAGTTTAGGACTGTGGGAGGAGCTTTTAGGGCTTTAAGATATTATTTCAAAAACTTTGAATGAGTAATCCATTTAAACAAGCAAACAATCTATTGCAACACCCAATTGTCAAAACCCAAGAATGATAATCAACAAAGAACAAACCAAACCACAAACATTTCAGTTGCCACTGCGAACGATAACAACAAATTAAAGATTATTAGATTTGAATTTATAGTTTTACTAGACAGAATTGCATTGTTGTTCTGACAGCACAAACTTGATTATATTAAGTAAGATCAATTACATAAAAAAGGGTCACTAAAGAGGTATATAAAGATGTGGAACAATGTTAGAGAATGGAACATTTAACTCCATGATCATCATTAGAGCCAGTCACCTGCTCTAAATCATGTAATCTCATGTGCTTCTTTCTTTGCAACATCAACTGTCATGAGTAAAGCTATACATTAACTCGATGAATTAGTTTTTCCAGAACAGAACTGCTCAACTGTTTAGTGACTAGAACAACCGTAAAACAATAATCTGGGTAATCATATACAGTGTTCAAACAACAAAACATGAGGTTCATGTATTATGAACTTATAATTTTAGTTTATGGCTTTCAGTTATAGCTACTGAATGACATAAAAGGACACTCATTTTTTGTTGACTAATATATGTTCAACCTAGAATGTGATCATATCTAATCACAGGACTAGGATTAAACTGCTCGATTTATATGGATTCATTTTTATGAACTTTTAAGTTTTGGTTACTTCTCAGCTTTCATTAAATACATCAATTTGGGTTCTGAAAATTTACTTATGGGTCTTCAGTCTTATGGGCTTTGAACAACATTAGGGGAATGGACTTTTTTTATTTTTTCATTAACTATATACACCAACTATAACAAATGAAAGTGTCAGTCAGCTATTTATCAAGTCAATTTTTGTTTCTTTAGCTTTAATTACCCTAAATACCATACTTTACATATCTTCAGGTTAGGGGTGGGCAATATAGCCTCTAAATTATATCACAATATTTCAAGAATATTTGCGATAATGATATTAATGATGAAACAAAACATAGAACAATGTTTTATTGGTGATCGCAGCTGGCAGGCAGCAACATTTATTAGTGCTAACAAAATGAAGGGCATTTTTCATCCTTTTCCAATGAGCTTCGGTCATTGATGACAGACTACCTAATTCAAAGTAATCTCGCATCACCAGACCTACAGAATGGCGGATAAAGGTCTGGAATCCATGGCAGGTTTCACTGGCCAATGACCGCCCATGAGGCCATTTGACCGACATGTCAAACAACCAATCACAGTCTGTTTCGTTCAGCGTCACTTTTCAGGGCGCGGAATGGTCGCCACAATAACAGACCAGGGAGTAAAACTCTCTGACGTATTTAAATGATTCCATGCCTCAAACTTTAAATATTTGACATTCTTTTCTATATTGTTTAGTTGATCCTTGATGTCACATTTGTAAACTGGATGGCTTTATTTTTGTTTACAGGTGGAACGTTAACGAACGCGACACACACGTCTCACAGAAATCCTGTATAATGCAACCAATCCGATGACGACAGTTTCCACTTTGTCCCATATGCATCAGACGTTTAGCCAACATTCCGTAGGCATGACATCTGAGGCTGAATTCAAAGTGTCTGCGTCCGAAAGCCTAGGCATCAGGCTTGTTGCCTATTTGCCCTATCAGGCAATGACTTTGCAGGCAGCGTTACGACTCCAACACGGCCACTCAATGCTTGTGTTTACACTCTGCGCCACTTCGCTAAAGATATGTGCCGCGCCTATTTTTGACAGTAAGAGTGTGCACTCGAATATGCTCTAGAACCGCTCTCGCGATTCTTTGATGTCATACACCGATCAGTCTGAACACACCTGTTGGGTTTGGGGTGTTGTTTATGTTGTGCGTGCTAGGGAATGTAAATGCACCATATGTCATTGCGTCACTATATCCTTGATATCGCAATTTGACACTTTTTATAATTTAAAAATATATACTGATATTATCGTGGACGGTATGATATGGCAAACCCCTATTTCAGTTATCTTTAAAAAATTACTTAATTACTTTGAATGAAACAGAAAAACATGAACAAGACCACAATCGTGTCAAATTTCAGACAAACATCCAGGTTTATAGTGAACTGTGAGTTCTGTGATGTTTGTTGTTTTATAAAAATAAAAGATCAGATGCAACTTAATCCTCATTATACCCAATACAACACAGCACACTGTGTGAAATATTGTATCCCACAATACAATGCCTCCATATTGAACCTTCCATTTGCAATATGCAAGATAAACCAGTAGTCATGGAAGATTTTATGACATCCCTTTCTTGACTCATTTTGTGATCAGGCTATCAAATATTAACTGCGGTTAATATCTATAATGCGGTTAATATCATCTATAATGAAATATTACACATTCAAAATATCTCCTGTTATATTTACTATTAAAAAATAGAATAACTAATGTCACAAAAACGATGATGCAAAACATATCAACATATAAGAATCATGTACTGGCAAATGTTTAACTGGACATTACCACACTGTTCACTCAACCAACTTTACAAGGTGCATCCTGGGATGCTTTTTAAATAGTATTGAAGGAGTTCACATACTTGACAGCTTTTCATAAGTAACCACACCAATTAACTTGATGATAATTAAAAGGAAAAAATTCCACATGTATAATACTGTGCAAAAGTCTTAGGCCACTAGTTTTTTCAATAATGTTAAGAAATGTAAACTGATATTTACTACTGACACACTACAGCAACATACAGAAATAACTGACTAAAAATATTTGGGGGGTGAAAATACTAGTGACCTAAGGCTTTTCCACAGTACTGCAATTTTAGGAAGTTGCTTCACTCCGTAATCCAGTTACTTAGTTACTCATTACAAAAATACAGTTGCTATAACTACTGTACTGCTGTATTTATTTGAGCATGGCACACACGTTACACTTTCCTGAAGATAACATTCAGTTAAAACAGTTAAAACTTCTGGTAAAAAGGGACCTAATAACAATGCAATCCTCTAGATAAGATTATTTCTTTAACCCATCTATAGAATTCAGACAGACTTTTTTAACTAAGGTGGTTTTAAGTTACTGAGCAGTTTCTCCTGTTCAAAGCAAACAGAAGGTGTAAGACTGAATAAAAGTGTATTGTGTGTCAGCTATTTTCACCTGCTTTATCTAGATTTGTACAAGAATGGGGTAAAAAGTTTTATGAATTGCCCACTCAATTTAAAACATAAACATTTGAATAATTTATGATAACTAGAGCTGTGGCAACAAAAATGTGATAACATTACATAAAAATTTACATATTACTAATCATCATGCCTTAATTCAATTTAAGGAAGTCGATTGAGCTCACAAAACTGTTCTGAAATCTTTCTTGAATTAGAATGATCTTGTTTTGTGTGCGTGTGTGCGTGCACGTATGTGTGAGTGTGTGCACACACACACGCGTGTGTGTGGGAAAAAAGTCAGAGGTTTGGAATGACATGGCGCTTAAATGATTGAATACATTATTTTTGCTTAAAAAAGTTGTTTGCATCTTGTTCCTTAAATTTCTCTACTAGGCTATTAAATTAAATTACATCTTTGTAATTTTGACACTACCGATTATTTTAAACTGTTAAATGCTAAGTTAAATAATTAAGGTTACATGCATTTATGTCCTGCATTCTCTAAACAGTCTAAACTTCAGATGCAGATTCTATGCCATCTCTGCATAGCAAACACAAATTTTGTTGATACTGATTTCTTTTGATTGGTGACAGTCCTAAAGTGTGTTACTAACTGAATTTACTGATTAAACATAAGAATTTGACACAAAAGATAATGCATGCATTTAATTAGTTAGAAAAAAATAGGGTTTGTAAAGGTAACAAGGCCCATAAAAGGTAAAAGTCTATTTTAAAATGTTGGAAAATTTAATTACTGTTACTCCTGCAAAGAAACCACAGCATAGAATATGAAGATCATCAAAAGCTTTGGGGGTCAGCTGTCCACGGCAGTCCAAAACCGGTCAAAATACCAGCACAATATCACCCTCAGCAAAATGTGGTCTAATAATCTTACTGACAAAATTCCAGAAAATACTGAGATATTATGACTATTTTTGTCATTTTCACACATAACTACTGTAAACTGTTTATGTTTTTATCAAAATAACTGTACCTTAAAACATAACATCTAAGTAACATTGTATTTTTAAAATACTTTCTCCCACTTCCTGCGCACATATCTTCCATCCCGAATTCAGCTGTCCTATGCCACAATCAGCTGCATCATGTCCCATGAGAGTCTCACTGGAATCTTCCCATTCAAACATACATTCAATGTTTGTTTGTTTTCCTCAGACATACAACATGTAATTTCACAGTTGCACAACATTTCAAATGTTCATTGTTTATACTGTGGCATAAACATTCTTCAAGTTCCTGGGCCAGCCATGAGCCATGCCTTTCTAACAGCTGCTAAAATGCCAAAAGAACCAGCTCAAAATCCAAAGTAGAAAAACCCTCCATTTCCAATGCCAAGATACTAGTTACGCAACATGATCCTATTCCTGTAGATCAGATTTCCTCTCAAAAGTGTGTAGTGTGCAGTCAGGCTAATGTGATTTCAATTAGAGGGACGTTCCTGTAAAAATATATATTTCTATCCTTTAAACCAGGGTTTGCCAAACTGGGGTTCAAGAGAATACTGCAGGGGGTTGGTTAGTAAGTAGATTAAAATCTAATAATTAAATCACTAAAAATTTTTTTAAAAAAAATTATAATCCACCAATACATCAATAATATAACAAATAAAAAATATATTATAAATAATTACTTATAAATAATTAATTACTTGTATTTTAATATATTATAGTTTATTTTACTTCAAGCACTCACTTGAGATGGGAAATGAGCTTGCAATATAAATATCCAAAATTAAAACAATAAAGCAATAATAACAATAATAATAACAACAAAAATCTAAAAATGTATGTTGGTATTTGGGTAAATATTACTGATCATCATTGTTATATGGGTGCATACATACACAGGCATATATGAAAAGGCTGTATTGCGTTGTTTTGCTATCTCCCAACCCCAAAAACCTGGGAAGTGAAAGGTTAATTAAATGTTCAACTACTTTAAAACTACTGCTGATGGGGAAGGACAGACCACAATAGACCCATTGAGTCTCTGAATCACTCTCTGTCTTCTCTGAAACTCCTCAACACACACATTCCATAGGCTGTAACTGAATTAGCATTACCAACATATCTTGAGTTCACACCAACAAACATGAGCACAAACTTGGAAGCACTTCAAATCAAGCAGCTCAAAAAGTCGGATATCAAAGTGGGAGATGCTGCTTTATACGGATACATTTTTCTGCATGCTTGACTTTGCAAGGTGAAACAACAATTAGAATTGCACTTGTTGATATGAGTAATAAACACACTTGTTACTACATGTAACTATGAACTTAAGCTTTATAAAGCAAAACCAATGCTTGGCTTCTGTGTCTGATTTGGGCAATTACTCCAGTGTTGACGGGATTACCGGTGTTAAGCAGCTTCACCGGTTACGTCACATGACCACTATATTACAATCCTGATTATTAATAACGATTATTCTATCCTGCTGAAAAAAAATAATTTAAAAATCTGGTCTGCCAGCCTGACCAGCTAAGGAAGTGGTCAAAACCCCTCTAAAACCAGCCTTCTGACCAGCAAACACCGGGCTGGATGACCAACTAAAATCAGTCAACCAGCTTAGGCTGGGTTTAGGGTGTTTTTTGTTGTTGTTGTTGTTGTTGTTGTTTTTGTTTTTTCAGCAGGAAAATGCAATAACATTTCATGTGTCCTTTAACTAACCTCAGCTGACAATACACTGACTAAATTTAACCAACTATGATGATGCAATACTCATGGTTTTGGTTAGTGTTTTGTCATCAGTATTCACATTACATTTTCTAAGTGACAATTTGTTCACAAACGGGAAAGCAACATGCACAGTAAAAGCTTTAGAAACTCTTAATATGAATTCCAACAATTCCAATTTATGTACATGTTTCCCCATTTTATTATCACAAGTAGGAAAAGCGCATTTATTCCTCAAACACAACAGATCCATTATTGAAACTCAGTGAAAGTTTGATCATGGCACATTTGGTAACACAAACAGTACAAATGGCTTGTGAAAAAACACATATAGTATATATGACACCTTTATGTAAGCAGAATATCGCTGTGGAGAAATCGCTAAACTCTTATGTTTTCATATCATCAGCAGCACTTGTTCCGTCATCTGTGAGTGTTGCAAGATTGCATAAATTAAATTAAATACCAGGAAGAAAGAGTTTCATTAAAGGAGAAAAAAATTTGGGGGGGGGGGGGGGGGGCTTAAAGCTATTCACATCTGGCAACCACAAGCATGAATGCTAGACTTGTTATCAATGAAAGATAACGCAAACGCCAAATTAAAAACAAGTTTCAGGACAATCAAGGGCACCTAAGTTGTGGTATTGCCGGCCCGAGACTCGAACCCACAACCCTAGGGTTAGGAGTCAAACTCTCAAACCACTAGGCCACGACTTCCCTTATTAATGTTTTTTGTTCCAATCTTAATGTGAACAAGACTTTCCATTGTCTGGTCCTTCAGTGTTGGTTTAAGGTTTCAAGACTGGACCTCATTCACACGCTAAGAGTCTTTGGGGAGAGTCAGTTTCTGGCCTTTCCAACACTGAGAGCTTCATTATGAGTGCCTCAAGAATAACAGCCACATACAACCACAGGATGTAGATCAATTACTTGTTTTTATTTTTTGAGAATCATTTGTACCTTTTGATTTTATTGCATTTGCCCTACTTTTTTAAAAATGTAACTCTTTGATCACAACAAAATTTACTGTGTTGTATATTTCTGTGAAAAAAAATATGCTGGTCAAATCACTCGCCCGAGCCTAAATGGTTTGTCATTCTTTTTTTCTTTTTTTTATCTTTTGGTACCTTTCTGTATTTTTTCTTAAATATGCTTTACTGATCAGCAACTCAAAAAAATTGTCTTAAAAACAATAACAACAAAGAACCATGAAACTATTGCGATGCTGCCTGGAAGGAAAAAAATAATTGCCCAATTATAGTTTAAGGTGAAGTCTATTTTGCCTTGTTGCCTGTACATGTTGCATACGGTTCAAAATGCTTAATAAATCTATCCATTAAAGGGGTCATTAACTGAGGAATCAAAATTTGCTTGATTTTTCTGACATGTAAGAGGTCTTAGTACTTTAAAAACATCCTGTAAGTTTCAGAACTCAAAACCACGTTAGTCTGAAATTTCATCGTTTTGACTGTAACCGAACGCAACACGCAGTTTGATTGCTGAATGGAGGATGACAGACAGCCGCAGCAGAAAGAAGAGTTTAGGTGAACTTGAATGTAATTATATTAATCTGTACCTCACATTGAACAGCTTCAGAACACCTGAAATATAGTGCACAAAAATGTTTTGTTGCTTTATAATGTTTTTGTGACTTTCGTGTGGCTCAACAATAACATAATAGTATACGCACAATATCGGATTTGGATTTGTCTTGTCTGACCGATACCCGATCCGCAGAAAATGCCAGTATCGGAGCCCATACCGATCCTGAGAATCAGATCGATGCATCCCTAATCCACAGCCATTTGACAACACAACAGTTTCCAATGTAAAAGTCTATACTAGAAGCATGTGTCTCCACACAGTGCGCATGTCTCATATTTTCCATAAACAGACTGGAGCTCTTGGTTATAAAAGAGTCAACAACCACAGAGACAACGTCAATAACGAATGCCACTCTGTCCTTTTCACAGGAACTGACTTTTTATACAGCAGGAAACGGCTTTATGGAAAGTTGAGTAACTTTCTGCATAGAAAACACGCAACAGCATGCAAACAACAACTTAACATTTCTGTAAGTTTCTAGTTTAGCCCTATGGGACTGAAGCCCAGCTGCAGGCCTTGAGTTTCCAGTGACTTCCAGAGCGAGCACACACACACAAACACACACACACACACACACACACACACCTGAGAGACATCCAATTACCCAGAGATCACCACAGGCTACAGTTTTCCCACCAGCTAATAAATGTATCCTGCTTAATCCTAATTACATATATTCATTAGTCATCTGAGAACGCCTGTACAGAAACCAGCTAGACAAATGCAGCATTATTTCAACCGACAAAACCAAAAACACCATTTCTACCCGAAACATATGGTTTATATTTCAGCCATGCAGCTAAATAAACACTATTATGTAAGATATTAGAGGTTTTTTTTTTTTTTAAGTTAAACAAATATAAATTAAAATGCAATACAAAACTTTTTTATTTCCCAGCCAATTTCATTTCATTGTTCATGCCATTTTTTTCCCCCATTTTCATCCTCATAACACCCTACAGTCAGGTTTAATTTATTAGCATTAGTTAAAGTTTTTAACAAATTTATTTTTTTATTAATTTAATTATTTTAAAAATCAACATTTTCTAAAAAAAAAAAAAAAGTATTAATCTAGGTTAATGTATATATACACTATTATACAGGTAATTTGAGTGTGTTCATAATACATGAACAAATATTGTTTATACAACTTAAAATGTATAAAATGAATTGAACCTAATCATAAAGTGTTTTGCACTTCCAGCTTATTTTTAATAACACTAATAATTTAACAGCACTTGTTTTATTAGACAAAATAGTATAGTTTTCTATACTTATAAATGTATTTCATACTTAATGTCAGGATGCCCAAACTTGCTTGTAAGATTTAAAACTATTGATTTAATTTTTCATTTATAGTTTTTTGGTTGGCCACTTTTCAGATTTTAACAGTCACTACATCATATTTTTGGTTGAAAATGTTAAAAGAAAAGTGCAAAAAAAAAAAAAAAAAAAAAAGCAATGCAAAAACAATTCCATTTAAAATACAAAAATCCATTATTATGGGGTTCCTGCTGGGTTCCTGCAGGCTGAAAACAAATACCTGATATTTCATGACATTTACAGTAGACAGTTATGCATGGCACAGGAACCTGTAGCCAGGGGCTTTTCTAAAATTTAATCAAACTGAAGTAACTATAAAATAATAAAAAAAAGGAAGTCGTCGTACCACAGAAGATGCTAGTAGGCTAGCATTTGCATCTTGTGAGAGATTCAAACCCAAATACCATCACCGTGCCACCTCTCGATAACACAACATAAATCAAACATTTCCACGTTCATGCACACGCGCCGTGATGAATTCACAACAGATGAAACAACAAAATTACACCAGCAGCTCTAGCATGAATGAATCCGAGTAACTGTACGCATTCGGAAAGTTGCGACGATCAACAGATGAAACATTGTATCCGCTGTAATCGCAACACCATTCAAATGTTCGAGTTTCGGCTGTGAGACTGAAACGCGCGCGGCGAACACAGTGAATGGATTGCATAAAGCCTTACCACGAGCGCTCGTCTTCACAAACCCACAGGACTCAAGTGCCTTGAGCTTCATCTTGGAGAAGCTCCCTTTGAAAGAGCCTGCAGACGTAACGAAGCGTCTCTAGGCCGCTCACTACGCATGTGTTGGGAGCTGCACGGAAATCGGGGGGAGCAAAAAGGATGAGAATGGGAAAATCGAAGTCGTGCCATATCATCTCACAGTTAATGAGCTGTTGTCTGCAGTTGAAAGCAGTTATTGATTGTTTTTTTGTTTTTTTTCTATTGCGGATAAAACGTCCTGCCATAGTCCGTGACTTATTGCATTATTTTTTATTGCATATAAATAATATTACCTATATATTATAATATATCAAATAAATACACATGCAACACACATATTGACGTTTTATGAATAGCCTTCTTTATAATATAACGTTAGTACGCCGCATTTAAAACATTTAATAGCCTATAATTATATCCACGAAATAGGCCGTTAGTCTAAATGTAATTTGTGGTCCATTGCTCCATCTTCTGGACAGTTAACGTATGAAGCAAGAAGTAGCAAAATTACACTTAAAATGTAGCCTATAACCTATGAAAAATGGTAATGAGGTTTTCAAAACGGAAATGCAGGCTATCAGTATTTAAATGTTAATATTCTATTCCGTATGTGCAAAGTTTGGTGCAAAAGACAAATTAAAAATAAAGTATGCCTATATCATTTACATTTGCCATTTCCAACGGTAGCTTTAAGTTCTTGCGGAAGAACATCGTAGCCGGAACTACTTCTCTCTGTTTATGTCTATGGAGAATCACAAAGGTACTGGGTTACTCCGCCGCGGTATCCCCGAAGCAATCTAAAATAGTCCGAATATAAACACTTATTATAGGTGCACCTTAGTGATTTAGGACAAGCTAAAAACACGGTTTGGAAAATGGATTCATGGTGTACTCGTTTATTATATACATTTTTCTACATTTTGAACACAACAAAAGTTACGGACCGCAGCTCTGATTGGTTGTTTTCTTACCAGGAGCAGTATGTAAAAAAAATATATATATATTTACAAAAGTTACCTACTGCAGCTTTAAGTGTTATTTCTCCTAAATGCATTAATTTACTGAACCTCTGTCATCCCAGATGTTTATGACTTTCTTTCTTCACATGAACACTAGCAAATATTTTTAGTCCATATAATGCAAGGGGACAGGACTACTTCAGAAACCACACAAAGTGAACATGACAGTCAAGATTAAAATATTGGTATTTGTATTTTTCTTACATATCGTTTCACTTAAGAAGACAGTGATTCATTAAGAGGGGTTGCATGAGTTACTGTCATCATTCTCTTTGTGTATAATTTTTGAAGTCTCATTTTTGGATGTCCCATACACTTGCATTATATAAAGTTTTTTTTATTATTATTATTCTCTAAAACTCTTAGTTTGTGTTCATCTGATAAATGAAAGTCATATAGTATGGCATGAGGCTGGAAATGACGGAGTTTCCTTTTAATCCCTTTCCCTGTATTTTTTATTTTTTTTTATTTACTTTTGGTGTTCCGCTGAGTTTAATTTTAATTGTTGTTGTTGTTAAACTAAATATACATGTTTGACCTGTGCCATTGCATTTTTTCATTCTCTCCCTTTAACCATTCTTCTGTATTGTCTGTGAGAAAAAAAGTACTTCTGCTTTTTTAATACTTGAGTAGGCCTACAATTTAAAGTTGTACTTTTTTACTTTTACTCAAGTATGATTTTGACCAGAACTTTTAATTGAGCAAAGTTTTCACTGAGTACTTGTACTTTCACTTGAGTAAAATTTTTACACCTCTGGGTTTAATGCATTGACACTCACGCTTCTGAAGTAAGAATTGCTTGAAAATGCTAGGGAACGATTTTCACTCAGAAAATTGCTAGTAAATTTCTTAAATGATTACAAAGACACCGCAAGTAACCAGTAACACACTAAATTACTGTTACTGTTTGAGACTTTTATTTTGAAAACGACGACCATCTTTTAACTTTCGGTTGCGTTTTACTGTAGCAAAAATACCGATCACTTGTACTTTACATTTAGTCGAAACATGGCTTTCCAGTGTCAGAGGGACAGTTATATGCAAGAGGTATTTGGCTTTTTCAGATCGTATGATATTTCACTGCACGTGTATCGCCTGAGCAATAAATGTCGAACATAATCTGAATGAGTGAACAATGTTTTCAGTGACAGCACATGTACAACAGTGACAGCTGCAGAGAATTTCCTTCGTTACATAAAGTTCATGTAAAATAATTACACATGCTGATATTAACAGTAACATATTTTAAGGTACTTTAAAAAAATGCATTTGTCACTGCAAGAGTTCAAGTCCATTGTCCATGTTGTTTGTCAATTTTCTTTTTACAGTTCGACACATGTGTAGTCTCTTGCGTGCCTGCAGAATTAACCCTAGAGAATAATGGAAAGAAAGAAAAGCTGAAGGGCTTTAATCTGAAACTGAAAGACACGATTCTGTTTCCGGAGGGTGGAGGACAGGTGAGTTCCCCCTCTCTAATGGCATGCAGGTAAACAGAAGTAAACGATCCTTGAATATACTTTTCCTTGCGTGAGCTTGATTTTTTATTGTTTTCCATGTCCAGCCTGATGATCGTGGGACGGTTGGAGGTGTCAGTGTCCTGCGTGTGTTGAGACAGGGTCCAGATGCGGTGCATTTCATCAGCTCTGCCCTGGAGGAGGGTCAGGAGGTGCACATCAAACTGAACTGGGAACGGCGCTTTGACCACATGCAGCAACACTCGGGTAAGGACTACTTATGTAATGCATGCAAATATCAATTATTGCTATTTCCTAATCAGTTGTCTCAGTAAAACGATATTTAATGCTTAGTTTTCTGATCAAAGCTCTGTAGTTTTTATTTTGCATTGCATTATATTAACATATAATGCAATGCAATGCAATGATGATTGTGACGTGAGAGGAACAAAATTATGAATGATATGGATCATCAAGTAAACCTAAGTTGCTTCAGTCCACTCAGTAATTACTAACAATAAAAAAGTTATTTATATGGTTGCCTAATCAAAAAAAAAAAAAAAACATACACACACAGCCTTTTACTTACTAAAAAATAAAAAATAAAATTATTTATTAATCAGATGACATAAGGCATCTACTAGATTGTGTGCAACAGGTTTCTACCACAAACTTGATGATGTTGATCATTTAGAGGGCTTAGAAATATGCATATCAAATATGATAGAGCAGATTTATAGGGTTAAATCAAGCTTAAACTAATTTCATCACATGCTTATTTTCATTTTTAAAGGTCAACACTTGATCACAGCTTTGGCTGATACGATGTTTGGCTACAAAACTACTTCTTGGTAAGAGCTTTGGCAGGATCTGTTTAATGATTTGGGAAATACGTTTGATTTCTGAATGTGAAATCACTCGGCTTGGCTATGATTCAGGGAATTGGGACGTCAGCGTAGCAGCATAGAGCTGGACACAGCCACGGTGAAGCCCGGAGAGATGGAGGCTTTGGAGGCGGCTGTGAATGAGAAGATTCGTGCACACGTTCCAGTCGCCGTCAATCTCCTGTCCATTGATGATCCTGCTGTTGAGAAGGCATGTGTGCACCTTCAGAAATCAGCTTTTAGTCTTTAAAGGAATCACATTTTCATTAACATTTACACACTTCAAGTTGTACAACCCAAACTAGAGAACAAGTGAGTTATCTTTAATCAGTAATTCAATATGCGCAATATATATCACACAACATGCATTAAATGTAAAATAAAACAATGCAAAAAAAAATTATAATTTGGAATAAAATAAATTTAAAGTGGAAAAGTGTAATATACACTGTTGCTCAAACATTTGGGGTTGCTAATATTTTTTATTTGTTTTTAAAAGAAAGTCTCTTATGCTTCCCAAGGGTGGATTTATTTTATAAAAAAATGTAGTAAACATAGTAATATTGTAAAATATTTTTACAATTTAAAATATCTCTTTTTCTGTTTGAATGTATTTTAAAATATTATTTATTCCTGTGATGCAAAGCTGAATGTTCAGCATCAATACTTAAGTCTTTAGTGTCACATGATCCATACAGAAATCATTCTACTATGCTGATTTAATGCTCAAGAAACCTTCATCATTATTATCAGTGTTGAAAAGGGTTGTCCTGTTCTGTGGAAGCCATAATACATTTTTAATTCAGGATTAAAAAGAACATTTGTTTAATATATATATATATTTTTTTTTTTATCACATTATGATAGTCTTTACTCTAACTTTTGAATGAATAAATGCATTCTTGCTGATAAAATTATATGAAATGACTCAATAGAAACTGAGCTACAAAACTGCAAAACTGAAATTAAAAGCAAAATGTAAAATCCATCTTAAATTGAGACAAGCAATGAAAACATTCTTTGTTTTCAATTGCCTTTATTTTGATTTGATTAGATTTTTAGCAAATATTTCCCTTCTTTCCTAATTGTGGACAACAAAATTAATTTAAAAAAAATTAATTTTACCTCCAAATTCACTTCTACTTTGCGCAACACTATCAATTCCAATTTTGGCTCTTCTCATGGACAGGTGAGAAGCCGCGGTCTTCCTGATGACCCTGCTGGTCCCATCAGAATCGTGGACATTGAGGGTGTAGATGCTAACATGTGCTGTGGGACTCATGTGTCCAACCTCAGTCACCTTCAGGTCCGCCCTCCTCTCCCTGTCTTACCTTAACCTGGGGAGTTTACTCTCTTATTCAGAGCTATTCTACTGATTAATCTCTCAAAAACAATTCTCCTTAGGTTATAAAGATTTTGGGGACCGAAAAAGGGAAGAAGAATAAAACCAATCTGATCTTCATAGCTGGCAACAGAGTGCTGAAATATGCTGAAAAGAGTTACAGCATTGAAAAATCACTGACCGGCCTTCTCAAGTGAGTTGGAGTCAAGTGACCGGTCTGCTTTTCTTCTAGCATGAACTAATGTTTGGCGTTGTGCTTTATTAGGACAGGGGCAGATGAGCATGTTGATGCTGTGGACAAGCTACAGAAGACGGTCAAACGACTTCAGAAGGTAAAACCTTCATTCTGCAGGATTAATCTTTCACTTTTGCAGTTATTAATCATTACCTTTATGTTCCTCTGACAGAGTAATCTAATTATCCTGAGGGAAATGGCTGTTCTGATAGCGCAGAACTTCAAAAACAAACCGGACAGAGGAAACTTCTTCAGCATGCACAAGTGTGTTTGACTTCTTCTGTTGAAGCCTTTAGTCGATTCAAAAGTTGCACCCAAGTTGGTTGATAATAATCCTTGTTGTTTTCACAGTAAAGACGGTGATAATGAGTTCATGAACATCATCGCCAATGAAATTGGATTTCAGGTGAAGCACATCTTTTATACATTGAACGGAATGTATTTGCATTGTTATTCTGAGGTTCTGGAGGTTGGAGCGTGGTTTATTCTGTCAATGCTGTGTTTGTGTAGGATACAGTGATCTTTCTGACCGTGGGCGAGGAGAAGGGTGCAGGACTGTTCCTGCTCGCAGGGCCTGAGAATACCGTCACTGAAGTGGCACCTCGGTGAGACCTATGATAGTTTATTCCCTTTCATTCTGCCAATTTTTAACCCTGTGAAGCCTGACATATTAAATAATAGTAAGCAAAATCAAAATTGTTTAAATGGAATAATTACTCAAAATTTTCACAAAGTCTAGAAAACATATATTTTAATGTGTTTTTTATTTAATCAATTTTGGTACATCAGGCTTTTATGGCTCATAATGTGATATGGTAAGAATATGGAGCTCATACTCGAGGAAGAAAAAACATCTCCATTTTATTCATAGGCCCAAACTAAGCAAAATATATAATTTTGTGCAGTTGCTGAGATTTACGGTCTAATGCCGATATGTAAGATTAAATAGCTTTTAATGCAAATCAAGGAGATCTTTATAACAGTAAAGTAGACTACTTGCTAAAATGCCTATAGATAGCAGTTGTCTAACTATCTGTACCAAGTTTTGTCTTAAGATTATTTTCATGATGTTCAGTTTTATGATCAAAGCTCTGTAGTTTTTAGTTGTGGGGTCAAAATATATCATGTAATGTAATGATAACTGAGAGATAAGCATTCCTCAAAAGCCTCATGTATCTCATGTGATACTCACATTTTAACATGATTTTTCTAAAAAGTTATGTAGGGATAACAATTAAACCTAAGATGAAGCCACTAAAAGGCTTTTTTCTTACAAAAAAAATAATTAAACTGTCAATCAAGATGACAGAAGGCATGTAGTAGATTATGTAAAACAGGTTTTTGATCATGTTTTGGTCATTTTGATCATTTACAGGCCTTAGAAATTTGCATATCAAATATGATACAGTAGGCTTTAAAAGGGGGGGTGAAATGCTCGTTTTCACTCAATATCCTGTTAATCTTGAGTACCTATAGAGTAGTACTGCATCCTTCATAACTCCAAAAAGTCTTTAGTTTTATTATATTCATAAGAGAAAGATAGTCTGTACCGATTTTTCCCGGAAAAACACGACCAGCTGGAGGCGTGACGTGTGGGCGGAGCTAAAGAATCACGAGCGACAGTAGGCTTTTGTGTTGAGCGCGTTTGGAAGCTGTGACATTACCGTGAGGAAAAAACCAACCAAACAAGCTGTACATGTGGAAAGTGCAGTTTGATGACAACATCGCATGTTGTTTACTTGATGTGCTTACGCGCCGATAGCTAAGTTAACAACACAGAGATATTTGAAGCAGTTTTACTCACCGCATGCGGTTCCAACACACGATCGTGACCCTTTTTAGTTGGGACTGCATTATCCTTAAGAAATAAACAATGTGCAAATCCGCCGTCAAACTGGGCCTTGTTTGTAAAACAAGCATCTTCGAAATGCAGGGAACAAACACTTGCACAACTCCATTGATGCTCTGTAAAATAAACTCCATCCACTGGTCCCTTAATGCTGTTTTTTTTTGGTAATCTGTGCAGTTGTCTTGCCCTGGCAACCAAAAACACACTCCTTTTGTGACTTTTGGCGACGCTCTCTCTCTGATCAGTGAAGTCTGTTGTGCTCTCAGTGCTCTGCTATACGGGCACACGCGCTCTTCCAGCAGAAGTGCCCTTAGGACCCATATAAGGAAATTCCGCTCCATCTAACGTCACACAGAGCCATACTCGAAGAAAACTTTCCGAAACTTGTGACAAATCAGAAGGAGTATTTTTCGAACAGAAATACTCCTTCAAACGTACAACTTAATTTTTGAAACTTTGTCCATGTTTAGCATGGGAATCCAACTCTTTAACAGTGTAAAAAACTCAGTATGCATGAAATAGCATTTCACCCCCCTTTAATGGGTTAATAGTGACAGCTTAATCTGAACAAGAACCACCCACTAAGACGAGCAAATACTGTCAGTCTGCATGTAAAGTGATTTTCACATCTCAGATATTTGATACCACAATAATACACTGACATGAAAAGAAAAGAGTTACATAGACGTGACACAGAAACAACTGAACTCTGTTAACCGTTCTTCCATCTAGTTTGACTGCTAATATTCCTTTGCTTTGGCGTTACTGACTTCATGAGAATGACTGTCAAGCGAATGATGCTATATTAAATCTGACTGAATTTTCACATTGTTCCAAGGTTGCATGTAGATTTATGTTGTGCAGCGCTTCTTCCAGTAGGTGGGAGTCTTCTGAAACACATTCTCCTGTGTTTGTGTCGTGGTGTGCAGGGTGTCAGAGCTGCTGCAGGGTAAAGGAGCAGGGAAGGCTGGACGTTACCAGGGTAAAGCCAATAGTTTGGTGAAGAGAGCAGAAGCTGAGGCTTTACTGAAGGAGACCTGCTGCAAACTCACCGCAGGAGAGGAATAAAAGGACGGCAGACACACACTGACATCCAGGTGCTGTCGTGATCATCCAGACTCCGTCTACACCAAACACATGCCTCATGTTACGACGCATCAGAACTAGATTATTCTGTAGCAATCAATGAAACAGTCACCTTCAGTTGATAGAGGCTCCTTTTCTGTTTTTGATGAACCACATAACTATTTTTCCCGTCCATCAACAAAAATATAATGTACTGTATATTAATCTTCTGACTTGATGCTTCAAAGCCAGCTTGTGATTTTTTTTGGACCTTCACGTTTAAATAATTTTACTAGTAATAATTTTAAGAGTACCAACTCAGGGTTATATGATTGAGTCGTTTGATGATTGTCTTCGTTTGATCAGAATGGTTGACTCCATGGCCTATGAAGTTGAAATAGTTTTATTTTTTGCTTTGTTCATTTGAAGTTATCCTTCAGAAATCATCATAATGCACTTAATTCACTGGTAAGTTATTAGCCATTGAACTGGTTTGTAATAATAATTGCAAGAATTGTGAATTAGAATGAGCAGCAGTAGTAAGACATCTTTTATATACTGTATGCATATGTGTATGTAATATACTGCTTTGAATCACTGGGCTGTGGATCATCTTTTTGTCTTTTGTTTGTCAAAGTAGTTTAATGAACAGTTCACCTGAAATTGACAGTTATGTCATCATTTGCTCAACCTCATGTCATTCCAAATTCATATAACTGTTGATGTGCATGGATATATGAAAAGAGATATTTTGCAGAATGTTCAAGCCACTCGTTTCCATACAGTTAGATTTGGCAGGTTTTTGGCTCTCTCCTAAAAAAGCTATAATGTCATGTGCTATAAGTCTTTGGAGGTCTATGTGTGTTGAACAGAACAATATTTAAATTATGACAGTGTTTATTTGTGGGTGAACTGTTCACGTTTTAATTCACAAAACAGACCTGGAAAATCAGTGTGTGGACATTTAGAGCAGAAGTTTTGTTTTATTAGGCCAGTGATCACCAAACATAAAGCTGATTGAAGACTGTATTGTATGATGTAGCACAGAGCTTGTGCCAATAAACAATCTTCCAGTTGATATTGTTTTTGAAGCTATGGATTTATAGTGCAATTCAGATAAGGTCCTCACTTGACTCACACCTGTTTTATTGGAGTTGATTTGATTAATCAAATGTGTTTATGGGTGACATAAATACGCCATCTAAAACTGTTCAAAAGAAGTTTTTAAAATTCTTTCATATTTTTTTTTTTACACTACTTAACACCAAATATTAATAGTTTTAAAATGCATTCATATATATATTGTAAATTAAATTTAGTGTAAAATCTCGATACATTATGTGTCAACAAACCTTGTGTTTTTGTACAAATTATTTAAAATGTGTAAAAAAATAATAATAAAAAAAAAATTAAACAACAATACTGTGCAAGCTATATTTTCAGTGTTTTATTAAAAACAACCTAAAGCATTTCCAAAAAAATAAAATATTACAGAAAATACATCAAAAACGTCCACATCTTAGGAAGGGCAGAATTTTTCGTCCTATACATATACTGTAATGCATAATTTCAGTTCTCAAAAAAGAACTAAACACAAATGCCAGACCTTTTCATGAAGATCCAAAGGCACTAAGATAAAAAACACTAAAACTACAAATCTCACACAACGTTTCACCTTAATGTTATATACCAGTGCTTAATTTAAACTAAGTATCTGCATCCCATTTAAACAGGCAGGTTGTTCATTGGTAGTGCTCCTTCGACTGACGGGATGAACTATGAAAAACACGTTAGTTTGGAATACTGTAGATAGTTGTGTAATTGCTCACAGTCTTGTGCGGTTTCTTTTCCAGCTTAAAGCTGTTTTTTGCTTTGTAAACTGAGGGCTCCGGACATGCAGTATGGGATGATGCTGACCGTGACGAGGGGAACGGTGGCGCTCTTGCAGAAAGACAGCAGGTAGAAGAGGGCAGCCGTGTGTGTGGGAGGCTTGATGGTATCGAAGAGATGCAGCAGAGACAGAGAGGCGACGATACAGGCCATCCTGACCTGAGCGCTGCTGCTCTTCTTGCTTTCCGTGTACAGTGGGGAGTGCAGGCCGAGTCCCAGACCAAACAGGGTGCCCATGTTCCTTAACAGGCTGGCGAACGGTGTGGTGTCCAAATGGACCCAGGCGGGATTGACGCACCACCGCTGGGCTTTCTCGAGCGTCCACAGCAGATCCACACCCAGAGCTTTGAGCAGCAGGTACAAGCCCACCGCAAAAGAGAGCAGGACCACTGTGATGTTGAAGTAATTCTTTAGACTGGCACTGTAGATCCATTTCTGTCTGTTGAAGGCCTCCGCAACAATCATACCTGTGAAAAACAAGAAACAAATTCCTTTATTTTATTACCTCAAAAACATTTTTAAAATTGTTATGCTCCTTAACAGGTACACTACTAGTCAAAAGTTTGGAATAATTGTGATTTGTGTGTATGTGTTTTTTTTAAAAGCAGTTTCTTATTCTCGCCATGGCTGCATTTATTTGATCTAAAATACAGTAAAGATTGTATAGAAGTGTTTTCTATTTTAAAATGTCACTTATTCCCGTGACGCAAAGCTGAATTTTGAGCATCCTTCATATATCACTCTTAATATGCTGATATGCTGCCCAGTTATTATCCATTATTACTGGTGCTCCATTAATACATTTTAATTAATTTATAATGGTTCTTAATATAGTCCATGTTAAAAAATTTTTTTGCTTCTTAATATTTGTGGAAACTGTGATGCATGTTTTGTAGGATTCTTGATGAATAGAAAGCATTAAAAAATATATATATATAAATATTTTGTAAAATTAAATGTCTTGACTGTCCCTTTTAATTAGTTTAATGCATCACTGCTGAATAAAATTATTATAATGTTTTTTGCTTACCCCAAACTTTTGAATGGTAGTGTATCACGGTCTCCAGAAAAATATTAAGCAGTAAAACCCTGATAATAATAAATGTTTCCCGAACAGCAAAATAGCACATTTGAATGATTTCTGAAGTATCATGTGATACTGAGGACTGGAGTAAAGATGTTGGAAATTCAGCTTTGCGTCACAAGAAAACATTATATATTTAAATATATTAAATTAGAAAACCGATATTTTTAAATGATGGTTTTCTGAACCGCTTACCTGAAATAACTCCTGCGAAAACTTGATGTGGGAAATGAGCGGCGATGAAGACTCGAGAGAGACAAACACAGACCTGGACCGTCCAGAAGAGCGTCCAAAGTGAACCACGCAAGTATCTGATTGAAAAACATAGTACATCATAAATAATATTGCAGAGGCAACTATATATTTTGAAACGGAAGCGGTGTTAAAATAGCTTAATTGTGATAAAGATTGACTTACAGGCTCTTAGATGAGGTTTTCTTCTCTTTGCTCAGCATTATGGCAAGTATTGAAGTGACCAATGTGTAGTAAACCCCAGCGGCCCCCATAGCATGACCAGATGGGCTTCCTGCATCAAGAAGCAGCTACGTGATCAAAGTGCTCTTTTGATGTATGATGGAACAGGTGATAAGTGGATTACTATGGTACTTTAGAGGAGAAGGACGCACCTGGGCCGGTCTCACAGGTCATGGGATACTGCTCAATATGTGGCGCTGAGCCGTTGATGTAGTAAGAAGTCTCATGGACCCACCAGTAAGGACGTTCTCCAAACAGGATCCTTAAATAGATAAATAGAACTACATTAAAATTCAACATATGATATCATTGGACAGTAAAAACGTTATGCTTACCATTTGAAGACCAGATTGAGCCAGTCTCCTATCACCGCCACCCAGACGAGCTTGATCCCGACTGATTCTTTCAGATGGAACCAGATGGGAAAGAAGATGAAGAAGGTGTTCCTCAGATCTGCCGCGAAGGAGACGAAAAGAAACCATCCTTGGGCATCTTTGTAATGGGTCTGCAGGTATTGGGTGCTACTCACGCCAAACCCGTGCACCGTGTCCATCACAGCATTCATGTTTAGACTTTCTCTAAGGCCCTATGTGTTGTAGAGCTGGTCAAGAGTGGTAGTCCTCCAGCGCCTGCCTGTGGTTTTTATACTAGCAGGCCCACCACCGCAACGCATGGACAAAACGATCTTTGAACCTTGCACATGTGTAATAAAACACAAAGTGGAACAGAAAAAAAAAAAGACAGTGTGTGTCCTGTCAGAAGAGATAACACACAAACAAGTTCAGGAGAAAAAGAACATAGAAAAGACGTAGCAGTGAATCATTGAACTAACCTGTGACATCAGAAACACATCCAACCTCTGTCAACATCTGTAACTCTATTTCTAAATATATCCAATTATATATATATATATATATATATATATATATATATATATATATATATATATATATATATATATATATATATATATATATATAATTGGATCTGAGGAACACCTTCTTCATATATATAGTGTACTAATAAAATAAAAATGTATTTACTTATAACAAGATATGAATATATCTATTAATATTCGAAATTTGATCAAAATGTCTATTTACATGCTTTATAAAACTTTAGGTTATGAGCGATTCTTACAAATGAAATATTAATTTGTTACATAAAAAAATGAATCCTAAGGTTTGCATCATTCCATATTTATCAATATTTTCGTGTTATATGTTTATTGTGGGATCCTGTGGCTCAGTGGTAGCGCATTGCATTAGCATCGCAAAAGGTTGTTGGTTCGATTCCCAGAAAACACGTTAGGTAAAAAATGTTAGCCTGACTGCACCTAAGTTGCTTTGGATAAAAGCATCTGCTAAATGCATTATTTTAATATTAAAATGTTACCTTATTGTGTATAAATGTTACTCATTTTTTGTTCATTTAAATAAGCATAATACGATATTTCAAGTGTAAATACTTTACAATTTAAATAATGTCCTATTGTAAAACAAGTGTATCTTATTTATTTATTTTGACTAAACAAGCACGTTTTGTGATTATTTTATAGGCCTACGTCATTTTTGACTTTTGGAAAAACCAGGGCAAAAATGTACCCAAACAAAACAGGGGAATCCTATTTAGAAGATAATCTCGGTGTTATGGGAACCTGTTGCTCACAGACTGCTTACATAGGTACTTGCTGATTTGCATTGAATTTGTTTGTTTACATGTGTGTTACACAAATCAATCATTAAATTGATCACTGATGCTTAAATGACAAGCATAGCTGTTGTTAGTTGTTAGTCTGTTGTTGCTGATACTTGTACTGTTTGTTTATCTTTCCAATTGCTTACAGATCATCTTCGCACAGAATAGAAGAAAATGGCGTTTGCTGGTACAAAACGCCCTGCAACGATTTTGGATTGGTCACTTTTCAGTATGCTAATCAAAATAGCCCACTCCCATGTTTCTATGATATTTTGGTTCCAAGACAAAAGTGGGGCCCTCACACACTTCCCCAAATCCAAACCCTTGTGAAAAAGAAATGTGCTTAATTGTATTGAATGCGATGGAAGCATGTTTCCGCCACTAAATAAAAAATAAAACAAGGTAACTGCGATTTTTTTATCTCAAAATTCTGACTTTTTTTTTTTTTTTTTTGCAAGTTTTGCAAGTTATACATTCAGAATTACGAGATATAAGCTCACAATTATGACTTAAAAAAAAAAAAGTCATAATTGTGAGATACGAACTCGTAATTGTGAGAAAAAAAAGAAAGTCAGAATTGCGGCATATAAACTCGCAATTGTGAGACAAAAAACTTTTTTATTTCGCAATGCTGACTTTATTTCTTAGAATTAGAAATCTGTCTATTTCTCAGAATTGTCAGACATTGTCAAACTCGCAATTTCGGAGGAAAAAAAGTCAGAATTTTGGATTATAAAGTCGCAATTACTTTGTTTTATTTTTTATTCAGTGGCGTAAATGGGCTTCCATAGAATGCAAATTTATAGTGTACCTAAAATCTTAAAAGTATATTTTAAAAAAAACAGGGTGCGCATGTTCCTCAACAGGCTGGCGAATGGCGTTGAACATTACATTAAATTTGCATGCAAGTATATTCTTTTAAAGTATATTAAACTTTAGAAATATGCCTATATTATGCTTAAGCAAAGCCCAATGTTCTTAAAACATTTGTTTGTAAGAAACAATACCATGAAGTACACCAAAACTAAATGTCTCAAGTCAAAACACAAATGGATAAATGAATTAGTCATGAGGACAGTATGCTTCATTCTTTTTCTCATTTGCAGACTGACAAATGATCAAAAGCCAGACAGAACCATTAAAACCATTTTTTTAAAAAAGAATATTTGTATTAAATGTATCATTCCAGTGACATCACAAAGCTAATCAGTCTGTCCACTCAGCATATTATCAGCATATGTCCCATCAGCGTCATCACAGGTGAAAGGTCCTGAAATCGAGGGCCTCTGACTTCTCCAGTCAACATGCAAACAAAACCAATCCATCTAGCCTTGAATAAAGTCCAACTAGAAAAGAAATGGTTGGATGAAGCCTGGCAGGCTGCCTTCGTATCTGCAGTTTGATCCCCATTCCTGTGCCCTGTGTCTGTCCTCCACATTTGCAGGGTGACCGTCCCGATCTCAGACTGCAGAGATGGACCTGCTCCACAGCTGGGGAGTGAACCTAGCCATCCATTTGCAGACGGAGTACCTGGACTACGAGAATCTGTTTCAGTGGGTGTCCTCTGTGGCCGATCTCCACACCACGTTCTTTGTGTTTTTTCCCATTTGGTTTCATCTGCGCAGAGACATAGGTGTTAAACTCATCTGGGTGGCTGTGGTTGGAGACTGGCTGAACCTGGTGCTGAAGTGGTGAGATGCTCATCAGTTTGTGTAAATAAACAGGATAAGATTATGCTGGATGAAAGAAATGACTTGGAACCAATTTGCACTCAGAAATGGCTAGTAAACTTCACAAATAAGATTAAGTAATGGCAAATAACATGTGAAATAAGTTTTATGGTTTAATAAATCGGTGCATTATCAGAAATCTAATAACTTAACTACTGCAGCACAAATAACACATTGAACACAGTTACTTTATTAATGTTTATGTAATAACGTATATACACAATGTTTAATGTTATTAGAAATAACTCATTTTTAATTGATAATTTAATTTATAATATTTCCAGTAGTTTCCACCAATTTTATTACACAGTAAAAAAAATAAAATAAATTTTACAGTAAATAAATAGGGGAATTATCAGATATAATATAAATTAAATATTACAGCACAATGAAAACATAGAACACAATTTAATGATTTATAATGAATAAATATAAACAAATCATTTAAATATTAATGCTTAACTTGATAATTGAATTTATAATATTTCTGATAATGCAATTCATCCAATTTATTACACTGTAAAAAATTATATTTCAAGGTGAAGAAAAAACATACATTGGAGTATGTTTTACATTATATTATATTATTTTATTTAAATGAATTATTATTATTATGCTGCATGTTTTCTTTCCTATACAATTAAAACAAATGATTTTTAATGATGCATTTCCATATTATTTTATGATATATTCATAGGGTGCTGTTCGGTGAGAGGCCGTACTGGTGGGTACATGAGACTAGGTTTTATGGTCCTATAAAACGTCCTGAACTGCAGCAATTCTCCATCACATGTGAAACTGGACCAGGTATATTACAGTATTTATTGCACAACTATCTGAAATACTTGATTTTGATGGGTCTGTCACAGCCTTTTGTGCTCAAACGGGTTTGTATAATGGCTTTTTACTCTACAGACTCTTTTTAACTCACATAATAAACTTATTTCAACTAAAAATCATCATTTCATGTCTGGTAAGCCTAATCTTTTGGGGTGTACTTCACAAATAAACCATGGTTGATTGAATATTAAATCTCCTTCTTATTACATTCATGTTGTGCATGAATCTCCAATTAAAACCTGCTACTTTCTAAATGGGTAGTTATGCAATTTAAGCAAGGTAGCAGTTTTAATCTTTCATGTGGAAACGGATCCGCCTCATGTTATCGTAGTGTTCCAGTTGAAGGGCCGCCTTTGAATGAAGTCATATGTGTTACTTACTACCGATATTACACATGTTGGCAAGTATCCACTCATTCTTGAACTGAAATAGTACCCCGCATCAATTAAAAAGGCCCATAAATGACATGTCCTGAACTGATATTTTATCTAAATAGCTGCTGGTATGTTGCCTAGGCTGGTTTGCTGGTCTTATCTTGTTTAAGCTGGATTTAGCTGGTCTCCCAGCCTGACAAGTGTTCAGGACTGAGAAACCAGCAGCCCAGTTTAGGCTCCTGTACAGATGTCTAATCAAACAGCGTTTGCTTTTACCACACAATCTCTGATTTGATATTTCTAATCTGTTATTATAATTCACGTTTGTTTAAATTTTGGCAGGAAGCCCGTCGGGTCACGCCATGGGTTCTGCGGGTGTTGGGTATGTGATGGTTACAGCAGTGCTTTCCATTGTCGCTGAAAGAAAACCACCTCCTTTACAATATAGGTGAGTTTGAGACATCTGTGCTTGATCATCTAAAGAAGACCACTGTTTTAATACAACGCCTGCCTCCAGATGTTTGCAGCTGATGCTCTGGATGCTTCTGGGTTTGGTGGAGTTACTGGTGTGCATGTCTAGAGTCTATCTGGCAGCTCATTTCCCACACCAAGTTATCAGTGGAGTTTGTTCAGGTAGGTATCTCCTCTCCTATTAATGTTTTTCAGTTCTAGTTATTCCAGTACATCGAGTTGAATTTATATGAGAAATGTTGCTTTGTCATCCATCTCGATTTAAATTAGAAAATGTTTTTACATTTTATTTTATATTAGTTAATGTTTATTTTACTTCAGTAACTTTTTTTAATGGTTTTAGTTTTAGTTAAATATAACATTTCTTAATTTTATTATTATTATTATTATTATTATTATTATTAATATTATTATTATTAAGGAATGAGGCAGTTTTATTACAATTATTTTTTTAGAAATACTAATACATTATTTGGGCGTTTCTTTTATTTATTTATTTTTTTCTTTCTTTTCTTTCTTTTTTTATGTATTTATTTTATTTTATGTATTTATCTTTTATTGCCTCCAAAATAAATATCAAAACGACTTTTAATTCAGATATTAAAAACATGCTCATCTGAAAGAGAATTGGTGTAGGATTTACTTTTAAACAATTTGTACTCATAAATTGCTTGTAAATTTCACTAACATAAAAAATTAATTGCAAGTAACATTGAACATTAAATTTTGAAAGTAAAAGTCTAAAACAGAACCTTTCATGTAAAACCTACTACAATAATATCTGTTTTATTTACAATTTGGAAAAGCACAATGAAAATTAGCACAACTATATCCATTTTAGTGCATCAGTGCTCACATAGATGGTCTTTTATTCCCAGGTATAATTGTAGCAGAAATATTTTCCAGAGTGCAGTGGATCTACAGCGCTAGTCTGAAGAAGTACGTCTGCGTGACTCTGTTCCTGCTCTTTTTCGCCGTGGGTTTTTATGTGCTTCTGAAAGCTGTGGGTGTGGATCTGCTGTGGACATTGGCTAAGGCCCAGAAATGGTGCATCAATCCAGATTGGGTCCTTTTGGACAGCACCCCCTTCGCCAGCCTGCTGAGGAACATGGGCACACTTTTTGGTCTGGGGCTTGGTCTTCACCTGTCAGGCTACAGTCAAACAGCAGGCCAGAATCACGGTAGCGTCTCGGTCAGGGCAGCATGCATCGGCGTGTCATTGGTGCTGCTGCAGCTCCTGGACAAGATGACGTTTTCCTCAAGCAACATGTTACTTTTCTACCTTCTGTCATTCTGCAAGAGCGCTGTGGCCTTGGTGCTTCCCACTGCACTCATTCCTGGAGTCATATGTTGGATTTCATCAAAAAGCAAGCATGAAAAGGACATTTAATGCTGATTTTCAAGTTAAATGCAGTGGCTCAGCAAACATTTTTGCAGTGTGCTCTTTATAAAATACCTCATATGGCATGTACAGGATGGGAAGCTGCAAAACTGCCCTCTGACCATTTATCAATTTAAAAGGAAAGAGAGAAAGAAAAGATCTTAGAAATGTAGTTCTTTGAAATGTACTTTGTATTCATATTGGTTAATTTTTTTGGGAGTCGCACCACATTACTTTCATAACCTCAACTTTTTTTTATTTTTATAACAGGTATTTTTCTGATGCAGACAAATGATTTTCAAATATTAATAAGCAGTGTAGCAGTTTTGTGAAAAATAATTAGAAAATAAAAAATAGTTCTATACAAGATTATGAGAAAAAAAGAACTTTCATAAAGCATTTCATCCTTTTAGTGATTTTTTCCCCCTACAGTATGTCATTTAGAAACAATATTAAATATGAAAAGTTGGTCAGCATTATATATAAAAAACCTTTTTAAGGTATAGTTTTTAAATATTTTAGAAAAATGTTCTGCATTACATTTCATAAAGCAAGTGAAAATGTATTTGTTCATGAAAAAATTAGGAAATATTTTTTATTTTAACTTTATTTTTTATTTGATCTTTATTTTTTATTCATACATTAATAAAGAATAACAATAATAATTCATACATTTTTGGGAGTTGCACCATATGACATTTTACAGCCTAAACTAATCTAACATTTGCAGAGGTTTATTGACCTTTACATAGTCAGAGACAATTTTCTTTTTTATATCAAAAACCCATAGAAATAATTAAAGGTTATGCTAAACTGCTTAATAATTCATTTGAAAGAATTGCATCCTTTTAATGCAATAATGAGCTTGTCTTTTAGAAACGTTTGAAGATGATGACTCTGATGAATCGATGTGGCTGTAATCAGCTCTTTAACAGATCTCTCCCAGATAACTGGAGCTAGTTGTTGGCAAGTCTTCAGATTATGGCTGCTCTCTGCATATCTTGTTATCTGTGAATGGTTTTAAAGGCGGCTGGTCCATTCACTAACTAACTTTCATTCACATCTTCTGTTCAAAGGTCCCTCAGTCATGCTCTGTACATTAGGCTGGGTTCTGTACATTGTTCATATGACGGCTGTTAAAGGGATCATTCAGCTCAGTAACTTATATAAGATTTATAGCACCATTCATCTATGTATTATTTGGAGCTACACTTTAATATCCTACCAAAAACTGGCTTTAGATGAACAGCAGATGATTCACATTAGATTGCATTTTTTATTTTTATTTTTTATTTTTTTTGCAAATGGGTATTTAATTTTTTTTAATATATTTTTCAATTATATTGTATTACTTCAAATATTAAGATTATAAGTGATTGCATGCAGTAATAAATGTTGGATATCTCTTGGTGTCTTTTTATGACTTTAATTATGAAATATTGTGTCTCGGATAGATTTTTGTTTTTTTGTTTTAGTTGAATGAATGCATGCATATCTTTCAGATTGACTTACTAACTACTTTAACTGCACATGATGTTGAATAATGAAACAATGTTTGCAGTGGTGTTTGCTTCTGGTTCACTGATACTTTTCAAGCTTATCACCTCTTTCCAGTTCCAGTGAGTCCAGGTGCAGAGGCTTCCTACAGTAGTGCATTGTAAAAATGATTTTTTCACATTTGTAAATAAAATCATTATTTTACATTTTATAAGAAAATAGTAGTTTAGCCTTTAAAATATTACTTTTACAAGTGTTACTTGTGGTTTCTTAAGTTTAATAGCTAAATGTAATAGTTTCTGAGTAAAAGTGTTTTAAAGTGAAAATAAATCAATGCATCGTATTTAAAAAGTGAGTTTTAAAAATGTATTCAATTTATTTAGAACACTTTTTTTTCTTTGCATTTTTTTTCATATTCACAGTGATTCATTTTCCCTTCTGAGGCCTACTTTTAAATATTAACTTGCATTGCCTACTTTTCTCTAACCTCTTATACATGTTTAAAAATGTGTTCTTCTGTAAGGGTTAGTGACGGGCGTAGTAGGCCAAAGTTCAGAACATTTTGTTTATGCGGCTTGTGGCCTGGAGAATCTGTCCGGCCCGTTACATCACAGACTGCACAAACATCCTTATCAATGTTTTTCACTCCTTACTGAAGGTTACAGGTGGTACGTGTGCTGCACACAGCGCTGTTCTGTCCCAAACAATGCACCACTTGCTATTTGGCCATGCATTGGCTGAAAAAAAAAATATATATATTAGTAAATGCAAACATGTTTGCATTATTTGCACCCTCATATCATGCCAAACCTGTAAAACTTTTATTTCTTCTATCAGACGGTGAGATGTATTTCCATGCACTCTTGTGAAAAAGAAGTACACATTAGAATACTAAAAAAAAGTTATATACTTTTCAGTGTGAACTGAATAATGTTTTCATGTTATTTACAATTCAATAAATATGTACTACAGTTTAAATTTATATTAAATGCAATTAGTTTTCTGACCCACTTATGTAGGACGTCAGTACATCTTTATATGTCAATTAATAATTACATTGTTTTTGAAATACAGTAAAAGTGTACTGCCCCATGTAATGACAAGCATTTATGGTAAACTAAAATATACTTTAATGTAACTTCTATTGAAATAGGTCATGTATTTTGTAATTGCACATTTGTAATGATGAAGATGCAATTTTAGATCTTTAGATCAAATAACATTTATATATATATAAGAACCATCAAAAATAATTAAGCAGCAAATCAGCATATTAGAATGATTTCTGAAAGTATCATGTGTCAATGAAGACTGGAGTAATGACGCTGAAGATTCAGCTTTGATCATAGGAATACATTTATTTTCTAAATATATTAAAATAGAAAATAGTTTTTTCTAGGTGAGCAGCTTCATTAAAAAAAAAAATCATAATATGTACACATTTTGGTAAATAGTGCACAAGATGGATTTGCTGCTTTCATAATACATTGATGCTGGCTTTGTGTCCTTAAAAGCTTCAGTTTCCAGTCACTGTACTGTAAAAGTTGATTTATGTAAAAGCACAACCAGTATATTCTTCCAAATATCTTATTTTGTATACTATAGAAGAAAGAAAGCCATTCAGTTTTGGAATGATATGAATGTAAGTGAATGATGACAGAATTGAAAAATTCTGCAAGAAATCACAATACACTTGCACTGTAATCATAAGATGTTTTGCTTCCACCTCAGCAATCATTCCCTCCTTATCATTTTTTTTATCACTGTAGTACAGAGTCTTGAGTGATTCTCTTCCTCTTTGTACGCACTGATAAACAAGATTTGGCCAATGGACTTCTGCATGAACAATGATACCAAGAGTCATTTAAAGAGAGGTAAGGTTAATGACTGCTTGAGCTGTTTTCCGCTCCACTGCATGAATGAGCTGTAATAAAATGGCAAAAGCTTATCCAGACACACACACACACACATCTTTGCATGTTCTCTCGGCCTAAGTCAAGGGGGTCACTTTTTCCAGCTGACGTAAAGGATGATGGCACAATCCTGTTGAATAAAAAGAGTTGAGCAAGTGCTGTCCATGCGTAACAGTAGTGAACGCTTGTGCTTGCAGACCTGCTGTGCATGCAAAAAACTAAAGTGGGCCTCTGATGCAAACTGTCCCATTTTCTTGTAGGAAATACTGTATATTCAGTGATGATTTAAAGCAATAAATTGCCTGTTGTGAGTGAATTAGCATTTATTAGCATTTTTTTTGGAGGGGGGGGGGGGGGGGCGTCAACAAACATAAAAAAAAAATTACACTCAGAACATCCAAGATTTAAATTTGTTTGTCTCTTTGGTGGAACAGATTTGGAGAAATTTAGCATTCCATCACTTGCTCACCAACGTATCATCTGCAGTGAATGGGTGCCGTCAGAATGAGAGTCCACACAGCTGATAAAAAGCTGATATATAGTATAGTATAGTATATATAGTAAGATATATAGTACTGATATATAGTATAGTATAGTATATATAGTAAGTAATCTCATTTGAATAAGGAGAGAAATATGCACAGATCAGCACTGTTACAAGTGAAAACAGTTCTAAACAAATATGTTGATGTTGATGTGAGACCTTTTCACTAGAGGTTTTATTGATTATAGATTGGTATTTTAGCCAGAGGGGATATCTTAAAGTTACTGCAAAATGCCTTCATGATTGATTTCTTAGAAACTGGCAGCTTTTCACTTCACAAGACAGTAATTGATGTACTGAGTAAAATAGAAAAGTTATATGTATGGTGTATATATATATATATATATATATATATATATATATATATATATATATATATATATATATATATATATATATATATATATATATATTAAACATTATAAAGCATCTGAAAAAACATTAAACATTTCCTTAGTTGCATTTTTTTAAATCCCAAATAAATACACATCTAAATTTGTTTCTGACAAAGCAAGGATGATTTGTGACACTGAACCACACAACCAGTCATATATGTCAATTTTTCAAAATGAAGATTTATACATCTGAATAAAAAAGCTTTCCATTGATGTATAGTTTGTTAGGATATAACAATATTTGGCTGAGATACAACTAAAAAATTCTAAATATTTAACAAATTGCCTTTAAATTGGTCCAAATTAAGTTCTTAACACCACATATCAGAAATTAAGTTTTATATATTTACAGTAGGTAATTTACAAAATATCTTCATGGAACATGACCTTTACGTAATATCCTATTGTCATAAAAGAAAAAGCTATAATTTTTGACGTATTTTTGGCTATTGCTACAAATATACCCCCAGCGACTTGAGACTGCTTTTGTGCTCCAGGGTCACATTTGTTTGTAACAAAGGTTATAAAAGACAGTTACATATTACATACACTTACATGAGTCATTCATATTACACACACTAGTGTGTCTAGTCTAGCTCACAATGGCAAATTTATTGGGGCTATGTGAATTGGCTTTTACTGCTCATTTAACATTTTAGAAAACTGTCCAGGCTCATCATGGGCAGTGGTGCTCTGTCAGTCACTCTATAAAAAAAGAACAGGTTTCATATGATGACCTCGATACAGAAAAGAAATAACTAAAGGCTGTATAACCATATGATACTGTATCAGATGCTTACAAGATTGTCCATTATATCCATTGCAGGAGGCTCTCTTTTGTACTTCGTTTTATTAAGCATCTGCATTTCAAAAGAGTCATTACATTTTACAGAAATTATTTACATTTGTCATAAACTCAACATGCCACAAATTTGTCAGTGCATGAAATGATAACAGGTTGCATCACCCATCAACAGATGAAGTGACTTACATCCACATACTGCTTATATTCTGCAATGCCATCTTCCTCCTCATGTTCCCAGTCTCTCCAGTTAACAAAGTCTAACAGCCATGCATGCTGTCTACAACCACAAGGAAACAATGATCAGAGGAATGACATGGATGGATGGATGGATGGATGGATGACAGACAGATAGATAGATGTTACTGAAACATGTTTCATGTCATTAAAAATGTTCTCGTTGCACATGTAATATGCCTGCAGCGCCATCTGTAGAGTCTGTGCACGTTATATCAATATTTTGTAATTTACAACTAAATTCAAATGCACATTCAAAGTTGCATCATTGTTATAAAGTTTAAACCTTAAAATAAAGTACTGATTTCATGAGAACAGAAGAGGATATTCGTGTAAACATAATAAATAACCTTTTGATTTATTTTTTTTTTTTTAAACAAATATCAGCCATTTTAACTTGTGGAAATAATATAGAGTTAAATAAAAAATAAAAAGTTTAATAAAATAATCACATAAAACATTGCCTCTAGTCTGAAATATTAAAAACACATTTTCGCATAACATCAATACGTTTTTGTAGCCTACACAAAACTTGGCAACAACATTTGTATTAGAACACTAGGATCAGCTGCATAAAAGAAAAATAAAACTTTTTTTTTATTATATTAGGGCTACTCTATGGCAAAAAAAAAAAAAAAAAAAGTTTAAATGCATTTTTATTTCACATCATCTTTAGGGTTTTTGTAGTTTAAGAAAATAAACTCATTGTGAAATGAGCAAAACGTAGGTTTCACGCTGAAATACTTATATTTGCGTAATGTTCTATAAAATCCACAAATAAAGATGTTATTAACCAGAAAATCATGGTTTGTAGCCTATTTGTACGAGTATCGCTCCGTCATAACAAGTCCAAACTTATTTCTACACGTCTGTCCTCGCTGCTCGCGGCTCTACTCGCCGTATGCCATCGGCTAGCACCCGTGAATGCCGTATGGGGGCATCATGTTTTTGATTCTGACGTCACTTCCGCTTTGGTTCGGTGTGGCGCGAGTCGCGAGAGAGTGAACAGTCGGGGAGAAGAGAACAGAAACACACAAACTTCTGAACACACAGCTGCTGTATTACATCAGACAGAGGAAAACAGACATTTCCATTTGACAAATTTGTGTAAAGTGCAGCGGTTGGACTCATCGAGGAGAACATGCCGCGGAGAAAGGTGAGAGAAAATGCGAGAGCTGTGTCAGTAAATTAGCCTCAGCGCGCGCTAACTGCTAACTCAGTGTTTATTTACATTTTTGGACAAATATAGTTTCAATTAAAATATTAAGAATATTTGTCAACAGTATTAGCAGTTAACATTTTATCACGGAAGAATCGAAAACCACCGAAGTGGTTCCGAAATTGTGTGTTTTAAGCTTATAGTGAAGCTAGTTAACATTAGCTTGTTTGGCTTTAGGTGGGGATGTATAAAAACACATTTCAGACTGTATAATTAGTTAAATATTTCTGTTTGCTTTTTATGTTTTTGTCTGTATTTATGTTTTCGGCAAATTTAATTATTCTATCTAGTCTGACTTACTTACCTGTGCGTGGTGATATAGCTGTTTACATGGTGTTTGCAGAGAACAGCAGGCAGTAGTTCAGAAGGGACTGCTGATTCTGATGACTCTGGGGATCATGAGAAGACCGACAGCTCCCACAGTGAAGCCCATCAGCGCAATAACACCCGTCTGACCCGAGCATCACTGCGCCTGAGCCAGAGCTCTCAAGGTAGAAACACACTGCTGATGTATTAGCACCTCCAACAGTTGGTCAGTATGTAGATTTTGAAGCACTTCGGAGTGCTAGTTGTCCAAAACGCTTCAGAAAGTGTTGACTTTGATACACTTTGGATAAACGTATGTGTTAAAGTAAAACATGTTAAAGAATTTTAAGTATTGTTTACTATATGGTTGAAGAGAATAGACATTTGTGCCTGCAAAATTTCACCAGCATTACCACACCCTTAAAAATATTTTGATGTTGATTTACTCTTTAATAAATCAGAAAATCACAAAATTGGATGCTGTAATAATAAACGAATGTGTCCTGTACATTTTTTTGTAAAATAAATGTGTGTGTGTGTGTATGTATGTGATATATATATATATCACACACACACACACAGATATAAATTGCAGACAAATCTATATACATGCATATATACACGTGTGTGTGTGTGTGTGTGTGTGTGTGTGTGTGTGTGTGTATGTATATGTATGTGTGTATATATATATATATATATATATATATATATATATATATATATATATATATATATATATATATATATATATAAATAAATCAACTTCTCAACAAAAAAAAAGGACAATGCTTTAAAATCAGCAAGAAAATGTCTAATCAGTTTATTAGTTTATTCACAAAGTTGGATGCTTTAAACATGAATGTATCCTGCCCAAAAAGAAATTATATACATACATACTGAACATAATACATTACTGTGATGTGTTTTTCTTCTTTTATTCATGAAGGTTACAGTTGTATTAAATTCCATGCTGCCAAGCTTTTATTCTTTTCTGTTTGACATCTTTACATGTTTATAAGATGTTCTTTCTGTTCCTAGATGCCCCACCAGATGTGAAACAAGTAGCAGAGAGAGATGAGTCTCCCCCCAGGACACCCACAGGAAATGCCCCCTCATCCGAATCAGACATTGACATATCCAGTCCCAATGCATCCCACGATGAGAGCGTGACTAAAGACCAGAAAGACTCTGGCAGCGATCCCTCCCATCGTCCAAAACGCCGCCGCTTTCACGAGAGCTACAACTTCAATATGAAGTGCCCCACACCTGGGTGCAATTCTCTAGGTAATTGCTCTTCAGATTAATTTCCTCTTGCATCTGCTTAATAATAAAATCCAGTGCTAATGGTTTACAAGAGCTTAATTGGAAAACAGCAATGTTCACAGTTTTTTAAAACATTTAAAATTTGAATGGATTATTTGTTGTCAGGTTTAAAGCTAAAATCTGTTTACTTTTCTGTATTTTTTTTTTGTACAGGACATTTAACAGGCAAACATGAGCGACATTTCGCCATATCAGGATGCCCTCTCTACCATAACCTCTCAGCAGATGAGTGCAAGGTGCTTTAAGCCCAAAGTATACTTTTTTTGTCTGCTTTATTTGCTGTTATTTTTTATTTTGTGTATTTCTTAGATGGAATGAGCTTCGACAGTTAAAAACATCATTTTGTCAACCACTAAATTGCAGTGATTATTTTGCATGGGCATGTGTGGTTTATCCTTTTCCGTGTTGTTTAGCACGGTCTCTGTTGTTTATCTCTGTGTGCTTGTCGTCCTGATCAGGTGAAAGCCATCGAGCGTGAGAAACAAGAGGAAGAGCGCAGTCAGGGACAGAACGAGGAGAACAGACACGCTACTCGACATCAGGTGCTCGCCAAGCAGATGTTCACTCAACACTAAACAAACATCACACAAGTGTGTTAATGCCTCTTAAATGCATGCGTGCTTTTGTACTAAGATGACACTTGCGTGAAGGCCTAACATCAGCAGCATGGTGCCTTCTATTTTTAAGATGGGTTGTGATTGTTTGCAAGCCATAAATTCTGTGGTATCCACAGAGAGGTGATGAATGATGAGCTATCCATGAAGAGCTTTATCTGGACGAGACGCAATGTACCTTTTTGTAAAGTGGGATGTAATATTAATTTGCATTACTCTTCCACAGGCACCAACTCCAAGACAAGTTCGATATAAAGAGAAGGTCATGGAGATGAGGAAGAGGAGGGATTCTGGACTGACAAAAGACCAAAAAGAGAAGTACATGGTAATAGCATCCATTCAGTGTTATATTCAAATGTTTCTAAATGCAGGGATGCAAACTTGTCACCTTTTGACAAAATTTGCCATTTTGATTCATGTAGATCTGGTGAGTTTGAAAAATTGTTTTGGGGGGTGGGGAGTGGGAGTATTTTTATAGAACCAGTAGTACCAACTCAATTCTGAACCCATTCGAGGAAACCACTTTCAAATGATCCTGTGTGTGCGTTTTGGTTTCGACAAAACCAAAAGATTCTATTTATGTGTTTTTGCAGTGTTGCAGAGTATTATAGCTAATCACAGGCATCTCTGTTGAAAGCAATGGCCAGTCAGAGGTGTTTGCTGTAGGTTAGTCAGAATTCACTCTGAAATCATTTTTGTTTTCCCAGGTTCACAGAGTCCTACACACTCGCAGATCTTCCCATTATATTGAGGAAAAAAAGCAAGCACATGGTAGTCATTGATTATATCAATATAAAGATAAAACTTAAATCACCCTTTTTGATATGTCCTTTTTACGGCAAATAAAAAAAGTTTTTAAATTAAGTCTAAAAATATTTTAAAATATTCACTACATTATTTAATTATTTTACCATTAATAACTTAATTTGTAATTAACTAGTTAAATATTTGAATAATTAACCATTCTAGGCTTATTGAACTTGCTATACTTTATATTTCAGTACAGTAAAAGTAAAAAAAAATAAATAAATATAGTCATCTTATAAGATATCCAAAAGCAAGACATAAAAAAAGCTAGGGAGTGGAAAGGAAACTTAGCTAATGTGTGATCCTCTGCTGCCATCTACTGGTTATAATGGTAATATCATTTTCATCTTTAAAGTCTTTGTTTTCCACCAGGAGAGATATTTTTTTCATTTTATCTTTGTGAATGAAAAGTGAATCTTTAAATGTAATTTTATTGCACGCCTGTAAGTTAAAATATATAAGTTAAAAATAATAAAGGATTAGTGTTTATAAATACTTGGTGAGTATGCATCCCTGATTAATGTTTTTTTTTTTTTTTTATGTACGCCAAGTCCTGCAGTGATGTATTTTTGTAGGCCAACCCAATTTAGCTCTTGTTAAAAATTGTTATCTTTTAATTAATATATATAATTCCATTATATTTTATGTGTTGGTGGTATTAATGATGTGTTTGTATATGTGATTGATCTACATCTCTTCTTTTTTGATGTATCAGGAACACAGACAGACACACGGAACCACGCGTGAACCACTGCTGGAGAACATCACCAGTGATTATGATCTGGAGCTCTTCAGGAAAGCTCAGGCCCGAGCAGCAGAGGATCTGGTATGAACAGACATGTCTCGTAGTTTACACACTTCTGACATAGCAGTGCATCTCTGCAGCTCAAATAAAAAAAAAAAAGGACTAAAATCTCACCCTTTAGCTTCATCCCATCAAATTGCAAATGAAGATAATAGTCATTTTAGATGTCATAATTTAAGTATTTAAATTATGGTCATTGCAGCTTGGTTGTGTGTGTGTGTGTGTGTGTATGTATTTTTATTTTATTTTTTCAATATAAATAACCATATGATGGTATATTGTTACTGTGATTACTAGATTTTGGTTTCACCGCCCAAGCCTAGTTCTTATGTGTTATTTTAGCTAAATTAGCCTTTTTGTATAAATTTGATGTCTGAGGTTTTTGTTGTTTGTAGGAGAAGCTGCGTCTGCAGGGTCAGATCACAGAGGGCAGTAACATGATCAAGACCATCCTGTTTGGCCGTTATGAGCTCGACACTTGGTACCATTCTCCCTACCCTGAGGAATACGCCCGTCTGGGGCGTCTGTACATCTGTGAGTTCTGCCTCAAGTATATGAAGAGTCAGACCATCCTGCGCAGACACATGGTATGAAATTAAACTTTCCTAAATAATCTGTTATGGTTGCATGTCTAAACATTTAGTTCAGTGGTAGTACTGGCTGAATCTATACAGGGGTTAAATTTGACATGTTGTCATATGTGATCTATGCAGGCTAAATGTGTGTGGAAACACCCTCCTGGGGATGAAGTCTACAGAAAAGGTGCCATCTCCGTGTTTGAGGTTGATGGGAAAAAGAACAAGGTGGGCAAGTGATGTTAATGTAATTGATTGGTTGTGGATGCGTTTGTTGATTTGTGGCATTGACTGTTTCCACTCTTACATGAACTTCTAGGCTCTTGATGATAAACATGAATTTTATTCCTCCCCTCCCCAACAGATCTATTGCCAGAACCTTTGTTTGCTGGCCAAGCTGTTTCTGGACCATAAAACATTGTACTATGATGTGGAGCCTTTCCTGTTTTATGTCATGACTGAAGCTGATAACACAGGCTGTCACCTCGTGGGATATTTCTCAAAGGTAAAGAGGTGCTTGAGGCTACTTGTTGTGAATTACATGATCTGGTCTGAAATGCACAAAAATATAAGCACTTTGTCAACACATTTGCATTTCAACCTTAAGATTAATTTACATAGTGTGTGAGCCAGCACAAATAATTATCTCCAATATAAAAAATAAATATTCCTGCAGTATGTTAGTTTGAGCATCACATCAAAAGGAAGTGTTTTAAACTGTTGCCCCTCTTTCATTCTTAATTTGTTAATTTTACAGACCTCAACAAAAACTGTTGGTAGCTGTAACAGCTTTGACTGGACCATTGTTGGATGCTGCTTTAAATTAGGGACAGTTAATTTAAGACATCTGTTTTGATCTTTGAGGTTTTTTGTTCTGAATATGTAAATAAGGAATCAGGGATGGAGTGCCAGTGTAAGGACCAAATTATGTGAATTAAAAAATACAAATCTGAACCAGTCTTAAGTGTTTTGTGGGGATACTAACCAGACAGAAGAGCACTTCTTCACCCTATTGAGTACTGTACGTCTCGTGACCCAGCAGAACATGCTAATATAATGCTACTTTTATGAACATTTTTGAGAAATGTTAGCCTATGGTGTCTTTTAAGTCAAGACAGAAGAGTTGTTGTGTCTTATGCATACTCTCCTCTCTTTGCAGGAGAAGAACTCATTCCTGAATTACAATGTGTCCTGTATCCTGACTATGCCACAGTACATGAGGCAGGGCTACGGCAAGATGCTCATTGATTTCAGTGAGTTCCTGTGTCATCTCTATATGAGCTCAATTCAGTGATATGAAGATCTAGATGGTAATCTAAAAGCATGTCGAATTAATGGTTAGAGGGTTGGACTCCCAATCGAAGGGTTGTGGGTTCTAGTCTCGGGCCGGACGGAATTGTGGGTGGGGGGAGTGCATGTACAGTTCTCTCTCCACCTTCAATACCATGACTTAGGTGCCCTTGAGCAAGGCACTGAACCTCCAACTGCTCCCGGGCGCCGCAGCATAAATGGCTGCCCACTGCTCCGGGTGTGTGCTCACAATGTGTGTGTGTGTGTTTACTGCTCTGTGTGTGTGCATTTCGGATGGGTTAAATGCAGAGCACAAATTCTGAGTATGGGTCACCATACTTGGCTGAATGTCACTTCACTCACTTCACTCATTTAGTAGAAATTTAACAAATTCATTTTAAAGCCCTATATGAATACTTGTTTCCTCCAAAATGTTGCTTTTCCCAAATTAGTTTTTTAATTTTCATATTTCTGAATTCCATTTATATTTTAATAATCAAAACATATGTCTAATCAGTCAAAATAATAAAACTTTAAATTTATTATTTAGTAATTTATTGTATTTTAAATTTGTTACAATAATAGGGCCCTATGAAAGGTTTTCCTTTTTTTGTTTTTTTTTTTAATTCTGTGTTGTCTGTTTAAATTTTTCTGGATTTAAACATTTCAAACCAATGTATAATCAAAATTCTGTGACATCCAATTGTATATCTGCAGCCTGCAATACCATCTGTGTTTTCACCAACACCGATATCATGAGCCTCTATGGCATCAGTACTTGACATAAACATTTGCAAGTTAAAACTGTAACCGTTCCCGTTAATATTGGAGTTATTTCAGAACAGTTGCAGTTGTGATGTCATAATCTCTGCCACTGTTATTCCTCAGCACTTGCATCACAGTCTTTGTTTGTCATGGTTCTAGGTTACCTGCTCTCAAAGGTTGAAGAGAAGGTGGGTTCTCCAGAACGTCCTCTCTCAGATTTGGGTCTCATCAGTTATCGCAGCTACTGGAAGGAAGTGCTGCTGCGGTATATGTGCAACTTTAAGGGCAAAGAGATCTCCATCAAGGGTAAGTTAAGTTGCCCCTGTCTCACAAGGAAGCGTTTGAAGACATCCATGTCACAGCTTCTTTTTTTTTATTTCTGGTCGTCTTCAGAGATCAGTCAGGAGACAGCAGTGAATCCTGTGGACATTGTCAGTACTCTGCAGTCACTTCAGATGCTCAAGTACTGGAAAGGGAAGCATCTGGTCCTGAAGCGACAGGTATCAGCTAATTTTGTCTTTATTAAAACCACAGATGTTTACAGCCTGTAATGTGTGTGTGTGTGTATATATATTTTTTTCATTTATTATTTATTTTATAGGGCTATTGTTTTTATAGAATGAACTACTTTGATGATGATGGATTAATCTTTCAAAATGTTTTTTTTTTCATTATAGTTTATTTAATAGCAATTACATTACTTAACGCATTACGCTGTTCTTGCAGAAATATTGCATTAAAATAGACATTACACATTTGTTTAATAAATAAAGAAATATTTAGACTAAGTTATTGTGTACACATGTTCCTGCTCAACCAATTTGACCAGTGATACAAATTATGTATGGCTTCCTTGTTAAAGCATTAGGTAATAATGAACTGTAAATAGTTTACCACTACAGTATGTCATTTTACAGTAAAAGTCAAATTTGGCAAGACTTAAGTGAAAACTATGAATCACAATAGAAAAAGGAGATTCCAAGAGGTCCCTGTGTGATTATATGTGTAGTTCTTCTTATTTCTATAATCAGTAAATGCACATTTGGGTGTTTTGTTGTTCAGTGAACGTTTATTGGATTATTTTAGTGTTGTGTGTTAGCCTAATGTTGTCTGTGTGAAGGACCCTGTGCATGTTTTATTGTCATAAAATGTGAAATCTCTGGCAAATATTAGCAGGATATTTTTTGCCAGTGTATGTTTGCTTTGTTATTCTTACTCTGGTTCTCTTTTGTTTCTGAATGGTACAGGACCTGATTGATGAGTGGAAGGCCAAAGAGACCAAAAGGGGCAACAACAACAAGACCATAGACCCCAGCTCTCTGAAATGGACCCCTCCCAAAGGAACCTAATGGACTTGCGTGTTACATTTCTTACTGCCGTTATAACTTTTTTTATGACTCCGTCAACAATGTCTTTTACAATGGCTTCAGCTGTTAGTGTCATTTTTGTCTCTTTATATCCCCCTTGTAACTCTGGAATCTCTCACTTTTGTTTTATACAGTGCTTTTTTTCATTCATATTTTTATTTGGCCAAAGTATTGTCTATGCCCCAGAATGTATTTTTTTTTTTAAGTACAATTATTTTTATTTTTTTTTAAACAAAAAAAAGTTTCTCATCAATAGAATGTAGTAAAATAAGGGGGGCCTCACAAAAAAAAAAAAAAAAGTTTCGGTTTGCTTTAATTACACACTTCAAAGTTTATTTCTTGAAATCTTTGTGAAAATGATTTCATTTAAATCAGAACTGGAGAAAAAACTCCTGTTTGATACTTTTATTACATCACATTTGATACCTGAAGCAAGACATTTCCTTGCTTAAAATTACTCCCAAATGATGTTCTTCTGAATTCTAATGTTGGTGCCAGCTAAGAGTCAAGAATTATTGTATATTGATTCACGAAGACTGGTGGAGTCTGTAATAGTGCTGGATAATGTCATCAGTAATACTGCAGTCTGTTCCATTCCTCTCGCACATCTGCCGTGTCAAAAACATCATGATTTCAACTTTATAAACTGCTGGTTCATTTCATCATGTTTGCATAAATACAGTTCTTCTTTCAGTGTTCTACCTGTTTGTTTGTTCAGATCTCCAGATTTGTCCATGGCTGTGCTGCTCTCTGGGATTGTTCTTCTGAAATCACCTGCAGATTAATATGAAAATCAGTTTTTCACCTTGAATCTAGCAGTGCTGTGTAAATCTGTGGGTTTTTACTTTCTTTGACCAACACCTGTAAGAGAGACTGTCTGAAAACATTTACTACCTGTGTACGTAGAGCAGAGGAAAGCCATACCTCCTGAAGATCTCTTGCCCATGAGTCCCACAAACATGTCCCCCTTATGCCCTTTGAGGAAATAGAGCTGGTTTTAATCAAGACATTTAGACCATGGCAAAAAAAAGTCTGTTGGGATGTATGGGTTTTCTGCTGGTCTTAAAAAGTCTTTGAAGGCTTTAGAGAGGTCTCAAATAGAAGCCGAAAATCTCAAATTCATAGCCATGGCATTAAATGTTGCGTACACTGCAAAACTTAATATCTTCCTCAATATTTTTGCCTTGATTCTAAGAACATCCTTAAATCAAGATCCATGCAAAATAAAGATATAACCCCAGTTTCACAGACAAGGCTTAAACTAGACCCGAACTAAAATGCATGTTTGAGCGGTCTCGACTGAAAACGTCGTGCTCTGACATATCTTAAAATACGTCAGTGTCATTGTTCTGTCAAGATGCACAGCTTAATGTTTTCTTCTAAGGCAATTTTGTAAAAGTTGCTTAAATATCTTAAATTAAGTAAGGCCTAGTCCTGGCTTAAGCTAAGCCCCATTTGTGAAACCGGACCGTTGAGTCTTGTTTTCTGAGAAATTGCTTGATTTTACGCTTAATACACAAACTATGCATCTTTCCTATATGCCATTTTGTATGAATATTGATTTAAGAATCGTTAGACATTTGCAATTTATGAAACATGCAATGAGGGTTATATTTTCAAACAGTTGCTAATACAACTCCGTGTGTGCTCCTTAAACGTTTACACTTAGAGAACATTGAAATACTGTGTTCCCTTTATTTTATTCCTTAAATTTTCTTAATAAAAAAAGTCTTCAGTTTGCCCTCATAAAACCTACACAAACCCTGCGTGTTGATATGTTATAAACATGATTATTATATATATATATATATATATATATATAGTAATCTAAGGAAGTATTTAATTTCAGTGAATTTACTCACTTCTTCGTTCCATTTTCACAGGCTGGAAAACTTCTAAAGGGTAAGGGATATAAATTCAGGTTGTCAAATTTTTTTTTTATAGATGTTGTAAATATAATCATTTACAAAGTTATTTGAGTAATAAAACAGCGAGTTATGCAAGAACAACTGAAATGGCACACTAATAGTTGATTCTTAATTTTTAAATCTTAATACTTCTTTGAGTTGTTTTACCTTTTATTTTAAATTAGACACCAGTTTTTTTTTTTTTTTTTTTGTGGTGGTGGTAATAAAGTATTAGTAACTACAATGCAACACATATAACAAACTGACCAATGTGGAACCACCAGTTTTTTTTTTCTTTCTTTCTTTTTTTTCAGTTCTTTTTTTTCTCTGTTTTGCACCCCAGAGCCAACAAAACCAAATCTTAAATCTTACTGGAGCGTTTGCCCATAAGTCCATAGAATGGATGAGATTTGGATCTTTTGAGTAGACTGGCCACTTGGCTGGCTAGTGTCTCCTCCACTGGTTCATCCTGTTAAACAAGCAAAGCATTTTGATGGATGTGAATACGACACTGTATATTTTGGCTTTACGCTGGAATAAAAAAAAAAAAACAAGTACCAATATTTGTAGTGGATAAAAAAATGCAGTAATTAGTTTATTAATCATAACCTTTATGATTCCTTAATAATAAACGAATCAAATAAAACCTGACTCACCTCCCAGTTATCTGAGATCCAGTGGTCTCTGTTGAGAGTGAAAGACAATCCTTGAACACTACATGCAAGAGCAAGTATGGTGAGCATAAACGCTGAGAGTTTCCAAATCTCCATAAGGAACCAAAGTGTGTCAATAAAATGATTATGATAAGTAAAAACTACTGAAAAATGAGCTTAAAAGACAAAAGAAAAATCTTTCTCAGCTAAGAGATTTTTTTTTTTCCCCGTCAGTACAGTCTGTCCAGCCAGCAGGAGGGTCTTCTGAAATCACAGATCTTTTCTGTTCTTCAGATAGTGGCGGCTGCATTTATAACCATACGGCTGCCAACCCCCTCCCAGCTCTCAGACCCCAAAACCACCCTCGTCACACCATCTCTCTGCCATAATCAATTCACATAATGCATTTATTGCAAAATAACCGCCACTTGACTTGAGTGATCAGTGACTCCATTTGTTGTAGGTTTCCCAGGTTTTGATTTATCGACCCATCACACGTCAATGAAGATGCAAAATAATTCATGAAACAGTGTTTTATTTTTGATGTGTTATTTAGTCCATTATTAAGTAAGATTGGTAGTGGATATAATTTAAGAATACAAACAAATCATTGCTTCCAAATGAGCCTGGATTTACAAAAACTGTAAACTCTAATTGTTTTTTGCCATTGAAGAAACTGCTGCTTACTGTAACTTGTTATACCACTTAGTAGAATGTGATCTGTTAAAAGGTGGTTTAAGGATATATTCTGTTTAACACACTGGAATAAAACTGACTTACTTTGCTTACTTACACAGGGTATGCCAACTACCCAAAATGACTGGCCTACAAAAAATGTGCTTATGAATGTATCAGTACGCTTTATTGTTACCAAATACTGGATCAGTCTTTTTATCAGTCTGTTTTCTTTAAATTAGCACATCTCTTTTGGAACTGATTAGTCATAGTCCTTATTTATCTTACCCTTAAAAAAAAGAAAATAACTCAAAAACTTAAGCTAAGCTGAGGTGCACAAGCTTAGACCAATGAGGGCTAAGATCAATGACTTCCAAAAAAGCAATGCTAAACCTGTGCTAACCGAAAGAAGACAAGTTGCCGGAAATAGTCTATTCTATTATCTATAGGTAACTTTGCAAGTACTTTTACTTATTCTACTAACCCTAACCTAACAGTCTACAAATGTTCTTATTCATGCCTAAATTACATATAATAATAGCTTAAAGCCACTGAATGTAGATTTTTGAGTGGATCCACTGTCGAAAATATACCACTGTCGTAATTGGCATGGATAGCTCCCGAAGATGTGCATAAAAAGCTTTAAAAGGTACATATTGTTATCTAAAGTGTACATATTCGTACAAGTCTATGAACTGGTACTGTAGCTATTAAAATTAAGAAATTAGTGTTTGATTACGTCAACGTCTGAGAATCGTCTGGGAAACCATTAATTGTGGTTCTTTGAAGCAATTAAAATTCACTTATACAAAAGTACTTCAAAAGCTTGATGCATTGTTTGTGTTCGGTGGACAATTAAGTTTGAAAGTTTTTTTTTCAAATGACTAACGTATCGTGCTTCACACAAACACCTCTCACTGAAACCTAGATGACACATAGGGTTTGTGCTCTTTGATCTCACCACAGGTGCTTAACAAAGCAAGAAACCAATTTTCGATAATTTCACCTGAACGCCACTCATGCGCTTCCAAGCCCACAGAGGTCTAACGTTGAGTGCTGAATCAAAAAGATTCAGAGGCTCTTCATTTGCATATGAAAACCGTTCATTCAATGGGGTCCGACAATGCTGACACCATATTACCATGTAATACTCAACTGTTTGCCCATACTAGGAATATATTTATGGTGGAATATACCATTGATAGTAGCTGATCAGTATTTTGACAAAAAAAATATACAATAATAATAATAATTACACTTAATTTGACATTTATGTATTTGAATTGCTTATCAAATTTCCATCTGTTGAGATTGCAGTTTTTTAACAAAAACAGTTAAGAAGCATGTAAGACTTCTGTAACAAACTATATTAAATTAATAATCTGAATTTAAGATCTGAATTTTGTTTTAAATATACAATAACCAGCTTTTGATATGTATTTTTAAATCCAATTAATACATTTCATGTATTAGTTAGTTTTTTTTTTTGCATTATATATATATATACACACTGGTGCTGGTCATATAATTAGAATATCATCAAAAAGTTTATTTATTTCACTAATTCCATTAAAAAAGTGAAACTTGTATATTATATTCATTCATTACACACAGACTGATATATTTCAAATATTTATTTCTTTTTCATTTTGATGATTATAACTGACAAATAAGGAAAATCCCAAATTCAGAATCTCAGAAAATTCAAATATTGTGAAAAGGTTAAATATTGAAGGCACCCGGTGCCACACTCTAATCAGTTAATTAACCATTAAAACCCTTTAAATGGTCTCTCAGTCTAGTTCTGTAGGCTACACAATCATGGGGAAGACTGCTGACTTGACAGTTGTCCAAAAGACGACCATTGACACCTTGCACAAGGAGCAAAAGAGGCTGGCTGTTCACAGAGCTCTGTGTCCATGCACATTAATAGAGAGGCGAAGGGAAGGAAAAGATGTGGTAGAATAAAAGTGTACAAGCAATAGGGATAACCGCACCCTGGAGAGGATTGTGAAACAAAACCCATTCAAAAATGTGGGGGAGATTCACAAAGAGTGGACTGCAGCTGGAGTCAGTGCTTCAAGAATACGCACAGACGTATGCAAGACATGGGTTTCAGCTGTCGCAGTCCTTGTGTCAAGACACTCTTGAACAACAGACAGCGTCAGAAGCGTCTCGCTTCAAAAAGGACTGGACTGGACAATCCACATTGCTTGAGGTCCAGTGTAAAGTTTCTACAGTCAGTGATGGTTTGGGGTGCCATGTCATCTGCTGGTGTTGGTCCACTATCAGAGCATCCTGGGCTCTCACAACACCTGAGCAGTGCCACAGACTGATCTACCCCGTAATTCAGGCAAAAGGAGCCCCAACTAAGTATTGAGTGCTGTACATGCTCATACTTTTCATTTTCATACTTTTTAGTTGGCCAAAATTTCTAAAAAAAAACCTTTCTCTGTATTGGTCTTAAGTAATATTCAAATTTTCTGAGATACTTAATTTGAGATTTTCCTTGGTTGTCAGTTATAATCATCCAAATTAAAAGAATTAAACATTTGAAATATGTCAGTCTGTGTGTAATGAATGAATATAATATATAAGTTTCACTTTTTGAATGGAATTAGTGAAATAAATCAACTTTTTGATGATATTCTAATTATATGACCATCACCAGTATACATACATACATATATATATATATATATATGTGTGTGTGTGTGTGTGTGAACTATATATATTGATTTCAATCGAAGACAATATATACAAGAAAAATCTTGAAAAACAAAAAATATAAATTGAATTGATTTCACTATCAACCTTTATTTACATATATATATATATATATATATATATATATATATATATATATATATATATATATATATATATATATATATATATATATCATTGTAATTATATATATAATTGTATAATTGTATAGCCCTGCTAAAGCAAATTAAAGTAAGTTTAGTCTTAAAGTAAGGCTTATACTGCACTTATACTGCTAAGCTCTTCTCGCTCTCTTGAGGAGTGTCGTGATCTTGGTGGGAATTCGTGACTGGGAATCTGTATTTCTTGAGTGCATTCACTTTGACCAAATGACATTTCCTTAAGATCTTTCTTCCTTTGTGAATCATGCGATGGCTGATATTGTTGCTTTTAATAGATGTGACGAGACGTTTCTTGCTTTTGTATCTGTAGTTCAACTTGTCCTGTCTTTTCCGAAGCCTTTTTTGAACCAGACAGTTGAATCTGATATTTGAAATCTGTTGAAGATGAAGTAAGGTGATTTTTTTTCTCCTGTTGCAGGTCCAGGTTTGCATTTAGAGGAGCAGAACAGCATGTGCTGGAACAGGTTTTGTCAGCCTTTAAAGCGATTCATTTTCGAGAATAAAAGCTATGGAAAGCTTTAAAGAAATGGACCAGCAGTTTGCTCTGAGTGTCACCTTGTGCAAGTAGATCATATATCTCTAAAATATGACGTTTGTTCATAACCGTTAATTGAGTTTTCGGGGAAATGATTAGCTACAATCTAAGCAAAATATTTTTGTGTCTTTAGTGTTAAGCACAAATTTGGACAAATTCTGTTAAACCAGTTTTAATGGTTTGTGCTTTAAGTGAACATCATACATTTTTAATATAGAAATGTACTTAGAGAGACTATAAATGTACAGCTATAGACTGTGTCTATATAGAATAAAGACAGGAACCCTGTCAACAGATGAAAACTGCCTCCTTTGTTAAAGAAGACACTGTTAAATCTTTGTGCTTTAGTTCTGTGATGACAGATTCCCTGTCAAATCGGCCAAATGCCAGTTTGGGCATGTGTGTGAGAACAACCATCGAGTCCATCAGACTCCATTTAACATTTATAAATATAAATGTCATATTTATAAATAAATTTATATGCCAATGGCTGAAATACAAATTATGCATCAGTCTCATTACTTACTGCTCTTGAAATAGATGGTACATGCAAATTCATTTTAAATAAATTATTTTATAGATTTACATAAATTTGTATTTAATTTTAATATAAATTTTATATTAATTTAATTTAAATTAATTTCCATTTACTGCATTCATTTAAACTTTATATATATATATATATATATATATATATATATATATATATATATATATATATATATATATATATATATATAAAGTTTATATAGTTTATATATATATATATATATATACACACACACACACATTGGCATCTTGTAATCCACTTAGATAAACATTAGCTTCAGGTTCATCTCTAAAAATATAGACAAACAAAACACCCATGCGTGTAAGGTCAATAACCAAAATTTGTATATTTAGAAAGAACATTATGTACAATAAACACAGGATTTACATATACTCGTTATTATTCTGCTAAACCGGTTGGTAAATCGCTTTTCGTTTTGCTCTTAGAGGGATGAATACTTCAGCTTGTTTTTATTCATTTGATTTGACCAGGTATAATTGTTCACAAGATTTTCTGTGCCTTTCATGGAAATCAGACACCACTCAGATGCAGCTGTTGTGTATAAAGGCAGGATTGTAAACTTTTGCTTGGGGACAATTCCTGTCTGACAAGTTTACTTGGTCCTTGACCTTGGAAGATTTTTGAGGTCTCCTCCCATGGAGTCATCATATAACCAGGCTGAATGGACAAAGTAGCTTCAACCAATACCTTTTATCTTAGGTGTGATCTTACCAGGGTGAGGCCAGTATCTCTTCAGAGATGACACTTCGTTTTAGTCACGCAATTCATCATTGTCTTGACTTGTGCTTCAATAACAGCAACAGAACTGAAGACTGTTACGCACAAACTATTGGTGTCTAAATTTATGAAATTATATTAAGTCATACAGGTTGGGTTTACACATTAAACAAAATTTCTATCCTGGAGTCCCACAGGGTTCAGTACTAAGCCCTTTTTTAATTTCTGATTAAATGGTTTCTCCTGCTGGTAGCAAACTCATTAAGTGTCTTAGTTTGCAACTAAAATGTTTCAACTCATGGGGTAGAGATCCTTATTTTCAAAATATATATATATGCTTATGAGCATATGTGAGATTAAAATACTGTCAAGTATTAAAGGGCTAGTTCAGTATATATATATATATATATATATATATATATATATATATATATATATATATATATATATATATATATATATATATATATATATAAACTCTGAAAACATCATATTTACCTCTCAAACATGCCTAGAAATTCTTTTATTTTTCCCTTTTACTAAAACCTTTAAAAATCAAGTTGCTCTTAGGTGACAGATTCTCATTTTACCGTTAGAGGGCAGTCTCGTTTCATTTTTGAAATGGTAAAATTGTCCTGACAGGTCCATGTTGCCTTCTTTTTTTTCTAGAGAAGTCATGCTGTGTTTACCAACATTAGCTTGACTTGCAACCCATATTTAATATTTCTCTCTATCTGCAGATACACATTAATAACCAATCATTATCTTGCATAAACGTTAAGGACACACTTCAAATGGATTTTGCATTTTCAAAGAAACATGGATTGCATGTGATTACCTTCGGCTTAATTATGAATGCTTGTGTAATTCCCAATCATACTTCTTCTGTGACAACAGTGGCACAATCCCAACATTTTGATATATTAGACGTTCATGTTTGGATCATCTCCTGTAACTGTTAAAGGATGCATGGAAATATCCAGCAATGCTTTCATAAGAAGATGACTAGTCAGTGGCATTTTGACTGTACAGTTGTGGCTTATTTATGGTTGTTGTAGTTGTTTGTGATTTTACGGACTCATAGCATGTTTATGTCCTTTCACATTCACAGGCCGTTGACACTAAACTTATGTACTGGCAAGAGGCTAAAATGTGATGAGTGTAAAATTAAGCACAACCACACTTGTATGTAAAAAATAAAATAAAAACCACCTTCTTTTATCCTATAAGTTACTATTAAGACTCGTTGGATCTATTTGTTTTCAAAGACCCAATTCAAGCTGTTCCTCACTTCCATGTAATTTCACACCAAAAACTCCCCATGGATAAAAACTACATGTCAGGTAATGGTGCCAAAATCCTCTCAGTGCCACGTTATTTAATGTTCTGGATTGCTAGCACGGTGCAGACAGTCTTAGTAAGTCACAATAGCGGGCGTAACATAGCACAGAGCTATAAATTGTCAGCGAGAGAGAGAGTGTTCTATTGCATATTTGATCCCAAAGGCCTGATTCTCATGTTCCTTGAGTCATTTGTCTGTGATTTTGAGGCCCATGGCACATTATGTGGCCTATGAGAGCAGAAGGAGGCAGTGACATTGGTTTTTTATTTCACCAACACAACCCAGAAAACCTCCAGATCCCACGAGACAGCTGTCATTTTTTTATTAGAATTTTTGTTGTCACACGAGAAAACAATTTACTGATGTTGCAAAGCACAAAAATACATTGTGCCTGAGAAACACATGAAGCAGATCCAAGACATGCAAGCACTGTCTTTTGATAATAAATGGCATTTTGTAGTATATATTTAGTATACAGTATAATATGTACTATATTGTATACTTAGTGTAGTATAAGAGCACCATAAAAAGGGGATGTGTATATATATATATATATATATATATATATATATATATATATATATATATATATATATATATATATATATATATATATATATATATATGTGTGTGTGTGTGTATATATATATATATATATATATATATATATATATATATATATATATATATATATATATATATATATATATATATATATATATATATATATATATGTGTGTGTGTGTATATATATATATATATATATATATATATATAGAATATAATTTAATAAAGTTATTGTTAACAATTATGATAAAGAAATAGAATATACGTATATACATAAAAAATGTAAAATATTAATAAAGATAAAATATACATAAAACATATTAAGTTATAATTAAATCTTATTTGAAATGGAAAACACTGCGAATGTTTGGTCCTGAGAAAGACCTGGTGAACATATTAACCTATTTTGGTTATTTGGCATTAGTATTTACATGCCCACCACTTTACTAGGTGCAAACCAGGATGTTGTGCAGAGAACGGTTGCTAATTCAAACAAACATCAGACATGGACACAATGACATTTTCTCACAGACCTTGTGTGTTGATGTGGGTGCCTTATAAACAATAACCCGCATGCACTGATATACACACTCGACTCGTACACTATGTCATTAACAACAAATTCTCTTGCCAGCGATATAACAGTCATCACAAGCAGTTATTTACCATTTTTAACAGTCACTGACTTCAATTTGTCAGGCAAGCTCTTAGCCTGTTAGAGCTGATCACACGGCTGCATGCAGAAACCAAACCTGCAAGCTTGTTATCATGGTTATGTCCTAACATTTTTCCTTTCACCAGTTTGGGATTTCGATAGCATACATAATGAATGAAGTAAAATATTTTTTTAGTCCAATCTTGTGGCTGCACTGTTCACAACACCCTACAGTGCTCTGCTTTGCATGGTCAAAGTTGCTTACTTTGTCTTCCAGCCAATATCTAGCTTCTTTGGTGAACCACAGAGGTGCAAAAGCCAAGAGCATAATGGGTAGACTGGGAGCGTTGTACAACAGGACAGATGTCCACGATGTTCATAATGTGGCATTGTGTCAGTGATGTCAGAATAGATTAGTTCTTGACGTGTCCCTCATGTCTATTTGACCTCCTCTGTAATTATCAGATCTAGTGTGTTTAAAGTGCTCCTACAGTTACTACCACAGAGCAGTCATTAAAATGGATGTCACTGATTTAAACTCTAGGACAGGGCCATTCAGTTAGTTTCATTTGGGGGACGGATTATAGAATTGAAAATTTGAAGGGGGCCAAGGGCATCCCGATCTCTTTCTGAGGGGCCTATAAAATTAGAAATTTAATTTAAATGGATATTCAGCAGTAAAATCAACTAATATTACCAACACAAACATCTATAAAAGGGTAACATTAGTGCTGTCTGTTAGTGGTTCAAAATAATAATAATAATAATAATAATAATAATAATAATTGGACGTTTCTGTAATTAAACGTGATTATAGCATATTAATATATCGTCATAATTTCACAGTGAACCTCCAAATTAATGTAGAAACAAACATAAATGTGCTATATTTTAAGTATGTTTAATGGGATCTCTTTAATTTATTATTAACAAAGGCCAGTATTTTTGATACCAATTCTGCAACTGATGTCTTATTATTTTAGCATTTAATTTATAGCCATTCAACAAATTGAAAGCCATTATTTTTAACATTTAATAGAAATTATAAATATAAATATAAACTATAAATGTAAGTGAACTTAAAACAATCTTCACATAAACTACAAATTGTAGTCTATATGCATAAACTACAGAGATTAATCTTTATTCAAGCAACAAAAATGTGATATGTTTATAAGTCAACTTATATATCAATTTATATATGCTGATAAAACAATCGTGGGATTGTCGCATTATGGAATATTTTAGTAAAAGCAGTGCTAAACTGTATATTTGAACATTAAGCTACTCTTACATCTATTGCATTCTGTCTGACAGTTTACTTAAAAATAGGATTGTTTATATATACTTTAAAATAATATACTTAAGAGTGAACTGAATGTAATGTTTTCGGACATGGATTGCATATTTACAATAGATGAAAATGTATTATAGTTTAAGTTTATATTAAATGCAATTAGTTGAACTTTTGAGTTCTTTTGACCCACATAAGTAGTTTACATTGGCTTTAGTATGTTAGTCAGCACATCAAAACGAAAAGATTATTTAAAGATAATAATTTAAAATTAGAAATTATTACAAAGTGCACTTTTTAAGTGAATTTAAGTGTTCAGAAACAATTATGAAAGTGTACTTTAAAAGTGTACTCTTTAATTACACTTAAGTGCCCTTTTATTTAATTAATATTATATTATCTGCAAGAACAGTAAAAAAAAAAAAACTTAAATAAATACTTTTTTTTCCCACCAGATTTTTCACATCATTAGCAGTTACAGTAGCTATAGCTGTACTAAGTAATGCTAAATTTTGACAGTTAGCTATACTGACTTCCACATTAATAATAACTAGTTTCAAAATAATATGGCTGTAGTGTCTGTCATGCTGCTAGGAGGATTTTTCTTTGGACTATTTAGCCTATTATAATGAGCCTGGATGTATGTCACAGATTAATATTTGATTTATGTGCTGTCCTTTTACAATTAGGTTGGGGCTTTTTATGAATAAATACATCCTGATTTTATTTTTTATTTTTGTAAATGTAGTGTTTATAATTTGCAACCCTGGTACAAAATATTATGACCTGTCAGATCGTATTTAAAACCTTGATATGTGTGATTCATAAACATAAAATTTGTATATACAAAATTATAATATTATGAACATTAAACAAAATAATAACAATACAACAGTGGTGAATAGTTGAGCTTGATGAATGCACACATCAATATTTGTAACATTTGGAAACATAAATCATTCAGAAATAATTCTAATATGCCAATCCGCAAAAACGGTTTTAACCCTGATAATAATACTATATTTCATGGGCAGCAAATCAGTATATTAGAATCATTTCTGAAGGCTCATGTGACACTGAAGACTGAAGTAATGATGCTGAAAATCATCATACATATTTTATATCAACATATTTTCAAATAGAATAGAGTTTTTTTGAATTGTAATAATATTTTAGAATAAACCTATTTTTACTGTATTTTTAATCAAATAAATGCAGCCTTTGTGAGCAGAAGAGACTTCTTTGAATAATATAAAAAAAGAGTAGTGTAGTGTAGAATGACATTATTGACCCATCTTCACAACATTACATATAAAGAGTCTAAATTATGGCCTTGTGCAGACTTTCATGTGTTTAAAACGAGCTACCGTTCATGCTGTGGTAATGGCTGGATAGTAGATTATCTATGTAATGGTTCTGACTAAGAAACACAACCAGGGCACCAAGTGTACTAGAAAACTATACCTGATATCTAACTATTGCTCACAAGCATGCACAGATTCACAGAGTTTGATGCCGTCCGTCGACTTTACAAGGCTTGTTTAATACATACGGTAAGTTTCTTCCCCTCCTCCGCTGCCTGCTGTATTTGCAGGCGGCTTTAGCGCCAGACACCCTGAGGCAGCGGTAGCGCCAGTGAGTCTTCCCACCTCTGTTTTTGTGGTGGAAGATGACATGTCGAAGCTTTGAAGAGCTGCAGAGGGAGGGAGGGAAGGACTGAACACATCACTCTGCAAGAGCACAGAAATGTCATGTGGCCAGCAGTCCGCCCAGATTCCCTCACTGTCTAAGTGGGCCAGAGAAATGTAGACAGGAAGTACAACTCTCTCTCACACACACACATACACGCACAATTAAAAACTCTTGAAACCTGCAGTCCCATATTTCCGTCAGTTGTGCTGTTTGTCAGCATGGCAGTGCGATGCTTCAGTCAGCTCAAAGCTGTGCCAGAACCCACACCTTACACTCAGAACTGCTGCAACACATCACAGCTCCTTTAAGAGAGAGAGAGAGAGAAAAAAAGAAAAACTTGGAATGTTGAGTCTCTTTAAATACACCAAACAAAAAAAGAGACGCAGCACAAACAGACCCAGACGATCCACCCACCCACAGCACCTACACCAAAATAAATGAAGACACCGGGACAAACACAAATTCTTCTTAAGTATAGCACAATGCTTTCTGTGTGTGTGTGAGAGAGAGAGAGAGAGAGAGAGCGTGTCTGTTTGTCGCACTTGTAAAGTCATTTTGGGAATTTTTGGTGTTTTCTGGCGTTTTTCTGGTTATAAACTCCACTAATGCTCAGAAAAATGTTAAAAGTATAAAGTACGGCCTGTGTACTTCAGAGCTGTGACAAATAGGATCCCCCCTCGAATTTGGTCTCTCAAAAGTTTATATTTGTCAAGTACATACAAATGATATTCATCTAAAATATAAAATTCTATAGTGCATTATACAACAAATTGTAACCTCTTTCACCTGATAAACTGTTAATTAATAACAATTATGGAACACCTTTACGTTGTTCTTTTTATAACTGAATTATTGCAAAAAAACATGTAGGATAAAGTGCAAAGTGATTAAGCTAAGCTACCATGCTAATTGGGTATCTGTATGCTATGCTACAATGTAAGACATTAATGGACATTATAAATTTGTTCAAACATCATAATATGGTTTTGTAGGAATTCTAATCAGGCACTAAAGGAAGTACCCAATAAAAGTTATTTGAGCCAGTAGGATTGCTTGGGGTCCTAATGAAAATTTTGGTGGAGAACTTGCTTTGTTGTGACAGTGACTCACTGGAATACTTCATTCTGATTGGTTAGTCTGTATTCTCTAGTCTAATATTTTTTAATAATCCCACTAATCTGACCTTTGTCTCATGCAAATGATTTTCAAATGCGCTGTTTGAATAGATTAACCAAGTAGTGCTGTTTTGAGACTGACATGACTACAAATCGAATAAAAAGCAGATGTCTTAACTTTAACACGCACTTACAATAAACTGAACATTATCATCCGATGATGTGGACGGTAATGTAGTTATAGTTATAGTTATCAACCTTGGTGTGAACAGCCCTTTATATTGACACCTAGTTGCATGGATGAGGTGTTATGCAAAAGTTTTACTTATCAAAACCATTATATAATGTAATGCTCTGTTCAGATGGTTCTCAAACAGGTGTCCAGGTCCCACTAGAGGGCCTCAGCAAACCTACAGGGTTATGCAGAATAAATATTGCGAAATAAAATGTAATGCATCACTGGTTTTATTTTATGCTTTATTTAAATCATCTCTTTAATATTTCTAATTCATTATTGAAGAAACATCCATGTTTGTTTGGTGAGTTGGATGTGGGTACACCTGTGCACTGAGACAGCAGACAGAGAAGTGCACCTCCCTCACCCTCACCTCCGCATGGATCTCCTGTCTGCAGAGCCGACCTTCATTTAGAGAGAGTGATTAGAGAGGAAGCCCTCTGCATCTCTCCTATAGAGATCAAACAGCACCAAACCCACGTCTCCCATCATGCACTGCTGCAGTCTGGGTTACTAGGAGTTGTGCGCAGTTTGAACCACACACACACCAGGACAAATAAGCCACAGGACATTTATACACAGAGCAGCAAAGACTCAGTGAGAAGACAATGCTAGCATGCATTTTCTTCATTTCACTTCTGCTGTAGTTTGTGTTCTACTTTAGCTTGACCGCCCGGTCCAAGAAATTGCTCGTAATGTTCCTCATTTGTGAGTTTCTTGGGTTAAACAGATGAAACCATACATATTATGCAAAGATAAGTTTAAACCGTAATATGCTAAACTTTTATCACATGACCTTGTCACTTTGCATTCATTTTTCATTAATGCAAAGTGAGTGGAGCTAAATATTTATCCTGAAATAAAAAAGAAAATCTATCTATCCATCTATCCATTCATATATAGCCTTTATATGCACACACATACACCACATTTTGGTCATGTGGCAATTCAGTGCAAATTTGCTAATTGTGTACATATTGCAGTAAAAATAAGTAACAGTAATACGGTAGTATGTGATATTCAAATTTTTATTTTTAATTAAATTTGTATGGCTCTTTTCAAAATACACATTGTTTCAATGATTTTTACATAAAATAATATCTTCATATCTTAAGATGTCTTATAACGTTCCCTTTTAGTTTGATTCAGACTTTTATCTGAATGTTTTCGTACTAATTACATCATATGAATCCATCAGCTCTTTAAACATGTATGCTTTCTCATGGAATAAAAGTTGGCTATTCCAAACACTCAATGTCTGTGTTAACAAAGCACCAGAGAAAACCTACAGTATGGGAAAATGGCTGTGGAAATTGGCTGGTTTCTGATTTTCTTCAGATACCTGTTTGATTAGCTGTGGTTTAGTGCTGCTTTCATTTTGATTTGACAGTGAGTGATTAAGGAACTCTATTGGACGACCTCCAAACTGTGTTGATTAGATTTTGATTGCCATCACCATCAAACATTTTGATAAGCTTCCAAGAGGAGGCCAACAGACTTGTGATCTCGGCTCGACATCGACCAGTTGCGTTTGAATTTTGAGTGATGGCTCCATCAGTTTCTTATCCGACTGAATCACTCTTTGACTGGCCACAGAATCCCAGACTGGTCTGTCTGCACCTGCAATTACTGCGAGGCTCACTGAAGGTTCTTTAATCAGGATCTGGAGTGACCTCATCTGTAAACTCCGTCATAAACAAGCCTCATATTTAAACGGCTTCTTCATAACAGTTTACTTTTCCTACAACATATTATTCTAAACCAGTTCATACAGATGTAAAACCATTAACTGCTATGAAATCTTTCTGAAACAGTTTGGCCGTGTTGAAACAAGTACATTAAGAGCTGGGGGGTGAAAACTTTTGAAGATCAAGGTAAATTGTACTTAATTTGTGTACCGGGAAACATACAAGTATCTTCTGTTGCTTACGAAGGGCAGAACTAAATGGAAAAAAAATATATTTCCACAAAATAAGACAAATTTGGCCATCTTCATCGTGTTCAAAAGTTTTCACCCCCCCAGCTCTTAATGCATCTTGTTTCCTTCTGGAGCATCAGTAAATGTTTGAATCTTTTTAAATAGTTGTGTTTGAGTCCCTCAAATGTCCTCAGTGTGATAAGATGTATCTCAAAATCATAAAGTGACTGCTTGACAGGGTTCAAATATGCAAAGATGCTGGAAAACTGAAGAATCTGCAGGACCTTAAAGATTTTTCTGAAGAACGCTGCTCAGTTTAGCCCCACTGTATGTGTTTCACAAGCACCCAAATGGACACCTTTTAAAGAAATATATTGTAGACAGATACAGATCAGCATCTATTTATACCTGTTTGTGATATGTATTTATGTATTTAATTTTTTTCCTTTCTTTCTAAAGTTCTTTTCTTTCTTTGTTTATTATGAAACATTATAATTATTTCTTTATTCTCAGTTGTTATCAGTTTTAATTAATCAATCAATTTATTCTAAGATCAGTTATCAATATTTATTTGTTTGTTTATTATAAATTATCAGCTTTCTTCTAAGCTCTGATCAGTATTGATCTGTTTTCTTATGTATTATAAATGTTTACCTTTTTTCTTTCTTGTTATCTGTATTTGTTTGTTTTAAAATATTAGCTTTTTCGTTTTTCGACGTTGTTTGTTTCTTTCCTTCTTCTTTCTAAGTTATCAGTATTTGTTATTTATTTATTAGAATAAGCATAAATTTATTTATTATTATTTGTTTCAGCATTTATTTGTTTGTTTTTCTTTCTCTTTCTTTTTTTTGTTTGTTTTTATTTGTATTTATTTAAGTTGTTTCAGCATTTGTTTGTTTTTATTATAAACTGTTAGCTGTTCTTCTTTCATTCATGCCACTAGACAATACTATTAACATCATGGTGGAGAGTTTAGCACTGCTAAAGCCACTAAAGAAACACCACACACAAATGCAAAATTTTATTTTCATTCTATACGCCAGATCCTCGAGTGCGTATTGACGTAGTATTGCTGACGTGTAAAATGTCATGTCATTATAGTGAAAGGGCCGTAGTAAATAAACATATTACACACATCATTAGAGTGAAAGACTGTCATTATACGACTGGAAGTCAGGTGGGGTGTAAAAATCTAACTTACCCACGTTGCCAGATCAGCAGTATGTAATTTCATTAGATAATTATAGCACTCAGCAGCTGAATACTACATCAGTTCCCCTGAACGTGGCTCTCGGGCAGCCTACTTTACATGTCGCCCAACATGACGGTGTGCTGCGTTTGGTTTCTGTTCTCTTGCTCAGGTGAATTTGCCCATGAATGGAGCACCTGGACAAATGACTCAGCTTTAAAGGCCACAGCAAACAAAGAAACCAAATGAGCAGAAACGACAGTTATAGATTCCTCAAGGGACGCCAGCTTTAACAACGTGTTGAAACCTTTAAGAAAATCACGAGCTGTCAGAAATGCTTATGAGCGCATGAAATGAACCCCTCGCAAGGGGGGGTTAAAAACCTCAGAAAACAAAATAACACCTCCACATCTCCCTCTTCCTGGTTTTTCTAGTTGCGTCTACATTTTCCATGGCTGCCGGCCCAGCTGCTGAGAGAGCTGTTCCTTGAAGCCGCAGTGTATTTAGAAACGAGGTTGAAGGAGAGCTCTTAGGCTCCGTGCTAGCAAACACAGACCTCTCAGTTCTGGGCTAAGGCTTGGCAACAGACCTGACCAGAGAGGCCAGGCATCCAACACTCCCCACAGCATGTGAAAGCAGGCCAAAGAATGAGCCATGTGTGTGTGTGTGTGTGCATGTGTGTGAGGGAATCTACCTCGGGGCAAGAGCTTCATCCAAGGTGTGCCAAACAGCAGAACCTGTCTGTCCTTGATTTACGGTTGCATGCATTACTTGTCCGGCTGATCTGCATTTGGAAAGAGTGACTGCCATAACTGTTTAAGACTTTGACCTCTACACTTCTCTAATAATCATAATTGTCCGAAAGTGCGATGTGACGTGAGCGTGAATGCATGCTTGGGATTTTTGTCCAGTTGTGAGGCGTTCCTGCCCATGTTTTGGTCTCATATTTGCTGTCTGCGTCAGGCTGTTGCGGTTTCTCAGTTTTTGTTGTTTCATCTTGATATGTAGGGGTCTGGTTGTTGTAAATCTGGAGGAGGGCCCAGATGTGTGCAGATTTGACACATCCGCACAGGAAGAGGAGAGGGGAGCGCGTTAAATTGGTTCCATACGTTTCGCTGACAGTGAGGTCATTACACTGTGTTACACGGGTGACAGTGTGTTTCTGTTTAGTGTCAGTATTAAAAAAATCGCAGCTTAAAAAGATGAGCATGGGTATTTGGAGTTGTAAACTATTGCTCTGTGCAGGAAAATACTACCATCTCTACCCAAGTCACAGTGTTTGTCACTCTTTAGAAGCATGGGAATGACGTTAGTGATTTCTACCTTCACCACAAAGTCAGTCAGCTGTCCAAAAAAAAAATATATATATATTCAGCTGTCTAGTAGGAATATCCTCCATGGGGTCTGTGTGTCTGGGCCGCAAAATGCAAAAACCACTGAGAAGAAATAAATACAAATAAATGGCCTTGATTTGTCTTCTGTGCCTTTGTCTGTCTGGCACATTCAAGTCCGCAGCGGAGCATCTACATCTGGGTTTGGCTGTTCTTGTCTGCGAAAACCACAGGAAAAGGAAATGTAAAGCCCTCTAAAAGCTCAAAAAACATTGGCCAGAGTAAAAATGACTGTAAAAATGGAAACATAAAGTTTATACTAACATTTTCAAATAAAATAAAAAAAACTTGATGTGTCCTCTTTTTACATTGGTTTAGCTGAACCCACTGTTTTCATAAGGAAAATTCTGCCATCATTTATTCACCCTTTTTTTGAATGCTGTATGACTTTCTTTCCTCCATGGAATACAAAAAAAAGTTATTTTTATAACTGAATGTTGCTGTATTGAATGCCAAGCTGCTGTTTCCATACGGTAAAAAGTGAATGTTCACCACAACTGTCAAAAAGATTTTCAAGGCAAGACATTCAGTGAATATACAGAATAATACAGTCACACAGTGGCCGCAGAAAATCTAGTCTCATTATATATATATATATAAAAGAGCAACATGAAACCTCTTCTTTTGTGTTCCATAGAAGAAGGTAAGTTTAGAATGACATAAGAATAAGAATCATCTTTTTCATTCATCCCTTAAATGTCTTAACCAGGCGTCATTCTTTTGTGTTTCACACACATCTCCTCTCACGCTTCACACACGTCATGTATAGCCTCACTCTGTGTTCCCAACTATATTGAGTGTGTCCAACAGTCCTGGTGAATCAGTGTAGAGTCTTCGTGATGCTCCAGCGAGGTGGGCCATCTGGTCACCGCCGCCGGGCCCTTGAAGTGCTGTGAGAGAAGCCGCTGCGGTCGGCCATGGAGACTGGAGGTTTGCAGCACAGCACTTCCAGCCCTTGCGCTGACCTCAGAAAAGGAAATCTGGGTTGGAGAAACAGAGGGGTTGCTCCTGAGCTATTTCCAGAGCACTCTGCCTATCCAGTGCCACCCACGAGATTCCATATGACAGAGGAAGAGTCTGAGTGTGTGTGTGTGTGGGTGTGTGTGTCGAGCCCCTTAGTTTGTACTAATGAAGAACACTTGCATATGTCCTTCAGTAGGATAACATTTAGAATTTGATAAAACAAAACTTACCCAGGTAGTTTGTAAAAAATAAAAATAAAAAATGCCTGTCTGTATTTTTTCAATTTATTTTTGTTATAAGTTTTTGATAAAGTGGTAAAAAGCCATGATTCAAGCCAACCAGCTAACATTTCTAACTTTTATTTGAAGAAAAAAATCATTTGAAAACTGGCCAAAAATATGTATTACATATACGTCTTTCTAAGTGTTCAGCTGTGTCCTGTTGCATTAAATCTTCAGATATTAAAAGCAGGGAAAATGTTTTATCAGTTATATCCATTGCTTCTGCATTCTAAGTCTTGAATTTGATAATGACACACACAAAATAGTATAAATATGAGGAAGCCGACATTCTTTGAAAGAAAAGCAAGCCATTTGGATGCTAAAAGAAAAGATGAAGTCATTTAGAACTAGGAAAAACAAAGGCATGGAGAAATCAAGAGTTTGGAAACTGCCGGCAATATCAGCAACCAACTATGACCTGATCAGCTGAGAAAAACAACAGTAGTTGATGAAAGACAAATCATAAAAGCTGTGAAAATGAACCCTAAAATACATGTCTGTAAAACCACCAACTACCTCCAGAAAGCTGGGGTAATGTTCTGTCAATCTACAGTCCGCAGGAGAATTTGACACAGAATTACAGAAGCTACACAGCGAGATGCAAACCTCTGATCACCAGCAAAAATAGAAAGAAAAAACAAAAGTAAAAAGAAGTAAGTCACTTGATATTAACTTCTTGTTCACTGAACTGTGTATAAAAGCAAACGTCACTCTCAGTCAAGCAGTTCGACTGCAATATCTCAAAACAGAAGTCTTGCCAATAAGATTCAAAAATCTGTTTTTCTCTCATGTAAGGACATCCCTATTGCACAATTAATATGATTTGTGAGCGCACTATCATGGAGTTATAAAAAAAAATGAGCTAATGTACGATATTTTATTCATATTGTCATTTTTACCATTGCCCAGTCTGTACTGTAATGCCCAGTTCTGTAGTCATGCTCTCCATACTGAATATACTGAGACTCTGTCCTCTGTCGTTTCACTCAGTTGCTTTGCACATACTGTAACAACAAAACCACAAAGTGAGTCTCAGCAAGTAACCATAAATCATAAATCACAGTCTTTTTTGACGTTACGTTTTAGTCTGCATACCTTAACCTAAATTTGTAGGTTTGTATTTTCTTTTCCACAACTGTATAAGCAGTCGCTAGTCCCTACTGTTGATGGATATGCAGAAGGGGAGATCACGAAGAGAAATATGAGGCTTGTGTTACAAAGCACGAGACACACCGCTTGGTTCAGATGAGCTCATGGGCATCTCTGTTTCAACAGACATCAGTCGTATTCTGTGGTTTTGTGGTTACTTCTTAGAACTACCTTTTTATAATCAGTGGAAGTCTGACTGTGAATCTGTAGCTACTTTATATTTAGAATGAAAAGGTTGAGTATGCTTTTAACATAAACATGGACAGAATGACATTTGAACAGAAACTGCAGAGCAAAGGCAAAATCTTTTTTTTTTTTTTTTTTTTTTATCAAATTCGTTAAATCCCAAGATCAATATTTATACTCCTTTCAGTTGACATGTAAACAAAACTTTGCTCTGTTACAGAATATGAAACAAAGTCTCTGCTATGAATCAAATTCTGTCAATTATACAACATATCAAACAATAAATGTTGTTCAGGTGCTCTTTAAAGCACAGTAAATAAGTTGGTTTTATTTATTTATATATAATGAAATATTAGCTTCAAAATAATTGTGATGGTTCACTGACTTCTAAAGCGAATGATTTTTGTTTCTTTCCAAACATCTGCTATCGCAGTTTGTAAGCATAGACAGTAAAAGAAATGGACACAGCGACCCCATTGGAACTCAACTGAGACAATTGAAGCCCATTTTTTGCGTTTTTTAGCACTTCCGCTTCTGACGTGCAGACTCAAACAAAGCTTGACCATGTCAGCAACCTGTCTGACAGATGTAAATGTTCTAGTAGCTGTGCGTGCAAACTGCCATCGTTAATCTTGCAGAGATGGCGAGCTTGAGCGGGGAGTTCTTTGTCGTGAGTGAGCAGGAGTAAGTATTCTGATTAATTATTTTGTATAGTATTTTAAAATGTAACACCAGTACGCCATATTAAGTTAATTGCCTGCTAGCTTCTCCTCCTGCCTGTATGGGAATGCGACAGAGTCGCGTGGTTATGACGCAATCGTTAGCCTATTTTTGACAAAAACTGTTTCTACGGGGCTATAATGTAACATAGAAGGCAATGGAGCCCTTTATACATTGTCGTGTATCTTTAGAAATAAATAATGGACAAACGGAGTCTTTAAACGGCTCAGATGTAAAGTAATTCGCTGTCAAAGTGATGCCAAAATGAATGGGAGTCAATGGGAATGCTAATGCAAGTGAAGTTCTGCTACAAGATGGCAGCACACAGCCGACTTCAACTTCCGGTCGCCTTCCTTGCCGCCTGTTTGTAAGTTCAGTGATAAAAGACGGATTGCTTTACGGCAGCAACGCCGTACTCTATCCACTGTAATAATTACGACAGTGGATTTCACTCACTTAACAGTAGGGGGCTCCAAAGTCAGTTGCTTTAATGAGGCGTGGCAGGTCGCTGTGCCATGTATCTATTTTCCTTATTAGTTATAGCACGAAATAAATATGAATGAACATTGGAAGGTATGTTGAAAGAAACAGTATACAATTGACAGAAATGTATCGTGTCTCATGTAATCGCCCAGTTCCTGTTTTAACAGCGTAAATACGTCACGTATGCTATTACAATTTGTCACTTACCTCAGGTGTCCAAAGTTAGTTAAATTAGATACGTACACAGAATAACATATTCATTAGCCTATATTTTTAACATGCTGATGTTTTATATAATGTGTGTTTAAATAATTATTGTCATGAAAATAAGTTTTTATGATAGCACCGTTTATGTTTACATTTCAAAAGCGAACCGGAGTAGTATAGAAATATGTTATATATCAAGTTATTATGTGCAATTTAAACGCGCCAATAGCCTACAACTCGGTTTTTATTTGAGTGTTGATTATTAAATGTAATACCATAGGCTGATATCAAACTTAGCTATTGGATTTAAAAATGTGGACTGTTGTTGTTCATTTTAACCTTTAATATTTTAGCTGTGTACCAACTGACAGGGTTCCCTGTATAGTTTACAGCATTAGCTGAGAGTTTATTTGTCCTAAAAAAAAAAAGATCTGTTCTCACCTGATGCATATCCAAATCAGTCAACAAGATCAAGAGCTTGAAAATCGTATTTGATTCATGAAATCCTTCTAATTTCTCATAGACATTTATAATAAAATATGTTTTAATGTAGTTCAAAAGAGAATAATTTAAGAGAATTTCACTGGGGTATTAAATGGTTAATATTTGGCAGCCTATGATACAATTTACAAAAAAATATTGAAAATACTGCCAAAAAGACATTTTCAGTTCTTTGTCAGCAAAAAAAAAAATAAAAATAAAAATAAGCCAGCGGTTGCTCTTTTTTTTATTTCAGACATGTACAAGTGTCTTAGTAATTTTTTCATTTAAAGTATCAACTTTGTCTCAAATGTTGCTCCTAAAATGAACTGGAAGATATAAAAATTTCGTGAATTGTTGATTTAAGAGATTGTAAGATTTTTTTTAATCTCTCTTTCTATCTATCTATTTTATTCATTTATTTATTTTTGCAGTGTACCAATCATAATTGGCAACAAATGCGTGACACTGATTCTGGAATCATGGAAATCATGTTTTTTTTTTTTTAACGTGTCTTTATAGTCAATCAGGAGCCACCTCGCAGCTGAATGAAGTCCTGAATGAAGCGAGCAAGCCACCCAGGAGGACCTCCAGGAAGTCCTGTAAGTCTCCGAATGGAGATTTTTAGGTTAAAGTTATTTTAGGTAGCTTTGCTTAGAGGAAATTATAGCAGCAGTGGTAAATGAAGAGAGAGAGAAGGAGGAAGAAAAGGACAGGCGGTCAGTAAAGTGTATAATTTTCTCATTTCTTTCTGGAGGATGAGGTATTCCTCGAGAAGGCTTCATTAGATTTATGAAGCCTGTAGCCCAACCCACTGTCCCTAAATAAACAATGTCGGTCTTCTTTAGGCTGTGGAGACCGCGGTGGGGGCTCGTTGTCTCCTGCTGTAACCCTTTCTGCACGCCTGCGTACATGTAATATAAACTTCACCTCATATTGTAAAACTGTCAATACTGTTTACCAGTTCACCCATCATCATGTTATCGTATAGGGTCGCTCTATCATCATTGTACTATAATTTATATGTAGCTTGCTAACTACTCTCAAGAGAGGCTTGAAAACATTTAGAATTTTGGCATAATATCGTTTACCACTAGAAAATAATTTCAGCTAACTCGTGTGAGCTAAAATCTATGGAAGTTCTAAGCGGCCGTGCATTATATATTTTTTTCCTTTTTGTTTTACTCGTTATAACGACTTAATTTTCTCGTTATCTCAACATAACGAAAGTCGTTTTCTCGTTATAACGGCTTATTTTTCTCGTTATCTCGACATAACGAAGTTCGTTTTCTCGTTATAACGACTTATTTTTCTCGTTATCTCGACATAACGAAAGTTTGTTTTCTCGTTATAACGACATGACAGTTTTACTGTTGCTATAGTAACGAACTCAACTTTGACAGGCATCTGATGGACAACCATGCAGGCGCTCTTACTGTAGCCTATATTTCAGCTAATTTAGCTTCGCCTAGGTAATAACGTCTACAGTACTGTACATAAACAAAGGCTGATCACTCACTGTTGATTTTTCCAGAGACAGTACAAGGAACGTTTTGTTTTTGTAATTAACATGTTTAAATGGCAACACCGCGAAATTAGAGCTGCTTGGATTAAACTCACTTTTCATTTTCCCTTAATTTGAAATAAAATTTTATATAATTTGTAATTTGTAGTAGTCATTATATGATGTGGCAGATATCATGTGTGTTACAAGCTTCTGTTTGAAAAGAGCGTCCATGTGTACGTGTAGTGTGTGTGTGTGTGTGTGTGTGTGTTTGTTTGTGTGTGTGTGTGTGTAGAAAAAAACGATTACAACATTATAGAACAAAACTGAATTAAATTAGCCTATGGATTTTACATATACATCACATTTCTCATCAATATGGTTAACAGTAAAGATTAGTAATAAGGAAAAGAAGCACATCAGCCTAAATCGTTAAATCCCGTCCTACTGTAGATAAACAGAATACAGTGATGTCAACCTTGGTTTTGATAAGCATTTATTTTATGACACAGAACGCGTTGGTGAAACTCATGCATCTAGCAAGAACTTAATACACAAAATATTCATATTGATTCAAGCATTTAACATTTATGAATTAATTAAATGTCAGTAATGAAGACTGCACAAATTATAGCGATCACGAGGAAGGTCCGCGTACAGTAAAGTGGATAGTGTGCAACACCCCATCAGTTATATTCAGAACTATAGTGCCACCTGCTGGCGCAGTTTTGTAACTTCTTAGAGAAAATTAAGTCGTTATAACGAGAAAACGAACTTCCTTATGTCGAGAAACGAACTTCGTTATGTCGAGAAAACGAGAAAATGAAGTCGTTATAACGAGAAAACGAACTTCTTTATGTCGAGATAACGAGAAATTAAGTTGTTATAACGAGAAAACAAGAAGAAAAAATATTATAATGCATGGCCGCTTAGAACTTCTGTAAAAATCACTGTTACCGTAACACAACAATGAATTCACTACATATTTCTGCTTTTAAGCCATGCATTAGTCCATTTACTTCCATTGTAAGTGCAAGCTGTCACTTTTGCTTTTGTAAAGAAACTGAGGGACAAGTAGAATAAAGTCATAATGCTCTAAAGGGTGTTCCTAGAGCTATTCCTAGAGTTATATTGAACCTGAAAATTCCTTGATCACTTAGCATCATTATGCTGTCTCTTTCAGCTTTAATCATAGCCTTTACAGGGTTTACGTTCTGTCTCTTTTTCAGTAATGTTTTTTTTACTGAGTTTTTGCTTTGATCTCTATGACAGCTGGAATTAAGCTCATCAGCCTCTTGAACGCTATTAAAAGAAGAATAAATTTAACCCTTAATCAAAAAAAAAAAATGATCTGCTGTTATCCATTTAGTACACATGTCCAAATGCACTGAGCCTTAGTGCTCATGCAGACAACATTAGTTCTATCTATCTATCTATCTATCTATCTATCTATCTATCTATCTATCTATCTATCTATCTATCTATCTATCTATCTATCTATCTATCTATCTATCTATCTATCTATCTATCTATCTATCTATCTACCTACCTACCTACCTACCTACCTACCTACCTACCTATCTACTGTATATATATATTGAACATCCAATGATATAAACATAAAATATAGGGGAAGTATTTTATGCTTTTATGATTTTATTGTTTGTTGCAGTTTATCATGAGAAATTAGAAACCTGCGACACATTTTATTTGGCCATGACCATGACCAGTTGAATTCTATTGCTGTAGGAGATATATAAGATAATTTGTGCTGTCAAACACATGGGGCTCAGTTTCTACAATTCAGATCGATGTTTTGGCAAACAAAAACTAATAAGCAGTTATTTTAACGAGACTTTTCTCTGTCCCACAACACACTGTGCTATGCGACTCCCAGTAGCACATCTATAAAACAGCAGTGAATGACATTAATAATGAGTACTGAATGTCTTTGGCTCTATTCCAAATCTAGCGAGCTGTCTTGGCTGATTTATATCACTCTACACGGGTAACAACTCAAGCAGTGGCACATGAATAGTGCTTTTCACTTGAGGCTTAACTAACAACTGAATTCAATAGAGTGGTGCAAGGATGGCGTATATTTGTAGGCCCAAACCTGGAAATGAGTTAGCAGTTTAGTGATTCCAGTTCCATCGTCATTGGGATTTTTGAATGGGTTTTTGGTTAAATGTCTGAAATCAGGTCTGTGGTTAACACAAGCTCAAGATATTTTCATGTTTTATTTGATTAAATAAGATACATCACTAATTCCCCCTTTTTTTAGTTTTTACTTGTCTTGAAAAAGCCAGTTGATAACAAGTGCATAACTAATTGGGACTACAGAGCTTGTTGGGGACATTAAACATCATCACACTGAAGAGCTGAATGGATTCACTCACAAACCTTATTGTGTTTATATCCGTGTTCTTGTGTAATTCTGCAGTATTCCAGAAGCCAGTGGAATGTTGTCAGTGTTGAATACTGCAACGCTCTATAGGGTTTGATATTTGATAAGTTTGTCCTAATCCATACTCTTTTAAACTTTTTTTTTTTTTTTGAGAACGTTTACTGCTCCTTACCTTTCTACAAAAACTGACTCTGAGAAAGGCTCAAGAATTCCAGTGTTCTTGTACTCTAATGTAAACATTTCAAATTCAAATCAATTAGTTTTTAATCAGTGGCAGTGCTGTCCCCGCCCTCTTTAAATCATCATTGGTCCAAAATTACACTTTTTATAAACAGTGCATAACTTTGCAGGGTGCCTTGTTATACACATTCTTATAAGACCTATATATATATATATATATATATATATATATATATATATATATATATATATATATATATATATATATATATATATATATATATATATATATATATATATATATATATATATAAATATATTTACCCAATGACACTAGTGTCCTCTATTCTTTAATAACTTGAGCCTCTAACACTAGCTCTTTCTATCCCCTTTTTATTATTTTTATTTATTTAAATAAAAAAAGTGTCACAGCACTTATATGCTTTTTTGTTGTTTTCATTGCTTCTCTTGTCCTCAAGTCGGTCTGGATAAAAGCATCTGCATATACAGTAAATGAAAATGACAAAAGACATTTTATGTTTTTGTTGTTGTTGTTTTTTGCCTTGACTCATTCACTTTTTTTTTCGCTGAGTTTGTTGCTGTACATAGACAAAAAAAAAAATGAAATCAACTTAAAAACCTCAGTTGCTGCCTTATTTTTTGATTCAAATTACCTGTACAAGTCAACTGCACAACTATTTTTAGTTTTTCAGTTATATTAATCTTTTTTAAAAAAATCCAGTTGAATCTTATTGAAACTCAAGTTAAAATTATTTTATGAAACGAATGAAAAATCTATATATATATATATATATATATATATATATATATATATATATATATATATATATATATATATTTTTTTTTTTTTTTTTTTTTTACAATATAATTGTATTAGCTTGTATTTGTGAAGGTTACAAAAAGTACAAAACTTAGGAGTGGAGAGTGCTCGTATGTTGCCTTAAAATGCTGTCTATGTAGGCAGCTTACTAAACAGATGAATGAGCCCCTGCTGGAGGGATCATGGAGAGAGAGAGAGAGAGAGAGAGAGAGAGAGAGAGAGTAGGGGGTAGAGCTGTTTAATTATGGGCCCTGTGCTGCAGCTAAACTGGCCTGGGCGGTCTCTGGAGCCAGTGGGTCTGGCACAGGGAGGTCTGGCCACAGACCCCAGTGGTGACGGCACAGAGTCTGGGACGAGTCGCAACACCAGCCCGGGTTTGGAGCATTCCTCACATAACCCTCCTCCTTCCTCTTCTCTCATTCCAGCCCTTTCCAGCCGTACCAGACAGAGAATTCTGCTGCGTGTTTGTGTGTGTGATGAACATTTATGTGTGTGTTTTGGCATGCAGGTGTGAATGTTTTTATGTGCATGCACATATATACATATATATATTTATATATTTTTTAAAGTCTATGTGTCACATCTCTCTCAGGTATTAGATCTAGACTTGCCTGAATTTTATGGGGAGTTTGCTGGGACAATGGTAGAACATACCGTACAAACGGATTCTGTTGAAGTCAACATGAAATCGTATTTGCATTTTTATTCAATGATGTCATTTTCTGAGGATATGCAGTATAAAATGTAAGCAGGGCAGGGCCTTAGTTTTATTTATTTATTTATTGATGAATGGGATGCTGGAAATTATGGTCACTTGATGTCTGGCAATATTGTTGGCTTTGCCCAGGGACTATTTGAAGATAACTGATCATGAGTTGGTTGATGACATCAATGAACTGACTTTAACTGAAAAATTGACTGTTTAGTATTGTCTTCCTACATTATCGACACACTTTTTTCCTGTTTAACACTGTAAAGCTGCTTTGACACGATCTGTATTGTATAAAACACTATATAAATAAAGGTGATTTGAGTTGACTTGGTGTAGAAGGGGAGGGGCTGAAAAAATAATATATATATACATATATATATATATATATATATATATATATATATAATATATATATATATATAAATAAAAATGTAGAAACACAATTTGTATTTATTTAATTATTTTTGCAATAATTTACACAAATAGACCCTTTTCACGTGGTGTGATGGCATGTCATTAATATTGTTAATCTAGCATTTCATTTTTAAAAAGATTAATGTTAATTTATAGCACTATAAATTGTTTTATAACCATGGTGAATTACAGAATACTGGTTATTGCTGCTGTGTTGTATTTTTAGTGACTGAGGGACTGACAACAAATTTTACATCTTTCTTTCTTCTAACCAATGTATTCAATTTCTTATTTTTATTTATTTCTTATTTTGTTTTAGAAAATCATATACATGTGTGATCATTTTCTGTTGCTATTGGTGTAAATGGGAATGCAAAAATTATATTGGTTGTCATTTCCATTCAACCCAACTATAGCAACTTCTATTTCTGAGAACCCTGGAAATGCAAAAAGGGTTCATACTTGTGTGCAGTGAGACTAATACTGCATCTGGATATGCATACTTGCTGAGTAATTGGAAAAGCAGTGTGTTAAGAGTGGTTTGTTTGAATTCCCAGTATTTAACAAAATTGCCTGATTTCCTAGTGCTTTCTACATGATTCTGAGCTGTCCATCCAGTGGACACTTTACTATCCCATGTGGCATGAGAGCAATTATTACCTAATAAACTAGGATGTTCATTAAAAAGTAAAGGGGAATTGTATTTAACCTTAAAACTTTAATGAATCTGGTGATGTTGCTATAACCTTGCAGTGCATGAGAAGTCAGATGTGTGGAAACTGGCGTTAATCCGTAAATGTCATAATTCATATTTTGTATGCTATTTTCACAAATTATTACAAACATGGTGCAGTTCAAGTGTGTGCGTGATAAAACATTTACAGTGCAGCTAGCATATGTGGCAGGTGTGCGGGCCATGAAGCTTGGTTTCATTCTACACGCCAAAAACAAGATCAAACAAGGCGACCCGTCAACAGTCATCTATTCGTGCACAGCTCGTAGCATTCTTATCAACACCTTCTCTGTCCCATAATACCAAAACACACTCACATTGTTCTTCTTATTCTTTAAATGTTTAAGCCTGTGGGAAAAGAATACAACTCAACAAACTATAGCTGGGCGATATGGCCTAAAAAAAATCATACCATATTTTTCACAAAAAATCCGATTTACGATTTAAATTGATCCCCGCTAAACATTCGAGCCCTACTACAAACTCAATTCTGCTGAGACATTTTCAGGTTATCTATAGATTCAGGAGCTTGTGGTTTACCAATTCTGCTCAAATGTAGGATAAACGTCTAGGTCGAGATCAACAATCCAACCCAAATGCTCTCTGTTGGAGACAGGCTGGTCATCTTGAATCTTTAATTGGGTTGTGGCAACATGGTGTAAGAAACACCTTACAGCTCATGGTGGGAGAGTAGGAGAAAGCATTGCTAAAACTGGGCAGATAATATCTTGCAAACTTTCCAACAACGTGTATTGTTGTTGGCGATGAGGGAGAAATGAATAAATAAAGCAAGTGGCAGTTAATTGTGCACAGCGCACAGCTCAGAATACACTGTCCTTAGTTCAAAACATATTTATGCGGGTTACACCAACATGAGTCAGTGATCCATATCATTTGTTGTGGCAACAGCAACAACACTACAGTCCTTTAAGTGATATATTTTGTGGTTCATCATCAAGATCTGATGACTGTATACTGGTCACTTTCTTAGGGACACCTTGCTAGTACCGTGTTGGACCCTCTTTTGTCTACAGAAAAGCCTTAATTCTTTGTGGCATAAATTCAACAAGGTGTTGGAAACATTTCTTCGAGATTTTGGTCCATATTCACATGATAGCATCACGCAGTTGCTGCACATCCATGATGTGAATCTCCCATATATCCCAAATCTGCTCTATTGGATTGAGATCTGGTGACTGTTTAGGACATTTGAGTAAAGTGAACTCATTGTCATGTTCAAGAAACCAGTCTTTGTTACAAAGGTCTTTATCCTGCTGGAAGTAGCCATCAGAAGATGGGTATATGTAGTCATAAAGGGCCTGTGGCGTTTAAAAAATACTCAATTGGTACCAAAATTGTGCCAAGAAAATAGCCCCCACACCATTACACCACTTCCACCCTGAACTGTTGAGACTATAGGCAGGATGGATCCATGCTTTCATGTTCTTTACGCCAAATTCTGATCCTACCATCTGAATGTCGCAGCAGAAATCGAGACTCATCAGACCAGGCAACCTTTCCAAACTTCTGTTGTCCAATTTTGGTGAGCTTGTCCAAATTGTATTCTCGGTTCCTGTTCTTAGCTGACAGAAGCGGCACCCGGTGTGGTCTTCTGCTGCTGTAGCCCATCTGCTTCAGAGTTCGATGTGTTGTGTAATCAGAGATGGTATTCTGCATACCTTAGAATATATAATGTTGCTAACAAAACAGTTGCCGGTAGCCGTTGACTTCCATAGTAGGGAGAAATATACTCATTGTCAACCTTTAAAAATTAACATACAATTTGGATGAATTAATAGGTATTTTAATCTAATTTTTCTTTATTTCTTTTTCTTTCTTTTTTTTTTTTAGTTCAACAATGCAAAAGTACCCCTAAAGCCCACCTAAGAACCCCTTGTTGGGAGTCACTGCACTAGGCAGCATGAATTTAAGACCTCAACTAAAATGAGACTCCACTGATGTAGTCACGTACTGTACCGTTTCCTCTCTCTGCACATTGTGTGGTCTCCCTGATATGGAAAATTTGAAGTGGAACAGTCACAAGACTATTGGTAAAATCGATTCCTTACTGCCTGTGTAGAGGAACAACTCGGTTGCAAATCTTGAAAACAATACTGGAAGAACTGCATTAGCACACTGGCTGCTTTTCCATACTGCCTACGGTCATTGTCAATACATTATCTATTGTGAATAAGTAAACTGCGTTGTAAAATATCAGACAATGGGTATTTTGTTTTCACCAAGTCATGAAAATTAATTAAAAGATGCCTGGAGCTGTTGGTGTTAAAAAAGGTCTCTGCTTGCCAAAAAAGTTCACTATCACATGTGTTTTTGGATACGTTTGCACAAGGGATGAATTAAAAAAATAATAATATGCTGCTTCCTAGTGACTTCAGTATTGACACATTATAGGCCTAATACAGGAACTTTTCTACTCAATAAAGAAACATATTTTGCTTAGAAACAATTTAGCCAAGTCGTGATGAAATGGCAGTAGTAACAGTTCTTGTCTTCTTTATTGTGATGCACATCCAAATGTAATATTTGGATGGATTATTGAAAAATAACAAATGTAGGTCATATTTATAATGTGCATTTAAAATGTGACCTGAGCATGTTTTAATGGGTTTGACCCACAGACAAATGAACACTTATGTTTTGCATTTATGTATATGTGGACGTCTCTTAGCAACCGAGCACATCTTTTTTTAAAGGAAACCAGTCTGAGGATGCTGCAGCACACATAAGCAGCCAAAATAAACCCTTATACTGGCAGGCGGATGCCACAAAAAAAGAGTCCCTGTTTCTTTTTTCATAAGGTTCTTTATTTTGACAGGAACGGGAGAAATGGGTATTTATATCCCTGGCTGTGTGCTGTGGCCTCTCCACAATTACAGACTGTTCATCCCAGACTCTGAAGAGGGAGGGGCCGAGGGATGCAGGGAGGTGTAGTGAGATGAAGGGAGGGGGACCGCGGGACAGGAGGGGACACTGTGGGGACATCTCAGATGTGCATTGAGAATCTTTGTTTTCTAAATTAATGTATTTATTGACCAAACAAAATTTTTTAAGTGTCAAATTTATTCAGCCTCCGTATGACTTTATTCAGATTTACAATAGGCATTAGTGAATGTACTGGTTTCAGTGCAGTTCAGGACATATAAAAAAGAAATAAGTGAAGTCTAGAGCTTTTGAATTAAAAAAAAAAAAAAAAAACATACAAATATGCCAAAACATTGTCCATATGACTAATATACAATACAGAGTTATCTGAAGAATAGCTTAAAATTTAAGATGCTTTTCATTAATAATCTTTTTTTTTCCAGTGAACTCTTAACCAAATCAGTGGGTGAACTTAAAGAGACCGTTCACCTTGATGTTTATCTGTTTACCCCCATGTCATCCAAGATGTAGTTGACTTTGTTTCTTCAGTAGAACACAAACCACAATTTTTAACTGAAACCGTTGCAGTCTATCAGTCTTATAATGTAAGTGAATGGAATCACGGCTAAAAAAAAACCTTCACAAAACTAAATTAAACCCTGCGGGCGGCTCATGACAATACATTGATGTGATGAGGCTTCTTCTTCTCTAAAGTGGACCATCGACACTCCTAATTGAGATTGTAGATAGAGTGTCAATGGTCCATTTGAGAGATAGGTGGTGGTAATGCACTTAAAAGTGTGCGATCCGACATAAAGCAAGGAGAAGAAGCCTCCTCACGTGCCTGCTTGAGGACGCACTCAGAAGGATGCATCAGGAGAGTTCTAACAATTCGGACATTGCTTGAATCAGAGGTATAAAAAAAGATTGCACAGATCGATCGTTTTGTGTCTTTACACATCAGTGTATTGTCACGAGCCACAGGTTTTTAATTTGGTTTTGAGTATGTTTGTTTTTTTGTTTTATTGTATTGTATATTTTAGTCATGATTCCCATCCACTTACATAATAAAACTGATAGACTGCAATGGTTTGAGCTAAAAATCATGGTTTGTGTTCTACTGAAGAAACAAAGTCACCTACACCTTCAATGCCCTGGGGGTAAGCAGATAAACATAAAATTTTCATTTTTGGGTGAACTATCCCTTTAAGAACTGACTCAAATCATGAATTATGATTTGACTAAACAAAAAACAAAACAATTAAAAAAAACATTGTTACATTGATGTCATATGGCATCTGAAGATATATTATATGTTGATACTTTTGCGTCAGTTTTTGAAGTTTGACCTCAGGCTCTATTCATTGTAGATACATAGAGAAGAACAACTTGTGCCATTCTTTACAATTTCTCCTTTTGTGTCCCATGGAAGAAAGTAAGTCTTTCAAGTTTATTATGAAAGTTTTATTTTGATTCGCTATGCAGTTTATTAATACTAAACAATTCTCAATTTTCTGGCCTTTATTTAGGACTATTCAAACCTCCTATACAGTACAGATTGAGGACTTGTTTTACAAGAATATTTTACAAGCATGCTTTACAAGCATGTTCCCAGCAACAGATTACCAAAATAAATGTATTTAAATAGAAATGTATTTATGTGTACCTTTCCTGTATTATTAACTTGTGGCTGAGGACACCCCTCAGGTTTGCACTATAAAGATTGTTGCATATCTTGGTTTTTGGGACCCGACCCGACCCCATTTTGTTTGATGGTTTTGAGGCTTGATGTATCCAGTATGCCTGATATTTTTTTCCGGGGGCTGAGGTTTTACAGTTTGGTGGGGGTGCCTGAAGCCAGGGTGGTGTCTGAACCACCTTCTCTCCGCTGGCCATGTGCCTAGTGTTGCAGCTTTACAAGCATTGCTCCACCTCAACTATATCACTGCAGCCAAGCCTGTGTAGGGCAGCCAAGAAGATGGCGTGCAAAGCAACAGGAAATACAAGACAGCCTTGTTTATGAGTACAGTGTGTGATGCAATGCTGGCTGCACTGGACTGACGGGTGCCTTTGAGGCAGACATCTTTCATTGCTGCCTGTAGTTGTCAGCACTCGCAGCTGCAGCGAGGAATACAGAAGACCCAAATTTCACCAGTAAAAGTTTCAAATGTCCTTAAAGGACCATAAAGTGTTTTATATAGAGTTGTTGAATTTGTAATCCAAAAACCCCAAAGAGAGTTAGGATTTTTAAACCAAGGGTTCCCTTGGGAGTTTCTAATGGCTTTTTATTATGGTAGTTTTCAATTTATGAGTACAGTAAGGTCTGTGTTGAATTTAATTTTCTGTGCTTCAGAAATTTAATTTGCTAAAATAAAGATTACAAGGATGTGAGTTTACATGCTTATTGAGTTGGACAAAAGTTGTAGTTATGTTTTTAAAGGATACAATAGTTTTAAAACACTTTTGTATGGAATTTAAAGGGTTAGTTCACCCAAAGATTTAAATGAGGCTGCGTTTTACTCACCCACAAGGGATCCTAGGTGTATATGACTTTCTCCTTTCAGACAAATCCAGTTGGAGTTATATAAAAAATTGTCTTTGATCTTTCAAGCTGTTTCATGGGACTGAACAGATGTTGCATTCCTTCAGTCCAAAAGACGTGAAATTAAAAGCACCCTTCCATAAAAAAATGTCTCACGTGGATCCGGTGGGGTGAACAAAGGCCTCCTGTAGTGAATCCATGCATTTTTGCTCACTGTTGTAAACTAAGAAGTTTGGGGTGCATGATGTATGGAGTAAGCATTGCACATGTGCCGGTAAGTCTTGTGAAAACCAACGTTTGTTTACAGGACCAAAAGAAGCAAAGTTTCCTTACTTTAACAAAGGAAAATCAGTCTCCTCTTTGCTTATATAGAAATCCTCCGACATTCTTCTTTACAAAAACTTGTTTTGTACTTCTAATTAGTGACCGTTGTTTTGATCTCTGCGTCACTTCTGGGCAGCGGATGCGCAAAGCTGACCTTGTTCACCCCCTGGAGCTGAGTGAGACATTTTTTTTATGGAAGGGTGCTTATAATTTCACATCTTTTGGACTGAAGGAATGCAACACCTGCTGAGTGCCATCAAACAGCTTGAAAGACAATTTTTTATATAACTCCGACTGGTTTTGTCTGAAAGAACAAAGTCATATACATCTAGTATGTCTAGGGGGTGAGTAAAACACAGTCTAATTTTCATTTTAGAGTGGACTAACCCTTTAATATCTGGCAATGTGACTAAAAATATGATTAAAAGTAAGCACGAAATTGAAATTGTGATCCATATAAATTGATATACATCACAATAAAATAATAACATTAGTCAGTTTGGATCTTATGGTTACTTGCGCTTTGTACTCTGAAACGTTTTCTCAAAATTGTATAACTATGTACGACTTTATTACTCACAGTGTGACTTCTTACGCATATCACAATGTGGCTTTTTCTTATTTGTTTCTTTATTATTATATGGGCTTCCATACTGTAAATTTGAGATATGACCGTGTCTGTTTTTTTAATTAAATTTGAGTTACTTTAACTAATGTATAAAGCGTTCATACGACGTGTGTGATTAGCCGGATGCCTCAAGCGTGTGACAAAATGTTATGTCCCTTAACATACTGTGATGCCGTCTCCCAGCAGGACGAGTCTCAGTCCAGCTGCTCTGCTCGTGCACATACCATCAGTCAATGTACTGTTAGGAATAACGGAATAACTCAGGATATAGGTTTATTTTGCATCAGAGGTAGTTTCAGATACATTTATAAAACAGATTACTTAAAGGGATAGTTCACCCAAAAATGAAAATTATGTAATTAATAACTCACCCTCGTGTCGTTCCAAACCAGTAAGACCTCTAGTTATTTTCGGAACACAGTTTAAGATATTTTAGATTTAGTCCGAGAGCTCTCAGTCCCTCCATTGAAGCTGTGTGTACGGTATACTGTCCATGTCCAGAAAGGTAAGAAAAACATCATCAAAGTAGTCCATGTGACATCAGAGGGTCAGTTAGAATTTTTTGAAGCATCGAAAATACAGTTTGGTCCAAAAATAGCAAAAACTACAACTTTATTCAGCATTGTCTTCTCTTCTGTGTCTGTTGTGAGAGATAGTTCAAATCAAAGCAGTCTGGATATCCGATATCCAAAAATAAACTGAGGTCTTACGGGTTTGGAACGACATGAGGGTGAGTTATTAATGACATAATTTTGCAAATTGGGAGAACTAACCCTTTAAATTAAGGATTAGTGCATACTGGAGACACTAACTGTTTCAAATGATTCTGTCAGATTATATCAATGAACACGGCATCACAAATGATCAGATGCCTGTTAAAGTTGCGTTCATTACTATAGCAAGTCACCCCCCCCCCCCCCCCCCCCCCAGACACACACACAGACAGACACAAATTTGCAGAGGGCCTTGCATTTCAACTTTACACAGGGCCTCACAACCCCCCCCCCCCACCCCCCCACCCCCCCTTGCGACGGCCCTGATGGGGAGTCTGTCAAAGGCTTCATAGAGAGTCAGGTTGCTTTTGATATCACTTTCTGTATGTGAGATGGATCACACTCTGTGAAACATGTGTTTATGTTGATGGATGTCTCAGCGGTTTGTAACCTACTAACAGTGAAGTGTTGGCACAGCAGCTTGGACTATTTGCTCTTTGGCTCTTTTGCAGTTCTAATACATCATCACCTTGACACCTACAACTTTGTTTGCTCATCTTTCTTTGCAGATACGGTTGCCATAGCAGCATAACAAATTATTTAAATATCTGCTCAAAATAATAATGCTCAGTCAAAATAAGTGTCGCACACATTGTTCCTTGGTAAAGCATCATAAAACAGAAAGACAACATGGTAGCATTGTTTCTAAATTGAAACATTGAAAAAAATTTGAAGTTTAATTTGGGAAGAACTTGTTTAAAAAAATAAATAAAAAACATTTTGGAACAAATTTGCAACTTCTAAATTGACCCCTGGGACTTTGATGCTGTGACTTCAACTTTAATTTTGGAACTTTAACTAAATTAAAATAAACTTTTGGAATTTCAAGTTTTCAACTTCTACATTTTTAAAAATTAACTTGAACTACTTGATTAAAAAAAAAAAAAAAAAAAAAAAAAAAAAACTTGTAGAACCTCAAGTTTGGAATTTAAATAAAACTTCAAATTCGAAATTGAAAAGACATTGGAATGTCAATTTTAGAACTTCTAAAAAAAAAAAAAACATTAGAACTTCAATTTTGGAACTTCTAGATAAAAAATAAACACTTTTAAAACTACTAGTTTGCAACTTCTAAATGTAAAAAAGTGTTGGAAACTGTTTTTTTGTTTGTTTTTTTTTCATAGTGGAAGTCATAATATACCGTATATCATGCAATAACAGGCAAATGTGTCCCATAAGGCCAACATATTTGGTTGACAACACATCGTTCCTCTACCACTTGACATGATGACAAAGTGTCTGTCCTCTGAGATGTGGGTTGTCCCTTGTTTTTTTTTGTTTTATTTTTCTTTCTCTCTTTTCCTGCTCACTCTACACTTGAAACAGATCAAAGGCGGCACATCGTTCACCTGTCCCCGGAATCCACCTCCTCCTCCATCCATCAGTATGTCTGCTCTCCCAGCATATGGCAGCAGCCCAGGCCGGATCAGGCCTCGGGAACATTTTGTGATGGACAGGTGGCACCACCGATGCCATCCGTGTTTATTTGTGTGTTTTTGGGATGGCACTGGTTGGGAATGGGGAGGGGGTGAAGTGGGAGAAGCCAGGGTGTGAGCCTGTGCAATCAAACAAGTCACAGCTTTGCTTAGGTGGATTTTCTAATGTCTGCGGTTTAGACAGGGCGTTACGCGACTTTCACAAGAACTTTGAGCAGAAAAAACAGAAGAAAAGAGAGGGATTCGGCATGCGTCAACATGCATACTTGTTGCCGTGCAGAGAAGGCCCTGTAGGCACGGTGAGAGTTTCTCATGAGTGTGATGAGCCAAGCCCAGACAACAGGACTGCGAGAGCACTATGCTCACCTGAGCCACACTGGCTTAGAGTGGCGTCAACCACCAACACCTTCACATTCTTCTAGGGTTATTTTTTCCCCTCTGCATCATGTTTGTGTGGGCCGCCGCTGACTGCAGCACACTTTAAAGGTCTTGTTTTTCTTATGAGTTTGTGGGTGGTAGTTAGAAAGGCAGGTCTTAATGCTCTATGATGTCTGTGTGACTATACTGTATTCTGCACGTCACAAAGAGTGGATAATGCGACTGGCTCCAAGCACTCACCATGATTGTCACCTTCATAAAAGGATATGAGATGAAGGCTTACAAACGTCCTGCAGTCAGATTACTTTGTTAGCTGTTGGGTCAATGACTTTAAGTTTTTTTTTTTTTTGTTTTTTTTTACTTTTGCAGACCTATTTTCTATTTTGTACAACATTTTCTACAGCCTGTAAAGTTATTCAACTACACACTGCATGCATTAAAAGCAGTTTTGATGTTTATTATTGTTGGGAGTGCAGGTAAAAAAAGTCTCATTAAAAGGCTGGCAAAAGCAAGTTTCTTAAAATTATGTAAAGTTGGTTGAAAATGTGTTTTTGATTGCAAATTCATCAATAACATTTTATTTCCAAAAAAGAGTGTTTAATTCAAAATACTGGAAATGCAATAAATTGCAATTTAAATGTTAAATAATATAAAAAAATAAAAATAAAAACATTGGAGAGCAAATTCATTGACAAATCTTCCAAAAAATCCCCTCCTCATGCGGTCAGTAATGTTTTATTTCTTTCTTTTTTGAATTAATATTATTACTAATTGAGTTCTCATATGCTTTTACAACATTCACACACATCTTTTGTTAAGTCTTTGTATTTTATGTACAGTGTTGAACTGACACTGCAATGATTCAAATTAGAATCCACACCCATTTACTACTGTGCACAGAAAACAAAAACAACCTGTGATTAGTCACTTTTCCTGTTCTAAGTGAGCGGCTCTTGGCCAGTGTGTGAACTGGACCAGACTTTATGCCAATAGTTAAAAGTCTGGCTGTGCAAAAATTATATTAACAAATGCGTGTAGGTTTAAGAGGTCACATTTGCAAACAGCACTGTGCTGGCAGCCATTCTGAAGACATATGAAAATTATTAGAGGCCTAAATTAGATCAAGCACATGCTCTGATTTTGTTATGTAGTTTATAGCCATAAAATTTGCCATTCATGCTAAAACTAAGCACATAAAATACTCTCTAGTAAAATGCTGGTGCAAGGCCACCTCGCTTACAGCCTTATACCCCCATCTGCGATTAACAGGGAGTATTCTGTATCATTTCCGCATCCGACATCAAAGAATCATTGCTCTGTGAAAGGTGAAGCTCAGATCTCTGGAGTTAAGTTGCGTGCCACACAATGTTAATGATTGCAGCAGTCTCTTATGACAAACAACGTGAAAAGGTTGCACAAGACAGACCGAGACAGAAGGAAGAGGCTGCTTGCACATTCCTGTACTTCTCTTTACCTGCTTTGTTTTACTTCACCGACAGGTAACAGACACTGACAGCCACAGTCCTCAATGTTGCAATAGTGATCTAACAAATGAGAAAAGCGAAATGAGAGCCAGTACAGTAGGTAGGCAAAAGTGTCTGGAAGGGGGGACAATAATTAGTTTTAGGTTACAGGCCCCATTTACCAGTTTTGTCATTTGAATCACAAAAGCTGTAATTAAGTTGTAATTGCCTTGCCATGAGTTGTCAATAATTTACATTAGTCTGTGTTTTGGCGCATGTGCATGAATGCAATGGGTGCATCCATTAAAGTAAACCCTAATTGAAGGACAGCTGATATGATAATTAAGATAAGCTGGTTACAAGGCCCCAGGTGCCAGTTTCTGTGTTAGCACTGTGATACAGCAGGTTCTTCCAGAGCTGAATCAGTAGAGATATCCCGGTGTGGATAATTGCTGACATTGTCATTTCGGGGGGTTCTCCCATTCAAAAGAGTGGCATGCTGTTGGGTGATAGTGTTGTTTACATAGATATAGCTCGCTTCAGGCGCTTGTTACGTTAAATGGCTCTTAAAACGAGCTTTAGGCTTTAGAAGTATTATAAATTAAAAAGCGACCCTCTTTATGTGCTTTCCTGTTTTTATTGCGCAGAACTTTTTTATTGAAGTCTAATAACTTACACTTTCTTCCCGCTAACTACTTTGGACTTTGGCCTGGTACTCGGTGTGCAGGAACCAGGAACTAAATAAAGTTCCGGGTAAAAAAAATGCCCCTCAGAAAGTCCTTGCTGGCTTGGTGGTACTTTTTCAAAGTTCCGGAACTTTTAGGGGCGGGGCTTGGGCACTAAACATGCTGATTGGTTGAGTTCACGCAGCACTGGTTGAGTTCAACCACCATTTCTGATCATTTTCAAAATATTACTTTTATTGTGTCATGAAATGTAATTTTAAAAGTATTTCAGGCGAGAATGTAGTTTAAACCTCAAATCTCAAATCTGTGGTTTATTTATAAAGACGGCGCCTATTTAAAAAAGAGTTTTGCCGATCTCAGAGGCGGTCAGCTCCACGCAATCAGCGAGAGCTCAGTGATCATGTATCCGCCGAGAGCAGCCTCACCTCGGCTAGACCTTTTGATATATGCCACTGGCTCTGATGTCTCTTTAGTGGTTAAACATAAAATATAATTCGTTTTGGGTAAATCTAACAGGTTATATTTGGTCTGTATTCAATTGATCTATATGTTAAAATGAAAATAAAAAAGGCAAATTTATATAATATTTCGTTATATAATATAATATTTTCGTTATATAATATTCACTGGCTGTATAGATACACATATCCCTGAACTAAGTACATTTCTGCAGCTGTTATTATGCTTAAATGAAAACGAAAGGAGGCAGTGGTATTTTATATCCCATTTCTTTTTATTGTAAATATACAGAGAGGAAAATTGCAGTAGCCAAGGCGAGCTGACTAAATTTATGAAGTATGCTGCTGTTTGCAGATTTAACGGATTTGCGTCGTCGCGAACATTCACACTCCTGAGTCGAATGAGCAAAATTCCTGGGAAAAAAGTTCCTGGTAAAAAAGTTCCGGGCAATTTTTTTTGGAAATGCGGCATAAGAAATGCTGGGTTGCTTCAACTCAGCTTTGGGTCAAGTATGGACCAACCCAACTTTTGGGTTAAAAATTTTATTAGTTCATACTGAGTAGCATTTGAGTTGCAACAACCCAGCATTTTTTATTTATTTAATAACATTAGTTTAATTTTAATTTTTTAATCAGTAGCTCTTTCAAAAAATGATGGTATCTGGTGGTAATACTATTTTGTTATGATACATACCATGGTATTGGATGGTTGCTGTATTTTCTACCATGGTTTTCCATGATACCAGCTTCTCAACAAAGACAGTCTGCATTGAATCTTGAGATCAAATTCAGCCTGTCAGAGCACTTCTGAAGTGCCAAGTCAAAACACATGGAGAAAACTGTGCATAAAAATGAAACGTTGAAAGTGCCACTTGAGTTGGGTGTCAAGAACAACAGCATCAGTGTCATCCCTGCTGTCTTAGGTTTCCAGCATACCACATGGGCACCAAGCCATAAAGTTTCTCTCACGCAAACAGTTGGCTGATCCACATGGCTCAGCAGCTTAACAACAGGAGCAAGGTGTTGTGGCATTAAACATATCATTACTTCACTTGGAACTATCAGGGTGACCTTACAGCTCGATGAATGAATTCATTTACACCATTCAGGCATGTGAATTTAGGAACTTCTTAAAAATGTATATCTCAGATAGCATGGCTTCAGTTTCCACTCGTATAACTTTCTACAGAGTTGTCAGACACACAGACAAAGATATTTTTTTTATTTATGTCTCCATTGGATTCAAAGACCTTGTTTTGTGAGATGAGTGGTGACAGGCCACATAAGGTCAGCCTGGTTGTTGCAAAGAGCATCATTGATCAGATAGGTGACACACTTGTCTTGTCTTGCTTCGTAGGTGCTCATTGGCTCCGGCTCTGGTGTGAATAAGCATGTCATGTGGGTATTAGTCACGCTCATGCTGCTGGTGTCTATAATTGATGAGTGGTTTATGACTCTTTCAGGACAACCGGAAGATTTATGCCCTCCCAGATCGGGACACTGGCTCACATCTTAATTAAGTAAATGGAGACAAAGTGCACATGAGAGCTTCTGAACAGGACCAATAGCTCTCCACCACTCCACAATGTTTGCCTCACCTCATTTCTTAACACTGTCCCGTCTTCCCATTTTACTAGACCTTTTTTCCCCTCTTATTATGACAGCTTTGTGTCTGTTCTTGGAGTGATTTGTGTCATTTGAGGCTGGTTTGAATCTTGCATAAATCACTTGCATTAAACTTTGGTATATATATATATATATATATATATATATATATATATATATATATATATATATATATATATATATATATAGATATATACCAAAGTTTAATGCAAGTGATTTATGCAAGATTCAAACCAAAAACAACACAATTACTAAACCTACCTCAATCTAAAATTAAAAAACATAATAAGATAATACAAATATAATAAAACATATACTCTGAACAAAATTAAAACGACAACATTTTTTTGCCCCCATTTTTCATGAGCTAAACTCAAAGATCTAAGACTTTTTTCTATGTACAAAAAAGGCCTATTTCTCTCAAATATTGTTCACAAATCTGTCTAAATCAGTGCTAGTGAGCACTTCTCCTTTGGCGAGATAATCCATCTACCTCAAAAGTGTGGCATATCAAGATGCTGATTAGACAGCATGATTATTGCACAGGTGTGATTTAGATTTGCCATAATAAAAGGCCACTCTAAAATGTGCCGTTTTATTACACAGCACAATGCCAAAGATTTCACAGGTTTTGAGGGAACATGCAATTGGCATTCTGACTACAGGTATGTCCACCAGTCCGTGAATTGAATGTTAATTTCTCTGCCATAAGCCGTCTCCAAAGGTGTTTCATAGAATTTGGCAGTACATCCAACCGGCCTCACAACCGAAAACCACGTGTAAGCACACCAGCCCAGGACCTTCACATCCAGCATCTTCACCTCCAAGATCGTCTGAGACCAGCCACCCAGAGGCTGCTGCAACAGTCGGTTTGCATAATCAAAGAATTTCTTCCCAAACTGCCAGAAACCATCTCAGGGAAGCTCATCTACATGCTTGTCATCCTCTTCGGGGTCTCAACCTGACTGCAGTTCATCGTCGTAACCAACTTGAGTGGGCAAATGCTCACATTCGATGGCATCTTACACTTTGGAGAGGTGTTCTCTTCATGGATGAATTCCAATTTTCACTGTAGAGGGTAGATTGCAGACAGCGTGTATGGTGAGTGGTTTGCTGATGGCCCATGGTGATGGTGGGGTTATGGTATGGGCAGGTATATGTCAAGGACATCGAACACAGGTGGATTTTATTGATGGCATTTTGAATGCACAGAGATACTGTGACGAGATCCTGAGGCCCATTTTTGTGCCATTTGCCCATGACCATCACCTCATGTTGCAGCATGATAATGCACGGCTCCATGTTGCAAGGATCTGTACACAATTCCTGGAAGCTAAAAACATCCCAGTTCTTGCATGGCCAGCACTCACCGGACATGTCACCCATTGAGAATGTTTGGGATGCTCTGGATCGGTGTATACGCCAGCGTGTTCCAGTTCCTGACGATATCCAGCAACTTCGTACAGCCATTGAAGAGGAGTGGACCAACATCCCACAGACCACAATCAACAACCTGATCAACTCTATCTGAAGGAGATGTGTTGCACTGCGTGAGGCAAATGTTGTTCACACCAGATACTGACTGGTTTTCAGGCCCCACCTGGAACCCCAATCCCTTTGAGTTCAGATCATGAAAAATGGAGGCAAAAACAAATGTGTTGCGTTTATAATTTTTTCAGTGTAAATATACAAATAAACATTTATTCTAAATATGAATAAAACAAATACAAATATTGACTTTTCAATTTTATTTATTTTTTGTATAAAAACATTGTGACAAGCTTGATTTTTTTAAAGATCGTCCCTTTCTGAAAAAAGATATTTACAGTTTGCCATAGCGTTTTTCTGTTTCTGAACCAAAACGATTCCACCTAAAATCTTATTTTTATTTCATTTATTTTATAATATATGAATATTGTATTGTATTTTTATTTTTTTAATACAAATATTAATTGGAGAAATTCTAAACAATGGAAACAAGTGACAGTTTGTCCTTAAGGATTCAGGACAGGTAAACAAAATAGAGTTTTATGTATATAGTGGTATACAGGTGTATCATGGTATAAAAAATTTCCATATTAATGTATCTGCTTCCAATATGGACCAAATCAGAGTGACAATAAACATTTAAAAAATATCATGTTAAATTCAATGATAATTCAAGAATGAAGTATAAGAAAAAGTGTACACAGAATAGTTGACTGAATCTTCCTCAGTGTTGCTTTTCAATAAAAAAAAAGTCACTTCAATGAACCAGTTGTCCATTGAGGTAAGACAAATTCAAGATACATCAAAACGACTTCATTTAAGATATTATGATATCTCTGAATACAAGTTTAATGATCTTAAACAAAAGTGCAGATGAAGTCAATGCATTTGTTTCATTTTTGCAGTCCTTGTCATACAGTCTTTATATATTGTTGCTTATCTGTACTGTTGACTATCCAGTGTGCCAGAAAGACAGCAAATACGAGGCGTAAGGCCAGAGGTCTCGAGCAGGGCTAATGGAGAGTGTTGTAGTGGTCCAGTGTTACTGTGAATTATTGAAGAAGATCAGGTTTCCTGTGGTAACACTCTCTCACACTATGGAAAGAAAGCCAACACCACTAATCCTGGCACTTTGTGTGTCGACTTCACCCTGTACAACTTTGTGTCTGTGTTTGCTTTTGCACGTTTTTGTGCTCCAGTGTTTGTTGTTTTAGTGCACGGCAAGATTTAACAAATCCAAACACATCAGATTTGGATGGATTTTCTCAGTGTATGCTAATGCTAACATGTACTTGTCGACTTTAGAGTAGTAGCGATTATTAATGTAGTTTGAATTATTCAGTATCCTTTGGGCATTACAAATAAAATCACCCATTAGAAAAAAATAATTGTAGCGTCTGGTACTAATGCTAATTTTAAGTCATCAGAACAATCATATTTACGACATCTGTCTATCTGAGTTGTGGACGTTTCGGTTAAAACAAATCATGAGCATTGGTGATACGTTATTACAGACCTTAGTCAGGTTAGATACCATATTGAATTTTACACAGGTGAAAACAAGGTTGTGAGGGTTAGACTTACAATATTAACAGTGGCACACACACTGTATAAAGGACAATTTCAAAACTGTCGTTTTTGTCTACTGGAAGTTTTTTGTAAATGGGGAATAGTGATAAATACTACTAATTTAACTGGTTTATGAGGAAACGTGGTTGATTGACAAAACCGCTGCACAGAAGAAGCTATGTATCAGTTACACAACTAATGAGCAGCTTTATTAGCAGCATTAAAAAAGCTTATTGCCATTTTCAGCAAGTAAATTAAAGAACGGAATTCAAAACATTTTTTAAACTGTAATCACTTTTTTATCTTGGTGGCTTAATATAACAGCATTGTTCCTGGACAAATTCCACATTTCTTCTAAACTTCCACCTCAAGGGTCTAAATTTGTAGGCTGTTTGATGGTCATTTATTCTTAAGTCTTTTGCTGCACTTTGTTTAGCTGATGAGTGCGAGTTTATGTAACTCCGCTGATAATCCTTCATAGTATCCAGTCTTTGAGTATTGCCAGGTACTTACATTCCCACACACCCATTAGACTAGTATGCAAATTCTTTCCAGCTCTTTAGGACTCCCATTGTTTATTGGCATCACAGGCTACCAGGAAAACACTGGAGTGGATGTTTCTTTCTGTCCACCATCCCAAAATACCTAGCAACGTTAAAAATCGAGTTTGAATTTAAATCTTTGTGAAATGTCTTTAGGAAAAAAAAATTGAAATGCAAATGTATTTATATATATATATATATATATATATATATATATATATATATATATATATATATATATATATATATATATATATATATATATAAAACAGGTCTCCATTTTCCAGTGATTTTAACACAGATATACATGTTTAACATGAAATCTTAAAGGATTACAATGACTTCCCTTTTGGGTTTCTGTCTGTAATTCAGCCGTACACTTCTTTTTATTAGCATGCAGTGTAACAGGAGGGTCTGAGCATTCTCACACCACAGTGCAATGGAAAATCCCATCCCATTCTTTGTGTTTCCCTTCCAGTGAGGTCATCTCACTAGCCTAACCACAGCTCACCCACTCCAGAGAGTGAGAAGAAGCAGAGGAGCACTATTTACATGGGACTTTTTGAGGTTTGACCGCTTGGTGGCAGTGTTGAGCCTGTGTCTGTCTGAAACCCAAACAGCTGCATGCACAACAAAACCACTGGAGAAACCCGAACTTATCTTTTGAGCAGTTGGGGATATGTTTTCTTTTTTGGAGTAACTATTCTTTAAGTTTTTCATGGCTTTAAAAAAATTATATATATATATATATATATATATATATATATATATATATATATATATATATATATATATATATATATATATATATATATATATCCCTGTACTTTAAACCATTATCACTACTGCTATTGTCATCCGGCAATCAGAGGAAGTATTGTTCCTGTTCTTTCAACCAGACTGACTTGTCACTGAACCGTATCCTGTGTTTGGCTTCTGGGACAAGGTTGGATGATCAAACATTTTGGGAAAATATAAACTCCAAAGAGATAAATAATCAATCATCGATCTGCCAAACAGGGATTCACTTGTGTTGATGGAGGGGTCATCGTTGCTGAAAAAATAATGCCTCCAGATGGGAAATGCTACTACTGTCAATCAGACTCATGCAGCCTACATAGCAACAAATACTGTACCCATTGTATTTATAAATTATTTCAAACTATATTAAATGCAAATTCCACATATCAAGAAGTCAGAATATCTTTCTTATCTAATCGAACCTAATCTATTGAAAAAAGTTAAAGTTTTTCCCTGAACAATTTTACTTAAATAACTATAAAATGTGAAGTTGAAGCTCCACCTTTATACTGTGTATATATATATATATATATATATATATCTGGGGAAAAAAACACTATATTCCAAGATCTAGACTATAGTTGAAGGGCACATTGGAGTTTTGTTATAAATGTAGTGTAATCCCTTAATTTGCTTTCCTAAATATTTAAGCACTCATGAGTGTGTCTTTGATATTAGTATTACCAATCAATGGTTTGTTTTTAAATGTAATTATAGCAGTGTTGGCTTCTTCTATTGCTGTTTCATGGAGTTGTTGACTACAGTAGTTCTCGCTGTACCGGTAAGTGTTTTGCTCGAGGGAAACATGTTTCCACCTCAAGGGTCTTTTGTTCCACCTGCAAGCTGGAGGAGTCAAAGGTCACCTGCACCTGAGGCCAGGTCCAGTCTTTTCTTCTTTTTGCTTTTCCAAACCACCACTTCTTGTCATGTGCACAGAGCACAGGAACACAATGGCCTGACTGGAATGTCACAACAGCTGAACCTGCGGGGTCACTTTATATGCATTAAACCTAATTTATGGATCACAATATCCTTCAGACTGTTTCGGCGTGAGTTCTGCATTTGTTCATTAGGATGTTTAAAAGTATAATCAATTTGGGCTTGGCAGAAATTCAGTGGGGATCTTTCAAAGGCTGCCCATTGTTTTCAAATGGAGAGCTGTGCCAGATTTCACAGGTTACGCAATTTTGGAGGATTTCGGATGCTATTGGACAGGTTTCCTTGTGTTTGCACCCAGTGAAAGGAAAAACAAAGCTCCTTCCTCCTGGCCTCTTCCTGGTTCCTCGGTTCTGCAGTGGGTCTTCAGCCCATTTGGCACCAAGTCAAGGCCAGCAGATGGGAGTCTTTATCCCTCGTGTTGTGGGTGTCAGGCAGATCCAGAACTGTCAGATTGGTCCCTGGTGAGAGACAGAGCCGTTGATCACAATGGGCTCAGGTTGTGCCTGTTCAGACATGAGTCCGCCAGGTGATGGGGGTCTCAGCGGCACAGCAGGTATTGAGCCCGCCCCCCTGACCCTCTATATTCCTCCCCACATAAAGCCTTCCACCTGGGATGGGACACAGCAGGTTCCTCACGCTTCCCACCCTTCTGCTCTCAGAAATGCATGCTTTTGTTCACGGGAACTCGCGCCTGATGGATACCTGCTCAGAGTCCTGGGAGTGTCTGATGAAGAAGATGAGGCTCTTCTTTTCTAATATCTACACTGACTTACATGTCTTATACTTCAGTGGAAATTGATCAAAGATGCTCAAAAAATTATATTCCTTATGTTAAGGCACCAACACAAATACACAAATGACTGCTTCATATATTTGTGATGATTTTAAAGAGAGAATGAGACTGTCTCATCTTTTGTATAAGTTTGTCATTTAATACATGGACATAAGCACAACTAATTAATCCAGTTGTCATAAAAATACACACACACACACACACACACACACACACACACACACAAATATAGACATACACACACACACACATGACAGCACTGAGATGCACCTGTGTGTTTACACACAGGTGGATCTCAATAAATTAGAATGTCATGGAAAAGTGCAATTAGTTCAGTAATTCAACTCAAATTGTGAAACTTGTGTATTAAATTCAATACACACAGACTATCTAAGACAGACTAAGTAGTTTAAGTCTTTGGTTCTTTTAATTGTGATGATTTTGCCTCACATTTAACAAAAATCTCAACAAATTATAATGTGGTAACATGCCAATCAGTTAATCAACTCAAAAACACCTGCAAAGGTTTCCTGAACCTTCAAAATGGTCTCTCAGTTTGGTTCACTAGGCTACACAATCATGGGGAAGACTGCTGATCTGACAGTTGTCCAGAAGACAATCATCGATACCCTTCACAAGGAGGGTAAGCCACAAACATTCATTGCAAAAGAAGCTGGCTGTATACAGAGTGCTGTATCAAAGCATGTTAACAGAAAGTTGAGTGGAAGAAAAAAGTGTGAAAGTAAAAGATGCACAACCAACTGAGCGAACCACAGCCTTATGAGGATTGTCAAGCAAAATCAATTCAAGAATTTAAGTGAACTTCACAAGGAATGGACTGAGGCTGGGGTCAAGACATACAGACGTGTCAAGGAATTTGGCTACAGTTGCTGTATTCCTCTTGTTAAGCCACTCCTGAACCACAGACAACAGCAGAGATGTGTCTTACCTGAGCTAAGGAGAAGAAGAACTGGACTGTTGCCCAGTGGTCCAAAGTCCTCTTTTCAGATGAGAATAAGTTTTGTATTTCATTTGTAAATATAGGTCCCCTATGTATTGAGTATATGTACAGTAAATGACCATACTTTACAGAAGGCCAACAATTCACTAAAAATGTGTTATTTTATTTATTTATTTATTTATTTTTATTATTATTCTTAAGAAGTTTTCTAATTTGTTGAGATTTGGTGATTTTTCGTTAAATGTGAGCCAAAATCATCATAATTAAAAGGACCAAAGACTTAAACTGCTTTAGTCTGTGTGCATTGAATTTATTTAATACACAAGTTTCACAATTAGAGTTAAATTACTTAAATGTACTTTTCCACGACATTCTAATTTACTGAGTTGCACCTGTGTGTGTGTGTCTGTGTGTGTGTACATGTGTATATATATGTATATATATATATATATATATATATATATATATATATATATATATACGCACATTAGGGATGGGCAAGTTAACGCGGCTCTCAATACACATACAAACAAATCTTGGGTCACAGGAGGGGATGCTCCCGATCAAATTATTTAGGCTAAGCATCAACATTCACAAACCACTGTTATTCTTAGTAGAAAAGAATGCAACAAGCTCGTAATCATGACTACATAAATGGGAAATAGGAAGTTTCTGATAGCACGTGAAGACAGCAGAGAAGTGCTTGTTCAGCACAGTGGAGTGCATCGTTTTGTTAACTTTGTGGTTTATTATTTTGATTTGTATTGGACGCGGTTACTCACAATATATTGCTTCATACATGTACATCTATCACTTTTGCCGCTCAGAAATATTCACGCAATCATGCAGCAGTTATTAGAAGATCTGTTCTCTGGCGCTGTTAGTGCTCACACTAACTGATCTATATGTAACTGAACCGCGCTCTTACCCACCTCTTCCAACCGAGCCAGGGACTGCTAAACGGAGCGATCACACTAGTCAAACGAACCAGGTTTTGGGGGTCAAACACGTTCTAGTACAGTTAAGATTTGTCTAGTGTGAGCAAACGCTAATTATTTTCCAGAGTCTCTACCGCAAATCAAGTGTTGTCTCGTGCTACTAATAGCAAGGTGCCTGTTATAATGTTATGATCAAGGCTCTGGACTCTGAGCATAACTTGTTTTTCTATAATAAACTATAAAATATTTCCTATAAAAATGTTAATGTCCTGGCCGTGACAAATAGCTTGTTTTATATTTGATTTAATTACATTCATGTTATAAGTTAAGATTTACAATAAATATTTTAACTGCTACTGTGTAAAAGGAATACTGCTGTAAAAAAACACCTTATTTATATAAGTGTTTGCAAACCAAATGTTATCACACATTTGTTCATATAGCATATGTTTTTTTTAAATAAATTATGCTAAATTGCTTTTTTTCCCACAAAATTAACTAAATTATTTTTCTAGCCAATTGTTGTTGTTATGATGATGATAACCAATATTACTGATAATATTTGCACTAGTATTCTGGTATTTACACTAGAGTTCTTACGAGTATTATTTTTGTACTTTTATTTGTATGTCAGCTCTTATTATTTATTTTTTGAATTTTTTCCAATTCCAATTCTTTAATTAACCAAAACTCATTTTTACATTTTGAAGTTTTTTCAAGTCAACAGAAGAGAGCAGGTACAGGAGGAAATGCCTCTGTGTATCTGGAGGTCGTTTGGGCTGGGATGATGCATTTGGCCGGAGTGACTCAGCAGCACGTCAACATATTTAAGAGGCGTTCCCAAAACTCCTGTCTGCTTTGACTCATTTCTTAGCAGCTGCATTGCTAGTGTCATATCAGGCCTCAGCTGTCTTTCTAACTTGAATTATGATAACATTAAACTCGGGTTTAATATGAACCTTTAGTTTAGCGTGTTCCCTGTATTTAGACCGTTGCACCTAAACATTTACAAATACATCAATGCTTGGCACAGCATTTCTTCTCCTAAATAATGGTGCCCTTGTTTGTGTGCATTGGTTCTTTGCTTGCAGACTCCACACACTAAGTCACCTCCGCTTGTGGTTGTTCAGGGCATCGTTGGCATCCCATGTCAAAGCTTTAGTGTTTGTTGTTTTTTATGACTTTTTTTTCTTTCAAGACTCTCAAGGATTAAAATTAAAGAGCTGCTCCCAGTGTGCCGGCAGCCTCAGGCAGGACTGGAACCTTTACACACACACACCCCAGTCACGCAAGCCAACATAACAGACATGTACACGCAGTCCCAGAGCAGCTCCTCTTGGTATTTTGTGGTTACCAGTTTACTAATAATATTTGTTGAAGGCTATTATGAACTTCTGATTGATAATTGGGTCCTCATGAACATTACACAAATTTATGCTAATTGGTTGTACTAACATTGTTGTAACTTCACATAACCTTGCATAGTTTAACCTTGCATGAACTTCAATAGCATTTTTTTTTTACAAACAAAAGTTATTTTTATATATATAATTTTATTATTTTTTCCATGAATATCCTATATATATATATATATAGCACAAATTAGCAAATAATTATTATTATTTCAAATAATGTGTGTCTGTGTGTGTTCACTGGTTTGGGTGGCTTATGAGGATACGAATTTGTATAATGACATAGGTAAAACACAGGTATTTCTACACTGTGATTAAATCACTCATATGTAATTAATTAATAATAATAATTAATGCATTTAGCAGACACTTTTATCCAAAGCAACTTACAGTGCATTCAGGATAACATTTTTTACCTAACGTCTGTCATGGGAATCAAACCCACAACCTTTTGTGCTGCTAGTTTAATGTTCTACCACTGAGCCACAGGAACACTAGCATATGTGACTAAATAATATATAATATATTATAATATATATCTTATTGATATTAGATATGTGATATTACCCAATGGCTAATAAATTCTTAGGTTTTACTCAATGTGTCAATTTACTTACAATGTGTGAATAAAAAACTTATACTTAGAGGCTAAGTATAAGTTTAGCACAGATAGGCTATATTTTCACTCGCTGACCAATAACTGAGCGCTTCAGACTGAGCCCTTTCACTCAACCGATCTGTGATATTTTTTCAGTTCTTCTGAAAGAATGTGCAGCAGTGTACACGTATTTGACGTACCGTAAACTCTAGTGTGAACGTGCACGACTCGCTGTTGCTTCATCCCACACTCATAGAGCGCGCGAGAGAGAGTTGACGAGCTACATGTAAACGATATTCATTGTTGTATCTTCCTGTCAAAATTACAGTGTTCCTTTGGAATTCTTTAGCTTTTAAGAACTGCCGGTAGTGGGCGGAGCTAATGCACAAACAGCAATCGCATTGGCTGGCACTCACCTATTTTCGGCCCTGTTTTGATTTCAGAAAATCAGTTCGAGCGAATGCACACAACCTGATTAATATTCATAAAGCCAGCAGCTCATTAATCCTTAGTGTGTTTTATAATGTTTTTATTAGTAAAATTTGTATCATTATTATCTTATCAGTATTTTTGTTAGTTTTTAAAACATTTTTATACAGAAACACTGAATGACCAGAAAAGCCACCACCAGTCCTAAGTTCAGTTAAAATGACTAATATACATTCATTCATGGTTATCAAGTGTGTGTGTGTGTGTGTGTGTGTTTATATATATATATTGATAAAGAAAAGCAAGTAAAGAAAACACGGTACTTATTAAAATAATCACCCTTTACCTAAATATATAAACACAGAAATCCGCTGCTTACAGGTTAATATAATGTTTCCCATTCTATGACTAGTTAAATAATGGCAACTTACTCTGATGAACACAGCTCTCCTCAGAGTAGCTGTGAGTGCTGCGTCGTCTTCCTGTGTGACAGTGTCAGCGGTAAGGCACAATACTGCCAACAGGGATCTCAACCAGGTCCTGGTGCTGGAGTTTTTACATGTGGTGTTATCATAAGAGAACTGTTCATTTTAAATATTGTGGTTATCGCAACACATACAATATTGTCACACACTAAATTAACACAATAACGATAATTGTTGCTTTGAATATCACGGTTATCATCAATACCAGTATATCGCAACACCCCTAAAAAAAAAATATATATATATATATATATATATATATATATATATATACAGTAGGGATCGAAAGTTTGGGCACCCCTTGCAGAATCTGTGAAAATATGAGTAATTTAAAAAAAATAAGAGAGATCATGCTAAATGCATGTTATTTTTTATTTAGTACTGTCCTGAGTAAGATATTGTACATAAAAGATATTAACATTTAGTCCACAAGACAAAAGAATTGCTGAAATTATTAAAATAACCCCACTCAAAAGTTTTGGGAATCCTTGGTTCTTAGTACTGTGTTCTGTTACCTGATGATCCTCGACTGTCTTTCTGTTTTGTGATGGTTGTGCATGAGTCCCTTGTTTGTTCTGAACAGTTAAACTGAGCAGCGTTCTTCAGAAAAATCTTTAAGGTCCTGCAGATTCTTCAGTTTTCCAGCATCTTTGCATATTTGATCCCTGTCAAGCAGTCACTTTATGATTTTGAGATACATCTTATCACACTGAGGACATTTCAGGGACTCAAACACAACTATTTAAAAAGATTCAAACATTCACTGATGCTCCAGAAGGAAACAAGATGCATTAAGAGCTGGGGGGTGAAAACTTTTGAACACGATGAAGATGGCCAAATTTTTCTTATTTTGTTAAAATATAATTGTTTTCCATTTAGTTCTACCCTTCGTAAGCAACAGAAGATACTTGTATGTTTCCCGGTACACAAATTAAGTACAATTTACATTGAATGTTTGAATCTTTTTAAATAGATGTGTTTGAGTCCCTGAAATGTCCTCAGTCTGAAAATATGTATCTCAAAATCATAAATTCACTGCTTGAAAGGGTTCAAATATGCAAAGATGCTGGAAAACTGAAGAATCTGCAGGACCTTAAAGATTTTTCTGAAGAACGCTGCTCAGTTTAACTGTTCAGAACAAACAAGGGACTCATGCACAACCATCACAAAACAGAAAGACAGTCGAGGATCATCAGGTAACAGAACACAGTATTAAGAATCAAGGGTTCCCAAACTTTTGAGTGGGGTTATTTTAATAATTTCAGCATTTCTTTTGTCTTGTGGACTAAATGTTAATATCTTTTATGTACAATATCTTACTCAGGACAGTACTAAATAAAAAATAACATGCATTTAGTATGATCTCTCTTATTTTTTGAAAATTACTCATATACGATTTCACAGATTCTGCAAGGGGTGCCCAAACTTTCGATCCCTACTGTATACTGTATGTATATATATATATATATATATATATATATATGATCGGTAGTTTTTGTATTACTCAGATCTTGGGTCAGACGTACCCCAGCGGTTGAGTTACTTATTGCGGGGATTTTGCTTCTCTTCTGGAGATAGCAGTTCTTAGCACCATCGAATTGATGCATTTGTCTGTAAAATACAGGTTTGTATACATTTTATTTTGTCTATAAAATCGTAACTAATACTACAACATACAGGCACACGTAAATTATTTTTATTTACTTATTGCTAATTTTTTTTTTGTTTGCATTTAGTGGTGTGTTCTTACAACATACAGAACTACCAAATTTTGTTTTAAGTTTGAATACATCATATAATATAATTGCTGTTAATATTGTTCATCGTCTGTGTGATTTCGTCTTTAATTGATTTTTTTTATACATTTATGCCTTATGTACATAAACTGACAGTCACCTCTAATAAGTGACTACTAAATATTTTAGAAACTTAATTTTCTGTAAAGTTGATTTGCAACAATTTGTATTGTAAAAATCGCTATATAAATATACTTGAACTGAATTGTGTTCTTAATCACAGCTTGCAGCTTGCAGCTATTCCTAAAATAAGAAATATCCCAATATATCGCCTTGCTGACAGTATCGCATTGTATCGCAATATATCATATTGGAAGCCATATATCGTGATACGTATCGTATCACCAGATTCTTGGCAATACACAGCCCTAATAAATATAGCATAAATTCTGCTATTACTAATTTAACTAATAATTACTATTGAAAACTGTAGTCTTTTATTTTAAATGTTGTGTTTGAATCATTTAATATCAATTTAACCCTTGGTTTTTAACCAATATTGTCATGGTTATGGATAAAATCATATCTCCTTTTTTTGGGGGGTTTTCCTGGGGGTGGATATATCCCATTTCACTAATGAATTGGTGTCATTAGAGAATTCAAAAGTGTGAATATTTAATGCTGACTTGATGTGTGAAAGATTGGAGAGTCTAGTTCTCTTATTGGCATTTTTGAGAGGGAATGTGTGTACCGCTTTAATTAAGGGATAGTATTTTGGATTCAGGATAGAGCCACCTAACTTTTGTCTGGTGAAATGATGTCTCCTGTGCTCCAGAATTAGGCTTGTGTTTGTAAACGTGTTGGTGGGGCTGCCATAAAAAGAATATGGGAGCGTTAAAGCATTTGATATTGTCCAACAAGTGGCCTGTCAGTTGAAGCAATTATGCCGTCATGGAAACATATACAGTATTCTCTCCACTTTTGTTGTGGCACTTATTTTAAATAATGTAGCACTTTTGAAAAATTATAATTTGCAAATAGAATGTAACTGAACAGGAATATTTACTCCCATATTTGTGAGTCAATAGAAACTGGGCTGGTCAGGTTCCTGAGACTACAGGTCCTAAATGTTCTTTGGAACTAAGCCGGGTTGTGAATGTGTGCCAGCCTGACAGTTTGACAGCAAAAGAAACATGCTAGAGGGCATTGCTGAATGAGAAATATGAAAGACGCCGGCCCTTTCACCCTGAATGCCATGACACGTTGTGCGATAATAACAGTGTTTGTGCTACACTGCTGTTGTGAGCCTGCACATCTCACAGAGTTGCCTTTATTTCATGTTAGTATTGTTTGTTTAATGGGTCAGTGACATGGCACTCATTTTTCTGTCCTGACCTGGGCCGGGTTTCCCGATAACAATTGATCTAGGCACTTATGAACATTTTCTACGAGTAATTTTAGGATAGTTCGTTATTGTTTCACGTGCGTTTCCCAACAATGCACGTAAAGCAATCGCACATAGCTGATCTTAAAGTGCTAATTAGGAGACGCTATCCGTTTGTCAAGTGCTGAAATGTTGCCTTTAGAATGGCTCTTAATTGTTGTACACTTTGGTTTATTGAAATGTTAACCTAATGCTGCATTCCAGACAGACAACTTGGATATAATAACTATAATACAATACAATTTTATATTATATTATAGTGTACAATATTATACTTTACATAATAATATATAATATACTTTAAATACTTAATATACTTATATATTATGTTAGGCAAAAAATGTTTATTTATATACAGTATATGAGAGCGAGTGAGACGTTACTTCTGGGTCCAATACAAAGCTGGTTCCCATGCACTTCAGCAAGTCTATCACTTTACGATTACTCCAGAGCACCCATAGATCAAAGATGATTTTCAAGTGCTACTTAAGTTATGATGCTTTTGGGAAACAGACCGTAATATTAAAGGGGGGGTGAAATGCTCGTTTTCACTCAACATCCTTTTAATCGAGTACCTATAGAGTAGTACTGCATCCTTCATAACTCCAAAAAGTCTTTAGTTTTATTATATTCATAAGAGAAAGATAGTCTGTAGCGATTTTTCCCGGTAAAACACGACCGACTGGAGGCGTGACGTGTGGGCGGAGCTGAAGAATCACGAGCGCCAGTAGGCTTTTGCGTTGAGAGCGTTTGGAAGCTGTGACATTACCATGAGGAAAAAAACATCCAAAACAAATCATGGCTAACAGTCAGATTCAGCGTATATTTATGATCCAGAATCAGATCCAGAGGCTGAAATTTAACAAGAGGAGCATCAGCAACGACGTCTCTATGTGGTATGTACTGAAACTGTATATATTTGCTTATATTTGCAACAGGATAAAGTTCCACTCCGTTTTTTTTTTTTTTTTTAAGGTGTACATTTGGAAAGTGCAGTTTGAGGACAACATCGCATGTTGTTTACTTCATGTGCTTACACGCCGATAGCTAAGTTAACAACACAGAGATATTGCAGTTTTACTCACCGCATGCGGTTCCAACACACGATCGTGACCCTTTTCCATTGGGACTGCATTATCCTTAAGAAATAAATGATGTGCAAATCCAGCGTCAGACTGGGCCTTGTTTGTAAAACAAGCATCTTCGAAATGCAGGGAACAAACAAAAACACTTGCACAACTCCGTTGATGCTCTGTAAAAATAAACTCCATCCACTGGTCCCTTAATTGCTGTTTTTTTCTTTGGTAATCTGTGCAGGGTTGTCTTGCCCTGGCAACCAAAAACACACTTCTTTTGTGACATTTCGCGACGCTCTCGCTCTGATCAGTGAATGTCTGTTGTGCTCTCAGTGCTCTGCTATACGGCAGCGCGCGCTCTTCCGGCAGAAGTGCCCTCAGGACCCATATAAGGAAATTCCGCTCCATTTAACGTCACACAGAGCCATACTCGAAAAAAACTTTCTGAAACTTGTGATAAACTGGAAGGAGCATTTTTGGAACAAAAATACTCCTTCAAACGTACAACTTAATTTTTTAAACTTTGTCCATGTTTAGCATGGGAATCCAACTCTTTAACAGTGTAAAAAACTCAGTATGCATGAAATAGCATTTCACCCCCCCCTTTAAGATCAGTCGTACGATCGTTTTTACGAACTTTGTAGGCTTACCAAGCTTTTGGGAAACTCAGCCCTGTCTATGAATTTATTCAAAAACACATGTAAGTTGCAGTTGCATGCAGTTCATACAGTAAAATACAATATATAATACACCATTTATATACGATTCATATAACTTTACATAATATAAAACATCTTTGGGCAATACAACTGCCCTGATGTCATAATAATAAAAAAAATTGTAATCTTCAAAACAAATAATTGTTTCTAAGAAAACAATTGTAAAGTATAGTGCAGCCAGTCTCTAACAATATTTGATATAAGGCTACATAATTTGGTCTTTTTATAAGAAAAAAAAAATTCTAGGTTAGTTTCAGGTTATAAAATGTCATATTAAATGATAAAATTTTTTGTGCTGATTTGGTATAATTCTGCACAGTGGATTTGAATATTGGGAATTGTGTTCAATGGAGTCACACACTGATTGGTACCTGAAAGTAAAATTAAATCAGCTGAATTAGCTGAAACAAACACGATGCATAAAATTCCACATTGGGGGCTTTTCTTACAGGCGTCGTTTATATTTAAAGAACAGCCTGGACGACTACCATGTTTGTTCATCCTAGAACACCCAGAAAGCTGTAATGGGAAACAAGTTTATGACCCTTGGTAACTAATGGATTCAGTAACATGCTGCAAATCCTGCCTATGCAGATCTCGTCACTCACTGAGAAACAAAAGGTTTTCTGTAACACTCATCGGCTACACCCATTGGCTCTAGTGAAGTACATGAGCGCTGACACGCCACGCCAACTGCCCAGCCATCATCACGCCACTGACAGACTGAATCCTGGCTTAAAGTCAAAAGAGCAACAGCGCTTTGTGAAATGACATAAGAGTTATAAGGAAGTATGAAATATTATTCCCCTGAATCGCCAATCCTTCACAGGCGAGCCAGAAGGTTGCCCTTCTTGTGCCTCTCCCAGGTGTGGAGCCAGGTTTATCCCTTATTTTAAGGCTTGTGAGAATCTTCTATATGCAACTGGGTTTGCATAGGGAGGAGCCAGTTAACCTGAGGGCTTGTGTTGAATGTAGGGCAGCAAAGTTCTCCACCAATACCCAAGAGAGTTGGAGAGGGGTTGTAAGGGAGGCCGCTGTCCTTCACTGAGTCACGGTTCCCTGAAACAGCATGTCGCCTTTATGATTGACTGGATTGCCCAGAAAACAAGTCAAGATGTGAATCAGACACAGTCAGACATGTCACAGCACGTGCAAAGTCCCGTCCATGATTCCTCTATCAAAATGAATAGTGCTTCATGAACTTTGGTCTCCATGTGAGCTTTAAGAAGCCCAAGACCAGTGGTGGGCGCCTGCAGCTGTACATCTGTGTGTACCACGAGCGCTCTGACTGACCTGAGAAATGTTTTCAGTGCGAATATTTCAGCAATCATGTGTATCGTGTATTTCTGTTGACTGAACCAGTGATGACAATCATTTGTGAATGAGGAGGCGGTTCTTTCCTTTCATTGTATTGGCCAAACGCAATTGAGTCAATTCGCATTAATTCGTCTCTCTACACACTTCCCATTTGCACAGTTGGTTTTGTGTCCGCCTGCACTTTAAAAAAAAAATTTTCCTGTTGGACATGCATTGGAGGGATGTTTTTTTACCATTTTGTTGCTTTTTGCCATTTTTGGGTTTCACAGCATACATGTCTGTCTAGAGACCCTTCTTTCTTCTCAGCTGTACTGTTTTCACTCTCTGATCATTTTGTCCAAAGAATCTTATAGAATTGCATAAAACTTACACGAAAATACGACTTATGTATAGAAAAAAAACGTTCATTTTTAATATAAGCATATGTTTTGTTGTTGTTGTTGTTTTTTACTTCTGAATGTTTTTTTTGCCCAAAAAATGTACCCTCTATTCGTACCATCATATGAAGTCCTGTTTGCACCTATGCCTAAGACTGCCATAAAGCGCTTAAAGCTTGGCTCAGGCATCCGTCTGCCACCATTCGGTGAAGTTCCCAGCACCGGAGACGCCAGTTGAAGCCAGACAGCAATTAAAGTCTGTCTTGCTTGTTCCTCAGAGATGCTCAAGGAATCAGCCACAACACCCTGAAACCATGGGATCTGTGCATCTTATCGCAGCCTCTATCTAATGACTTGTGGAAGGTAGTGGAGGAGTAACCACATCTAATGGCCTCCCCCTGCTTCCCCTGTGTGGCAGTGCAGCAGTTCACGTACAGTGTGCAGGAAGTGATTAAGTGGGCGAGATCAAAGACACTGGACACGATAAACATTCCTCCCCAGGACGAGTTGCTCGGGGCAACAGCTTGCTTCCTCCTCTCGCAGACTTCCACCACAGCGCACACATTGTCACCACATGACCATCCAGGATGTGTAGAGCGTCTTTGTTGGGGCGTCAAGAGTTTCAGAGGCAGAGGATGTGAGTGTGCTTTTGTGAATGGGTTTGAATGGAGTGGAAAAAGGCATAAATACTGAGGGCAGAGAGTCTTATCTGAGGGATATGTGTGGGTCATCGATTTTAATACAAACAACTTGTCTGCTAAGAAGATTTACTGATGCTTAAAAGGAAAAAACTGTCCATTTGAATGATTTCTAGTTTTGTCATGAATATACTTGAAGAAATGTAACAGGGTGGAACTGAAGAGTTAAAGAAGAGGCATATGAAATCTGTTTTATACTAAATTCTGTTTCTTCCACTTGAATTTTTTGGGGCTTATTTTTTTATGATTTAATAGTTTTAATACATTTAAGCAATCAAAAAACATGTTTAATTCATTTAAAACATAAAACAATTAAACATTGATTTATTAAGTTTAACAAAAATTACATTTTAGGCCCCTATGAAATCCATTATATTTTTTAACAAGTTCCATTTTATTTTTCCAAAGTTAAGTGTTTTCTGAGTAATGTGTTTTTTCTGGATTTCAATTGCTTTAATTTAAAGTGAACTTTAATTTTGATGGGTTAAAACATTTGCGTTTGTGTGTATGTGATGATAGTTCTTTTGACATGTTCATAATATCATACAGGTTTCTGTAATTAAATAAAACAGAATAGAATGTTTTAAAGTAAAAAAACAAAAAAAAACTAAACAAAAGGGAAAGCAGTGGATAGCATAATAGTTGAGCTGTTATTTTCCTGTAAAAAGGTTGTCACTTCCTGGAGAATGATGTCATTAAAGGAACTTAAAATGGATTTACGGGATATTGCAAAAGACTAACCAGATGGAAATTGAAAATGTATTAAAACACATATGAAAAGCCTATGAACTGATTCAAAATGTAAACAGTATTCCAAAATAATATTCACAAGAATATTTCTTAATAATTTAGAATTTTCCATGTTAGAAACTAGTTCAGCACCAAGGACATAAAAAAAAAAAAAAAAAAAAACTTCTATGACAAAAAAAGGCCACTCAAACCAAAGTATTCGTTTAAAATTCAGCTCTTTTCCTTCTTAAAAATATTTTATTCATTGTATTGTGACATCTATGATAGCAGGGACCTAATGGTTGTCCTAATAGGTCTTATTATCTTTAGTCCAAATAAACCAGGCTTGGTCTCAGTTTATAGGGATATGTGTTAGTGTGTGAGTAATGGTCGTGTTAGGCACATAACAGGACCTGTAGCATGCTAATTTCACACATGGTTCTGTTGCTGTTCTACAGCTGGCCTGTTAACGGACTGCCATTGGGAGTTTATTAATCAGACCAGCTGCAGGTGTGTGTGTGTGCGTTCATGTATGTGTGTGCATTTGTGCGTGTGAATGCGTGTGTGTGAGAACTGCTGAAGCAGTTGCAATGAGGGGAAACCTCTTTATTCAGATGACGTCAAACAGTTTGGAGCTAAACGTTATCACAAGTTTAGACTGGAATCATTTGTAGGTGCAGTGCCATCGGTTAGTCCACCTCCTGTGCATTGGGAAGGCTTTTGTTTCAGTTCGATTTTTCATTTATTTATTCATTTTAGTTTTATTTTAGTGTCATTATTTATTTATTTATTCATTTAAGGATGCATGCCATTTTATTAATAACATTGCATAAAATTAATTTATAATTAATAAAAAAATTATATACAATAAATATATTGTATAATTTTATATGCAATGATAAAAATATAATTAATAATAGTATATGAGGAATATAAATATAAAATAAATACATTTTTGATTTTTTTTTTTAATATAATTTATTAATGTAGTGGTTTAAGAAATTCCACTGGATATTAAATATATACACCATGCAATCCAATATATTAAAACAAATAGTTAAATAGTAAAAATGTCCTTCCATAAGACATTCTGAATATAACACTGGTTAAACCTTGAGAAAAAAGGGTCTTTGGCTCCTTATCTGTTTGTGTTATGTGAAGTGGAACTCGCTCCATTCACATGAGAAAGAATCCATCATTCCTTCAACTTCAATGGATGGAGGATCACACAAGCCCTCAGTGATCTGAAAGAGACGATTATCTACAACTGAGCTCTTTCAGGAAGAACAAACCTGCCCTTAATAAGCCTTGCTGTTTCAGCTAGTCGAGTGTCCTGTCCAAAGACAACGGCCCAGGTGAGTGACGAGGTTGCCCCTCGGCTAGGGTCCTGAACCCCTCCCCTCTCTCTCTCTCTCTCTCTCTCTCTCTCCACTCCACATGGTTGGGTGATCACAGGTAGAGGTCCAGATCCAGCCTGTGCTCTCACCTGTGTCTATTTAATGAAGAAACACCACTGGAGGACAGTGTCTGTCTGATCTAAATGACCCACAGCTCTTTGTGGGAGCATCACTTGACCTTTCCGCAGCTTTTCAAAAGCTTCTTTTGTGCTGCACTAGTGATCATTGGGACCTTCTTGGGCCACAGGATTTTGGTGTAGTTTTTGTCTCTTGCCATAATTAGCATTTTTTTTATACAAATAAAAGACATAATGATTCATTAAAGGATCAAAGCAATTTTATTAAATATAAGTATGGTACACAAATGTTTATATATTACACTAATATAAAATAAGCAATGAGCAGAGACTAAGGACATAAGGGGATGTTTATATATATGTGTGTGTGTGTGTGTGTGTGTGTGTGTGTGTGTGTGTGTGTGTGTGTGTGTGTATGTGTGTGAACAAAACTTATTTTGGGTTGTTAATAAATCCATTTTGATTAACAATTGATCCACATATGACAGCCTCTGACCTTGGTCAATACTAGTCAGAACAGTTTATTTTTAAACAGGCACTGGACTAAAAATGCATCCATCAGTCATCGCTTCCAAAAATGAATTCAGTGGATCATCTTGTTAATGCTAGAATTTAATTACAGCAATAAAATAAAATGTAATCAAAAACAAGAACAACAATATCACATTAGACCACCGAAATTCCAAAATTACTTTTCCCTTACATTTAACTTCCAAAAGTGCATTCAAGTCAAGTCAAGTCAAGTGAAGTCAAGTCTGCTTTGTCAATTCATCCACATGTACAGTACATACTGAGAACTGCGTTACTCCCAGACCCTTGGTGCATACAGATAACACTAACAGTAGAACATTAAATACATATATATATATATATACAAATATACAAACAGGTCATGTAAAAAGAAAGAAAGATAAGTAAAGCATCTTTCATCTTTGCCATGTCATATTCATTTAGCGCTATGTGCTGTACTAAGAAAAACGTTAATGGCATTCATCAAAACACTAACACTGACAAGTTACGCAACATCATGTTCATAATCGAATGTGATTCATCTAATGAGCGCAATATACTGTAGCGTAGCTTCTGTGCATCTGAATAATTTCCATCTGAAAGAACGTGATGGAGATTTACCGGTACTATTAATCACAGAACTGGCTTTACTGACAAGATGTGGATGACAAACCCATGTGATTTATTACGCAGCCCTTGTTTTTTGATCACAAAGTACAAAGTAGATGAGTAATATTAAGATGCAGAGTATATTTTAAGTGGCAATTACTAAATTGCAAATACTGTCTAGAGTGCGTGGAATGATGCGCTGTGATTGGTTGTTACCGTTTACAGTGTGTTGAATGGTGCGCTGTGTTTGGTTGAGCGAATATATCGTAAAAAATGCATTTTCTGCTAGCATTTTGAGTGTTGTTCAGATTCTTAAACCACCTCTGATTGGCCATTGTGTTCACTTGCTCAACCGATAGTTTGCCTGTGATTGGCTACAATGATCATCGCTTCACAAACATAAATACACATCTTTCATGCTCTTCTCTGAGCACACACACAGATGCACACGGGAGCATTTGAAAGCCGCGTCAATCGGCGGATCCTGAATATATCTGCTCATTGACGGATCCACTGATAGATGACTGAAGGGTGTATTTAAAACAAGTTTTTGAAGCGATGATCAATGTAGCCAATCACAGACACATCTGTTGAGCAAGTGAACACAATGGACAATAAGAGGCGTTTAAGTATCTGCTAAAAATGCTAGTGGGAAATGCTGGTATCATTTCAGTAGTGAAGCTGGTACTTTTGACAACCCTACATTTGATATTCTCCACTATGATTCAGAAAAACTTTGCTCTAGCTTTCGCAAATCAGAAATTATGGACACTGTGTTGCAGGAGACATATTTCACAGTCCTTTCTTTTACTCTCCATTATCAGTCCAGTTTAATTAAGTGTGACATGATTTGGACGCTGTAATTCTCAAGTGGTCTCCATTTCGTTCTGGAAGGAACAGTACCATGACTTATTGTGTCTTAGTTCCAGTTTGCCTTTCCTTGACATTTTCAAATGTATTCCTCTGCTTCAGATGGAATAAATGACTTGGCCGTAGGCAAGAACGCTAAGAGTTGGACTTTGTCTAACACTACAAAGCTCTGCTGTCATTACACACAGTGCATCTGGAGAAACAAACAATGCAGATTGCACACGGGGCCCCTGTGAGGCAGAGTGGATTACAAATTAGAGCTCATTTTGAATGATTATCAGAGCAAATCCACATATGGCTTCTAGCAGGGTTCTCGCTGACTTTCTCCACATGCCATTAAAAAACATTTAATCTGATATATTCATTTATCTTTGTGTCTGGGCAGGCAAAGTCAAGGGCAGGCCGGAGAGATCCAATTGGTTGAACGATACATTGACATCACCAGGGGTGAAAGGTTGAGTCAGGACAAGCGTACAGCTTCTGGGATGCCAAGTTTTGCATTGAGACTTGCCAGGTGTGAAGGGTTCTCCTTGTTGTTCTTGGGCTTATTTGAACATCTGTTCTGGACTACCGGTCAGGCCCGGCGCTCTGGAATGAATTCAGCCTGAATCTGGCTGCAAATTCCATTTAAACTGGAGGGAAATTTAGCAGAAGAAAGTTTCAGGGTGGACATGGAAGGTAGTGCTGCAACAACGCGTCAACATCATCGATTATGTCGACTACAAAAATACGTTGACGTGCGTGAAATGCGTCGACGCGTCACACTGTTTGTTTACATCTCGCGTAATGGCATACTGGGAATGGAGAAAGTTGCATTCTATCACAAAAACAGAGACCATTGTTATCAAAATTATGTGAATACTTTAAACACAGGACAAATAAAATGGCCCTTTGTTCCCTTTGTAAAACCGATATGGTGAACCACGGCAGCACAACTGCGATGCGTGAGCACCTCAGAGGAAAACATCTTGGCGCTCTCCGGTGTTACGGTTTAACTGGTTACTGTGTGATCTGGTGACCAACTTCCTGGTTCAGGTCTGATATTCTTGCGCTTACGGCATTCTGAAAAGTTGAGATGTTTTTAACTCGATGCGGTGCAGAGTCTGCGGACGCGCCTGAAAAAAAATTCAACCACATAAGTTGAAATGAATAAAGGTTGAAATATTATATTAGAAGTTGTACTTATATTTTTTTTTTTTGGTAAAGTTATCCAAATGATTCATGAGCTAATTAAAAAAAGAACATTAGATTAATTATTTATTGTAATAAAAATAATCGTTAGATTAGTCGACTAATCGAAAAAATAATCGTTAGATTAGTCGACAGAAAAAATAGTCGTTAGTTGCAGCTCTAATGGAAGGTAATATAGGGAGTCCCATGTGCAGTGTGCCTCCTGTTCTTACCCCATCAAACCCTAGATCTATATAGAGATCTGGAACCGGCTTTGGAGTGTTACACTTATCCAAGTTTGAGAAATCCAGCATAATTGCTATGGTAAAACAAATATACCTACAAAGATTCATTGTATTTTTGTTTAGAAAATGTTATATATAGCTTATGTATTCTTTAAAAAGTTTCTTTGTTTGCATTTATGGTTCAAGAACCTTTAACATCCATGGAACCTTTCTATTCCACCAAAGGTTCTTTACACTAAGAAAAAGGTTATTTTAAGAACTGTTCAATGAAAGGTTCTTTGTTTTGTTTTTGTTTTTTTTATGGGCATTTTTATCTTTTTAACAACTCATTTTTTTGTAATATATAACATCATGTCAAATAAATTGAACCATCTTAAAAATAACATTTTAGGTTCTATAGAGGAAAAAGTGTCTTTAGATTATGAAATCTTCATCACACTATATTCTTAAAAAAGTAATGGTTCTTTATTGGCGTCTGTAGTTTCATTAAGAATCTTTAACATCCATGGAACTTTTTCCCATGCAAAAATATGCACAAAAAATGTGGAAAGGTTCTTTAGACTATTAAAAATGTCTTCACACTAAGAAAAAAAAAAAATGGTTCGGTAACACTATTTTAAGGTCCAGTTTTCATTATTACCGTATTTTTCGGACTATAAATCGCACTTGAGTATAAGTCGCATCAGTCCAAAAATACGTCATGATGAGGAAAAAAACATATATAAGTCGCACTGGACTATAAGTCGCATTTATTTAGAACCAAGAACCAAGAGAAAGTATTACCATCTCCAGCCGCGAGAGGACGCTCTATGTCTTATGTCTAGACTATAGGTGCACTGCGCAGCATAGAGCGCCCTCTCACGGCTGGAGACGGTAATGTTTTCTATTGGTTCATTTCTCTCGGTTCATTTCAAATTAATTTTGATAAATAAGTCGCACCTGACTGTAAGTCGCAGGACCAGCCAAACTATGAAAAAAAGTGTGACTTATAGAAAATACGGTAATTCATTTTCTGCAGCTAGTGACCTGAGCAATCTGTCAAACCTGTCGCTTGTTCCCATTCTACCTTATATTCCCTGCTGTGTCTGTCCCTTGTAGATTTTGTGTTGTCATTGTGCTTGTGCTTGTGCTGGAGTTCTTTTGGTTGGCCGTGTATCCATGTCCCGTTGGGCATTGCACCTGAGGTGGTCTCCACAACATGTGTCAGCAGGTGTCTGTACGGATGTATCTGGAGTTGCTTTCACATTGGATTTTTTTTTTTTTTTTTTTTTTTGTACCTAATAAACTGTTGAATTTATCCTCTACATTTGAGTTCTCTCCCTTTATGTTCCTGACATTAATTAGTTGCTTATTTGCATGTATATTACTAACATATTGGCTGTATATTAGTACTAATAAAACACATATTAATGCCTTATTCTGCGTTTTAGATTCCTTAATCTAGCCCATACCTAAACTTAACAACTCATTTACTAACTATTAATAAGCAGCAAATTAGGGGTCTGTTTAGAGAAAACACTTAGTTAACAGTAAATATGTGTTCCTAATGGTTCTTTAAAGAACTGTTCACTTGAAAGGTTCTCCAGGGAACCAGAATTGGTCCTTCTGTGGTGTCACTCTGAAACCCTGCTTTTGAAACCTTTAGTTTTAAGAGTGTACTGATTGTGAGGTATTTCGCAGCGATGTGTGCAGATGGTGTGGAAGCCATTTCTTCTGGATTTGAAAGGATGTGGTTTTGGGCTATGAACATTACGTTCCATCTGGGCATCCAATTTTGGCCAAGGTCAGAGTCCATGCTCCTGAAATGACAGTCCCCACAGCCCTAAATTGGCCCATTTATTTTTAGTCTAAACAGGGCAATCCAAGCTATTAAAAGAAAGGCCAACATGAGGCAGTATGCTAATTGCAGCTGGTCAGACATCGCTTTCTCTCCTCAATTGCTGCCACATGTTCCCATCGAGACACGTCTTTTCGATCAAGTGTCCCACTCACTTTCACTAGGGAATATTTTGACTATTGTCAAGTTGTAAAAAAAGCAAATCCAAATCATCTAAATCATGAAGTAAAATAAAATCTTGATATAAATAAAGAAAGAAAAACTTGGTTCATTGCTTATTTGAAAAATTGTCTGAAACTGTCAATATATAATAAAAACAATGATATAGAAGTTACATTTTTAGAATCATTTAAACTAGTCATTTAATTCTGATACCAACGCGAGTACATTTCTAAGAACTTGGCAAATGTGTGTATGTTTTTTATTCCCATTCTTTCTTTCCTATTTGTCATTGACCCATGTGCTTTTCCTTTTTTTTTTTTTTTTTGCTTATTCATTTGTATATTCATTCATCTGGCTCATCTATGTAAATAAAAATCCTTGTTATTTCTACACTGGCTATGAAGCAGAACATACAAATAAACCAGTTATCAGGGTTTTAGGGCTGGAAAGTATCAAAGGATTGGGGACGTTCGTTTTGGACAAGTAAAGTAATTGGTTTGATTAGAGCCTGGTTTTGGACAGACTAAGTAATTGGTTTGATTCAGACCTGTTTGTGGTCAGAGTTGGAGTGAAACAAACAGTGTGATCATTAATGCTTGTGGTTGATCGAACACAAGGTGCACGCGGTTTACTCTAACGCATTATCTGAAGGTTTTACGCAGGAATCCACATGGATTTCCACAAACCAGTCATGTTCTACACATCCCTCGTCCCTTTCGTGGTTGTTTATTTAATGTCTTGACCAATTTGATTATGATTTGAGATATATTTCAAAGAAATCAGCATAAAATGACTTTTCAACAAACATTTGATCACTGCATGTGAGGTTTTCTGACCTAGAGACATGAAGAAGAACGTTTAGACTTGGTTTAATGGTTTTGAACTTGCACAGCTGATGTTATCTTCTACTTTAACTGCTTAATGGCCTCTTTATTTTACGCAATGTAATCACAGGTTTGTAGTGTAATGTGCACTTGACTTTAACAGCCAGGTTTTCTTTCAAGCCTTGGCTTTCCTTCAGTCGGCCAGACATTCTTGCTTTTCTGTTTCTGTTCACTTTTCAACTCTTTCCTTTATTTTTTTATATTAAAATATACCATTCTTGTTTCAGTACACCTGTGTATGAACATTTATTTTGAGTGTTTGCATGAGAGAGAATATGACTTAAACTGCAAGCTCTGAGGTGCTCTGGTTTGTATCAGTCCAGTGATGGGTGGACACCTCCAGCCCACCCGCCTTGAACCCACCTGATTTGACTGATTTTCCACCTAACTTCCTCATTAGCTGCATTCATCTGGAAAGCAGCAGTTCCAGACATGATATTTATCATTGGCAAGTTTTGTAACGGTTGCCTTCACACATGCAAAAAAAAAAAAAGGTACTGGTTTAAATCACAGACTTTGTGATATACAAAAAGTGCACCTGCAAGAGCTACACTTTTCAATCAAGTGCGCAAGTGTGGGTGACACTTTAGAATAGGGAACACTTATTCACTATTAACTACGACCCTCCGCTCAATTAAATCCTAATCTGCTACTTATTAGTAGTTAGTAAGTTAGTTGTTAAGTTTAAGTTTTGGGTAGGAATTTGGATGTAGAATAAGATCATGTAGGAAAAGGCATAAATATGTGCTTAATTAGTACTAATAAGTTGCTAATTTTCTATATGCATGGTAATAAACAACTAGTTAAGAGAATAAAGTGTTAACCAAGTGGATTAAGTATCTTATGTTTTTTGTTTTTTTTTCTAATTTTATAGTTTTTTTTATTACAAATTATATTGTTAACTAGATAGAAATTAACATTTAATTAATTAATTATTGTTATTATCATTTATTTTATTATTACAATGCAAGTCCATTTGGATCAAAGCATCTGCCAAGTGCATAAATGTAAAAAGTAATAAATCTGAGAAAACCTGATGTTCCATTCATCCAGCATAATTTGAGAATGGTAACACGGTCAGTGTTAGAAATGTGCTTACACTTGATTGGTGACCTAGAAAAAGTGCTTTTTTTTTGACACTTTCTGTTTATTCCAGGTTATATTGCATTTTACATACCAGATGTTCAATTCCCCTCTACATGCAATGAACTATGGATCACTGAGCACTGAACATAACATAATTGCGGAATTGCTTCGTAATTAATTACTGCTATTAATTCACTGGCCCATGGAAATTGCACTTTAGTATTGCATAAAGCCATAAAAGCATGGTGAGTAATGTAATAGTTTAATCTAATAACTTTAAAACTTTCAACTTTTTTTTATTAATTTTTTATATATTATTTTTAATTATAATTATTTATTTCAGCTAGTTGCCAGGGCAAATTTTTTCTAGCTAACTGTAGTAAAATAACTAAAACTAAAACTTAAATAAATAAATAAAAATAATAAATACAGAAACAATATAATAACTAAAACTTAAACTATAAATAATTATAATAAATAATTATTATTAAAAACAAATAATATTCCAAATACAAAAAAAGAAAAAGAAAAAAAGAGATATAAATATATCATTATGCTAAAATAACATCGACAGAGATTTGGTGCAGCAAAACACACTTCAAATTTGCAAACAATATCTCGCCCATGCTCACTGCCTAAAATCTTAAATCCAAAAATAGCTCTTGATTCGGAACCTTTTTTACTCATTAACTCTTTTCCTGAGAGCATAATATATAGGTGTTTCAAGATGGTGGTTTTGGGCAGGGTCAGGTGGGTGGGCTAAGGGTCTGCTATTAAACTGCCAGAGGCTGTGCCCCCACCCGGCTGTCAGTCAGGGTGATAAAGCCCAGACACCCTGTGTGCCCCATACCATGTGGTCCCTATCCCAACACCCCTATCACTGAACAGCCCTTTGACTGTGAGGTTTACTGATTCACTCAGTCAATGCTTTTAAGAGACACAGGGTTCTTCTTTTTTTGACTCTGCGGACTGGGACCTAATTTCCTGTTTATTTATGTGATCCTCAGTCTACGAAGTCAGTTTAGTTGTTTTCTTTTGTTGTTGCTGTTGTTTTGTTATTTCCTCTGTAACACAGTTTGATTTTACTGGAGGGCAATGCTTGAAATGTGGCTTGCACATGTACCTACAGTATAGACACGGATCCAAAATACTTTCCCACCAATCCACTCTGCACATTCTCACTTACATTATGTCCTAATAATCATAAAATGCTTCAATAAAAATGCTTTTGAACAGATTTGACTTCCAAAATGTGAATTTTAAAGCTATCATCCCAAGTGCTGAGGTTAGTAGTGGACCAGATCTCAGTCTAGAGAGCCACATTTATGATCATGATGTTATTTTTCAGCCAATGGTTTCATGATAGACATCTTGAAAATCATTAATATCAAATATCAGTGGTTCTGAAATACATACTTATATACAAATTTGATTTGAGAAACACAGCATAGACAAAGTTTTTCAGTGAATAATGATTTAAATTAGAGTCTGCTGTAATCGATATGTTTATCTAAAGATCCTTCCAGAAATCATTTTAATATGCTGATTTGTGCTGATTTAGTGATATTGTACTCAGGAATTAATAACGTTCTTAAAGGGTAAAAACAGCTTTTACTACTTAACATTTCTGTGGTATTTTTGTTCAGATGTTTTTTTTGTTGTTGTTGTTGTTGTTGTTGTTGTTGTTGACATGAAATAATCAAAACAACAGCATTAATTTAAAACATAAATATTTTGTAACATTAAAATGTTTCTTCATTGCCACTTTTGGTCAATTTAATGCATTCTTGCTGAATAAAAGTATTAATGAATTTATTTTTTTAATTCAAAAAACTGTTTTCATCTCTGATAATAATAACATATCAGCATATTAGAATGATTTCTGAATGATAATGTGACACTGAAGACTGGTGCTGAAAATTCAGCCTAACCATTACAAGAACAAATAATGCAAAATAATAATAATAAAAAAAAATATATATATATGTTATATATATATAATATATATAATATTTTCCAATATTACTGTTTTCACTGTATTTTTATTTTTTATTTTTTTACAAATAAATGCAGCCGCATAAGAGACTTCTATCCAAACAAACAATACTTTTTTTTAAATCTTCATTATTTCAAAATGTCAACAGGTAGTGTATAACGCAACATATTATAATAAAACATAATATATTTGTACTTTTGTTGATATAAAATCTCTTCAGCGTTTGACAATAGTTTATGATTATAAAACAATGTTTCTTTTGATTATATCAGTGTTATTTATTTAAAGTGGATGTCACTATTAAGTGTTTAATTAGGTTCGCTGCTCATATTTACGTAAGAAACAGCTGGAGTGTTTGATGGGAGTCTAGCACCCCTCCAGTTTTATAGCTAATCTCCCTGAGAACTCGAGGAGTGGCAAAAACACAAAAATCAGCCAGCTCTTCAGGCATTCCAGAGTCCACGGGGGGCCATGGGTTGGGTTAGAATTGGTGATTCAGAGGCAGCATTGTTTGAGAAGGGGCGGGTACACAGGTGGGCAAGTCCTGGTTTTGTTGTTGTTGTTTTCATTGTTGACGAGGCTCAATAAACATTCCAACCCTCAATGCTGGAAGGTAACAAGTTGGCCAAGAGGGGGTGGAATCGATAAAGTGGGGGGAAAAAGTTAAAGTTAGAAGTTAAAAAAACAATAGAGGATGAACCTCCGAGCCATGTGACCCCATGGGCCCTCACACGCATTGATGCATGACAATGAGAAGGGCACTGTGTGGTCCGTTGCCCCAGGCTAAACCACCGACTGAGGTCCAGGCCAAGTTCCCGTCGAATATTTGAATGCGCAGTACAAAGATTGGAGAGATATGTGTCCCTGGTGTTACTGGAGCACGGCAAGGCAGGCATATAAACATCTGCGATGTCATGGATGCAAAATAATGCAGGGTTATGATACTGCGATTTTAGTGAGTTTATCCGCTTGGGTTGCAGGCCACGCCATCCCCACCCTTCCTGACCACAGCTCCGAGGACCGATGAAGAGTTTTCTGTAATCCCTTAAAGCCTTGTGCTTTGTATCCAATGTTTGGTTGAAGGGGCAGATCAGAACTATTCATGTGTTTTACCTGTACCAGGTGAACTAAAGCCTTACCTGAGGATAGCTGAAGAAAGACTATTGTTGGAGTTCTTCTGAAACACCGGCAGGCTGCTGTGTCCAGAAGTCAAAAACACAGAGCTCCACACTTATCGCATTGTCCCCATTTCAAGTTAAGCAGTTTCGTGTCTTGTTTTTCAAGCGTTTGTTTAAAAGATTAAAAGAAATATTAATGAAGTCTGTATATTATAATGAGAGGTGTGATGTACTTTTTTACTCTACTCTGTACGATTTTGGGGAATTTGTAACTACTTGACTGAAGCACAACTGAAAAAAATGACACCTTTTTTCCTGCTTCTATTAATCTGTTTATTTATTTGTTCTTATTTATTCTACACTAGGGGGGAAAATGGTGTAGAAAATTTTCACTCAGAAATAATTTTATAATAATTACAGTCTTACAAAGTACAGAATTACAGAATTACAAAGTAACACACTGAAAATATTAAGATTTAAATAGTATTTAATTGCAAAACATATTCCAGTAATATTTTTTATTTACAATTTACAAAAAAATAATAATTATAATGTATACTAACTATCCAAATAAATAACATTTTGCAAACTTTACTTTCACAGTCAATTAAATCTAACTCTATATAAAATGTAATGGTCTCTACTATTATTATTCATCCCTGTGAACAGACAGTATTCTCATTATTTATGTTAATGACCATAACACAATATTTAAACTTATAAACTGTGTTTTTTAATAAATATTAATAATTCCCCTTCACTGGAAAAAGCTGCTTCAAGTGCACTCTGATATAAAACAATTAAAAACTTTTACTGTTGAATTGAAATACTTATAATTTCAGTATGTTGGATTTAGCATTGTATAAAGGATAAAGGTCAGGATATTTAAAAATATATATAATAATAATAATAATAATAATAATTAACCAATTTTATCAGTTGAATCCTACAAAAATCAGGCATTTGAAATTGAAAGGACATTAAAATATACTTTTTTTTAAATCCCCAAAAAACAATATATATAGTAAGACTAAATACGAAGTCTTATCAACATTTCTTCAGTTCCAGACTCTCAGGCATTTCCTTTGCTCTTGAATCAGCATTTCTCATCAACAGTTTGGTGTTCCTTGAAGGTTTGGCTTTTGTGTGATGGATGTATCTGAAATACATGCTAACGGGTATGATAGAGAGCTTCAGAATCTCAAAACACGCTCCATCTGTCTCTTGGCAGCTCAGACCAGCAGAATCCATCATTTCTGAAAACCTCAAAGCTGAATTCCTCAGCCTAAATTGCCATGGGCTATACAAAAACATTGTTCTTCCTATTACTCTCTAGTGTAATTTATGAACTCTCTCTGGCACAGATACATCTTTTGCAGCTCAACTAGCATCTCGAATTGTTAAAATGCACAAACATGCAAAAACAATATGTTTGCGTAATACTCCTGCATTGCAGCACTCATTCCAGAGTACTTTATTGTGCTTTTTGCTGTGGGGACTTGCTCATATGGGAGGTAAAATCGCAGTAGAATAGAATTTCGAGAGGTCATAATCTCCTGCAATGTAGAGTGAAACAGAACTGTTCTGCATCATTTAGCTCTTTTTTTTCTCTCTCTCTCTCTCTCTCTTTCTTCCAACTTCAAGATTTTAATGCATCAAAAAACACTCAGCCAGTTAAAGGAACCACTACAGCAAAGTCAATCAGATAAGAGTTTTTTATAGACATAGAAAGCTTTCTCCAGCAGATTTTAAGTTACCCTCTGTTGTTTTTAAAGTTTGGCCCTTGGGAGCTGATAATGGGTAATGGGGCTGTGTTGACGTGACCAAGAGCAGGACCGTCAAAGGGGAGGCCGAAAGCTTATCAAGCGATCGCGCTGTAGTCCGAAAGAGGAACATGACAAACCTTCATCAGGGATATCTTGATGGTAAACACAAGCAATGTTAGGAAAGGGAGCTAAGACCCTGATACCACACACATACTGTAGTTTATTTGCCAATAGAAAGATTTCGATCCATGCCCCTTGATGTCTTTCCTTAGAATTAATTCGACATTTGCATCACGTAGTAAACCAGCTCACCTCAAAGAACTGAAATGAAAACGTTACACTCACAGTCCGAGCTGTTGCAGGTCATCTTTTCCGTTTGCCAGAAGCATCTGTGTTTATTTCTTTGTGCTAACCGCTGAATTAGCCCTCGTGAGATCGAGAGGTGACATATGTCAAGGGGCTAACAGCCTACATGTGGGAGAGGGGCGCAGAAAACAGGTGTTGGGTTTGATTGGAATAATTATCACGGCCAGAAAACACCTGTCGACCCTTTTTATTTGGCCTTTGGGAAGACAATGTACTGTATCTTCGTGTTGAAGACGCACAGCTGTAGAGAAATCAAAAATCTTCAATCGAGGCGAGGATGGCAGGACTGTACGTATATTAAAGAAATATTCTGGAGCAAATACACGTTAAGATCATGTAGCCATAATGTTCATTACCACAAAAATTTAAAAGAAGAATAAAAAATAATACACTTTAAATACTATGTCCAAGAGATAAACAGTATGATGGTGTACATGATTTTACTGAGATAAAAAAATTGCCCGATATTAACAATTTCTGTGTAGAGTTACATTCAGTTTTATACCTTTGTTGTCATGATGATTTATAAAACCCTCAGAATATCAAATAATACACAGAAGAATTAATGTAAGGATTATGTAATGTAATGTAAGGCTTTTTATAAATGTATAAGCTTTACATTTCTGCTTTTAAATCCTCAAAAAAAAAAAAAAGTCCACATTCAATTTAATTTCAAGTGCTTCACTATAAACTTGATATTTATTTTTCTTTTTTAACAAAAGGAGGGATGAGTTGAAATTATTTTTGTGGTACTCAACATTATGCCACAAATATTGTAAATTGTTTGAACTTTGAGCTTTGAACTCAGAACATTCCTGTAATGCTGTATATTATTTCTTGGAAGGATGCACAACTAGTTTTTCCAACTCATGCTCATTGGAAAATGTTCCTGTGGCTAAATTTCTGAAAATTATATTACGTTGTTTCTTGCTTGTTTTGCCACACTTCCAAAGTGAAATGTCCAGTTAGCATTTTGAAAATATATTATGGCAATATTTTATTACATTGGTTGTTGCACGACTGAAAATGAAATATCTAGTGAGTGGTTAATACAAAAAAGTAGCACCTACACAAAACCTGACCGATTATGTTAACATAATCAGATTCGAAATTTGTGCTACAAGAAGTACATTTTGGATGTCTTTTGAAGTTTTTTTGAGTTTTTGTTTTTAATTGTGCGCCACATACTGTAGCAAATACAGTGCTGTACCAGGTGAGCTACCGAGCTAGTTTACTATAGAAAAGCCACACATATAGAGCTGGTCATGTGATGCAAACATCAACATTTATTCGTTTACAATTCATGCATTATGGTTAACCAGTTTTGAGATCATAACATAGTATTGTGAAAGGAACCAGGCAAAAATAAGTGTTTATTAATTCAAAATCTGCCCAGTGATCATAATTTGTGTGAAAAGGAGCAAAAGTTGCTAGTGCTTTACTGCCACTGGTGCTCATTTCAACTGGAAACTGCAATGATTATTATTTTTATTTTTTTATTTTATGAGTTAGGCAAAAATGTAGGTTACAGTAGATGCACATTTTTCCGATGAACTTCTTCTCAGCCCAGAGTTCAATGCAGTGTTTGTGGCTTTCCATCATTTTTTAAAATGACACCCTGGGAATTTTCTTCATGCCTTTTCTCCTCATACTCAGCATACTCAGGTACTTTGTTAGCTAGCAAACGTATTATCTCATTAGTCTCGTTTGTGGTTTGTGGCTCTCTTACTCTCTCTTACGGTCTCCACCACATCCCTGTGATCTCCCCTCTTGATAGATCATTAAGACTAATCAAAAGCCACAAAGACTACAGCCACATTCCTCACTTCTTCAAACTGCAGGATTTTCTTTTCGTCGAAGACAATGAAAGACGACTTCCTTTATTTCGAATATAAAGCATCAGATCTATAATCCAAGCTCTCCGATGTTAAAGGAAATGTGCTTGCTCTTATTCCTCCATGCTAAACCCATGAGGTTATGTTTATGAATTAAGCACACTATTGTGTGTGATAATGATTTTTTGATCTACCACAAATAATAAGTGTTGACTCGAGAGGAACAGACAACAACAGGTCCCACAGCCCAGGATCATTTGTCTCACAAGTATCCCCAGTCAGCATCACAGAGAGAGCATTCACAAGAACTTGTGGGAAAAACAGGTGTTGGAATGATGTAAACACATCCCAGTTTGCAATGCTTGTATCGCTGGCCTCTTTAAGAGACAAGCCACTTTGTCTGACTAACAGCAGAGCTGTGCGATTATGGCATTAACACTCGGTGGTTGCACAGTAAATACAGCGCAACTACTGAGACCGGCAAATATGGATCTCTGACGACTTGTTCCCACAGGAAAGTAATCCAGCTTAGAGAGATGAGGTCTCAAGGGCTCTTCTGTATGTGTTCTGATGTTTGTTTCATACAGTGAACATTCTCAGGAGAGCCTCTGCACTATTTCTCAAAGTGATCTTTGTTGACTAGGATTATATCCCAGTGCACGTTTGAGGAGCTATTATTCTGAATGAGTGCTTTATCATTACCCCCTGGAAGCCGGTGATTGGCAGGCAATGGCGAAGCATACCAAATAATATTTCCCCAATTTTGGTTTTGTTATACCAATTACACAGTCAACTGATTATTGGCATAATTCCTAAGTCCCTTAGCTTTCATATGGCCAAGGTGCTACCAAAAAGGTTGAGCTGGTTTTGGGGTCCAAAGAAGATGATCTCTTACTGAGTCTCATAAGTGAGTTTCCCTGGAGGAATAAGTAAGAAAAATTTTAGATTATTTGCATTTATGTATTTATTTATTGCATATGAACAAAATGGGAACTTCAAATTTTAAATATATTTTATATTTTTTTGTTTTTCAGGCCCTGTTTATGACTTTTTGTAAGATTAGCCTTAATGAATTAATAGGAAATATTTTTTCTATAATGCCAAACTGTGCATTTTACATGTTAGTCACACTAGATATATTCCTGTTTATGAAGCCCAGGCTTGATTTGTAACATCAGACTAAATGTGAAAACATTATAAACAACAACCCCAAAAAGACACTTTTTAAATGCATAAGTGAGACAGAAATCTATGCTACCTCTCACTCACACTCTAATATGTGAGGAATATGAGGCCTGGTTTCCTTACTGTGCTTTTATTGTGAATGATTCATCTGTGCTTCTGTGTTTCATTTATTAAAATTTTTGCCACTTTAGATTTGCAACTATTTTGAGTACAATCCCTATCTCATCCAAGGGACAGAACTAAGTTTCCATCATACTTTTGGTTCTCTCCTTGTTTGATAATCTGCTACACACTAATGTGCGTCACAGCTCAGATTGCAACTTTGGGGTATTAACTAACAACCTTTGACCACTGTGTTATTTTTGCATACTTTTTTTTATGGTAGGATTTCTAATGTAATCACACGTAAAACCAATTATTACCTAGCCTTCAAATACTATCTTTTTATTTGTAAGATCTAGGGATGCACGATAATATCGGCACAACATCGGTATCGGCCGATAAAAGCTTAAAATGACAATTATCGGTATCGGCCGATATGAATATTTCTGCCGATGAGCCAAACCGATATTCTCCAAGTGAAATAATTGACCTGTTTTTCAGATGTGAATGTCTGTCTACATTTGTAAAATAATACATTGATGGTAGAATCAGTACAGAAAAGATACATGGATTTCTCTTCAGTAAAATTAAAGTTTAAATATATCAGTATATATTTGTATATATATCGGTATCGGCATCGGCCAAAATTATTTAGAAAATATCGGCATATCGAATATCGGCCAAAATCCAATATCGTGCATCCCTAGTAAGATCATGATATTTTAACATATAAACATTGTATTAATAATTCTATCCCCAGGTTTCACAGACCATTCTTAAGACTAGTCCCTGATTAAATGCATGTCTGACCCAGTAATTACACCAGTAAGGCTTATTTATAAAATTTACTTAAATGTCCCAATACTATGGCCTAATACTGGTTTAATCTAAGCCCTGACTGTGAAACCAAGCCTATGTAATACTTTTAAATTCCCCAAAAATCTCCAAATTAATCCTGAAGAATCCTTTCTTTATTACAGTAGCTCAATGTGTATTTTGATCACAGCCATTTTTCATAATGACTGATCTCAGTGGTTGCATGTAATCATATCTCCAGCATTTACAGTGAAACCTGACTCTAGAGGGATATGAAGTTCTCTGCATTCCTGGTGATGTGTGGGACAGTGTATCACCCCAACTGACTGCATGCCTCAACATCACCTGAGGTGCAGGCAATAAGAGAAACATGCTTTGATCTGCTGCCCCACCCTGACTGCCTTCTCCAATAGACTAATTCATTACTGGACCAGTCGATGGCTCAGGCCCACCTCTTCAAAGCGTGGCCTTATTTCAGCTGAGAAACTCTACATTCTGAGACAAACTTTTAAATGCTTGCCCTGCCTTGGGCAATATAACTGGTATTTAGCGTGAAAGGTTAAAGTGAAACACCTACAGTTCCTCAGGTTGAGGAGTTATTATTGTAAGAACAGACTTGGGTTCGTTCCCACGGGTAATAAACTTCAGTTAGATGGACTTCCAGCTTCAGAACAGTTCGGAGGCTTTTTTTTTTCTTTTTTTAATTTTCATTTTCTGTAATTAGTTTTTATGTCTGCATGACTTCATATTGGTTGTTCATTGATTAATTTTTCCCAAAACCCCCATCTAAATGGATGGATAAAAACATCTTTTTAAAACATTTTATTTTCTAGCATTTCTATTCGTTTTATTTTTGGGTCTGTATAGCTTCTCCTTGGTGGTTAGTGATTTATTATTATTTGTTATTATCTAATAATTATTATTATCATTAATATATTTTTCTATTATTCAGTTCAAAATAAGTAAATTCAATAAAACATACAATTTGCCAAAATAATAAAAAATGTAGTATTGAGTTGCCTCCATTTTTGAGTTGTGCTGTATAATATAATTTATGCATAGTTTCACATTGGTCACTCATAGTTTCTTTTTTAATACTTTTTTATTCTCCAAATACTGAAAAGTTTGATCTCATTCAATTCATGCAATTAGACAAGACAAAGGGCTCCAGAATATGTATAACAATATGTATAATATTTATTCATGAAAAATCATTCTTTTTAAAAGAGTGCTTGCATCAGGTTGAAACAGAATCAGTCAATGAATCATTCAAAGCCATTACTGAATGAAAAAAAAAAGAATCGGGGGGAAAAGGAAAATTCATTTTTAAAGGGGTCATATGATGCTATGTCTGTGTATTTGGTGTAATAGAATATGTTGACATGCTTCAATTTTGTATATATTTTCTTTCAAATTCAGTAAATTATTTTAGGTCCTCTATACCCCGTCTCTCTCAAAGGTGTTATTTTCTATAAAGTCCCTCCCTCCGACAAGCGCAGTCTGCTCTGATTGGCCAACTGACCCAGTGCATTGTGATTGGCCGATCATCGCAAGTACTTATCGGAAATGCCCCTTTTCAAAATTGCGATCTTCATCTTTCAAAATAAATGTAAAGACAGTTAATAATGTCCTTAGTTTTACCATCAGTTCAAGCCTGAAAGCAGAACAGAGACGTGTGACAGACACAGTGATGAAGCTCATATGTGTTTGCAGTACATAAGACACGGACGGTTAAGACAGCGGACTCCACTGTGTGACTGTCTCTCTCTCTCTCTCTCTCTCTCTCTCTCTCTCTCTCACACACACACACAAACGCGATGCGCAAAACTCTGCATTTGAACAGTCAATAGCAAATACTTTAACGAATAACAAAACATACTTACAGTAGCTGATTCAAAAGTGCCAGATTGTCGTAGCAAAGTCAGAATGACCTCCTCTCCTAGGTTCATGAAATTGTCGTACATAAAATGCGCTGCCGTTCTGTTGTAAGTAATCTTAAAGATTCCTAAATGCATCTACTTTCCTACAAATAAATTGCTTTTGCTTTTTCCTACATACACACATCATCTCCCTGACATGCCTGCTTCAACACTTACTGCGATTACTGAAACCACGCCTTCTTTCTTTGCGTGAACATTTGGGCGGCATTATGCAAATATTTCTGCATAGGGATGTAGACATGTGGGGGCGTGTTTACTTTGATAATATCTCTTTGGATTTGAGACTTTAGTCTATGCAACTTTACAGATCTTTTTTATGCACCAAGAGCTTGTTACACTCCAAAGAGAAAAGAAAAACTGAAATCACATCACACAACACTTTTAAAAATATTTTGATCACGCTGTAGTTTGGGAGGTAATTTCTCACTATCAACTAACAATTAACTATGACTTTTGCCTCAAACCCCTAATTATCTGTTTATTAGTAAGGTAATTGTTAATTTTAGGTATTTGTTAGAATTAAGAGATCTACAATATGGTCATACAGGCATTAGTATGCACTTTATAACTACTAATAAACAGCTAGTAATATGCATGTCCTTAAACAACTAGTAAATAGCAATAATTGGACCAAAAAAATTCAACAGTAACAATATTATGAACTAAAGTGCTTTGTAACAACCATTTTTCGGGTAAATCTGTAATATGTCAACTGAAAACTCATTTGACTCCTAAATGTTTCTTTCTTACACTCTTACGTTCTTTATTGGCATGAAGAAACATTAAAGGGGCTGTGAACTGAGAAATCAACTTTCCCTCGATCTTTTGACATATAACAGATCGATGTACTAATAAAACATCTTGTACGTTTCAAAACTTAAAACTTTCTTAGTTTAAAAATGGCTTTTATTGAAACCAAGCTCAGAAAACAGCTAGTTTTGTTATGTGCCACTTTATGACAAAATAGTAAAGTCTTCCTCGCTCTCTTTCAGGTCAGAAGCAGTGAGAATGCCTTGTTTGCTGTCGTAGATTTGCTGTGTCAATCCATGCCACATCCAGTGTAGAAAAAACTTGCAGATTATATTCTCAATAATCGCATTGCACCATGCGTGTCCAGTGTTTACAGGGGGTAAAATTAGCAGAGAGCTCCAGATTGTTTGTTTGTTTGCGTTAATTTACTACATATTAATCTTTAAACAAGACTGTATGAGGCTTTTTAGAGAGACTGAAAGTAAAAGAGGATTCAGTGCTGAGTCTACTTTGGATCCAACAATAATGTTGCAACACATAAGTGTCAGTAAACTTTATTTATTTATTTTTTTTACTATTATTGCATTGTCTGTTCCAGACCATTTAAGTATTTATATGTTTTTAAACCAAATGACCCATGTTGTTTTCAGAGTATGTCACAGCGGCGTCTATTTAATAAGCAAAACTGTTAGCCAATCACAGCAGTGGGCGTTTACTTGTGAGTCTTGAATGCGCCTGGCCAATAAAAACAGACCATTTTGCAAAGAGGCTCAAAAACAGTATAGAAAATAGCCTAATACCTCTTAATGATGATGTTTTTATGTAAAATTACACTAAAAATATATGTGAACTCAGAGAACATTATAAAATAATAATAACAATCCAGTTCATGACCTCTTTAAGATTTACACTGCATTAAAGGTTCTTGAAAGTGGTAAAGGTTCTTTAGATTTTTTAAATGTCCTTCATACTAAAAAATGGTTATTTTAAGAACTGTTGACTTAAAGGCTCTTGGGGAACCAATTCAACCAAATTCTGTTGGACTGCTGTGAAAACCCTTTTTGGAAAGCTTTATTTTTAGTGTAGGAGCCAGTGGCTCTTTCTTTTACTGTGGAGTCATGCCTAAGAGACACTGATTTTTGATCTAGCAGTACTAATAGAGCTTTTCTTCTAGTTTTTGTCCTGATTGTCTAAAGGATGACATGGAACAAATGGTATTCTTAAACATGGATCAACTTGTGTGGAATGTCTTAACCTCAGGCGTCTGGACCACAGTTCATCATTCAAAAGTGCACCCCCCTCAAACTCACCCACGCAGACCCACATCGACCATAACGCTTGCCAAGTCTGATGTCAACCCCACTGCACACAAGTCCCCATGCTCATGTTCCATTTCTGTTTTGACACCAGGCCCTAATTACTGATGTAAATGATTGATCACCTAGATTACGCTGCAAGGGTGGATGGAAGTCTTCTGCCTATCAAGTGAGTCTGAGTCTTCCGAACTAGTATAGACGTAAACAGATACCCGGCCCATCCTAAGAGATGGGAGATTAGGTTCTGAGCACCTGCAAATTGGACCAAAGGCTTTTCCCATTAGCAGACACTCCACTGGCCACAGTACCCGCACAGGTGTTGGAGGATATCTGTGACCCTTTTGTTCACTCTAATCCTACTCCATTCTGCTCTCTGGTTCGCTCCTCCAGGTCTAAGCCTTCTTTTTGACACCTGAAGGATTTGACCATTGGCTGGTAAACTCAAGCACTTTTGAAATGTTATTTGGCTAATTGGGTTTGGAGTGGAAGGCCTTAGGCGTTAGAGTGCCTTAAGGGAAATGCTCCAGATGGCTTCGCTCACAGTGCAGCTGTATGTCCACAGACTGCAGCATCTAAAGGAATATGAGATTTCAAAGTTCACTTCTAAAGTGAAATCACTTCCCTGGCTTTTCTTTATATTTCTAGGTTGGTTTAAAAAAGAAGGTCTTTGTGGCTTTTCTTTTTTGAATCATAAAGTAACTGCGTCCTAATATGCCTACTATCACCCTACATAGTATATTTACAAAAAGAAAAAGAAAAACAGCATGACAAACATGACCTACTACTTCCACTGAGATTCTGGCATGTGCATTAGATGGACACTTTAATATCCCATGTAGCCACCCGAGAGAAGTTTTCAGTGCTAGTGAAGTGATGGATCTGATACTGGTGATAACATGCCAAATGTAGTATGTAAGAATTGAATTCAAACTAACCATATTCATAATATATAGAACTTTTTTAATGGTTGCAAAGTAAGTTTCAGCCTAGATTTAGAACCTACTAGATGTTATGCAAATTTGAATTCAGCTTAACATTCTCAGAATGTTTTGCTAACCAAACCTGTTAACTGAATATAACTAAACTTCAGTGGTTAGTTTCAGGTCAATGGCTGAAGGGATCTTACATTTGAGTATTTTAATCTCATACCTTAGTATTATTTTTACATTTAAGTTTGTCATTATTACAATTTAATTATTTTAATTAAATGAACTGCATATGCCAATTAATTATTAAAATTAATACCTTAATATATTAAATGCATTTATAAGTAATTGCCTCCAGTTTAAGGTTGCTGTAGTCGATGTGTAAATTGTTTGATTTACAAAAACTGTCTTTAGTAAATAGGGTAGATCTTTTATTGTGCAATCTCTAAAGTAAATGTTTTGTTGTTGTTATTGTTGTTGTTTGTTTGTTTTTTGCATAGTTGAGTTTGTATTCATCATTCTTTCCAGTGGCGTCAAACATTTACATAATATTTTAAGCAAGGCCGTGCACAGAAATTTTGAGGAGCAGTGGCCGAAATCACTGGGGGTGAGGCTAGTTATTGCTCAGTATATGTACAGTATATGTATGTATATAATACGTGTGTGGGTGTGTGTGTGTGTGAGAGAGAGAGAGTATTAGGGTTGAGACAGTGATGAAGTTTTCCCACCATTTAATCGATGTGTGACAAAACTGGTAATACCGGTTTCATGAAGGGGTGGAGTTCTTTGGGGTTTTCCCTCTTTTTCCTTAGCTTCTGAATGCCTGTGCACATTTAACTTTCACTTTCAAATTAGCTGCAATTCCACGTCATTTGCTTGTATGGACAACAATAAAACGGTACAACGGAAATTTATATTATACATAGAACTTTTGTTAACAAACCGAATAAAAATACACCATGCAATAGGCCTAATATAAAAAAAAATACTTGTATTAGATTATGTATTTGTATATGTATACATTATTTACACTATAATAGACTACTTTTTTGTAAAAGGTGACATATAAAGGTTGATATGAATGGCAAGCTTTGCATTATTTTTGTAGTCAAATCTAGACACAGGGAACACATTTTGTTACTCATACTAGCTACATATAATAACTTGATGAGTCACATGAAAGTAATCAGAATACATATTGACTCAAAGGGAACAGGGCGATATTCCAAAATATATTACTGAGTGTTTACATGCCATATGAACAGAGATGTGGTCGTTTGAAAAACTCCACATCCACATCAGTTGAGCATTATCAAATTTTCAGGTGGTAATTGACAACGCTCTGATCCAGTGGCATTAGACATTGTCAGATTGACAGTACTCTAGCCCAAAGGTGTTGAGAGGGCTCCTCACCGGGCCACCCCGTGCATGGCCTTGATTGTAAGAAATACATAATTACTCAAACTGATCCAAACTAAAACTCTGTTGACACAATTATTATATAAAGTTATACTTCCAGTTCTACTTAATTTCATAGCATGATTAAATTACCCGAGAAGGTGGAGAAGACTCAGAAGAAAAAATATGATAAGATTAGCAAAAATTATAGCATGTACTGGATCATGACACAATATGACAAAATTATACAGTGTTGACCAACACCCCATCCTTATCCCAACTCTGTGCACACACACCTTTAAGACAGCCAGACTTGAAATCCCCATTCATCTGAAACAGGCATGAAGACAATCTTGCCAATCTTTTCTCCTAGGGGCCAAGCGAGGTTTACCTTAATCTTCTCATTTTCCCAGATGCACATGGCCCTTGCAGCTGCAGTCCAATTGATCTAGGTGCTGCGGGGAGATAAATTGGAGAGGAAATGGCTTAATTGACCTCACTCTCACTGCTGGAATGCAATAGCTCTTTGTTACCCACCAATGATGCCAAGTCATCGCACGTTTAGGTTGCTCCTGTTACGCAGTCAACAAGAACTCTAGTGTATTGCCTGCTGACAATCTGCTCTACACTCGTAAAAGTAAATGTTCCAAAAGAACCATTTTTGGTTCCCCAAAGAATAATTCAGTCAACAGTTCTTAAAATATATGTTTTTTTTTTTTTTTTAAATAACCAACTTTTTAATAATCTAAAGACACTTTTTCCACTATAATGAACCTTTTGTGAAATGGAAAGTTTAACGATTCCTCATGGAACCATAGATGCCAAAAGAGAACCATTTTAAGAGTGTTTCCAACAGGTGGATTATGTTCTAAGCCTGTTTAATAGCAACTCAATTGGCTTTTTGTCAATTTCTCTTAAAGAAAGTATGCAGGTGCATCTCTCAGGCTTCCAGCAGTGCGCTGGCTAGATAAACAGGCTTGGGTCATGACTCCCTGAGCTGCATGAAGATGAAAGCGTTAAACAGGCAGACGTATGTAACCTGTGTGGCTTTGATCTTCTTCAAAGGTCACTGATCCATTCACATCAATCTTCATGTGACCCTGAGCCACTGTAGAGGGCGCTGTCTTTCACCTGAACAATAGGTTAGTTCTTTGTGTAGACATATTAAAATGTGACAGTGGAGACATGGAGATCACAATGAACACTGTCACACAGACATGATAAGAGATCAATCAGTGCAAAATTTCTAGTTTTGGTGCACATCTACCTTTGCAATAAACAAAACATAACGGCTCAGTTCCAAAACCTATAGTGAGCTGTGATGCCTTTAAATACAGCTGCCTTCGAAGATAGCATCCTAATAACACAGAACCACATAAAACACACAAACAACAGAAATATTGCGTGCAATTCAACTTCCAAATATTGTGTGAAATGCTTAAAGTAAAATAAAACGTATTTCATTTAAATTAAAATCAAATAAAATTATGTATTTTGCATATTATATGAATAATCAAAAGAAATCATAAATAAAATAAAATGTAGAAAAAAATACAAATTATAAAAAAATAGAGCAAAAATCAAATGCTAAACTACTTCATTTTTTTACTAATTACAAATAAAGAAAATGTCAAATAAAATTAGTATAACAATTTTTTTTTTCACTTTTTGCTCTTCACTATTGGCCTTCACTGTGAAGCATGCAGTACATTATAATTAGGCTTAAAATGCTGTTTACATAGGCACCTCACTAGATTTTGGAACCTAACTGACATAAGCTGTCTGACTCTAGTGCTTGAAGCTTTAAAGAGTGTAGTTTACAGGTGGGAAGAGACGGATGCCTCTTTTCTGTCTTAGAGGTTGTCTGAAGTGTCTCATGTCGTTTAAATATGACAGCAGCAAAAATATGGATTCTTTGAAGTCAGTGGTTGTCCCTCAAATGGCAGACAATCCGACGCTTAGTAGACACAAAAAGAGGAACAGAGGGAGGGGAATAGCATCACCTCTCTCCTTCCTCCTCTTCTTCTGCCCAGGGCCTGGCAACAACTTCCCAGATATGACACTCTGTCACGAAGTCACCTGAGGCCACGAGAGACACCTTTAACATTGCAGTTTATTTTCATTGTTCTGTTATTGTTGTTGAAAGAACATTTTGCCCCTGCATTTATAGTTATGTTGCACATGTAGTTCTGTGATTCAGAAATGCCTTCATCTGTTATATAACATAGCACAACCAGGACTTTTTTTTTTTAATCAACATTAGAACATTTTATTGACTTGAATGCTGAATTAGATTTTCTGTGTTTGGGTGCAAAATCCTGTTTATTCCATTTTATGGATGTTTTTCCTAGCCTGTGCACACTATAGTATGTGTTATACTGTATATAGTTATATACTATATTAATGTTCAGCTTTGAGATTGACTTGATATTACAAGATGTCCCTAAATACAATACAATATCTTAATTTGAATAAAATAAAGAGAAAATAATATGAAATGGTAGATTTAAGAACATTCTAGAAGTCAACTCTGTTTAATTAAAAAGTAAAATGTTGTTCTTTTAAAACTGGTAGAGATATTTAGTCCCATGTTTCAGTGAACTGATAGCATGTCCACGTCCTGGGCTCCTGAGTTATTCAGCAGGGACAGCCGGGGTGCTGCGAGGGCCATTGTGTGCCATTGTAGGTCACAGTGGAACTTAACACTTGACAGAGCCGGGGACTTCTTGTCAGGAGCTGAACTTGATCCCGGTGGTTTGCTTCTATTGAGAAGCTCTGGAGAAGGGATTTGACCTTGGGCCAGGCACTTTCTTAATATTTGATTCATGGGAGTGAAAGGAAGGACAAATCATATTGGTTGATTAGGTCTCGAGATATCTAAAGTATCAGTCGTCATAGAGAGGCGTTCGATGTTGAAACTCAAATAAGTGTGAATGTCTTTCTCGTGTTTCCCGTGCAGGAAGTGCTCTTGTTTTGCTTAGACAGATGTCAGGTTTGCTGAAGCTGGCTGTACAGATGGACTAAGCCGAGATGGTTAATCATAATGCTCTGGGCATAGTAGACCACAGGCTAGAGCAGGTCACGTTACTGAGGGGTCGGGTAACCCCAGAAGGATAATCCCTGGACCTGGTAAACCGGTCTTTAGAAATCCCTGTCTATACTGGAAACCTCAGGCCTTGATGCATTGTCTGTTGATTGGATGTGCATGTGCTGTGCTCCACTCCCTTGGGATTAGACTTCAACCGAAGTTTGGAGCGTTTCTCTTCCCGTGTGCTATCCTCATGTCCTTCATTCTGCAATAGGACAGCACACTAGTTCAAAAAGTCCCTCTTAAAGGGATAGTTCACCCCAAAATCCACCATCATACTCCAAACCTGGATGACTTTTTCAGCCCAGGTTCACTGGAATAACTTTGCTTCACTTTCTAAGTGAGCTGTAAAAAAGTATTACAAATTAATAAATGAATAATAAAACTCACAATTATGAGAAGCAATGTCTTCAAAATCGTGAGACATAAACTTTAACTGTGGAAATAGGCAATTATTTTTTTTTTTTTTCAAAATATGTGTTTCATAAAAGATAAACAGTCTGGAATGACACGAGGGTAAATGATTCAAATTTTCAGTGTTTGGTGACGTTTTTCTTTAATTCTAAGATGCAAAGTAAAATATGGAATTGTTTATCATGATGTTTAAAATGAATAAAAGAATATTTTCATCAGGGTCATATGACAGCTAGAAGCTGTCACAGTGTGTTTCAATGTAAACTGTAAACTCTTGTCTCAGTAGGTACCACAACACTGTTTTGGGTGACCTCAGCTGAACAGTCCCCATCTCCTCCAGCAGCTCTGCAATCCACACTGCAGCTTTTAGCTGATCTCAGCGCACTTCTGAGCACTTTGGGGGTTTTTTGTGGTCCATGGTGACATTTACAGTGGAAAAAGCCCAAACCCCCTCCCCGGTGTTGTCTCGTCCTCTGGAATGTGTCTTCTGCTCTGCTTATGTGTCAGAAAACAGCTCAGTGCTACTTCTGCACTCGCTCCAGTTCAGTTTTCCTGCCATCCAGATGTGAATGTTTAGTGAGTTGGATTAAATACGCTCTATCTGTCAATCGTTCTGCTTCTTTCTCTCCTTTTTTTTCATTTTTTTTTTTATTTCTCTTCTTTACATCCTGTTATTTGATGGTGAAATTAATTTTGCTTAGGATTTAATCTTGTTATGTTTTGACATTATAGAAACATTAAATTTAGTGAATGAAAAAATAATTTTCCTTAGATTCATTTTCTAGTTTATAGCCTAGCCAAAACATGCAACATACACACACACACACACACACACACACACACACACACGCACACACACACATATATATATATATATATATATATATATATATATATATATATATATATATATGTGTGTGTGTGTGTGTGTGTGTGTGTGTGTGCGTGTGTGTGTGTGTGTGTGTGTGTTTGGGCATGTTTTTGTGACATATCAGGACACAACTCTGTATAATGACATGGGTATGACACAGGTATTACAAGGAGAGGGTGACTTATGAGGACATAACCCATGTCTCCATTTTTCAAAACGCTTATAAATCATACAGAATGAGTTTTTTTGAGAAAGTAAAAATGCACAAAGTTTCCTGTGAAAGTTAGGTTTAGTGGTAGGGTTGGTGAATGGCGATAGAATATACAGTTTCTACAGTATAAAAACCATTATGCCTATGGGATGTCCCCACTTTTCACAAAAACAAACATGTGTGTTTGTGTGTGTGTCATATCATGTAAAATGTGAAAAATAAATTAATATGAATGAACTTTTGTGGAGACAATATGGCCGACTGAATTATCTAGCTGACCACTTAACAGTCCTATAAAAACTATACATTACACCTGGTTCTCTTTTTTTTTTAACCAAATCTCAGAAACTGTGGTCACACACATAGACAGTCATTTTACAATTAGTAAAATCATTCATGCAGAGAGATTCTAGCAACTTCCCTCACATTTCTGTCTGGCAACAATTACAAGAGAGGCTTTTTTCAATGGGTTCTCAATACCTGAAAGATTTCATTCTGATTTTCCTACTCTTTTCTCTACCTCTGCAGGTGCCGTTGGCTTTTTATCACTGGAATCAATGAAATGAAAATCTGCATTTAAGGAACTTGATATAACTATTAGAATAGCTTTCATTCCAGTAATACAATGTATTCAGGTAGATTTTCTTTCATATTAGATATTTTGAAATTTTAACTTAAAATAGTAACATTGTGGAATGTTATTGCAATTTGGAGGAGCATATTTCTAACTGAATATAATATTGTAAGATGTCATTTATTTCTGTGATGGAAAGCTGAGTTTTCTGAATCTTTCTCCTGTCTTCAGTCACATGATCCTTAAGAAATTATTCTTATATGCTGATTTGTTGCTAAAGAAACATTTCTTATTATTATTAATGAAAACAGTTCTGCTGCTTAATATTTTTCGGAAAACCATGGAAACATTTCGTTTTTTTCAAGATTCTTTGATTAATCGAAAGTTCCAAAGATCAGAATTTACTTGAAATGGAAATCTTTTATAACATTATAAAATATCTTTACTGTCACTTTTGATCAATTTAATGAATCCTTGCTAAATAAAAGTATTAATTTTTTTTTATTTATTTTTTTTTATTAAAGGTATAGTATATCACGGTTCCACAAAAATATGAAGCAGCACAACACAGTGTCATTTTTATTTCAGCAAAATCAAATTACTTTTGAGTCTCAATTATCTGACTTGAAAGCTTTTCAGAAACGAAAGTAAGTAACAATAATATATTTCAAAAATCCCTCCAAAGGAATTTGATTGATCATAGGTTAAGAGGGAAATGTATTTGATATGTGGGTCTGCAAGAGTCAAATTATAACAAAACTGAGATACATGGTTATTCAATAATGAACATACTATTTGGATTAGACAGACTATTTCTTCTGCCAACTGATCATCTCTATTAGCTTCTCTTCATTTCACAAAGGTTTTAGACATGTTTCATAATTACGCTTCAGATTGTTCTCTGTCATTCTCTCACTGTCATTTTTTTCATTTTGTGTCTCTTGCGTCCCGTCAGTGCTGAGTGAAGCTTTGATGATTCGAGCTGATTATCTCAGGGAGTGCTGGCAGCTAAAAGTGTGAAACATGAATTCTAGATCAGTAATCTTCAAGATCTCCCTGTGAATAGTCACATATGCAGACCCCATGCAAAGCTCCCTGCCAGCATGCACACGCCATTGATAACCTTTAGGATAAAACGGCGAGTGTGGACCACAGAAAACAGTCCTAGGTCTTCTAGTAGCCTGGAGCACAGATTAACAGACTTTATCCTACAAAGCACACCAACCTCTTCCTCTGACCCAGAATCCCCTCAGGCCAAAACATGAGTGGAAGAAGACAAATCCTGTTGTAAACATTGCTGTTTGCAAGACCCAAGCACGTACACTACCTGTCAAAGGTTTGGATTAATTATGATTGTTTCATGTTTTTGAAAGACATCTCTACTGATCACCAAGGCTGCATTTATTTGATCAAAAATACAGTAAAATCAGTAATATTGTGAAATATTATTATAATTTTAAGCAACCGTTTTCTATTTGAATATAATAATTTAATTTATTCCTTTGATGGAAAACGTTTCTATTTACTCCAGTCTTCAGTGTCACGCGATCCTTCAGAAATAATATAATGTGCTGATTTGCTGCTCAAAAATACTTACTGTTTAAAATAGTTGTGTTGCTTATTATTTTTGTGGAATCACAAATATAAATAAAATTGCATATATTACAATAGTTGTGTGAAATGTTTATAGCATTTCATAAAATGGTTTTTACTGTAGTTTTGATTAAATAAACAGCCTTGGTCAGCATATTTTTTTTTATACATTCTGAAAACGATTATGCTGTTTAATATTTTGTTGAAATAATTTTTACAGGATTTTTGTATGAAAAAAAAAATTATGAACAGCATTTTTTTGGGTAACATTATACGTGTTTTAACTGTCAATTGGTCAATTTAAAAGTAGTAATAAATAATATATATATATATATATATATATATATATATATATATATATATATATATAAATACAATCTTACCCCCAACTTATGGGGTATGGTAGTGTATCACGGTTTCCACATAAAAAATAAAGCAGCAAGATCACTGATAGTGAAAAATGTTTCTTTAGCAGCAAACCGGCATTTTAGAATGATTTCTGAAGGATCATGTGATACTGAAAACTTGAGTACATTCACAGGAATAAATTACATTTTAAAAGCAAAAATATATTTCATAATAAATCTGTTTTTTACTGTATTTTGATCAAATACTATACATGAAGGCATACATGAAGAACATATACATGAAGAAATTGTGTATATCCACTTCAAATTCACTTCAAATTCAGATTTTAAAATGTAGTAAAAATACAAAAAAAAAAATATATGGAAATATTAACACTTTTCTAAATAATTTTTCCCAGATTCCCAGAGCAGTCTTTTGCCTGTGAAAGACCCCATAGATGTGACATTCCAGTTTTCCAACACATTTACGAAAAGATGATGAGATAAGAAGCGACATAAAGATGGAGCCAGAGAGAAAACTGATTTAAATAAAAAGGAATGCCGTCACTCCACATCACTGGACAATGATGGACTTAACAGGACTTTAACACGTCTAAGATCCACACGCACACTTACCTAGGAAGGTTTTCCTCGATCTTCTCTGGTCTCACACACACACATTGACAGAGACGTACGTGTGCAGGGCAGCAGACGCCAGCCAGTCTGGGCCACATTCTGGTGTATTGTTATTAACCTTCAGTCTCGTGTGTATTAAGGCACTGTGAGGACACATCCCTGCACTATGACTCCAGGGCTCTGCTTTGTTCTTCTTCATAACACAGGCATAATTACAGCCTTAAAGAGCGTCTACCTTTCCTTCTCACCCTCTCCACTCTGTCCCACACCCAGATATTCACAGAGATCTGCTCTGGCTACAGCTTTGCTGCATTGTACTGCTGCATGTTATCTGTGAAATACAGTCTCTTGCATATACTTCTATATAGTGCCTGTATGAAAGGACATGTCCAGGTTTTTGGACATGTAAGAAACAAACAAATTATAATGTAGAAATGTCATTGCATTACACAATAAAAAATATCAAACCAAATGGCATTTATTTTGGGGTTTTGAATGATAAATGAACAACCATACTGTTCAAAATTAAGATAAGGTATTTGGGCATAAGGTCATCATTTAGTTTGATATTTTATTTTCTAATACATACCAAATTCTTTCATTTTAACTTACGTTAATATATATATTTTTTTTTTTCAGCAGTCAATTTAATGCATCTTTGCTGAATTTTTATTTATTATTATTATTTTTAATTGACCCCAAACTTTTAAATATAGAAGTGAATCATGGTTTCCACGAAAATGATAAGCAACGCCACTATTTTAAACAGTAAGTATTTTTGAGCAACAAATCAGCACATTAGAACGATTTCTGAAGGATTGCGTGCCACTGAAGACTGGAGGAATGATGCTGAAAGGTCAGCTTTGCATCACAAGGATAAATTACATTTAAAAATATATTAAAATCAAAAAACGTTATTTTATATTATGATAATAATATGCTTCCTTGGTTAGAATAAGATACTTTTTCAAAAACATTTAAAAATCTTAATTATTCCAAACATTTGAGTGGTAGTTTGAAAGACTTTTGCTTGCGATAGAACTGATAAAACTCTCCTCTCATTGAAATTGTCATGTCACATCCTCACTGTAATTTCAGAGAATGTGGTCTAGCCATGACAATAATTTGTGGGTATGTTTTGGTCCACTGGGCTTGGAGACCATGAGCTGCCATGGCTTGGATCTTAGCCCATTGTGGTCCCCTACAGGAAATCTCAGCAGAATGAACAAGTGGCACACCAGCACTTCTGCAACATATGGAAGTTGCTTTGCTTTAATGATCATACTCTGAGACAGATGAAAAGAGAGGTTTCGCTGCTGTCAGTTACTTATGATGGCTGGGATTTTCAGGGTGTGATTAACAGTCACATGTATTGCAGGCTCTTCTGGAAGGATGTAAGATGCTGAGCAGTACAGTAATTAATAAATCAAACTGGGGTGCTTTTCCCAAAAGCATAGTTACTAACTTGCAACCAACCTGTTAAATTGTATTGCAACCAACAAAGTTGCTAATTTAGTTGGCAACTAGCTTTTGGGAAACGCTCCCCTGGCACGTTTACAGGGCAATGACTTTGCTTATATCTCTTTTTTTTGCTTACTCTATTTGGTGCTTTTATTACATGCATTTACTATAAGTCAGATCCATCATTATTACTGATTTTGGATAGTGCATGATTTTCTGCCATTTTATAATTATTATTATTAATATATAATCTGATGTTACCCATAAAATGTAGTTTTGTTGGTATAAATTTATGCATTTTGGTTGATTCAGCAGTATTAAATAAAATAATATTTTTAACCAGTTACTTGGATGTTAACATTTTCAGGTTTAATTTTTTTTTCCAGTTTACACAGAAATGCACAATCCACTGCACATATAAGTCTTACTCTCTGTTATTGATAAAATGAATTAAATATACTTATCAATGCATTTTGCACATTTTGAGCATAGTCTACATTTGTTGTGGTAATCGATGTTCTTGTTAAAATAATTGTATGATCATAGCCGCCCATCCTATTTTCATTTTTAATTCAAAATGGTATAAAAGTCTTAACTCAGTAGAGGACACAGAATGTGCAACTATTAAAATAAAAATAAAAATAGATAACATATTGTTCTGTTTATATATATGTGTGTGTGTGTGTGTGTGTGTGTGTGGATATTTGGCTACATATTAAATTAAATTAAATTAAATAAGTAGCAGTTCTGTCATTTAACACCCAATATGATCTCAAATCCGGGCATGGGATTGTAGTTTATTTTGTTATTAAATTTTTACACAGAGACCTAACACATCTACTGACACCTCATGTGGTCATATTCATTACACCCCCGTAGTTCATTTTTAACTAGTTCATCCCGTCTCTCCGTGTTCCGCTAAGCTAGGCCTTAATTCAAACCAAAACATAATAACAACCACTAATATCATATGCGACTTAAAAAGAGCTTAAAACAATTCTGTCTGAATGTGAGTATGAATTGGTTGTTGTTGTGTGTGTGTGTGTGTGTGTGTGTGTGTGTGTGTGTGTGTGTGTGTGTGTGTGTGCGTGTGTGTGTGTGTGTGTGTGTGTGTGTGTGTGTGTGTTTGCGCGCGCTGTCAGACGCTCAAAGGCTTGTCGGGCTCTGACTGTAGTATGAGCGGGATCTCGAAGCGCTTTCATCTTCCCGCCTGTAACCGCACCTCCACTCTGACTGACTGCTCCAAGAAAACGTCATGGCATAAAATACATGCATCGCGCAAAAAAAAAAAATACCAGTAGCTATATTATTCGTTATATTCACATTTTTTTTAAATACATTTTACCCACAAATATGCATATCTTAACTTCATTTTACTTTTAGATACCGCTTACAATAGACTTTATAGTATAGCCTGATCCTCAAAGTGGATCTGGACTTCTTTTATCTTTTATTTTACATTTTATATACCTATAACTTAATTAACAATTTAGCCTATTTTAATTGATTCTCTGGCTCATGATTATTAAGTAAAGTTTGAAATATTTCCATGCCGACGTGTTTGATAAGGGGAGTCCACATCACGTTGTTACATCTTAATATAAGATGTAACAACATAATATATATATATATATATATATATATCAAATTCGCTAATGAACCCAGTAAAACTAAGGGTTGATTTAGGATTTCAGCTTTAAAGGTCACTGGTTCACTTAAACACTTTTGTAAAATAAACTAACCGTATATTTATTTACAACGGTTTATCAGTTAAACAAAATAGCAGCTTTTGGTTGCATTTTGTGATTTCAGGGTCAGATGAGCGAAAACAGCTGATGGCGGTTCTTCAATTAAAGGAACATTTTGCCAACTTGGCCGATTTTAAAAGTAGCTAATATATACATATAAATAAAATAAATAAATCATTCTAGTATTCAATTATTGATTAAAATACCTTTTAAATAATTTAGTTTATTTGTTTTCTTTTGTCTACTTGATAACTTTTTTCCTAATTTAAGTAGGCCTAATTGTTTAACGTGAAATTTTCCGGAGTGTCTCTCTCGCTCTCTCTGACTTATTTCCTAGACCTTTAAACTTAAATGTAAATATTTAATATAAAACCTAAATTCTACGTTGACATTTTAAACTTTTGTTCACACACTCCAGTTCATTCGATATTTATGTGTACACTCTAAAAATGGCTGGGTTAAAAATAACCCAATTGGCAACCCAGCACTGGGTAAATATTGGACAGAACACATGCTGGGTTAAAGTAACCCAGCATGCTGGTTTACACATTTTAACCCAGCATGCTGGGTTATTGAGAAAACCCAAGATAGAGTCATTTTTACCATTTGTGGGTTTGCTTTTTTATGATTCTGGGTTATTCTTGCTGGGTTATTCTCATAATTTCACTTTTGCTTAACAAAGCAATCATGGATTAATAAATAATGAAGAATACAGGTTATTTAGACTGTTAAAAAATATTTTTAATGCCATCTGACATTAAAAAATTTGTACCAATGACAAACAACATGGAATTTTCCCTTTTTTTGTTTCCAGCAAATGCAAAATAAATAAATAAAAAATCACAGAAATACAGTTGCAATAAATAAGAAAATTATTTCTGAATGACCTGTGTCTAGCTGTTTAACTATTACATTTTGAGATTTTTAGCTATTTAAATACACAGTGAAATGACATTGACAATTAACATTCTTTAAATTAATTAATCCTTAAATTTATATCAAGTATATAAAGACTCCTACGTAGGTAGATGTGCACTGCTTAGGGTAGTTCAACATATAGTTCACCCAAAAATGAAAATTCTGTCATTTATCACTCAACTTCATGTCGTTACAAACCCGTAAGCCCTTCGTTCATCTTCAGAACACAAGTTAAGATATTTTCGTTGATATTCGAGAGCTTTCAGACCAGGGTGAATAATTAGTGACAATTTTCATTTTTGGGTGAACTATTGTCAAACACTTCAGCTCTGAAGCAAAGATCTACACCTGAGAGCAGTGTACTCCGTTATAGAGCTATGGAAGGACCATTTTCAAAAGAAATTGCTAATTATATTTTCAATTGCGTTTTCCACATGTGACAAATTGTGACAATCCAAACATAATTGCAAATCTTGAACAAAAACACTGTTTCAAAAACACTGAACAAAAATTATGGTTTCAGTTTTCATGAATGCACAGTGACTGCCAAATTTCAAATGAAAAAACAAAGTCAGTTTGTAGCTGTATTTTCCATGTATTATGAGTAATAAGCCTGTCATATTGATCAAATACTGCATCATAGCAGCTTTACAGTATTAAATAGGAAAATAGTGTGTAATAATGCAAAGGGACAAAAGTAAACACTCAGTTTTCAGTTAAAGTCAATTCGTCATTGATTCAGTGATGTATCGTCCCTCTGTGCAATCAAGTGGATGATATCGCTTGATATTAATTGTCCCCAACTAAAGAAAAACAAGGAACCAAAACTCCATCGGTGACAGAATGGAGAAAAATCCTTGGGAGAAACCAGGCTCAGTTGGGGGTCAGTTCTCCTCTGACCAGACGAAACCAGTAGTTCAATTCCAGGCTGCAGCAAAGTCAGATTGTGCAGAAGAATCATCTGTTTCCTGTGGTCTTGTCCTGGTGCTCCTCTGAGACAAGGTCTTTACAGGGGATCTGGGGCTCTAGTTGTCCTGGTCTCCGCGGTCTTTCAGGGATGTAGAGGTCGAGGTAGAGGAGATACGGGTGGCTACGGTGACCTTGGAATAAGAGAGAAACAGACTAATGTTAGCATAGATGTTGCATAAGAACAAGTACATGAGGTTTTATGAATTACCATGTCTGTTTTTTCACTGTGTCGCACATGTTACCTGCCAAAACTCAAATGGAATCTTTAGCATCTGAATTTCCAATGCCTCACATTGAAAACTGTCAATTTTTGTCAGAGGTGGGACCATACTATGGAGAGTGTTTGTATTGGGAGGTGACGTCACTCAAAGACAACTGTGCAAAATGCTTTGAACAATGGAGGTTAAGGCACTACTAAAGGCAGCTGCCGCTCCGAGAGATGTGTGATAAAGAACAGACAGTGCAACCCGGATCTCCCTATATTCTTGGCACCTCACACAATAAATAATTCTGTCATTTTTACCCCAAATGCAGCTACTATCCCCTGCTAACCGTTAGAGCCACATGGTACTATTGGTCAATATTCACCATTAACCAAATGCTTTTCACCGGAGGAATAAAATATAGGGTAAGCTGCAGCTAGGTAAATAAGAGTAGAACTGCAATGTTGTTAGCTGACGTGCATCAGATTGCAAACAGTGAGAGATTTGGGGTAAAAACTACAAAATATCTCCCAATACAAACACGCCCCATAGTATAGTCCCACCCTTGACACAAATTGACAGCTTTCTGTGTAAGGCATCTGAAATACAAATGCTTTTCAATTGAGTTTGGACTATTTCACAATGTATATGTCCACATGTGGAAAAATACAATTAAATATAGAATTTGCAATTCCTTTTGAAAATAGTGCAGAATATCCTTACCTGTACATTGATTATGATCAATGCCTGAGAGATCTGCTGGCATTTTTAAATCGCCACAACAATTGGAATGGGTTTTGTGGACTCTGCTCAGTTAAGGAATTCCATGTTTGTTCCAACCTTTAAAATAAAGTTTAAAAAAAATAAAAAATACAAATTGTTTTAATAACAGTGATTCAGTTCAATTAACTGTGTGAAGTTAATCATGAAATTGACCCATCATGATTATGAGTTAAATTCACCTATGAGTTGGTCTACAGAAGCAGAATATGATATAGTGATTGGCTGAAAGGTGTGCTTTCAAACAGTCTAATCAATGGGATGTTCATTATAAATCACAGTTTTATGTTAATATGCTGGCTATATCAAACACACACAGTCACTGGCACAGATAAGGGAGATCACACTGCATGCGCGCACACAGACATTTCTATGACAAGTCACGTAGGTAAAACAGTCCATATATAAAAACTTATAGATGTACCAAAGTGATAAGGACAAGTCAAAAACACGATCTGGAAAATTAATATATGATGTTTACGCTCATAAATTAGGTACATTCTGGTGCAGCTTTAACTATAGCACGAAATAAAAATATATCTGCGTTTAAGTTACGTGAGGGTTAACGTTAGTTGATTATCACAGACAAACAATTATGTAAAATGTATAATAAACACGAACTTACCGTTAGACGCCTCAATAAGACTGCACTCGACGAGTTTTTCTCTCACAAATGTATCCATGCGCTTTTCTGACAGGAAAAAAACACATTTTGAATTATAATTTGTATGTAAAAAGACTTTATAAACCACAAAAGCATCAAATCACTTCACTAACGCGGCCAGCGTCACTCGCTGTGCGTGCGCGAACTTTGAAATGCCCTGAGACGTCGATTCTTTTCCGGGAATCACTTTGTTCGAGAATTACTGAACCGGTTTACTTGAACTGGGTCGTCGGTTCTTTTAGACCTGCGGTCCGACTATATTGTACGTAATTTGTATGATTTAAATGTCGATATGGACAACTGCAGGCGTTTACATTAGAGCAGAAAGTCGTATTCACTTTTTGAACTCATTTGACTCACTTAAATATCAAATTCGCTTTTCAATGTCAGAAACTACTTTTTCCTCTATTTCCACAGGTATTCGCATATTTCAGCCATCAGTCACTGTCTGAAACTTAATAAAACTTTATTAATCTGTCGTCTCAGATACCTTAACACGATTATGCGAGTCGCGTAACGTAGGTTGGCCGTTTGAGGTAAACAGTTCATCATTTAACGTAAATAATGTTGGCCTGTAGACGTTTAACAGTATTGTTGCTGCAAAAAAAAAGTTATAATTCTGCCAATTTAAAATAATTATTATTGAAAACATTAAATAAACTTACCTTAAAACAGTTGAAAGCCGTGGCTTTGCCCCGTTGTTCTTCCAAAGTGACAGTTGGGGAGCGATTTAAACATCTTCAAGGCGCGTTAAATAACCCAGCGCTGGCCTGAAACAACCCAGCGACGCAACCCAGCAGGTTTAACCCAACACCTGGTAAACTGAAACTACCCAAAAGTGTTTAAAAAGAAATTAAATAACCCAACAAAATGACCCAACAGACTCAACCCAGCATTTTGGGTTAAAAAATAACCCAGCCGTTTTTAGAGTGTAGGCCTGTATACAATTCGTATTTTGAATGTGAATAATCGCTGTATCAAATACTTTATTACGAGCATAACATATATTTAGAGAAGAATTCCGAGTTTCTCCTTGCTAAAAGAAGCAGGAATGCCTGTACAGTGTGGAACAAACAAAAACTGGACCGGAGGAATGGAATGGATTAACAAACAACTTCCGGTCATTTTAGTTTCTGAATAGAAGGTGTGTCACAGAGCGCAAACCACTGTATTGTGAAACGTTTTGAAAGAAATCACTGCATACAACTAGAATAAGTGTATTCAGAAGATTTCACTAAACATGGAGAAATGTCACATAATCACATTTTAAGGTGGCTGAACCCCCAATATACACTGAAATGCATTAACGGACGCAGGCATTATTACACTGACACTCATATTCATATTTTTATATAAGTCTCGTAGTTCTTTTTATAATCGTTGCCGTTTGTAATAGTACAAATTATTAATTGATTTGTATTATTACTATAATGTCATGCAATAAAGGATGTATTTAAATTGATCATTATTATGTGACATGATCGATATCAGGGCTCACTATCAGCAATTCGATAGCAAATGCTCATCAAGTGCATTTAGCGCTCCCCGGTGTCGCGTGACACACCAATCATCGCGCGCTCTCGCGGAGCGCGAGTCAGTCAGAAACACAGGAACTCGAGCCCGAGGTGACTTGGATATTGCGCGGTTTTGTCATGATTTGAGAAAGATAACCTCGCATTCACCTATGAGATTCACTGCAGTGACTTTGGGAAATAGGTTTTCATTTAGAAACCCGTGTTTTTTTGTTTTGTCCCAGCTTATTTTGGGATGGATCCGGTTCAAGGTCTTTTTCGAGCACAGTGAATGTTCAATGCAGCACTCAGACCATCCTCGGGCTTTATGGACTTGACTGTCAATTATGTCTATGAGTTTCATGCCTGATACGCTGAATAGTTTAGATCCTTCCAAATCAGCATTTTTAGAATTCGGCCACGGACTTTCAACCAACCAGCAGCATTTATCCGGATACGCACACAATATTTACCCGGTACATGGATTGCACTCAGGCGGACACCGCCAGCACGATGCTCCCTACCCTTCCACCGCGTCCCATTACAGGCGGCCGCTGGGATACGCCTACCCCGGGCCGGTGAGCGCTCCTGCTCCCGGTGCTTACATGCCTTACCAGCCAAACAACCACAGCAGTACTCTGGCGCACGCGAGGGCTGAGGAGACGAGTGAGTATCTTGATAAAACATCAGAATGTGAGGTTTTGACGTGTCCTCGTTGTTTCCTAAAATATTCTGCATGCTTTCTGCATGTTTGCTAATGCATTTTGTTTCTGTACAAAATGTAGGCTACAAAATTAGAAGCAAACTTTATACAGGGATGTGTCATTATTTGATTAATATCTGCCATGACTTATGCCTAATACAAATTTATTGCATTTATAACAGTAGCTAATTTAACTACATTCACATTTTTTAAATAAATAGGCAACCAGATTTGGTAAAAAATAAAATAAATTCACTTGGCCTATTTATTTTTAAAGACCAAGAGTTTCAGTGAACTTGGGTAAATCAGTGGCAAATGGAAAACACTAAATTGTGTGGATTGCAAGGCTTTTTTGCAAGATTATGTTTTCCGGACTTAAACTTTATTGCGTGGGGGAGGGGTGGGTCTTATTTAAAGGCAACATTAAAACGTTTCATACCTATACGTGACGTAACGCTTCTCTTAGTGATATTAAAGTTAATGCATTCGTCAAAAATATCATTAATATCGAGATAAACGTTGCACATTTTAGCAATTCATCGACAGAGCAATGCACACAAACTTAAGCTAACACTAAAGTCGGCCTGTAAAATTGACTTTAAAGCGACGTTAATTATGGTTTCCTGTTCTTAAATGATGACCCATTAATGTTCCCCCTAAACACCAGATAAATCTCCTATTTGGCAACTGTAAATCAAACAGACAGTAACAGCTCTTTAGCAGGTCATAATTTACGATTTCTCTCACAGAGTTGTAAACTGCTTGTTTGAAGACATTTATCCAAAGCGTTTACTGTGTCATAATGCTGTCGTTTTATTTCGTTTGCATGCCTGAAGACCAAGAAAAGCCAGCGGTCATTGAGAATGGTGAACTTCGCCTTAATGGCAAGGGGAAGAAGATCCGCAAACCGCGAACCATTTACTCCAGTGTTCAGCTGCAGGCGCTGCACCAGCGCTTCCAGCAGACCCAGTACCTCGCGCTGCCCGAGCGCGCAGACCTCGCCGCCAAACTGGGACTGACGCAAACACAGGTAAATGTCCAGCATCTCCACTTCTGTGTGGCACCATACAACTGCAGCGTGTTCTTCCTGATCGCTATGAGGCCTAGTCTTCAGTGAGTAGTATACGGCAGGACGAATTGCTAATTTCGGCGAGTAGGTGCAACAAGATTATGGGTTAGGCTTCATTTTTATTACAGTAGGTTATAGGCCTATACAGTATGATCTTTTGAAGAACCTCATTAGAGTGACGTAGGCATTTTGGCATTTGTCATGTGCCCAGTTAACACAAAACGCTATGGCAGTGTTCGCTCAAAGTTATGAATAACATAACATTAATAGAACGTTCGTTCAGTTATATAATGTTCCCAAAACTTTAGCACAAATACATATCTGTACATCATTGCTGTAATGTTTTTCTGAAACCCTTTAGGTTGTCAAACATTCTTTTATATTTTAAGTTTCAGAATGGTCAGAGAATATTCAAAAGTAACGTTCCCATATGAAATTATTATTATTTTTTTAAATATATAATTTTATCTTATAAGATATGACGTTTCAAGAGGGAATTGAGAGAGAAAAAAAGAATTAGAACTTTTTTAAACTGGACGTTTTGAACATTTAGAGAACATTCAGAAATAATAATTTCATAATAATAATAATAATTTCATTGTTAGAAAAATGCTCACAGAACAGGCCTAGTTTGTCAGCTATAGGTGGGCGCTGTTCATGGACCACAGGAAAACCTAATTTGTTAATAAATGTGCATTTTAGTATTTTCCATTTTTATGTTGTTTTGGGGTTGTCTCAAAAATATTTAGACACTTTGAAATCTAGCCTCACTAAACATATGTTTAAAGTATGGTTGTTGTTGTTATTATATAACAATTGTTTTAAATTAAAATTAAAAATTAAATCTATGCATTTAGCAGACGTTTTTATCCAAAGCGACTAACTGTGCATTCAAGCTATTTTTACCCCGGGGAAACGAACCTCCAACCTTGCGCTTGATAGCGCAGTGCTCTACCAATAGAACTACATGAACACTTGTTCTAAAGGCAAAATATTAAAATGAGCAGGATTTATAAAGAAATAACACCCTTACAAACTTTTGTTAGCTTTGAGATTATTTGGTTATTGAAAAGTATTCGACACTTGGTAGTGGAATATGTTCATAGTTCATGTTGATGTGAAGAACTATGCTTATGATTCGATTAAAAGTGACCTTACTACTGTGATAAAAGTCTAGTGTAACTTGCAACTGCAAATGCCATTTGGTTTGATATTTTCTAATACAATAAAATCCATGAAATTTTGTGAGGCTCAAGTGCTGAAAAACCTGCAAATCTGTCTGAAAGTAATTATCTGCTGAGGTGAGGCTTTAACTCAGTATCGTACTGGATGAACATTCAGGTGAGACCATGATGAGTCAGTCAGTGCTGGTTTCTGAGCATTTATGTGCTTTGTGTCATGTATACACAAGCAGGCTGATTTGTTTCAGTATTGTTAAATCTAAGTGAGGATTTTGTTTAATCCGACCTTTACTTTCATTTTTAAGTTAGCACACTCACTTTTGTGTTCTTACTCTTTACAGTTTGAGAGAGTCTTTTTCCAGAACTTATCCCAAGAATAATTTATTCTTGATTGCTTTAAGCCTTATGCTTAATAATAGATATCCAGCCGCACTCATGCGAAAATACATTCATTTCTGGGCCAGTGGATGAGATAAATGTCTTCTACACTAGACTCACATTCACTAGTGCAAAACCCATCTGCTATCCCATTTTAAATATCCCATTGGCAAAGCATGTATGTTTTGAATGGTTCTCTTAGGGAAAGCTAATTGATTAACGAGTCATATGCCTGTGCTTGTTATGTTGATGTCACACCCATTAATGAGTTCCTGTTGGGTGGTGTTTTGGACATTGATTTATTTTTATAAATCCCTCTTGTTGACACACACATGCAGGAATGAACAGTAAAATATTGATGCATGCATCAGAAATGTGTATGTGTGTGCAGAAACATGGAACCCAAACATAAGCCTGGGTGCAGCCATATGACATATACTGTAAGGCTTCCCATCATTCTTGCTCAGTTTTTCATTTCTTTCCCTTCCTCTACATTTACGCTATACACTTGCTGCCCTGCGTGTGACAGGTTGCACCACACGTTTAGCCATGGAGAATGAGTTCAGTCTGTCTCTCAGCTATAAGGAGCTGTTATGCCTTGGTTTTCATCAAAGCACATCTAAGTTTTCCTGTCATCGGTTGACGAATGCCTCTCACATTCACCTCAGACAGTGGTTGCAAAACTACAGTGATACACAAAGTTATGTAATATTGGTGGCAATGATTTGAAATCCAGAGCATAGCTGACAGTTTGCATTTGATCCATAAACCTGATAGAAGGCGCATAAACAACTGCCACACAGCACATGCTTTTGGCTTTTCCGAGTCCCTCCTTGTGCGTATAACATAGGTCTGGAATCCATCAACTCACCATAAAATCTGTTTGGCAAACCAATCTTTGGAAATAAAAAAGAAAATCCTTTTTTTTACGTGTGTTTATTAAATCTGTTGACAGCCAAACTAATAACTTTGTGTAAAGATCCCCTTGCATGGATTTTGATTGTCTGAGGTTATGGAAACTCCATTAGGTGGGCTCTCTGACTCAGTCTCGCAGTGTGGCTGGTGTTTTTCATGCAGGCGTTTAGCTGAAATCTTCCAAAGGCACAATTTCAGGTCTCCAAGGTCTCTAAATTGAGTGCACATTCTGGCAAAGGAACCATAAACTCCTACATCAGTGAAGGACACTTCTCAAACATTTGTGTGCCAAAGTATTTGCAGTGAAATAAATGAATTTTAAAGCTATTTTGTAATTCCAGAGTACTCTCACCACTGTAACTGTCTGGTCATACATTCAAATAAATGATGTTTTAAAACCACAGGTGAAAGGGGGTAACATTTTTAACTAATAGATATAGCCTAGCCATACTTGATTAATTAAGAAAGTTCTGAAATATTGTTTAAATATGCAGATTAGGCATTAATTCATTCAATCTGAATTCTTTTCCAGAAGAGAAATCTGAACATTTATATTTCATTTTGTTGAGATGCTGGAGCAAAAGATTTTAACTGAGGGGATCTAAATATCAATTGTATTGTATCACTCCTTATATCAGAAATACTGCAAACAGCAAGAAAACCGTTTTTAAAGTAAAATATATATAAATATTTATAACAGTAAATGTAATAATAACAGTGTATTATATAAATCGAATGAATGAACAAACCCCTCTGTAAAAACCTTCAGAATATAGATAGGAATAAAACTGTTAGTGCTGCTGAAGTGAGTAAATGATGAGCTGTGCATGAAAAAAAAAAAGTTTTTATGCATAATTAACTCAAAAATTATTTCATCACTGTTAAGTTGTTCCAAACATGTATGAGTTTCTTTGAAAATGTTGGTACACATTGACATACATTATATTTTTCCATACTGTTGAGTTCAGTGGCTACCGGCAACTGTTTGGCTACCAGCATTCTTCAAATAATCTTCTTTTATGTTCAACAGAAGAAAGAGACTTATACAGGTTTGAAGATGAATACATTTTAAGAGAATTTAATTTTTTTGCGAACTGTCTCTTTAAATATGTTTGGGTGGCTTTAGCATCAATATGTACTAATTTCAATGCCAAATGTGTTCATGATTATTTTATCAGAGTCTACCAAACAAGCTCTCTGGAAGTCATTTCAGTTCAACTATATTCAAACCTATTTTTACGCTGTGATTGTTGATGTCAGACACATGCTTCACTGCCTTCATGAAAATGGCAGGGCGGAACAATTGCTGAGTGTGTGTGTAATGAAACGCAGCAACGTCACTGAGTCCATCTCAGCAAAGACTGACAAATTCTTCAGAGTGTCAATATCATAAAAAATAGACCTCTGATGTCTTGAAAGCTATTGTAAGAAGTAGCATGTATATTTAAAAAAAAGTAACATATAATTTTTTTGCATGTATGTTAATGTTCTTTTTTCTTTTTTGTTTACTGAAGGTGAAAATATGGTTTCAAAACAAGCGCTCCAAGTATAAGAAGATCATGAAGCATGGCTCCAGTGGACCTGAAGGGGAGCTTCTTCACACCACCTCCTCATCCTCTCCTTGCTCTCCAGGTCTCTCTCAGCTCTGGGAGGCCTCTATGGCCAACAAAGTGCCACCCATACATCCCAGCAATTATATGAACAATTACGGGCACTGGTATCCCCCACACCACCAGGATCCTGTGCCCAGACCTCAGATGATGTGACTGACATCGCAAAAACAGAGCCAGAGAGACTCCAATCCATGTTGACACCTGCCTAACCTGTAAAGGCACTTACCTTCACATATTTAGTGTGTTTGAAAGGACTGTGTTTTTCCCATATTATAATTCAGTAGCTTTTCAACGTTGTTCAGATATTTTACAATGTGCTTGAAATAAAGGATTTATGAAAACATGAAAGTGTTGCTATGTTGTGAATGATTTATAGAAATATTTAGAATGTTGATATTTAACGATGTCCGTAAAATTGAGGTAATAACTCTTGTTCTCATTTTAAGAAGATCTGGTACAAATAACTTGGTAGCCTACAAAGCTTATTAAAAAAAAAACAATATAAACTGTGTATAATAGCCTAATGCCAGTCATGTTTGAACAGACATTTTAATAATACTTTTAATAATAAACGCGAGTGAAAATAGGCCTGTAAATTTGCGTTCTGGAATAAATTAAGCAAGAATAGCACAGAATGAGATCGTCGAGATTAAACGAAGCTGCGTAAATATGTAATTACATTAATACATCTTTTATAAATTCATAGATGTCCACTCAGTGTCCATGTTGTAGAAAGTTTGCGTTTTTTTCCTTTGTCCAGGTGTGGGAAAACTAGAGGTTGAGATTTATGAATTATTTATGATCAAGCCACATCGATGTAAGATGATCTGTTTTTATTCGCCTCTGACGAGAATTTTTTTATATATATATTTAAAGATATTTATTTTTAAACATCGTGTCACCTGAAGCACGTTATTTGTCGGGTTATGTTCGCTTGTTATTTTAATTTAAATATAAATGGAATTGTGATTTGTTTTAAAATGATGCAATGATTTTGTATATAAATGTTTGATTTTATCTCCTACAAAACCACTAACATTTTAATACTTCAAACATTGGAAGCATAAGAGAGCATCCACACACACATACACACACACACACACACACACACACACACACACACACACACACACATATATATATATATATATATATATATATATATATATATATATCAGGCCCAGAGGGTCAAATTTAATTTAGGAAATATTGCCCCAGAGTCTTATTTTCAGTGTTGCTAATCGTTCTGCTTTTTGCAGAAGTAGGCTAATTTCCGTGAACAGCTGGATATGAGCTAACAGCCGAATTATGAATAATAACAAATATGCTCACTGCAGCAGAAAAGTTGGGTTTTAAAGTATAGCCTACGTGTTTCTATTAAAATACCCTTGATATCTTATTTAGTCAGAATCAAAGGGATAAAATTTGATCCATGCAGTGATAAATACGCGGCTATATCGAACTTCAAGACGTTTTGTATCAAATAAGAAAACATCTGCTTTTCCACAACCTTCGTGTTCCTTTCTTTTCTAATGTAGTGGTAAAATACTGAATGAGTTGATGTCGTGATGCCACCATGATAAATCACCACAGAATTCAATCAAACGCTGGAGAGAAAATGGATAATTAAACGCACATTTCAATGCTTAAACTATCTAAACACCGTGAACGAGATGTTTGTGTTAATTACGCATCCCAAATTACGCTGATGTCCATTTAATGTGATTCACAGTGATTTATGGTCTGCTTATTTCTTTCGTGGTTATTTAGCAGGAGATAGATTTTGTATCGATGGAGCCTGTTTTTAGGTCGAAAACGCTACTCGACTTTTTGTTACACACTCTTAAATAAAGGTTCCAAAAAAGGGGTTTTCGTATATAATATCAATTTAAATCAAAAGTTATTGAAATAACCTTCTTTTTTTTTCTTTTTTCTTTTTTAGTATTTAATGTATAATGCACAATTTCTGGCAATAGACACTGCTGGATTAGAACTGAGCC